>NC_091537.1:25625000-26250000 GCF_042242935.1 Bactrocera oleae | reverse complement strand
CCGATATTGAGATTTTTGTAGATTGTATGCTAAAAAAGATGCACTTGTGCTTCGCTGCAACCGAAGTTAACTTATTTTCTTCTTTTTAATCATATCGCTACTTTATTCTTTTTTAATTGACAATCCTACATTCGTGACGCTAGGATCGAATCCAAAGAATTTGAAAATGAATACATTTAAGCAATTCCCAGCCACAAAACCTAACCTGATGCTAACGGTAAAAAAATGTATGTACGTTCGTTTTAGTAGCTGAAAAGTGAGAACCAAAAGAAAAAAGGGAAAAGTTAAACCAAGTTTTGTGGAAAAGGAGCTTCATATATTATATTTTTCACATAAGCAAAACGGTATCTACCAGTTCTTGAAATCGCAATGGGATCAAAATAGAAGGTACTTTAATATTTAGAACGTAGCTACGTGCAGTCGTACATCAACACATACTTGCAACTTGCTGAAATGTTTGTATACAATAAAAATGAAGAGCATGAAAAGAGCAATTCAAAAATAAAATACTAATTTCATATTCCAATTGAATTCCATATACATTCATATGTAAGTGTTTGACTGACTGATTGTGGCAAACAGGTGTGTTTCGGCATGATAAGCGCAAGGATAAAATAAATTTACAAAGGAAGCAACACTCACGAACAGCTCCAGTGGTGGCCACACTGGTTTGTCAAACTATGAATTCTGCTGTCATGCAAAGAATGTTTACGTCACTCATAAATGAGTGACAGTTACAAGACTGCTCTTTAGTCACTACCTTTTAATGCCTCCCCCACCAACCATTTTGTCCTACTCTAACTGATAGACACTTTTTGATGGTTTTGATGATCACGCCCCGGTCGGTCTGTTACATTAGTGCCGTTATAGACAGGGATGCAAAAGAGTCTGATCTTTTTCAAATTTTCTTTTGGTGTCGCTCTGGGCATTCACACGGTCAAAAAGAGTCCAGCAACTCGAGTCTAGTTTTTCTGCATTCCTTTTCACAAAATGTTCGTAAATATTTGTGCGGTTCGACTGCGCAACACCGCGCAACACTGCATGCTGCGTATTTCATTTGTATGTTGAGATGATGGTCACACATTTTGCTTGCAATGAATTACCATGAATATGGTAGAACAATATGCATAATACAAGTACCTACCCGCTAAATAGTTTCAAAAAAATACTAAAGACGGGAATTCCCTAATCCACAAGAATGTATTGAATATCCGCTACTAATATTTTCAAGGCCAAATTTATAATAGGAATTTCCTAATCTTTAAGTATTAAAAACTCATAATTTCTTTACTCCGTATTAAAAATTCATAATTTCTTTACTCCATAATCTATATCTTAATTTTCTCCTTATTTACAATTTGTCATAATATTTCTATTATTCTATGCATACGTATTTGCATATTACATACAAAAATAGATAACAGAACTCAAATTTGTGATCGAATTCATTTGAAACCGAGCGCTCTTGCAACCATTCAAAGGATTTGAAAGTGAAAAGGAATGCTGAAAAGGGTAGCAGCGAGCTGTTACGAAAAAGAACACAAAGCGTGCCACCCGAACACGAGTGGCACGGTCCCTTCGTCTTTCCTCGTCGTCCCCTCGCCCACAATAAACTGGTTTGAGACTCTTTTGAGTCCCTGTCTGAAACGGCACTTACACTCAGCACTATCGTCCTCTTGTCATTCTGCGTGATAATTGCGTAGCAGTGTCCAGTATTCTTGCCTGAAGATGTATGTGTACGCACGCAAACTGCACTTGTCATTTTCAAGAAAAGTGTTGACGATTTACTAATAACTGTTTCTTTGTGTACAAGCGGGTTGAAAAATTATTTATGTGCCAGAAGAGAAAAAAGTGGACAGTACTGTGATAAATGAGTTTGCTGACTAAAGATTAACATGTGTTTGTTGTTGTAGCAATTGGAAAAAAAATAATTAAAAAACACTTTTAACTTCGACTGCACTGAAGCTATAATACCCTTCGCAGGTACATTTCTTATAGCAACTATATTTATAACTAAATCTGAAAACTTAATCGGCCAACGTTTTGGCAGCAATTGTGTAGCATTGTCTTTGACAATAATCGATGCCAAATTTCGTGAAGAAATAAAAAATAAATAAAAAAGTTTTCAATTTAAGAATTTGATTTTGATTGATCGGCTTATATGGCAACTATTTGCTATAGTGGTCCAATATCGGCGGTTCCGACAAGTGAGCAGGACGTGTGCAAAATTTCAGATCAATAAACTGAGGGATTAGTTGGCGTATGTACTGACGTACAGGCAGACGGACATAGCTAAATCGACTCAGCTCGTCGAGCTTATCATTTATATATATTTATATATCTTATAGACTTTCCATCGTTTCTGGATGTTACAAACATCGTGGCAAAAGTAAACTTGTCACTTGACACTTGTGTATATGTTACGTAGTATATTATTTGAATTTTGAAATCATGGGATTAAACAACCGATTCTCGAGGAAAGGATTACGGCCAGTAATAGCTTTAGTACCGACCAGTCATGCTTTATAAGCAAATGTGCCAATTAAGCATAATAATTAGAAGTGAAAACTTATAAATTCCCCCTTCTTTGCTCGCTAATTTTGAGTTCAGCTCTCTTTATACGAGCTTTTTATGTCTATTTTAATATTACAGTCTGTTATATTTATACCAGTGGTCTGTTCAATTCCGCACACTCCCAAGTCTGGCGATATGAAGGCCTAATTAAGAAATTACTAACTTATTTTCATTTATTCCAAATGTTCGGCTTCAGCGGCAACATGCCAAACTTCTAGCTTAAGCTAACTATATCTTCTAACTGCATGTTTGAAATTTAAATTTTACAAAAAAATATATTGAACATGTTAGAAATATACACATATGCAAGTGCGCGAAACCGATATGTGTGTTGCATACCACCATTGAAGTAAAAAATGAGTAAACATTCAAGCATAATTGAACTCGGGCAACAGCTGTTTACACAAAGTTATTGCGGTTATTCGCAAAACTGCTGTTCCTGAGCCATTGATGTTGTTGTTGATGTTGCTGTAGCTGTTGCTGTTGATGTTGATGTTGCTGATGCTTGTGTTGATGTTATTGCTGTGGTTTGCACAAGTTTGCCGCCACATTCATGTGTATGATTTACACATTCATATATGCGCCGCACTCATACAATGGCATGCTTGTTATGTAAGTTTGTGCGTTGGATATTACTGATTGCATGCCTCGCTGTCGATTTGTCTTGACCCTTTCGCCGAAAATGCCAAAAGCAGTCGACGCTGCGGTTGGTTATTATCATCATATAAGCACTGAAATACACACATATTTACATATATTATTATTTATATACTTTCCACACATATCAACAGTTTCGTTTGACATACGACGTCATCGGAGTTTATGGTAGTCATAAATATTTAATGCATCCCTTGTGGCAGAACTTCTTTTGGCTTTGCCTCATTTAATATTTTGCTTCAAAGCAATTCATTTCCAAACACGCCTCGAACTCTTTTAACGCTGCTTTCACAGATGTATTAATATGAGACTTGTTTAAATTTTTCTTTTCCGTTTTTCTATCTTTTACTTTATGTTATATTTGTATTCAATATTTTTAATGATTTCTTAGAACTTTTTTCCTCCAAGGAGCTATAAAAGAATTTTCAACCCTCATCCAAATTTCCGTGATTTCATCAATATTTCATGGTCGTTTTAAAAATTTAAGTAAGCGAGCAATGTTTGATTCTACAAGCGTTAAACAGTAGCGAATCGAACACTTTATACTAACTGCTCAAATAAACGGGTAGCACTGTAAAAGCATCGCCCATGCTTTACATCTTCTATACACATGTATTGCATTAAGTAAAGCGTGTTTTTTTAGGCATGTAGTTTTCAAGAAAAGTAAACCGCATATAATTTATAGTTATGTGCAAGAATTCAACTTTTTTTCTAAAGATAAGGGTTTGCCATTATGTTATTAAATTACTTTGGTCAAGTGACCGCCGAATAAATTCGAGCCTAGAGGCCCAATTTTCGACCACCTTTTGCAGCAATTGGTATCGTGCCATCAAAAACGCGCCGAATATTATCTTCCAAAACGTCAATCGTCTTAGACTTAACTGTGTAAACAAGCCACTTCACATAACACCACAAAAAAAATTCAAGCTTTGGGAAATCGCACGATCATGGAGAACATGCCTCAAGCCCACGACGCGAGATAATGCGCTCACCAAAAGTTTCCTTCAATAAATTGGTTGCTCATTGGCTGTATGGCATTTAGCGTCATCTTGTAGGAACCAAAGCTTGTTCACATCAACAGCCTCCAATTCAGACACGAAATAGTCATTAATCATGGCGCTATAGCGTTCCCAATTAACTGTAACATTATGATCGGATTAATTTTTGAAAAAATATAGACCAATGATTCCCTCTGCTAATAAAGAAAACCAAAAAGTAACTTTTTAAGGATGTAATGGCGTCTTAACAATGACTCATGGATTATCATCCCTCCAATCACGACAATTTTGTTTATTAGCGTACCCATCCAACCAAAGGTGAGCTTCATCGCTGAACAAAATTTTTTTGAGAAAATCGGGATCGGTGGTTTTCCGTATCGAACACATTGACCAAGACCCTTCCACAAAATCTTTTATAAAGTGGATGGGCACAACTCCAAATGTTGCGCGCGGTGATGAATGGACTCATTCGGGTCTACCGAATATTGGAAAGAGTGCATCTTTATTTTGTTAATAACTTTGCACGATTTGCAAACGTTGTTCCGAAGTAAGAAATCAAATGATATGAGCATTATATTGTCCTTTGTAGTGAATAGATAACGGCTAATATTGCAATTGAAGTCAATTACTTTTTTTTAACAACCACGCTGAGCTTGAGTATTATGAGTATTAGTCAAATAAAATTTTATTTTTATTTTAACGATAATTCTTACTCTCTACTCGTTAATAAAAGATCTAAGCTTCTCATGAAGCACCACTTTCATCATTTTCGGTAACAATTTTAGTGTGCAGTAAAGCTGGTTCATGTACTTTTATTTCAAGCAAGTGTTCTGTTGTTCTTTTTGGAAGATAGTTAACACAAACTAGCGGTAATACCTTTGGCAAAGTTTCATTTGACGTTCCATTATCTTTTCACAAAACATTTCCATAATAAATAACTAAATGCATATTGAAGAATTACTTTCATTACTTTTTACTTGCTCACTTTCTAATTCAAAAATATTTAATGTTATTGTTGTTATTGTACTATAAGTATTTTATTATGCATGAAAGCAATACGAAAGTTTTTATGATAACGCCATCAAATTATTCGTATTTATTTGCAGTCTCCACCGCTAGTAATAACATACCACCTCCAACCTTCACTCGACTTGCTTTGGAAATCGTCAACTATTTATTCGGTTTCGGTTCGGTTCTTTATAATTGGCCTCCTTTGCTACGGAACTGTGAGCAAATTCCCACCAAAACTTTGTAGATATATTCGTTGTGGACACATTGTTGTACGCAAACAGCTCTTTAGTTTAGCAAATTCCTAATGAATGAATTTATTTTAGAGTGAAACCCGTTTTCAATATTAAAACTATGTTTTAAACAAATATGGCTTTTAGAAAGATAACAAGTAAGGAAGGGCTAAGTTCGGATGTAACTGAAAGTCAAATGGTATACTCGTTTTAGATTTCTTTGTGGATCTTGACGCCTTGTTCTATGTTGTTGACCGATATTTTCGGTAAAAAGTCAACTATAGGCACTGGGGTCCACATATTCAGTACCTAGGGGCTTGAACAGTTTAAATTCGATTTAGACAATTTTTCGTCACAAGGTGGCATACTTTAAACGCATTATTGACGCAAAGTTTTCCATCGATATAATCATTGTTGCTTGATTTGCATACTGGAAAGTGAAAAAATCAGATGGAATTTAAAATGGTGCTATATGGGAAATAGGCGTGGTTGTAATCAGATTTCGCCCATTTTTGTACTATAACATAGAAATATGAGAGGAATGTTATGTACCGAATTTTGTTGAAATCGGTTATGTAGATCCCAAGATATGGATTTTTACCTAAAAGTGGTTGGTGCCACGTCCACTGTTTAATTTTGAAGTCGGTTTCTATAAAG
The DNA here is from genome assembly GCF_042242935.1 of Bactrocera oleae. Classification (NCBI taxonomy): domain Eukaryota; kingdom Metazoa; phylum Arthropoda; class Insecta; order Diptera; family Tephritidae; genus Bactrocera; species Bactrocera oleae. Next base: position 26,243,873 of record NC_091537.1, on the reverse strand, counting down.
TCATCTTATTCCATCCCAGAGATAAAATTTAATGTCTCTGGCGTGTTTAGTGCTTGATTTATCGCGCTATTATTAGTTTTTAACAATACCGTTACATCGGGAGTGGGCGGGGTTGTCACGCGATTTTTCACACTGCCAATAGAGGTGCTAAAAGTATTTGTTCCCAGTGAATTTAGGTATTATAGCTTAAGCGGTTTAGGAGATATGCACATTAAACCTATTAGGTGGCGGGACCATGCCCACTTTTTACAAAAAATTTTAACTTCTGATGCCCCTCCCTAATGTGAAAGTGTATACCAAATCACAGTCTTGTATCGTATTTTGGAGCTTATGTATAGCAATTTATTTGTTTTTGATTAATGGCGTTTTATGGCATGGCAGTTGCCCGATTACGCCCATCTTTGGTCCTAAGATACCAAAAAACATGTCTACCAAGTTTCATAAAGATATCACAATTTTTACTTATGTTTGCACAGACGGACGGACGGACAGACAGTAACCCGAATATTAACTCGTCTCTTCATCCTGATCATTTATATATAATATATAAAACCCTATATCTAACTCGTATATTTGTAGTTGATACAAATAAGCGTTAGGTGAACAAAATTATTCTACTTTGTAGCAACAAGTTGCGAGAGTATAAAAAGTTATTACAGATAAATTTAGAAAGGTTATTTGTTTATTAGCTAAGAGAGTATTATTAAGTTTCCGAACAAGTAACGAGCGCTTAACTTCGGCAAGAGCCATATTTTAGATGAAAAAAGTACGCGATTTCGGAACAAGTAATGAACTTATAAACAGCTAGCTCGGGAGGGTCCGTACGTAAGAGCTCAATTTAAATGAGGAACATATGTATAGCTTTGAAACACTCCGATTGTTTCTGGTGTTTCAACAAGTGAAAACACCGCGTAGGAACGGGTACTTTCTCCATTCTTTTGTGAGACTAAGGCAGTGGAAGACAAAGACTTTGGCAGAATCCTTCTAAGCAATTAGTTCACAGAAGGGTATATTAGTACTGCGCTGCTGTTTGCGCTGACTCGAAAATGATTTGTAGAATATTTTTTTAATAAGTAAAAATCAAAAACAATAAAAAATATTAACTTCTATTGTACCGAAGCTATAATACCCTTCACAAATGCAAAAATTCCTTGCAAGAACTTGATTTTTATTTTGATTCCGATCGTTCAGTTTGCATGGCACCTATATGCTATGGTATAGTGGTTCGATATCGGTGGTTCCGACAAATGAATAGCTTGTTGGTGAGAAAACGACGTGCACAAAATATCAGATCGATATCTCTAAAACAAAGAGACTAGTGCGCGTATAAACAGACGGAAATGGCTTAAGCGACTCATCTTGTCACGCTGATCATTTATATAGTTACATACTTTATTAGGTCTCTGACGTTATCTTTTAGATGTTACAAACATCGTGGCAAACTGAATATACCCTGTTCAGGATATAATAATTACTGGTAAAAAAAAAATAGAAAAAACGGTATTTATTGCATAACCTAGCCACTTACGAAAAATCGTTTTATTCGAAAAATTCTTTAGGGAAAACATAAAAAATTTAAAAAATAAGTGCAGTGGATTTTATTATGTGTAAATATTTTATTTCTTTTTTTTTTGAGTTTTAAAACACAAATGAAGGCTTTAAGAGTGGTTGACGCAGGCTTTGCCACTGTTTCGGCCGGCGGCCGCTAGAGTTACTGTCCAAATTTCAAGTGAATTAATAAATGATTATATTAATTATTATGTTAGTTTAGCCGGTCTTGTCGTAAAAAAATAGTTTTGAGAAAAAATAATTCATTATGAGATGCACAATGCATAGCCTTTTTGAAAATTCTGTTAAGTACTTATTTCTAGTTTAAAAAGATTTTGCATACAATTTTCACTGTCTTTACTTTATTACTAAATTTACTTGCAACAAGAATCAGAACACTTCTTGCGTCAAAAGGAAAGTTTAATTCTATATCGAGCTCCTGTTTATACACCCATATTCACTTTATTTTGCATTTAAGCAGAGACCTCGTTGGACGCACACTGTAGCTCCTTCGCATCTCTTAAAGAAACCACAAAATTAAAATGCACATGCAAAACTTTAGCAAATTAATGCAAACTTACGCACAGCCGCCCAATTCGAGCTAGCCGACTACGCTTTTACTGTAAAGCACTGAAAGCAAAACTTTTCGCTGTCTTAGAATTTTGAAAGCAACTTTCTTTTTAATTTCTGAGTGACATCAACAGCAGTGGCGGTTTGGAATTTTTGTCACTGTGAACTTTCCGAGTACCGTTAGCGAGGCCGCGGCTAAGCAAAGAATGCGTAACTTTCCGCTGCTGTACTTCTCTCGTATGCCATAATTTTAAGGGTGTTTTTTTCTTAATTTGCCAAAAAAGCTGTTCATCTCATAATTTTCGCTAATTAACTACCATGCGCGAGTGGCCTCATGCGCACGTGTGTATGAGTAAATAAGTCAATTTCACGCTGTCTAACTTTAGCTGGGAAGTCGCGAAGGCAGTGGCGGTTGGGACGTAGTCAACGTTGGCAAATACAGACGCCTCCCGGAGGTCATCACTACACATTAGGGCCGCTTTTCATTTTATTTACTGCCTCTGCACACGCAAAACAAATCAGCTGCCACACCCCTCACATTTCTCAAAAACAAAAAAATCAAAATATATTTACGGAAAACTTTTATGGTCAATGAACGCGTACAATGGTCGTCGGTCGGAAATGATTTGCACACATGTACCGGTGTGCCAGGCGCAGTTTTGGCTGGTGCGTACGCAAAGTGCGCACATATCAGTTGGACACATCTTCAGTGGTCTTTAGTGGCGGCAAAGTGGCTCGACTAATAGCAAATGGCCTGCTGATGTATGCACTCGTCCGTTACCGCAACTTTTGCATAAACTTTTATGTTGCGAAAAACATTTAGTTGCCAATGATCATAAGTCCATAACTAACCAGTGGAATGCTAGCCAGCGCTACGTCAATGCATTTATGCGGCACATTGTCAAAGCGGAAGTGACTCTGTGGCGGAGAGGGTGCCGGCAAAAGTTTTCACCGGCACCGGTATTTGTTTGTTATTTGCCAGCATGAGAGGCGGAAATACTGCATGTTAAAAGAAATATTTTTTTTTTGCGCCAACTCTTATTCGGTTGAAATCAAGCGCCGCTAAAGTTGCTGTTGAAAGTGAAACCGCAATTCATCACAGTGCCGCACTGCTTCAAATGTATGGAGTGCTGATTCTTTTACGAACGCGCTTTTATCAGATTTCCATTTTTATTTCGTATACACTCCCTATTTCACACTCGCGTCTCGGCAGCTTTGCGTTGTGACCCGGTAGAAGCTCTCACGCCGCAGGAGTGAGTAGAGGAAAGGTTGTGTAATACTCAAACCGACTGACCATATGAACGATTGTCTTTTGGAACCCTTTATTTTCGTTCTCTTTCTCCCTTTCTCCCTTCATCCCTCGCTTTCTTAACTTTTTTATTTAATTTCCACTAGTTTCTCCCTCTTTGTGTCTGCGCAAAACTTTGAGTGCAATACCAACAGTCGACCTGAGCTCACCTCCCATCCGCTGTTCTCGTGTTTCATTCTTCCTCTTCGTGTGTCGCCCTTCTCAGTCTGCTCTAATTTGTTGCAAGTGAATTCTAGCCACAAGCCGGTCCAAAGTTAACTTGACGTTAACACTCTACTACGTAACTTTTGCGAAAATAACAACAACTCTGTTGCAGGGTGGATATACAATGAATAGCGTCGAGTCATTCCCGGAAATGCCGCAAGGTGCCGCTTGTTTTCATAGCCACAGTTCTATGCGTTTGTATGTAACATATCTGTCTAATAATATTGTTTGAGTAACTCATTCGGTTGTTTGTAATCATTTGCCTTTCGTTTTTGTTGCTATTTCCTTGATATACATTACCGGATGCTCGACAGGAATTGCTGTTCTGGGTAAACTCGTCGTTGTCAGTGGCTTGACACTTCTAAATATACAGTTCAGCTTAATTGGCTGATAATTGAACTGGGTGATTTGCACCGCCACTTATTGACTTAACACTAAAACGACCAATGTTATTGGTCAAAATTTATACTTAGTTCAAAATCAGAAGAATTGAAAAAGAAGGAAGCAGAACAACGCGTTTTTTCTTGACATTCTAGCCTAAAGTTTTTGGTTAATATTACATTTTTAGAGAAAAAGGAAAACGAGAAGACAGATGGTAGCCTTTTTTTGTTGAGAGCTGAGATAAAAGTTTTCATTAGTCAATAAGCTAATTGCAAATCTCATAAGTACATTAATAATACCTTAGATGGCAAAGACTGAGTATAAAATACAACCAAAAATTATGATAAAATGATGTTTTTTAAATACATGCTAGTTCGAAACTTTTACTCGCCCCAAGTGGTTATCTTGGGACATATTATTATATTATCATGATCATGATATATCTTTTCTTGTGTCCTGATTACAAAATAGTGTGTATATGATTCTACTCTCGCTTCTTCGAGTTTTTTCGCAAAATGTATGCTAACGGATTCAAAACGCATGAACTAGGTAGGCAATTGGCAAATCCTTATTTTAATTTGACTGAAGCGTTACCACTTACGTCATTCTTGACTTAACTCTCAGTAAAAAAAAGTATGGACATATAATTCTATCGGCATGTAAAACACACCAGATATCAACATTTTCTAGATTCAAGAGAGACTGGAGACTCTATTCAGAAGGTATGCTTAGTAAGCTTCCTTGTCGGCGATAACCTCCTAATCGACCACCCGTCAAGTGACCTTTGGAAATTTATAAACATAAGGAAATCCCGCGGCGCTGTATCAGGAAACTACGGTAGATAGAGCAGTTGTGAGTGAATTTCAGAAAACGATGGCCTTCGCCGTTTTACCTGAAAAAGCAGTCGTCCCTTCTTCAGAACAGGTTCACCGAATGCATTTTACTGTTTTCACTGTTACTTGGTCTCTGATATCTATTAATGACTTCATCTTTCGTCGAAGTTCATGAAACGATGCAGACACTATTTTAGGATATCTACTGTTACAGCTGTATGTAATGTGAAGCCAACTCAAATGAATGAAAAATTACGATATCGAATTTTATAAAATTCGTCCTTGATAGTTTGCTATTATTTGTAAGGGTTAGTAGGCAGATAAGTTCATTTTTATATGTAAAAGGACTAACTGTACGCTTTAGAAATGTAATGGTCAGATTGTGGTACTGATAGCTTGCAGTGTTTGACAAACAATAGAAATATATGTTATCCGTCCTTATACGGCTTTCCAGCATAACAAAACCTGTTTACACACTACTTAACATAGTAATACTTGTACCGCAGCCATCTTCAATGTAGTCCTGCTGAACACAAGTTTAAAGTTACTCCTGCCACATAAATGGAGTTTGTTAAAGTTTATTGAGTGACTTAAGGTAATCGCTCACACTAAATACGAGCAGTATCATTTTCAAGTACCGCAGGCGTTTTATAAATTTGCTAGCAGCAAAATATTATAGTTTGTCAGTTCGCCAACGACAACGAAACAATGCCGAAGTGACTATACTGGGCAAGTTATAAATGAAGAAGTTTACCGCGTTTAGTGGGCGATTACGAACAGCACTGGTAACAAGTAGTGCATAAATGTTTGTTGTTCGTCATAAAAGAGGGCTTATGTGGCGAGGATGTGAGCTTTGAGCTGAGTGCGGTCGAGGAACGCATTTAAGCGAAAACTCACTAGCGGCAAGGTAATAAAATACTTTGGCGCGAATGCGAACAATAGTTTGCAAAGTGAACAATAGTAGCGAAAATTCTGTCACAAAATAAATACTCGTATAATGCACGAGTGCATGCGTATGCGAGGCACATTACACCTGCAAGAAAATATTAGTGCATTTGTAAACCCTTATTGAGTTCGTCATCTTTTACAGTATCGTTATCAAGGCACATAGCTTGTTTGAATGTTCTGCAAATATTTTAAAAAATAAAAATAGAAATTTGTGTCAACTAATGCAGACCTATAGCCCAAACGAATACCAAGAACTCTCTAAATTACAAGTAGAAGAGAATGTATACTTGGACATTCTACTACGAAAAAATGTCAAGTTTCTATTATTTTGCACTTAAGTGTAGAGGAACAGAATACATCCGTGTAATGTATGCATTTAAGTTTCCGTGCTGGACATTTTGAAAAACACAAGCGCAGCCGTGCGCAACCAACGATGAATCGTACCATAAAAGCGGCTAACAAAGCTCTGAACGCGACGGTATAAATGACAATCGAAGTAAAGCCACGCAAACGCCAACGAACAGTGAAAAGTAAATAGCAAACGACAAACAAAGGCAGCGGCAACAATATCGCTAACAATAATAGCAACAATGACTGCCACATGTGTGGCAGCAAATGCAACTCACAGTCAACGTTAAAGCTCTGAGAACATTAGACAACAACACAACCCAGCAAGCATTAAGGACGGGGTTCGAGTAGGAATACTGGGAACCTCAAATTAGTTTTCTGTTGCAGCAAATTCAATTCATGATGGCCTGTAAAAACTGTTGTTAGTTTGATATATGTTTTCAACTTAATTCTATCTGGAATAAATTTTCAGTTTTTGATAAGTTAAACCAAGGTCAAAGTTGCCTGCCACCCTGCATGTCCATGAAGCTACGTATCTGATATTATTTAACTCAATGAGTTGTTGCGAAAGCTCTTTATTCCTTGTGTTCTAGTGGATATTCGAGTATTCTTGCCCTAGATTCAGCTCTACAGTTCTTCTGCTGTCTTATTTCTTTCCGAGAAAAGCTGCGATTGACTTTCTATAGGTGTTTAGCCCTTACCCGTTTTACTATTCCATATCTTCCTAGATACCCTTTAGCTACTTGTCTCTCAGAATATTTTGTGGCTTGCAAGTCTCTTTTATCGCTAGAGTTAAAAGATATTTGCTTTGTTCTTCCTTCGTGTAGAGAAGAAGAGAAGGGAGTCATAATCTTAGTGTCCCGCAAATGATTTAAGAAAGGTAGGAATTTCGGTCTCTGTGTAGAACTCATGACGTATTTTGTGTTTAAACGACTAAAACGAAATTTTAACTTAGTTGTATCGTTTTAATGTTCAGCTCGGATAAATATCATGCCTCTTGATTAAATTATAAACATTTGTTTATTAATAAAGAGTATTCATGGCTTTATGAATAGGAATATATTATATCTCTTTACGTCCTTTTTGTATTACTTCGGCCGAAAACATAATTTTTAGCCTTTGTGCAACTTTCTATGTACCATGTACATATATAATCTTCTGCACAGATATACACGTATGATCAGCGACTAAGCTTCGAGGTCAATTTTCTTGACAATTCACCCATATTTTATAATATATAAATTTTTGAACACACCTCTTTAATGTTCGTTGGGCATCGCCAACACGCTGCATGAGCGCGCTGTGATACACTCAGTATTACTGTCAGTAAATGAAAACAATATAATATGTAACAACAATTACAGAAAACACCGCTGTTAGCAAGCAGTCAACAATCATAATTACCAATAAATGCCACCAGCAAAGTTTTAACTGCGTAAATTTACTTTCGACATTGTTGTTGTACGTAACTAATTGTCAAAAGTTGCAATAATATGAGTTGAAAACTCGTGACAGTTGATTTTTTCGCATAAAAGGCATGCATTCAGATTCGTGTAGGTACAGAATCGTAATAAATTTTATATTCAATAAGTTTGCATAGATTTGTGCTTAAAGTGACTTAGAAAAAAATGTTGTTCGGTCGTCTTACAGAAAACGACTGAGAGCCTTTTAAATTATTTTTAGATTTTATTCATATTGTAAAGAAAATATACATTAGGTTCTAAATTAGAATTCGACTCTTCATTTCTCTGCTCGCTTCTGCGTTCTGGTCGAAACAAATGTATAAAATCAATAACAGGGTTATCAAGTTGAATTCGCACAAGACAGTATGCGGATACCTCTTTAAAGTGGTATAGCCGCCATCTGCAATGCTATAGAAAACCACAATAAAGGGTTATAGCAACAAAGTTTATACATTTATATATTTTGTACTTCATAGAAATTATTACCGCCAAACCAGGGCTATATCCGAAGCTACAGTATGCTCTATGCACCATCTATGCTAAATTGGTTCGTTACTGGATATGAAGAAACCAAACAGTTTACAAGAAAAGTGATAGAGTGCCAACAGTTCTTTTCACCCAAAATCATTCAAAGAGGAAGATTGGAATATCTTGGCATCGAGATCTAGGAAAAAAGGAGAGCTTATTAGAGAGTAGTACCTTGAAGTGTTTAACAGGTTACCTTATTTATATAAGTTACATATGTTAATGAGAAACAGTCACCTATTTCGGTAGAAAAGATTCAAAATTTGAACTGAAACAGTTTCTTATACTATATACGCTTACATAATCTCCAGTTACATTATAACTGTTCTTCTATAATTTTATATTTATTTCGATTGATTTTTCCCGAGAGGTAAGAACATCCGAAATACATACATACGCGTGCGTATATATGCTTTAGAGTCTTCTCCGACAATAATCCTTAGAGTACTCCTATCCATTTGGCCACAAAGGCACGCTCTAATAACACTGGTGCAAATGCGAATATTGTATTTCTATGTAGCCAAGTCTTCGTCGTTTGCAACTTTATGACATTTATTTTATTACGGTGAATATTAGTGCGATTATGTGTCGGTGAAATGCTAACATATGCACATGCCATTAGGTGTAGGTGTGCATTAAACGCAAATTCCTGCAAGCTTTACAACGCAGACCTTGAACGCGTCGCGTTTCGCTGAGTCAAGCTACTACAACAACTAAACGTTATGTGGCTTTTGTGTGTTACTTCACCTATTATGATATGTATATAATAAGTAAAAAAAATTTTTTTTTTTGTAATTTTGGTGCACCATTGTTCTTGTGTTTGCAACGCTCACTAACTCGCTAGCTCAGAACACTTTTGCAAGAGCAAAACCGAAATACAATTTGTGTGCGGTGCATTCACAATACGATTCAGGTCAGTGCGCGCCGGCTCGGTACGCTTCAGCCTGCCTACAACACGTCTCCGCATTCCACGTCTAGCTGAAGCTCCAGCACGGGTTTAATATACAGCTTAGCGTAACTATGTTGCCACATTTTAATATATATATATATATATATATATATATATGTATGTGTGCCCTTTTGTGAAAATTAAGCAACTCTTAATGCAATTCGTACTCGTGGCAAATTTATATGCAGATGTGCTCCTATGTGGATATGTCCGCATGTGTGTGTGTAGGCCCTCAATTTCACCACCGACCGCCTCAATCATCTCCTTCACACGCTCATCCTTTTACCAAGCCACTTGTCGTCTCGTGTGTCACTTATTTACCGACGCACACACGCTCTACGCTGCTGCAATTTAATACAGTTGTAGAAATGCTTGGGCGCAAGTGCCATAGCCGCGGCAAGTGGCTGACTGACACGCAAGCGCTCACAATGCAATTACAGCGCGGAACAATGATTGTGTGAAACCCAAATGTGAACCCAAATATGACAGTTGCAGCGACCGCAAGCATATTTGCAAGTAAACTCTGGTTTCATGTGACAATAATTTGAATTTTTATTTAATTTACAGGTTCTCCTTTTATTTCCGGCCATGCGATTGTTGGTGTAAAGTTTCAGTTGAGCTGCAAGCCGGCGCTGAAGGAAATGTGTGTGACATTGAGGTCAACCGAGAAGAACCTTAATGCTACAACGCAGGCAATGCAGCAATTAAAGACAGCCAGGCAGTTGTTGATAGTTTGCATAAAGTGGCACACAAATTTGTGGAATTCAGTGAAGTTGGCGAAGCCTTTTTTAAGTAACCACGAGAGTACTTACAGACTTCGTCGAGGCTATAAAAATAGTTGGGGAAGATAGCACAACTTCAAAATAATACCTGGCATAAAATATGCATAATAATTGGAGTTATGAGTGACATCACCAGTCACTTTTGATACACGCTCTTCTAGTTTGGAAATACTTCCTGCAAAGTTGTAGTTGTGATATTGTTAAGCTTTTGATATAGCCAGGACATAATAAAAATTAAAAATTTAACGCAAATCTCAGGTTTTGCCATTTTTAAAATCTTCAATATGTTTACTACTAGTTTAAGTATGAAGTCAATGGAAGACAGTACTAGCTACCGCATCCACTTTATGGAAGTAAAACTGAATCCACTACAGTATGATAAATTTTACCATACTTGAACTTCGATATAAATAAATCCCAATGTGTATCACTTGTTCATGAGTGGCGTTACGCATATTCTGGTGCAGCATTGCTGTCAGTCTTTGAGAAACTGTACAAAAAGAAGCCTATTTACCTAGCCTAACATAAGCTAGAGGGTTATTCCCAATTGTTCGGCAAAAAAGCGTCAGAAGACCGTTAATGTCTGTAAGCTGCTTCCTGAATTAACACATCCGCTAAATTAACACTACAAGACATTGTTTCATTGTTAGGGGAGAAATTTTTCAAATCGCAATTTTTGGTCTTTTACTTAGAAAAGCTTCTGACCTCTGATTTTGCAACCATACTCTCTTATCCAATCTGATAGTGAGTACACCGATTATGTTGCTACGAGATATCGTTATCTCATGGGGCTCGTTTTATAGTAACATTTCTTCGATGAATAGTTTTCATACACGTATACTCTCAGACAATTCGAGATTATTTAATACATTTTTTTCTCGTTAGAGTTTGCGACTGCAATAATAAGAATACAGATACTTTATTATATACCCCACGTATACAAAATAGGCCTCGAATGCAACTAATAACTGATATTGAAAAAGGAAACATAAATGAAACGTTTAACGAATTTCAAAGTAGCCGCACGGAGGTTATTGTTATTGGACGTGTTCGAAATCGCTGAGATAGTAGTCATCTTAAAAGATCCTGCATGAGACATTGGGCATGAGAAGTCTGTCGGGGAGTTGTGTTTGCTCACTCCGAACAACGAGTGAAACGTTCACAAACCCTTCACATTAGTATGTGACGCTATTCAAGTGAAGAAACCACTCGCCGCCAGCAATTATAGTCGAATGATGACGTTTTCGCCATTAAGGATAAAATTTTTTGAAGGGTTAACACAGTTGGAAAATTGCTGGGTGAAGTACATCAACCTAAAAGGAAACTATTTCTAAAATTTTCATTTTCTTTTTGTTGTCTCAGAACTTATAGTATCAGCCGCGTATAGAATTTTTGACAAAAACTGGTTTCGCTACCGACAGACATTAGAAAGGTAAGATAGGGAGTTCTTTACTTTTAATTATACGATATCCTTTCAAAGAAAATTTAGACTGAAAAAAAAAACAATAAAAGCCGTTAACTTTGGTTGCACCGAAGCTATAAAACATTTCACAAATACAAAGGTTCCTTACAAGAACTTGATTCCGATCGTTCAATTTGTATGTATGTTTGATATAGTGATCCGATCTGAACAATTCCTTCGGAGAATACATGGTTGCCTCAAACAATAACTCGTGCCTAATTTCTTCAAGATATCTCGTCAAATGAAACAGTTTTTTATACAAACACTTGATTCCGATCATTCAGTTTGTATGGCAGCTATATGCTATACCGTTCCGACAAATGAGTAGCTTCTTAGTGAGGAAAGGACAGGTGCAAAATTTCAGATCGATAGCTTAAAAATTGAGGGACTACTTTGTACTACAGACAGACGGACGGACGGATGGGCAGACAGACTGACTTCGATATAATTCTTATATAATTTCGTTGTACAATTGATCTCTTTCTCCAAATTGGTCCTCAGCATTAGCGATATCTTTCCAGCGGTCATTCTCTGAAAATCTGAAGATATTCCATTTGGTATTTAGCTGCTGATATCATACGTAATTTATATAATATTATAAGACCTCGACCTGAAATATGTCAGTCTCATACTACTTCAAAATTGGCAAAAACTATTTAATTTTCTTCTTTCGATTAATACTTGGACGTGTAAGATTAATTATAAAGTTGTCAGTAATTAATATTAAGCACAAATAAACATAAGATATAAGATATTAAATTTTTTATTCTATTAATTTTTTATTCAAATTTGCAACAAATGAGTAATTTTCAAAGTTGTTAATTGAAAACATTTGAGATAATGAAAGAAGGTAGATTATTCTTAATTTGTAACAAAAATATTCCTAGTTTTTAATTATAAACATTTTCAAATTCAATTTAATTCAGGTCTTTCGCATTGTTCATCTGACACTATTATTGGAAAACGTGGCAAGAGGACTATTTCTCTATTAAACTTTCCAGTCAAAATTATTGTTACAATAATAGTTCCTGTAATATTTTTGATTACTAAACATTTACCATTGCATAATTGAGTTTGACTGAAATTAGGCTACATAATAATAGGAACACATAATAATTTTGAACCGAAGACTAGGTGATGTCATTCCGAGTATATCTAGATAATTTACGTTTTCATTTCAACATCTACATTTTTGGCCGATATGTAGACTGATTACTGAGCCAGTTATGATCCAAACAATTAATTTTTACTTTCAGGACTATATTCCCTTATTAATCAATTTTTTTCGTGAACTGGAGTTCAGAAATTGTCTGGCAGTATAATTCATATATTTGGCTGCATTTCTATTCTACTATTCTTAATATCTAGCAATTATTAGGAGTATATGGTTTTCGGTCCCCACTAAGTTTCAGCCAAATCAGTTCAGCCACGTTCAACACGACTTTCTTTTATATATGTATATTGATTTTCTTTTGCTAAAAGTCTGATCTTTTTCGAACTAGTTTATCTTCAAGGGCAGTTTGGTTGTAAGCCGAAAATTTCCCGATCTGTTCGATTTAAAACTGAATTCTTTAGTGTTAAATTAGTTATTTTATACCCTGAACTGTGTGCCACAAAGTTTGTAACAGCAAGAAGAAATCGTAGAACCTATACCTCTAACCGGATAAGGTCCGGTCCGTCTCTCTTTACCATTGAAATACTTAACAGAGATCGCTACTTATGAATCAATTCCTAGTTTTTGAGTGTCAAACCCCCCAAACTGGGATAATGATAGTTCATTAGTAATAAAAGAATAAAAGATTGACGAAAAATTGATGTCAGAGGGTATCAGTGAAAAAGGGAAAGGTTTTGTTTACAATGACTAACGCGTCGAGAGCGTTTCGAAAATGCTTGCCTGAAGTTGGCAGGATGAAAACCTTTTTTTCAGAACCTTCCCCATAAAGGAATTCTGGGTCTGATATATGGTATCATTATTATATACAGGGCTCAACATGCTGTAAGATCCGGAGTTTTAAAATTGTTAAGTTAAATAAATGTTAAGGCTATTCAAATAGCATGATCTCCTCGTAGTTTTGTTAGAAAAACATATACTTCAACTATAAAAACGTTAACTTCAACTGTACCTAAGCCAAAATACCCTTCACAAATTAAAACGTTTTCCTTACAAGAACTTGATTCCGATAGTTGGGTTTGTATGAAAGCTATATGCTATAAATGAATAGATTCTTGCTGAGAAATGGACGTTTGCAAAATTCAGATCGATATCTCAAAAACTAAGGGACAGACAGGTGGACAGACAGACATACGGACATGGAAATTTATAGGAAGTAATACATAATGAAGTCTAATTTATGGCATAGAAAAGAAAAGAATGAAAAATTATTCCGTTTTCAACTGGTTTGTGAATATACCAAAACGGAAGAAAACATTTTCAAAACACTTAAATTAGGGTATTGTAGTCATAATTTTAAATTTTTTAAATAAAAAAAATTTCTTGAATATCTTTCTGTTTTCACCTTATGAAAGGAAAAAATCAGATCTACATACATATTAGGTCAAGTAAAATTTTCGTTCGGTTTTTTATTGATTTTTCAAATGATGATAACTTTGCGTACATTTGCCCGATTTAAGTCAAATATGCTCCGTTTTGTTCGTAAACTTATTGCCAACTTCATTATACCTCTCTCGTAGAAGGCTGCGTCCCTATTGGCAAAAAACTCGGAGAGCCAATTTTCACAGGCTCTCTTGAGGCTATAAGGTGGGTGCATTAGGACCTACTATCCGAGCTTCTGGCGCGTCACCAAAGACGTGTGTGGCCTTTCGTTGTCCTGATGGAACACAATTCGGCCTCTGTTGATCTAAGATGGCCTCTTCTGATGAGTGCTGCCTTCAAGCGGTCCAGTTGTTGGCAGTAGAGGGCCGAATTGAACGTTTGGACATAGGGGACCAAACACACAGCAAAACCTTCCTGGCCGTCAATGCGGTCTTGGCCACCGTTTGGGCCGCTTCCCGAGCTTTGACCACGACCGTTTGCGATCGATTTTGTCGTAAGTGACCCATATTTCATCGCCAGTTACAATCCGCTTCAGAAACGGGTCGATTTTGTCAGCAGCGATTCGCAGATGGAAATTCCGTCCATCGCTCCTTTTTGAATCCAAGGTTATGCAAATGTTTCCAAACGGTTCTCTGGCTTATCTTTAGTTCCTCAGAAATTAAATAATTCCGGAACGGAACCTAGCAAACCACTTTTGTGCTACAGGTTCGTTTACAGTATCGGGCTCATAAACTAAATTAAGTTTTTCAGCCGCTTTGGCTGCTTTTTCGCCTTGATCGAAGAAAAATTGTAAAATATGGCGATTTTTTTCTTTGCTGGTGTCCATCTTTGACGAGCGCTCATAACGAACTGAGTAAATCAATCGAAAAACTGTCAAAGACAAACTTTTAGCGCGAATAAACACGATTTCAGCGCCGTATAGTATGACATGATGCGATACGTAACACTAGTACTATGGACAATAACGCCATCTCTTAGATAAAAACCGAACGAACCTTTTACTTGATCTAATATATACATACGCTTCATTATACGACGGCTCATTCAGTATGCTTGTCAAATTTTTGTTGCATACCAGACGTCTGGAAACACAGCAGTACGTGACGAAGTCTAGGCGCATTTATCCTCGCTTGAAAAAAGCCAACTGCTGCTTGCTTTCCAACATTAACCTACTGTGTAGACTCAATTCTGTCGACGCAATGGTAAAAAAACGCCCTCACACGCGGAAACGTATTTTGACAAAGCCAGTTTTTGTGCAATGTTTCGTCTGCGAGCAAAAAAAGAACGAGTAAAAGCTCTCAATTAAAGAGACGTGCCGCGACATCAGTCGAACGGGAAAATGGCACGCAGAGTTGCCGGCGACTGCTTCTGCAACACAGCTTCGCAGCCATTTTTCGTCCCACTGCTGTTTATGTCGGGTGTGCCTCTTTATAGCTCCCGGTCGCTCGGTTCTCTCTCCCATTCTATTTACCTATTATGTAACCGCGAAGCAATGGCTTTGTCAGCCGCCCCCGTTGAATGTCTTAATTAACGTATTTGATGTTAGTAATGTGCAACATTCGGGAGCTGCGTTCTCTCTGGATCTGTGTGGATGTTTCCTTCTTTTTTTGTTGTGGCCAAATTTGCTTTTCTTCCGTGTGCGTCTGCTTTGCTGACTTATGGAAAAGTTATGTATTCGGATTTCACGTGTGTGTGTGTGTATGAGTGTGGTCATAAATGAAGTGAGTGCGCTAATGCGATTTGGATTTGAGTTTGGAAGCAAATTAGCGCATCAAATGCGTAACGGAAATTTCGGTTGCACACGAATGTGCTTAGTCGAAAGTAGATTTTCACGTCATTTAAGAGTACACGACATTATTGACCTCCATTTTAGAATATTAGTAGAAATCTACCGTAAAGAGGTCGGTACATAATATTTGGGAAGCAAATTTAGTACGATTATTCTGACATATTTCGTATATATCTATATATGTATGTATACATATAAAGGATATTATAGGGGTCTATATATGTACGCATGTAAACGTTTCGGCGAGCTTCTTAACCTAAAGAAACGTTCGGCTTTTAATTTTAAAAAGATTGGTATTGTACATCTGCATTACATTATATTTGATGATTCTTCTTGTTTCGGAAATTTAGAAAAAAAATCAATCAAGCTCTTATACTACGTAATAGAGTCGGTAAAGAGTTTAGACAGATGTGTCTTCATTGTCCATTTTCTACTGGAGTGTGTAAATTTGACATGAACATGGTCTAAAAATTGAAATTACTGAAATAAGAGGTTCTAAAGATGTGTGCTTTGGGGTCAGTTGCTTCAGATAAAACTTCAGATTCAGTGAAATTTGCTTCAACTTCAAGATTGGAGAGCAAAATGATTTCCACCTATGTCTTTGGTATCGTAGTAACTACTACCTGCCCTAAAATCTAATTAAGTACTGCATATATGTACGAAATAAATTATACCACAAAAGCACAGTTAATTTCAAGTAGTCAATTCTTTCTAAAAATAAAACATGATAACATTAGGAAAAGCAGACAATCGATATTACTGTAAATATTTTGAAAGGAACTTAGATGTGGGTTTAAAGCATAGCAATGCACGGATAGCGTTAAACAAGTAAGGAAAGGCTTCAACTGCCTCCCGATTAATCGATCCTAACGAAAATATGCAATACAAAGATAAGCAGAGCGACTAAGAACATTACATTTGATATATGGAGGCTAGAAAAGAGTAACCGTTGATAGCAAATATTTGTGAGCCGGAGATATCTGCTATTAGAGACGTATTTATGCTTAAGTTTATTTCGATATCTTGGATAAAGCTTAAGAAGAGATTCAAAAGCGTTTTCTTAAACAAATTGAAGTGATTTTGTTACATATTTAAACTCTATCAATTTGTTTTCGAGATATGAACGTTCACTAAAAAGTAAATGGTTCCACGCTCATAGTCCGGTTTATAAACTAATTCATATACCTATAGGTTCGATACAGCAAACGGTTTAGCATATTACAGGCTTCTGATAAAGTTGCATTTTTATTGCAGTATTTTCTAATATCCTGTTTTTAATTTTAGGTTTTACAAACAATGCTTGAGGTGTGAAAGGCTATTATACTCTTTTAGAGCAGTTTCTGTTTTTATTCCCTTTCTTGTGAGCACTAAGACCCGAACATTATTATCTGGTTTTGTTTGATCACTATGCTATATGATCCGTGTAACTTCACCTATACTAAGTATTAAGTCTCTCAAAAATTTTATGTTGTTATGGAAAATCATTTAAGTAAAGAAACACTATATATGTATATTTATAAAATATGTTTTTATATACATAAAACGGCTTATGTGCAGTTGATTTTCACATTGTCACAATTTATATGTCGATATTGTTTTTAACTATAAATACAAAATTTTTGTTCTCAACAAATATTTTTTTTTGTTGCAATTTTTATGCAGATTGCATTCATAACGCCACAGTGCAGCTATAAGAAATCTGGCGAAACCACAGCTCAGCATGTGGTCAGTCTGTTTTTGTTTAATTCCTTTTTAGTTTTGGCAAGCTATGGAGTTTGCTCGGTTTGCTGCCACCGCTTTTGTTGCGCACAGATTTGTGGCGGCTGATAGTCGAAAGCGGAAATAATAAAAATAAAAGCTTTAGCATTCGCACTGACATTGTGGAAAACATTTTTGAATCCACTATGTTGAATAAATTTGCAAAAAAATCGATAAAAACTGTAAAAAAAAACAAACTTCGTATTTTTGTATGGGCCACAGCTGCAACCATAAATTTTTGGATGACAAAATATTGAACCAATTGACGCGATTTTTACACATCTGCTGGATAGTTGGGAACTGATCTGCACTACACACAAATTTATCTGCGCCATCACCATTGTACCTAACATTGTAATGGCTGTCTCTCCAATTACGCAAAGGAACAATTGTATAACCGTCATCGATTCGCCATGTCTTTGCTCGCTAACATTCGTTGACAGCTAAATGTACAAGTAAAATCAACAACAATGCTAGCGATTTCAATTCGACACAACAAACTATATGGTTACTTCACACAAGAGCGAAGTAGAGATGTTAAAAACATACACACATGTATATGTGATAAAAGAGATTGTTACGGATGAAACAATAAAAAACTGTAAAAACTTATTTTTAAAGACCGTGCCATGAAATTGAGCGAAATAGACAATACAATAAAGTTCCCGAAGTCTTGACCATATCGTTCATGGATTGTTTGATATGCGAAAGTGTGTGAAAAGATCAGCGAATTTTTACCATATTGACCATATTTGATTTGGCCCGATCATTTTTGTTCGCAAACCTCATAGAAGTTCTCGCTGGAAAGAAATTTAAAATAGAAAAGAAAACAGCGGCTACTCAGGTCTTTTTTGAAGCAAAAGATTAATCGCTGTAGGTATCGAAAAGTTGGAAGAGCACTATATACAATACATTGTTTTTTCTTAATATCCAGTATGTAAATTTTATTAACCAATCATGCCAATAAAGTTTTCACTGAATTCAATGATAGTAGTCCCACCAAACTCAAAATATACGTTATAGTCTCACCTTCAGGCCATCAAAAATTTTAAAACACCTAAACAATCCATCAAATAACATGACACTAGACGAGCGAGAAAGAGTGATATAAATATCTCCATATAAGTAGATCAGATGTGTTTTACTTGCATGAATATTTCAACGATAAAAAACGAAAATGAGTAAATATGAGGTGTGTTCAAAAAATAATTCATTCCTATAGTCCACATCCGATATTATGTAATTATGCCAGCGCTTCTTTCAACCGTCAAAATACTTCTCAAACTCGATTTTTGGAATAGCCTTTTAGCGATTTTCATCTATTTTGTAAAACGACCTTTAAAGTTCTCTTTATTTTTGGAAAGAGGAAAAAGTCACATGGAGCCATGTCTGGTGAATATGAAGACGATGGGACATCGTTACAGTTTTGTATTTGGTCAAGAATGCACGAACAAGCAACCAGTGTGAGTTTTTAACAAACGAAAATCAACGAGCTCATATAAACACGTCTAAGCTTAGCCGCTGCTACAGATAAAGTAAGCAATGAATACGGCTGAAAATTTTATCGTACTTTAGGGGCACATCGTACTTGAGTATTTCAACATAATAAAAAAAATTTGACAATGGAACTCTCCAAACCCGCGAAAAAATTCCCGTTATTTTCTGAACACACCCACTACTGTAATGCTAGGCGTTCAGCAGCAACCAGGGTACGTTTTTACATTATTTTATAACCGAAAACGAAGCAGGGATATAACTTTAGAATCCTCAAGTGGTTAAAGACTCTTATATGAAAAATTGCCGAAAATAGGGCCTTGAATTACGCATTTAAGGAACAATTTAGTATTAAACTTTACAAGAATAACTTCTCCTTGAGACATGATACCTAACAAACGTGTAACCGCATGACATGATTATTTACGTCAATTATAAGAATAGATAGGGAGGATTACTATGTGTTGTTTTGCACTTGTCTATCTTCTTTCCCTCTCTACGCATACATTAAATTATATTAGAATGCTTGAGTATGTGTCGCGCATACATCTAACAGCATCGGCGAAATTGAAAAGCGACCCATCATCATCAATCAAACGACACTATGTCAGATCACAAAGTTAATAATTTGTCACATATTGTGTCGCCACTTCCTTAAACGAGCGCAACGTTTTGTCCTTGTAGCACAGTGTAATTAGCAGGATAATGGTAATGATTTAATTAGCGCAACATCCATTGTCACTTTGAGCGCCTGACATTTACTGGCCCAACAAACAACAAATAGCGACAACAACAACTCACAGCTACATTTACATTTATGTTTGTATTTGCACACACACACATTCACCCAATGCTCTTTTGTTTATGAGTGAGCTGGTGTGCAAGAAAAGTCGTGAATAAATTGCAAATGTTAATTAACCACCTACAGGCAACCAGTCCTTGCTCAGTTACCCAACTAAAAGGATGATGAGCTCACAAGCCACACAAGGCTATATATATATACATATATATAATATAATATATATGTATGTATTAAATACTCACATATGCAATATTTACTTATATGTATGTATATATGTACATATATACTATGTATATGCACTTAAGCAGTTAAGTTGTGCAAACTCGCATGCGAGATTACAATTGAATGCACCACAAGCGGCTTGATGAGAGCAACCGCAGCTGCCTCGCCTGAAAATAATGAGCTTAAGATACACATATGATAAGTTCAATAATAATGGCACTGATGTCACTATCTCTTGTGTGCTTTCAAATTTCTCGGCTAACCAATACACTCACAATTGGCTTAGCAACACACTTCAGCCTTTATTATGGCTTCTTGTAGTGTAGAGATATCGCATGGCTTCAAATGAAAACGGTATCCTAATAAAAACAGCAGGTAATAATATAATATTATTTATCAAAGCTATGGCATAGCGAAGTCGTTCGCGCTATTGAAAAGTAGATATTCTTTACAATATTAAAGGTGACTTATGTGGCAAGTACAAATCTAGTTTATGTCCCCATTATGAATCCAAAATATGTCAGCAATAATCGCATGTCAAAACCCAATATTTCAAGCCTTTAGAGTATTTATCAAAGTAGTATTTTAAAAAATCTAATAGAGAAAGACAAAATTAACCAAAAGAAAAGACATATTTGAATAATTAGTATTTTATTATACCTCGATGATGCATGAATTGTAAGATAACAACGGTTCAACTGACAAATAAGTATTGTCTAGATAACTGAAAAGCATATTATTTAAGTTAATACATAGGGGTGGATCCAATTGAATTTAATACTTATAGTAGTCAGACCTTAGCTGCATACGACGCGTATATAAATTTCACATTCGTAGATGGTGATGATTCCTTTAAGCTTATAGGCGCCGCTGATTTTGAACCTTCTGGGCGTCTAAAAGATGCTGTTATGGACGAAAACGTCAAAAAATCTAAATAGTATGATAAATCGAAGTTAAGGTAAAATCTGACACTTTAAATGCACCCAAGTAAAGTGCTGAACACTTAATTTTTAAATATTTAGGTAAGTGAAAACTCAGAGCAGATAGGGTACCTTATGAGTTCAGAGCCGTCAAAAAATAATAACGAATTCTGAGCACTGTTTGTTTTATTAGGATTCTACTCGGACTATAATTTCAGGACTGAAACTTTCTTGGATTTGGTTGAATCGTGAGTTAATGGTCAAGTTATTTCGTCACGTATATTAGATAAAGATATTAGCTCACTACGGTGCCAGGCAGACTGTTTAAGAATCTTAGCATCAAGCCAGCACATTTGAGGGGGCTGGAAGAATGCTTAGCGGTGGCGAAGCGAAGCATGAGAAAGAATCCAACGAGAAATTTAAGAAAATCGCTAATCGAGCTGACTCAATAGAGCTGGGGTGTGTAATTGTAGTAGGGAAGATGTCCTCCATGATCTCCATTGCACCCTCGCGCTGCTTGACTTACGTCGTACCGACCCCTCTATTCAACCAACTAACCGAAGCATTAAACTTCTATCGGATTCCATTTATTCGTCATATGAAACTGGATTTTCAAAGAATATGTCTTTAAAATACAATTTTTTTATCACATTTAAAACAGTATCTTAAGTAATTTTAGGCTTATCAATGATTTTTCCGAGTATTCTCATTCATTATAGAGTTTGAACTGAAACCCATTTAATTAGTTTCACCGACATTTATATTCCTAATCGATTCATATTTGAGCTGGAGCTGGCAAACCTGATGATTAAATAGCCTGATGTGTAAATAACTCTTAAAAAATTATATTTTTCTTGCTGTACTTCTTAAAAAATATCAACGTCCAGCAACAAATCTGGAACAGACTCGCTGTTTACGATAAACATCAGTTAGAAAAATCCTGAGTCCATCAAAAAGAGTTGTGGAGAACGCTATTACCTCTCTAAGACTGTTCCGTTCGGATTAATGGTTGAACAGACACTGTTGAGGCCAGTTTTAAACTAAGCCCCGACTCAAATGTGTGACTTAAGTTCTCTCAGTTCTTATTATTGGATAGATTTGATTCATTTGAATCAGCCACTGGTACATATTATAAATTTTGGTTTATTTTCCTGTTTACTCCCAGCTTTGCAATTGAGTAGTCAAACACTTTGAATTACTCGCGAGTGGCACGAAGTATTTTGAATACATACATGTGTAAAGTGCAGCCTGAATGATGTCTGTTCGAAAGCGTTTGAGGCAACGGAAATGCGCTGCTGTAAAGGAAATTGTAGGGAAGGAAAAGGAAATAAGCGGAAGCAGGCGTAAGCCGGCTACAAGCACAAATTTTCAACGCAAATGCATAATGATAACAAGGCGAAAGGGCAAGCAGTGCAAAAAAGAACGCTGGTTAAATAATAAACTGGCATAATCACCAGGCAAAAACACAAGTTTGAGTGGATAAATGGAAAAAAAAAACACAAAAAACGAAGGAGCCGAAATGTGCAGAGCGCAATTTTGTTGCTTCAAATGCTTTTTCTTTTCAATTTTACGCGTTAGCGCTCTCTGCTGGTTAGATATTTACTTAGCGCCTTTAGCTTTGCTTTCATACTCCTAAGTGTTCCGTTCTTGCTGCCATGCTATTTTATGGCACAATTTGACTCATTATCCTAGCTGAGGCAGAACGATGACATCCACAAGACAACGTCCTTGTGCGGAAGAGCAAGCGGGTAGCAACAAAAACATGACAACTCATGTGTGTGTGTAAGAATATAAGAACATATATACCAATAATAATATAATATGTGTATATATAAGATACTGAACTTGCTTGCCAACGGTCGCTGGGAGACAGTGCGCCGGCGACGCGGCAAAACGTGGCTTGTTCCAAGTAATAATATTAAATAAGAAATAGAATAGAAAGCGAAGAAATGGAACGCGTTTTGGCAAGCGGAGGAAAATAGAAACATAAACAAGCGTAGCATTCACTTCGTTACACGGTCCTTTAAGGATATCGCAGACGGAATTGCCACTACCTTGAATGCTATATATGTATTATATATAAGTATATATGTATATGTAGATATACATATTATGTATGACTGGTGGCGAAGTGCCTGTGTGTGGTTGTGTCTTCATTTTTTTGCAGGTTATTGGCCTATTTGGCGTTTTTGACTGCCTGGCTGTGCCATTCGCGCCACTCGTTGATGATCTTTATGATTCAAGAAATGAAATGAACGCTTAGCACGCTCGCCTCCACAATCATGTGCATGCACATTGCGGAACATATGCACTAGCATACATACCACACATCATATATTACATACATCATAGATATATGTATATACTTATGAACAGACCATAAATAGCAAATCTACAATGTCGTTAGGCGCATTTACGCACAAAATTACCATGAAAATGAAAATAATAGCGAAATGAAAACGATTCGAATAAAACGCACAAGGAAATAAAAATAAATTTGAACATAAAAATGAAAATGAAAATAAAAGTCATAGGAGAATCAGAATGGAAATAAACAATTGAAAATCATCGTCAAATAGTAAAATAATAATACAAAAGCAACAACAAGTATATCATAAGTGTAGATAATCATGTGTAAATTTCCTGTTATATACTCCACCACCCTTATCAGCTGTATGTACACATATGTACATACACCATGCTTCTGATATAAGATTAAATTTTAAAAAAATTTCCCTTATATTTGCAACAAGGCTGTAAAATTATTTCACTTAGAAATAAAGTAAATTAGAAATGTATCCAAATCATAACAAGTAAGAAAGTTCTAAGTTCAGATGTAACCGAACATTTTCTACTCTCGTAACTTGCAAGTTTGGTGTGTTTAGTGCTTGATTTATCGCGCTTTTAGTAGTTTTCAACAGTACTGTTATATGGGGAGTGGGCTGGGTTGCCACCCGATTTCACTCATTTTCACACTGTCGATAGATGTGCTAAAAGCATTTGTTCTCAGAGAGTTTTGTTATTATAGCTTGAGCGGTTGAGGAGATTTGTACATTAAATCTATTTATTAGGGGACGGGACCACGCCCATTTAAAAAAATTTTTAACTTCAGATGCCCCTCCCTAATGTGATTCTGTGTATCTTATATCTTATTGCGGAGTATAGTTATGGCAATTTATTTGTTTTTGATTAATGGCGTTTTGTGGGCGTGGCAGTAGCCCGATTATGCCAATTTGCAATACCAACCGTCTTCTGGTACCAAGAAAAAAGTGAACCAAGTCCCATAAAGATATCTCAATTTTTACTCAAGTTACAGCTTGTACAGACGGACAGATAGTCACCCAAATTTCAACTCGTCTCTTCATCCCGATCATTTATATATATAATATATATATATATAACCCTATATCTAACTCGATTAGTTTTAGGTAATACAAACAACCGTTAGATGAACAAAACTATTATACTCTGTTATTATAATTGAAACAAAAATGTAAAGGAAACAAGAAAAAACGTTAACTACGGTTGCACCGAAGCTTTCATAATTAAAAAAGGTTATATATCTCTTTAAATAAAATAGTTTTTAATGCAAAAACTTGATTCCGAGCGTTCAGTTAGTATGACAGCTATATGCTATGGTGGTCCGATATCGACGGTTCGGACAAATGATGCTTCTTGGGAAGAAAAGATGTATGCGAGAGCAATGTCTCGAAAACTAAGGAACTAGTTCGCGTGTAACCGGGCAGACGGACATGGCAAAATCGCCTCAGCTCATCATTCTGATCGTTTATACTTGTATATACATATATTCTATAAGGTCTTCGACATTTATATAGGGTATCCAACGCTCAGTGTATAAAAAGCCAATATAATAGTATAACCGAAATTTTGCGACGTAAGGTTGACTTAGGTTACAGGTTTTTAAATTATATACCATATATATTATGCAAAGCAAACTGGCAAAAATAGTCTATTTCCTACAACGATATGTGAATTTACACCGATTCTTGGAATATAACATTAATCGAGTGACCTCATAATCGAGCATTGGGAATTTATATCTATTTGCTGATATTTAAATTACTTATTGGAATTCCTCGGACTTTATGGCATTGTTCGGACTGAATGTTTGACTTGAGATTGTCAATTTTGATACATCAGTATAACCTAACATTTTGAACATGCAATGCTATCTCGTTTACCGAATATTGGGGAAATTCGTCAGAAAATAAGAGATGTCTCATATAAAGTTAATAAAGAGTATATGTTGGATAATAAATTAAAATAATGTGCAGTATTGAAAGTATTTTAAATATAATATAAGAATGCATGAAATAATCAGGGTTGTCAGGATTTTGATATATAACAACTTTTTGGGAAACTTTTTTTTTTTTGACAAGATATATTCACGAAATTTAACATGGATTATTGTCCAAGGTAATACTACAATATCCGTATAAGTATATTGATCAGATCGAACTACTATAGCATATAGCTACCATACAAACTGGTAGATCAAAATCAAAAATCAAAAAACCTTGTAAGGAAAACTTAAATATTTGAAGGGTATTATAGCTTCGGTGCAGCCGAAGTTAATACTTTTTTTCTTTTTTTAAGCTGACTGCAAAACATACCGTTTAAAAGTGATTTCTTTACTATAAAAAAAAATGAGTTTTCAAATATATTTTCTAACGAACTATTAAAATTCTATGAGTTTATAAAAATGTGTGTGATATTAAATAAAATTTTTGATTTAAGCATTCAATTACATATTTGTTTATTTAAATGCAATTACATCCTTTTTTTTTACTTTTTGCTGATAAAAATTCAATTTTTGCCTAATTATATACATATGATTTTTGCCATAAAATTCGTAATGATTTTAATTATTGTCAAAAATGAATAAACATAGGTTGATTATATAATTAAAGGATTACAGCGATAATGTTACAAATAAAGAATGCAAATGACTGAGGTATTATTTTTAATTGTCTAAATGGAGAATTTTTAATTACTGGCATACATATGTATAAGTATTAAATATATAATATTTTAATTTCAACTTCTTTAGCAGCAGTTAAATTTAAAAGGTTTAAGGAAAAAGTTTTCGATTGATAGTTAAGATTTGCTGGAAAAATAGTTTGCACAAGTACTTACAAGTATTCGTATCTGATGCCTCGCCAAAATATAACTGAAAATATAGAATAAGAATTTTATTTATTTTACATTATTAAATGTGTTACAGGAGTCTAAATTCACTTTAACTAATTTTAATATAAACAATGTCATATGTACAATATGTATTTATAGAAATGTATCGCAATTAATACTTTATTAAATTCTAAAAGCTTTCTAGTGACCTTCATTTCATAAGCCATTGCTTTCATGAATTGAGAAAATCGATAACTTCTAACAAGCCTAAACCCATACAAGCATATAATATGTAGACCCGAGCACACAACATACATGCACAAATTTCAAGTGAGTAGTACAAATCAACTCACAGCGCCTAAATGCATACCAGGGGCAGTAGAGGTAATCAGAACAATCTTTACGCTGATAAGCACTGACAGCTACTGTAGCACCAGATGGATGCCTGAAGTCACTACTCACATACATATATACACTCGATTCACTCGGTTGCATTTGATTAAAAATTCCAATCTATCACATTGCCTGTCAGTGGTAGAAAATTTAATTTTTCAATATTAACAGTTACCCCCTGTGGCTGCATCCCCAAGCGGCAGCTAAGGTGTAAATGCTAGTTCAGATGTGAATTTGTTGGTGCCGACATTGGATTAAATGAAGGGATCACCAGCATTTCAAGTGGAATTATGGATATGATTACAGTAATGCTGCCCACGAGGGCAAAGCCGATAGACTATATGCTAGAAACTGACAGCTAGGCTCACATATAACTGAGTGCCAATATTTATGTGCATATGGCAAGTATAAATGTATGGTATGTACTTAGGTATAGTCCGCAGTTGTATTTTCGCAGTTCATTGCAATTTTTGAATGGCTCAAGGCATATTGGAATAGTTGATTCAAATGACATGAAAGTAACGAGATAATCTATGCTGGCTGACCCGCATACAAATATATTATTTTTATATATTTCCAAATGCAAAAATATTAGAAATATATATTATAATGAGAAAAATATCAATTTGTAGTAAAGTAACTTAACACCATAAAGCTCCCGCTCCACTTTCTGAACATTTTAAGACAATACTTTTTGTTTGAAATTCTTAGAACAGCCAATCACACATACTTACACAACAAGATCCGCACATTACTAGCGTAGACAATATCGGGCAAACAAAATTATGAAGAATACGTCATAATAGAAAACCAGATTAAGGTCAATATCATAAGTTGCCGACTCTGACAAGCAGCACAACGGAGAGCAACGTGAAAACGGGAAGATTAAATACTTTCAAGGATTTTACAGTGTCAAGACAGAAATATTTTGAAATTAGTTCACAGAAATACAAAATTTACGATTTTTATAAAAATTGTTGCTATAATTACAACACAATTTTAATAAAACTCAAAGCAAAGAGAGGAGAACTTCAAAAACTACAAACATATATACCTATGTATGTATTAACATAACATTTGTATTCACTGTCCTGCTAATGGGTCCAAACTTGGGTTTAATAGGTGTTTGCTGTGGTAGTGGTCAGATTTTTAACCATATTACCAACTCCTTGAAACTTTAAGGACAAAATATAATGCTGGTTTCAAAACTATAAAAGAAAAATTATGCCATAAAAAAGAGATGCCCTAAACAAATCCCGCAGGGTGTTTGAGAGAAGAAACAAGTTTTAACCAATGCTTCCAAGTCTAGAGACAGCTTAACGCAAATGATTTTCGATCGATCTTAGCCTGTCCCGAGAGCAGCGGGGTTAGACTCAAAGGTGTCTAACATGTTGTTAATAAAACCATAACTATGTGTAACGTATTTACCGCGGTTTCAATGCGTTAGCGTGGCGTCAATTAAGACAAAAAACTGTTTTTTGGTACTATATATCTTAACTTTAAATTCCAAATGATTATATCACATCACAGTATGTACATATATGAACCGAGAGCTAATGACATTATCGAAAGCAGCACCATAACTTTTCAAGAGCATAACAATATCGCTTTTTGGAAATAATATGTTGTGATGCCAAAAATGGATACCATCAGTTATATAACTCCCCTAGCTCCATATACCGAATAGAAAGATTTTCCATTTGACTTTATGCCGTATATATAATATAATATATGTAAGTCAATATTTGAGATATGTTAGAAAATTTAGGGAACGTATAATATTGGATATACCATAGTTTAATACCGAAAATATATTAAATCGATCAACGAATTAATCGAATCAGTCTAGCCTCTGCCTTAGCCCCATTATACCCGATATAATGATTTATGACTTTCCATCTGACGCTAAACCGTTTCTGTTGATTAATATGTGTGACATAATGAAACTAAGTAAACAAGCCTTCTTAAAAATGATGTGGCTTAGCGCTGAATATAAATAAAATCGGTCTCAGACTTTGGATCAAACATCATATATCTAACGGGATGATTACCGACGCTTTGGTTCTTGTTTTCCTGACTTATCCAATACATTAAATTAGGCCCGCTTGGTTAAGTTTACATCACATATATCTTATTTGAAGTTGATATTAATCTGGGCCATGAAGCAGAAAGTAGTAATGATATTAAATGTTTACGACCTATAATATAAGATTATACGATACCAAATACTTAATCCATATATAATATTCATATATAATATCGTAGAAAGCGAATATTGAATACTTTCGCGACATGTTTTTTAACATAAAATACCTGAAATGTAGCCTTTGCGTTGATCTTTGAAAAATGCGAGAGTATAAAATGTTCGATTTCACCTACACTTAGTCTCACGGAAAGTAAGTGAAATTTATGTTCATCTAAACCTTTTCTAAGAATGAGAAAGTCTCAAGAATATGTCTCTTAATCTATCGCCAAACGGGCTCCAATGTATCATTATCAGCTGTTCTTGGGAGAAATAACTGAATTTCATCAGTGAGTATCTAAATGGAACAGAATTACTCTTATAATTAGCATATGTGTACCTCATGCAAATTTTAAGATTCTCTTTAGCTTAGCTCTTCAATACTTGTTAGCCTTTTCGTCCAATTTTAATATAGAGTATCGTTGTATATACGGATTATTGCATACAGCATCTACAAATTGAGATGACAACAACAACATTCAGCGCACTATAGCCGAAATTCATTCATCCAAATCATCAGGTCATCCAAAATTAGCCGAAATATGCAATCAGAGTCTTGGTGGCCATTTTACTGACATTTTGTTTCAACCTTAAATTGCATAAAATTATCTGCATAACATAAAAAAAAAACTATATTGTCCAAACTTGAGTTTTACATCACGTCGTCGTTCTTGTTGATAGACTCTGTCGGGTCCAGATCCATCTGAAATGGAACGATTCAGTCTCTTTTATTCAAATGTGCACAGTTGATAAATTTTCATTTGACATTTTCATTTTTCAGATCAAATGGCAGCTGCATATTAGGACTATTATGAAATATAGAAAATAAGTTTCAAAAACTGAGAAAGCGTAAAAAGGTCGCACATTTCCGAAGTATTCCGATATTAGTTTCTCTTTGAAACTACACACAAGTGGAACCATAAAAGTTTCTGCCTTTTATGCCGCAACAATACGTTGCCAAATTGTGTTAAGCACAAAAAACGAACGCAAACAAACAAACAAAGAAGCAAGAGAAATGAAGAGCAGCAGAAAACAGATTGGCAAAGTGAACTTTACTGACACCAGCCACCGCAAGGAAGTCGGGGATTGTCTGATCGACGCCCTTTGGCCGCTTTGCATGGAGAGTAATTTAATAATTTACTTTTCTTTTGGCCATTGAAAAGTGTGGCAACGCCGGGTCGACTTTTGCAAACTGACAAAGCAATTTGAGCGCAACTGTTTGTGGAAAAACGCAACGAAAACATCGAAAAGTTTCTAAATGACAAAATGTTCTTAGCACAGCTACTTATTCTTATTTCGCCTTCAAATGGAAACTCGCCACATACACTTATGTATATGCATGTATGTGTGTAGAGTTTCAAAGTTGTCTTTTGAGTTGTTTTTATTGTTGCACAGAAGTGCAGCACAAACAATCGAATTGACACATATTGAGCGTATTTCCGTTTCCATTCGATTTACGAATGCCAACAACCGAAAGTTTCAGCTGATATCGCTCGTCTTCCATATTCTACTCCTTCGTGTTACATTATTGTTTTGCATATAGCAGTTGTTGTTTCTTTTTCTTTTTACTTTGATAAATTTTCAACGATTTGCCGCTACTTGCTTTTGGTTTTTTCTGCATTAGCGTAAAAAGTTTCTAAACAACGGTACTAATGGTCGCAGTGAAATGGAATTTGTTTGCTCGCCCATTTAAAATTAAATAATAATAACAACAACACAATCAGAACTAACAAGCCGAGGGTAAAGGACGCTTAGACTCATATATTTAAATGTGACCCGTTGGAAAATATAGTAGATCGGTTCTTTTTATACCCTGAACGATATTAATTTTGCCACGAAGCTTGTTACACGCAGAAGGAAACGTCGGAGACCATATAAAGTATATATATAAATGATCACCGTGACGAGCTGAGTTGATTTAGCCATGTCCGTCTGTCTGTCCGTCCGTCCGTCTGTCCGTCTGTATATACGCGAACTAGTTTGCTGTTGCTTTCAATTTTCTCATTTCATGATGCTCTCTCATTTCATGATGCATGATGCATAACTGATATTAACTTTAAAGTCCTTATACTGCATTTAAACGGTCTAGCGACCGGTTTAGTGATAAAACTAAACATTTTACAATGAATACAGAATATTTTTAGACTGCTATACTTGAACCAGGACAAATTAAAAGAAAATGCAAATTTGTCATGCAGCTTAAAGTTTTCCTACAGGCTAGCAACACATATGGTATGCAGAAATATGTACGTCTTTCGAGATATATCTCTATGAGCTTGACATATTGCTATATGTACTCTTGATTCTTCGGAAAATACTTTTGTAGCTGCAAACAGCAGTAATAGCTGCTGCAAGTGCGGAGGCTTTACAATATTTTATGTTTTCACACAGTACGCACCGAAGTGAAAAATATAAGCAGATTAATTTATTGAAAATAAATTTAACATTTCTTCATCGAGATGGAAGCACCTTCAGCTAATTTGCTATTCATAAGAAAATATCACTGCTGTTTTCAGTCCGAATTTGTATTTACGGATGCTAAAATTAAAGAAATTTTTTACTTTTTTTTATACTCTTGCAACATTTTGCTACAGAGTATAATAGTTTTCTTCAACTAACGGTTGTTTGTAGCAACTAAAAATATACGGTATCAAACATGCTTCGGAGCAATCAAGTTCAATTAAAAATTTATTATGGACGGAGTTTTTAACGTTCAGTGTGTGAGTTATATATCTACAAAATTGCTAGAAAATATGTTCTCAAGTATACCCCAGCACTGTCAAAATTAACTCAAACAGCCCATCCCTTTCTCTGTTCCCAATATAGCCTGTATAATAATTTCCGACGTTCCACCTGACAAAATGTGTGATACTTAAATAAAACTAAATGAAAAAAAAATCTTTCTTTGAGTGGAAATATGAATGAAATTGGTCTAGACTTTAGTCCAAACCTTATATCCCCAATATTGTAAGTTTCGATGCTCTGGTTGACGTTTTCACATCAACTCATTATACTAAATTTTGCTTCTTCATTTGAGTTTATATCCCATATAAGTATGTATGTATCTCATTTTAAGATGATTTTAATATAATTTTAGGCGACGCGAAGTAAAATATAATAATAAAACTAAATAAGTCTGTGATCAATAATATAACATAATAAAATACTTCCACTTTGATTGTAATTCATTTCCAATTTCATTGAATAATGAATTTTGAATTCTCTTTCAACATTTTTATACTCCCGCAACCTGCTGCTATAGAGTATAATAGTTTTGTTCACCTTACGATTGTTTGTACCAACTAAAAATATACAAGTTAGATATAGGGTTATATATATATAAATGATCAGGATGAAGAGACAAGTTAAAATTCGGGTAACTGTCTGTCCGTCCGTCCGTCTGTGCAGGCTGTAACATGAGTAAAAATTGAGATATCTTTATGAAACTTGGTACACATCTTTCTTGGTACCGTAAGACGGTTGGTATTACAGATGGGCATAATCGTTCTACTGCCACGCCCACAAAACGCCATTAATCAAAAACAAATAAATTGCCATAAATAAGCTCCACAATGAGATACAAGACTGTTATTTGGTATACAGGATCAAATTAGGGAGGAACATCTGAAGTTTAAAATTTGGCCCCGGCCCCTAATAGGTTTAATATGCATATCTCCTAAACCGCTAAAGCTATAATTCACTGGGAACTAATTTTTACTACTACTTTTAGCACCTTTATCGACGGTGTGAAAATAGGTGAAATCGGGTGACCACTCCGTCCACTCCTTATATAACGGTACTGTTAAAAACAACTAAAAGTGCGATAAATCAAGCATTTAACACGCTGGAGTCATTAAATTTTATCTCTGGGATGGTATGAGATGCCTTTATAGGAACTGCGTTCAAAATTAGACAGTGGGTGTGGCAACGCCCAATGTTAAGTGAAAAATTCTCATATCTTGGGATCTGCTCAACCGATTTGAACCAAATTCGGTATATAACATTCTTCTTGTATTTCTATGTTATAGTGCGAAATTGGATTACAACCACGCCTATTTCCCATATAACACCATTTTAAATACCATCTGATTCTATCACTTTCATCTATGCAAATCAAGCAAAGTATCTAAAGAAATCTAAAACGAGTATACCGTTTGACTTTGCGAAAGTATAAAATAACCGGTTACACCCGAATTTAGCCCTTCCTTACTTGGTTTATTTTAGCATTGTACACATATAAAGTTTTGTTGACTATCGGAAAATATCGGCAGTTATCAAGTAGTACATGGGCTGAAAACTCGTTGTCCTTACTTTTATTTCGACGTCCAATCAAATGATATACATACATATGTATATTAATTGCGTTTATCGATTATTTTACAGTGTTAATTTTTTACATATTTTAGAGTCAAATCAGCATAGAATTTGTTCTTATTGCGTTTGAGCAGTGCCAGATTGTCGTTAGAAAGTCTTATACGTATTAAGTGTGCCACGAAGTATATACATCCATATGTATGTATACCGTCTGTTTGTATATACCCGAACTTGTACGTCAGTTTTTGAGATATTGATTTGTACATTTGTAGAAGTCCTTTTCTTGCAAAGAAGCTGCTCATTTGTCGAATCCGCCTATATCGAAACACAATAGCATATAACTGCTATACAAAATGAACGATCGGAATCAAGTGCTTGTATGGAAAACTTTATTATTTACCGAGATATCTTTACAAAATTTGCCATGGGTTATTGTTTAAGGCAATTACAAAATCATTGAATAAATTCTACAGATCGGATCACTATTACTGTTATCTGCCATAGACACTGAACGATCCAAAGCCAGTTCTTGTATGGCTTTCTTATTTTTGAAGGTGAGTTTGAATGCAAACAACGTGATGAAATTGGTTTTATGTTATTCCTGTGAACGAAATATAGATGTTCTCTTCTGTTGTTTTTGCTTTTGTGGTATTGCCAGCATTGTTATTATATTGCCTATGTGGGAGATATTTATAACTTTTTTTTATCTTTTTTAGCGAGAAAGTGAGGCGAAAGTACATATATGACGAAAGCCCACTTTATAACAGATGGGAATTTGTTTGCAACTCTCGAAATTGTACTTTTCTAAACTAAAGGTTTTCAGTTGGAACTTTTCAAATTGGAAACATGATCAAAGAAGTTTAGCAAATGATTTTATCGAGATAAAAAAACGAACAAAATATATTCCTACGAAAATTGTTTTATCTGGTAATAAAACAAGCACATAGAAAAAAATAATTATTACCAGCAGAGGCAATCTTGCTTAAAAATAGTAGTTATGAAATTCATTTCACGCTCAGAGGGGCCTTAAAGCTAAGTCCGCAACACTTACCACATACTTATGTATGTAAATATATTATATTCTAATATTTGACGAAAAATATTTGGCATGGCAAGTAGGGCTTATTATTTAGAGATTACATTATAAATATTACGGAAGGCATATAACTTGTATATTTCTTCGAATTTACTTTTACAAATTTTCCCTCTAACTTTAATTGTTTTGCAGTTATAAATGCATAATTTTTCTTTGTTATTTCAATCTTTTATATTAACAAAATACAAATTATTTATTTCCACGAATGCGCTTTTAATAAAACTCCACACACGTCTCTATATATCTTCATCGTAAGTTGTTATGTCAATATTTGAGCTGCGTTGATAAACAATCACAAGCCATAAAGAAGAAAATGTAAATAAACAAGTAAGGAAGGGCTAAGTTCGGATGTAACCGAACATTTTATACTCTCGCAAAGTCAAATAGTATACTCGTTTGAGATTTCTTTGTGGATTGGCTGATATTTTCGGTAGAAGGTCAACTATAGGCACTGGGGTCCACATATTTAGTACTTAGGGGCTTAAACAGTTTTGGTTCGATTTAGACAATTTTTGGCCACAAGGTGGCATACTTTAATCGCATTATTCACGCAAAGTTTTATCCCTATACAGTCATTGTTGCCTGATTTGCATAGTGGAAAGTGAAATAATCAGATGGAATTTAAAATGGTGTTATATGGAAAGTAGGCGTGGTTGTAGTCCGATTTCGCCTATTTTTGCACTGTGACATAAAAACATGAAAAGAACGTCATGCACCGAATTTGGTTGAAATCGGTTATGCAGATCTCAAGATATGGGTTTTCACCTAAAAGTGGGCTGTGCCACGCCCACTGTCTAATTTTGAACGCGGTTCCTATAAAGTCATCTCATACCATCCCAGAGATAAAATTTAATGACTCTGGCGTGTTTAGTGCTTGATTTATCGCGCTTTTAGTAGTTTTTAACAGTACCGTTATATGGAGAGTGGGCGGAGTTGCCACCCGATTTCAACTATTTTCACACCGTCAATAGAAGTGCTAAAAATATTTGCTGCCAGTGAATTTTGTTATTATAGCATTAGCGGTTTAGGAGATATGCACATTAAACCTATTAAAGGCGGGACCACGCCCACTTTTTTAAAAAAAATTTTAACTGCAGATGCCCCTCCCTAATGTGATCCTGTGTACCAAATAACAGTCTTGTATCTTATTGCGGAGCTTAGTTATTACGCCCATCTGCAATACCAACCGTCTCACGGTACCATGAAACATGTCTACCAAGTTTTATAAAGATATCTCAATTTTTACTCAAGTTAGAGCTTGCACGGACGGACGGACAGACGGACAGACGGACGGACGGACAGACGGACGGACGGACAGACAGTCACCCGGATTTCAACTCGTCTCTTCATCCTGATCATTTATATATATATAACCCTATATCTAACTCGATTAGTTTTAGGTGATACAAACAACCGTTAGGTGAACAAAACTATTATACTCTGTAGCAACAGGTTGCGAGAGTATAAAAATTCGCTTGTCAGTCAGCCATTTAGTTGAAATTCTACGAATAATATTCCGAGATCATAACAAAGTTTTTTGCGGCACTATTTCAACTAATTCCACCGCATCCCATTCCACAGTTGAGTCCCCAGCAGCAACGAAGTATATTTACAAGCGCACGTCTTCTGTCGCCTCACACACACACAGACATGTTCATCAGTGCAGTGCTTTCGCATTTCAGAAAGTTATGAATTCCAAAAATGTCGTATTTATTGGTATAATTCGCTTTGTTTATTACTGCTGTTGTTTTTGTTCTTCAGCGACATTATACTGCATATTAATTATGAACATTAAACAAATTACCCAGCATTGCATAGACACGCACAAGCAAAGAGAATGGAAATAAGACGATTTGTAGATAGATGGGAGTATGGCGGGACAATCAACAAAAATGACGACAACTTCTCTGTCAACAAAAAAAAAAAAACAAATGAAAGCAAAAAATCGAAGAAAATACTTAATAATCGAGGCTGCGAGTAGTTATGCCCCAACGGGGCAGGGCTGGTGCTGTATTTTGATGAAGCCATTTAGACGGCGAAAACTGGCAAAAAGATCAACATGAAATTACCCTAATGAAATTAATGTCTCACATATTTGTATAGTGAATGTCTACGACGTAAAAGTTTCACTGGCAAACTTTGACGAAAACATTTGCCCATAATTAGGCGTAAATGCTGTTTTACTTAAGGATACATGTTGACGTTCTGGGGAATTTATGCTACGTTATAACTGTCCGATTTGGGTGGGTAGCACAAGACAATAAACAAGTGTAATATTGTGGAATCTTATAATTATTTGCGCATCTTCGAAATTAAATGATTTAAATTGTTAGTTAAACCTAAAACAATTGTGTATGTTGAATAAAGAAAACAAACAACAATGACAAGTAGCCAAAAAATTAGCTGAGCTGTTTGATATATTAGCCATCTGTTGATTACCAACCTAGCAATATTCCGAAGCAGGGCTTAAAGAAAATTACAGTCCCCACATAACACCCATCTAACAATTTTTTCTTTGTTTTTTTCCAACTAATAAAATTTTTTCTCTTTTGTCAAAATACCAAAATCTTGGCAATCATATTATTATTATTTTTTAAGATTAGACTCAATATTGATTTCTTTTAACGCCAATAACCACAAAGGTGCAAAAAAATGTGTACAAGAATAGTAGAAAATATCATGATCAGATAAGAATTAACACATTTGCATATGAAATTGGCTGATTGATGTCATAATACCTGATTAGTTTTGAACGGAACTTCAAGTAGAAAAGTGTAGAAAGAGGAAATCACGATGAATGATTGACCGTACATTGCTCATTTAAGTTTTTAGCGAATGAATATTTAAAAGATTGTAGGCATGCTGATGGTAGCGGACAAATAGCAGATTATACAAGACCTAGATATAGTTAATTTAGAATAGCTAAGCTGTCGAGCTTTAGGTTTCTGTTGAAAAATCT
Organism: Bactrocera oleae; assembly: GCF_042242935.1. Taxonomy (NCBI): domain Eukaryota; kingdom Metazoa; phylum Arthropoda; class Insecta; order Diptera; family Tephritidae; genus Bactrocera; species Bactrocera oleae. Next base: position 26,206,857 of record NC_091537.1, on the reverse strand, counting down.
ATAGTTTAACATGTATACTGAGCTCGAGATTAAGTGCAACTGACATGCACTAGCTCTCTCTCATATGCCTTGACTCAGTTTCTTTTAAAAGACTCGCAAAGATATGCTTAACTTGCTCCGCTTTATGCATGACTACAGGCTACTTATCACAGACATCCAGTTTCGTTTATGTCACCATCTCTTGTTAAAGCATGTTTCCAATTGAAGAACTTATCAAAAATGTATCTCTATTTAATTTATTGATTTAAATAATACAGTGAAACCTGTATTTATAATTATAAAATTTTTGCCGAAACGCTGCAATTTTTTCTCTGTTTTTTAGTATACTCAGAGCAATAGCTATACATAATAGACATCGTATTATTGTATTCAGTGCAAGTAGGCTGATAACAGTCGAATAGTTAATCATTTATAAAGTGATTGAAAGTTAATACGAACTGGACGATTTGGCAACTGTAAAATTTCATACGTAACCTAACATTAAGTGCCCATCAGGTTTATCCTTAACAATAGATACATATATTCAAATTAGTAATACCACCAAATTTACATAAAATCGAAATTGTTTCATCTACTATCGAGTTCGTTTTGTCACAGGCTACAAGACTTGCTCATATTGCCTATTTAGGCTGTAGTTTCGGCTTTTATTATGTGCTTTTAAAGCTTAAGCTTTACCATTTTTAGCCCTAAGCCCTAAAAGATAGCGCCTGATTTTATTCCCAAGCGGATTTAGAAGACATGAAAAGCAGATTGAAATTTTTATAGTCTCGCAACATGTTGAAACAGAGAGTACAACAGTTTTTTTCACCTAACGGTTGTTTGTAAGACCTAAAACTATTCGAGATAGATATAGAGTTATACATATACATATAAATAACCAGGTTGACATAACGATTTGAATTCCGAGTGACTATCTGTACGTCTTTTCGTCTGTGCAATAGATAACTTGAATAAAATTTAAGATAGCTTGATGAAACTTAGATGATGTGCCAACTTGTTGGTACACTAGGGATGTTGGAATTGCTTATGGACGGTATCGGACTGTTGCCACATCCACAAAATTCTGTTAATTGAAAACCTTCAATATAAATCACTAAGTACTTAAATAAGATACAAAACTATAATTTTGTACAAGGGAGCTATAAATTGTTTAAAAGTGGATGTGGCCCTGCCATCTAAATGGTTTAATGTACATATCTTTCAAACCTTTTATCCTAAAGCAACCAATCTTGCTCAGAAGAAGTACTTTAAGTACTTCTTCAAACATTGTAAAATAGGTAAAATTGAGTAATGACCACGCCCACTCCCTATATAACGATTATGTTCAAAACTACTAAAAGTGCGATTACTCAATGATTAAACGTGCCCTAAGCATAAAAGTTTGGTTACACCCGCCTTAGCCCTTCCTTACTTGTTTTTATTTTTCTATTTTCCGTTTTAAATATTCAATCACACATACTTACATACATATTTACTTCAATGTGTTTACACTTGCATTCGTATTTATTTGCTATTAGAGTAATTCGAAAATTTCAATCTTTATGCCAGATCCAGCCCAACTAGCGCTGCAAGAAATCCAGAATTCTATTAGTTTCGTCTTTCCTACAATCATTTTGTGTTCAATTTGTGGCGAAGAACCTTTATTTGTTTAGCCATTCGTGTGTAAGGTTTTTGTGTAAATATTGTATTATCCAAACATATACACTCTCAAATGTGTGTATGTCCGTACTATAGTTGTTGGTGAAGAGCGTACTCTGTTTAAAGTGAAAAATCCTGGTGAGCAAACGATTTGGTCAAACCCAACAGCAAGGTAGTGCTACTGACAGCATTGACAGTGAGCGCTGAGTATTTAATTTTTCTGCTGTGTAGCGTGAACACTTAAGTAACCATAAAAATACCGAAACATCGTGTGGCACCTGCACAAAGGTTTGCATGTGTGTGTCTATAAATCTGCTACGGATTTAATCGAAACACATGTGAATATTCACACGTACATACTTATATGCATCGGCACACATATATACATGTGCTCGCACTTGTGCACGCTATTGGGGCGGCAGCATCTACAGCCGTGCGGCAAACCAAAAATAAATTGTCCTTTACCTTTCACAATTTTCTTTACGATTCCAACGAAATACCAGCACTTTGCTGATTTGTAGTAGTGGCATCCGTTTTAACTGCTTTTTTTAGTGTTTACATTTCTCTCGCTTGTATAAAATTTCTATTGGATGTAAAGTTGTTCATTTGTGTGTATTAGTCATATGAAAACATCATGTTTGTATATTATATATGTGAGTTTTCTGCAGTTCACTACATATGCACTTCGAATGGGACACAAAAATCGTTTTAAAACTACAAAACGCTTTCAATTTCTCTCTAACATTTTGCGATTTGAGTGTGAACAAGCTCAGTGACTATACTTATGTACATAGCTTCAATATAAATAGAAACGTATGCATAAAGGCTATATAAGTACATAAGTATATAAAAATGTCTGGCGAAACCTGTAAAGGAATCGCTTAATTTCTGTATTTAATGTAACTACCTCCAGTGCATTTCGAGTGAAGCAAATTCAACAAGTAAGAAAGGGACAAGTTCGGGTGTAACCGAATATTTTATACCCTTGCAACTTGCTAGGATCAAGGCTAGTGAAATAACCAAAATCATATACATATGTAGCATGTGGGAGGTTGGGTAATCCGTTGACCAATTCCACATTTTTTCGGCATTAAACTATGGTATATCCAGTATTATATGTTCAGTTAATTTTGCTATGATAGCTTACTCATGGACCAATATAAGTATACAGATATTCACGCCCCTCAATTTTATTAAGATAACTCACATATTAGCCGATATACTTATGTCAGCCGAAAGTTCGAAAATCTTTCTATTAGGTATATGGGGGCTAAGAGAAGTATTGACCCGATTCAATCCATTTTTGACATACAGTCATAATATTATCAGGAAACGATTCTCTCCGAATTCCAATTATATATCTCATACATTGAACGAGAATTTCGGTAAAAAGTCAGCCATAGACACACTTAGGTACACATTTTCGGAATATGGATGCTTGAACGCGACAACTTTTAGACTTGAGATGGCATATCTTGAAAGCACTCTTTTTGCAAAATTATATATCAATATATTCATTAGTACTTGATTTTGTACACAGGAAACTCAAAACCTCTGAGGTACCTTTGTACTAGCTTTAGTGGTTTGGAAAATATGCACATTAAATCTATTAAAGGACGGGGCCACTCCCACTTTTAAAATTTTTTTTATATTACACAATAATTCTTCAATAATGCGATTCGTTGTACTAAATAACAGTTGTATATATTATTTTGGACCTTGGTTATGGCAATTTATTAGTTTTTAGTTAATGGCATTTTATGGGCGTGGCAATAATCTAATTACGCCTATCTTCAATGTTAACCTTCTCATGGTGCCAGGAAACATGTGTATCAAGTTTCAACAAGATATCTCAAGTTTTACTTAAGTTACAGCTTGCCCAGTCAGACGGACAGACAGACAGTCACTCGAATTTCAACTCGCCTCTTCATCCTGATCATTTATGTATATTGTACATATAACCCTGTATCTAACTCTATTAGTTTGAGGTGAGCAGAACTAGTATGCTCTGTAGCAACACGTTGCATGAGTATACAAGTTAAGGAAATATGTTAGACGTCAGCCGTGACTTCCAAGTCCAGGAACGATTCTAAGACCTAGAGCTAATAAAACCACATATATATATATATAACATCAGGTCGAACAAAAAATATAAGAGAAGAAGATCCGGTAAGACTTTGGAAGAGCTCTGAGCTAAAAGTACCTATATGCCAAAATTATGGCTTATTCCAGGCTACTGGATCTACTGGTACCACTGTTAGGGGTAGTTGAAAGACCTCGAAAAGCTTTTGTTTTATGAACGTCAATTATTCAAATAGCCAGGGTTCGTTTTCTCTAATCACTTTGTTTTCGATACTTTGTTTATTTAAAAGTTTTATGTACAAGGGCTTGATTTTGATCGGTCAGGTTGTATGACAGCTATAGCTATTTTACAGTAGTCCTATATCGGGGTTCCGAAAATTTTCAGATTGCTGTTTCAAAAACTAAGGGACTAGTTCGCGTATTACTCAGAAAGGAGGAATGGTCGTCCTCGCGTGGTACGCATTCATAAAAACTGTTTGTGAATGCAATCGCAGAAATCCCCTTAGAGAACAGAAATGTTAAAACTTTTTCGAGTGATCTCCAACATGACAACGCGCCTGGAGCAAATTAAGATCAACAGATGCAAACGGCTTCTTCAGTAGCATGCAGTTAACGGCCAAGAAAATATTCTCTGTACCATGAAAAAATGTTTGCTGTTGAAGTTTTTAATAAGCAAAAACTTCCAAGGGTTCAACGTGGTCACCCTGTAGTTACTGTAATGGGTTGGTGTGCGGTCTGCTGTAAAGTCGTTACATCTCTTCACTTCGGAGTAAAAGGTGTTAAAACTGAGGCAAAGTGTACCCGCAGAATGTTTTGGCAGGCGTGGTAAAGCAGTTAAGCAATACTTTCTGCGAGCACTGGATTTTCCAGCAAGATTCTGCTCCTGCACACAAGGCCAAAACCACTGAACAGTGTATTAAAAGCAATATTCTTAGTATCATATCAGATTCATCAGATTTTAATGCATTTGACAAAAGTTTGTGGTCGGAGTTGGAGAACAGGGAATATCGAATTCCCCACAGAAATTTTGGAGCATCTCAAAAAATCAAAAAATCTTTAATTCGAGCAGCGTCGTCAATACCAATAAAAACTGTGTGTGCTGCTATAAATCAATGGCTGAATCGTTTGAGAGCTTGTATGAAAACCAAATCTGAAAGTTTTGAATAAAATTTTGTTCATCTCTCGTTTAAACATAACTATACTATGTACAAACATTATTAATTTCTAAAAAAATTTTTATAGTTTAATTTTTATAACGGCCTGAACATCTAACAGAACTCATGGCTTGCAACAGAAATTACGGCAGAACTAAGTACATATACTTAAGTACATTTTATAGGCTCTCCGACATTTCCTTTTAGGTATAACAAACTTCGTAGCAAACTTAGTATACCCTGTTCTAGTAATATAAAAATTATAAAATTAGTTGGCTTCATGACATCTAATAAATAAAATAACCATTATGTTATGGCATGTTTTCTATATAAATAATAAACTATTTATTTGGTAGGTAGTGAAAACAAGACAAGCTTCTAAGGACTTGATATGCATGCGACAAGAACTATTATTATTATTAACGAAAATGTATTGAATGTGGTTGAATCGGCGCCGCCTGACCGTTTGAAGGTTAAACAAGAAAAAACCTTTACTTCGGTTTCACCGAAGCTATAATACCCTTCAGAGATACAAAGGTTCCTTACAATAACTTGATTCAGACTTAATTTTTTGAATCGGCAATAAAAAATAAAATTTTTTTCCATGCAGGGACTTTACACCGATCGTTCAGTTTATATGATAGCTATATGACATAGTGATCCGATCTAAACTATTTCTGCGGAGATTATATTCTTGCCTTAGAAAATAACTCGTGCCAAATTTCGAGAAGATATTACGTCAAATAAAAAAGTTTCCCATACAAGGACTTGCTTCCGATTGTTCAGTTTGTATGACAGCTATATGCTATAGTGGTCCGATATCGGCCGTTCCGACAAATGAGCAGCTTCTTAGTGAGAAAAGGACAGGTACAAAATTTCAGATCAATGGCTTAAAAACTGACGGACTAGTTTGCATATATACAGACGGACGGACGGACGGACCGACAGACATGGCTAAATCAACTCAGCTCATCATGCTGATCATTTATATATATATTTTATAGGGTCTCCGACGTTTGGGTGGTACAAACTTCGTGGCAAACTTAATATACCCTGTTCAGGGTATAAAAAGTGTGGACAAAGCATAAATCGACCATAAATTGGTTGAAGCCATAAACACTTCCAAGGCTATAAACTAATTTCGTATTTCAGACAGCATCAAAAGTGTTGACAGAAAACCGTACAGGGTTCCATTTCAATAGCACCGTTTTGAATAAAATAAATAATTATATAATAACATAAACAAAGCGGTCACTTGACGCTGAATATGTGGTGCTTCCTGGAAAATATTTGTTTTGTTCTTATTTATTTTTAGCTATTTTGGCTTCCTTCTTTGTGTAAATATCGCACGCCAATATTATATTTTATGGAAGAAGCCAAAAAAATAAATTTTAATTTTTATTATAATCGTCTAAGATTGCGCGGCAATTGGACAATTTCAAAAACCGCCAATCACAAAGCGCTAAAAATCATTGTATATGCCTGGTAGCGGCTGCAAAAAATTAAAGCACCGCAACGAGAGACGGGCCTTGCCGACAGACGCGTAAATAAATTGGCATTTTTGGTAGGTATTTTGAGTTTGCCATCTCTCTTGTTTGTCAGCAGCAGACACTTTTCAATATTGTAAGTGAGCTGTTGTATGTATTGCCGCTTTTGTTGAATATGCTTTTGTTTATTTAACGTGCATATATCAAATAGGGAAATCTACTGTAACTAGTTCAATTCCAACTAATATTGACCACCATCCCAGCGAGAGAATTGACCTTTTCCTTGACAGGTTTTGGTCAAAAATATACCAGTCTCTTTAGGACTAGAATGTAAGTTCAAAATAAATATATATAACTGTCTTTATTTATCATTTCTCTGCTCTCTATTTTTGGGCATTGCTCTATTGTCAAAAAATTTACAAGTGTAAACGATAATGAACTGGATATAAGAGAATTTACGCTCGGTTATCTTAGTAAAATTATGAACGTTTTATTCAATGGCACCAAATTTTGTTTCTATGATTTTAGACAAAATTTGCTATTGTGAATGGCTAAATACCCAAAAATCTGCCAAAAATGGCACTCCAATATGTGTTATTACTAAATGTAGGAAGTACTCCTTAATAACAGACTTTCAATCGTTTATTTTAAATGCAAACTAGTTCTCATCCGACCAGTGTGTTGCTTCATTGCACGCTACTTTAACATGGGCAGAGGTGTGTGTATGTGTGTGTGCGTAGCTTTGTTTACATTTTCAACGATAGCCAGCGGCAAAATGTTTTCCTTGCTACATAAATATATACATACCATATTTGTTCCTTTGTATAACTGTTTTTTATATTTCTCCGTCCTTTATCAATTTGCTCCAACGCAACCCACAATTGATAAGCCAACAATGTTGCATGACGTCGGGGTCGCGGTCATGACGCGACTGCGGCAAAAGCTGCCGCCAGTGTCAGCAGAGATCCTTTGTCATTGGCAACTTTTGCTCACCGCTCTTTTCTTTTTGCCACAATTTTCAATTGTTGTAGTTATTGTTGTGGATTCTTGGCTTGGCAGCAATCGACCGCAATAACCACAGTTATTGTCGCCAACAGTGACAGCTCCGCAACTTGGCAGCAGCGATCGAGCACCAACCGACAACGCAGCAATGACAGTCATCACTCTGTCAAAGTGACAAATTGGGTCGTTTGCTCGCCTGCTTGACAATGTCGCAAGCAAACAAGTGCACATTTATACATGTATGGTAAGTTAGTGTGTACTAACCTCACGAGAGCACTCGGACAAATGTACTTATGTATATAAACGAGACATATGTACGAGCTTGTAGGTATGTGAGCGCGTGTTTTTATTTGAAAAATTGTTTAACTAATGTTGGTCAGCGTATATTTTTTACTAAAATATATCGCTTTCTTCCCAGTTTTAGTTCTCTTTTTTACCTAGGCAGCATGTTGTTTAAAGCTTTCTACTTCGTATATAAGTACATATGTATATCGGGATGTTCGTCAAGCGTGGTAACCCACATTTAAAGGTGCCTTATAATGTCAAATAAACAAGGAACATAATTGGATTCAGATTTTCCTTGTAACCACCATGACAGGTATAATGAAAATTTTTTATTTATATATATACACAAAATATATACTTTAAAAAATATTTACAGACTTGTTAACATTTGTAGCTTTTTTTCTTTTTTTTTTTAATTCCACTATATGTTTTTTCACGTAGATTCATAATTTAGTTAATTAAAAAATCATCAAAGCGAACTTGGGCTTTTTTACAATGATATTCAACGTATTTCCAGTTATACTCTTATTAAACGCTAACCTAACTACTTAAACAGATCAATACTTCTCAATATATACATGAGGATATTCTCACAATAACAGGTAGTGCCTGAAATTATCGAAACTTTGTCAACCTTTTTGACAAAGCAAACAAACAGAAACGTCACCACTTCAGCTGGCTTCTAAAGAACTTGTTCATATGAAAGGTAAAAATGTTGAAAAGATCATAAAAGAAAAAGTCCGAAAAGTAAAAATAGTAAAGTAGACAAGAAAAGTTATAGAAAAGTGAGAGCCTTATTTTACTCATAACTTTGGATGCCCTAACGCTCAACTCGGAGCAGGCTTAGATGGGCATTTCTGCAGATGCCCTTTTGCATTAGGTTACCTACTTTCCTCACGTCTTATTCTGCCTAACTTCAAAGCACAATCTCTCACTGGGTAGCGAGGAATGTGTTCACCTCAGCCTGAATATCATTGCAGTCTGCTTAAGGATGATGCTTGGGTAAAAATATTGTCCATACTTAGAGAGCACGCTACAAGTACCGAAATGAAATCTGGATATATTTTCAACGACTTTCAACCACTGAACCAAGTTTTGAAGAGTTATTTTTATAATAAATAAATTCCCTGTTCAATCCGATGGTACTATCATCACCTACAAGTATATCCAATATAAATTAAACAAGTAAGGAAGGGCTAAGTTCGGATGTAACCGAACATTTTATACTCTCGCAAAGTCAAATGGTATACTCGTTTGAGATTTCTTTGTGGATTGACCGATATTTTCGGTAGAAGGTCAACTATAGGCACTGTGGTCCACATATTCAGTACCTAGGGGCTTGAACAGTTTTGGTTCGATTTAGACAATTTTTGGCCACAAGGCCAAATTATCAGAATGCCGAGAAGAGTTGAAATCCGAGTGACTGTCTGTCCATCCGTCTGTCCGTCCACCCATCCAAGCTAAAGTAAAAATTAAGACATCTTTATTAAACTTGGTACACATGTTCATTGGCACCATAAGAAGTTCGGTATTGCAATCAGACCACTGCCACGTCCACAAAACGCCAATAATCGATTTTTGTCGATACAAGCAAATTTTTTATATTGTAGTTTTTTACCTTATATAAAATTAAATGTAACATTACTTTTAAGGTTAGAGTGCATATCTTTATTTTCTATAATAACTATGCTTATAGTAAATACACATTTTATATGCGATTTAACAAAATAAAAAATCCTTTTTTATTTTAATAGGTTTTAAAAATAAGGAACCAATAACCTATTTTTGCATACGATCAATGTCTTTTTTAAACGGATTTTTCTGAAACTAATTTACCGTCTAAGGCTTTTTTGATGGCTCTGGACTTACATACCTAACGCCGTACTCATCACATTATCTGGAGAAAATCTTTTTTTCGTTCTCTGCATTGAACTCATTTCAATTGCATTTCACTGACCAACTTTTATATGCTATAGAATGATCAGACTGTGAAAGCAGCTATTAAAACACGAATTTAATGAAAGCTCTTGCTAGATAGATTTTGAAGTTAAGGAAAAAATGAACTACAGAAATATTATATTTAAAGAACTAGCGACAACATAGGGAAAATTCTTTTATCGAGATATTTTGTTTATTGCTGATATATAATATTAACATTCATCGTAAATCAATAATAAAATAATTTGTATATATTTATGTAAAACTTCATAAACGCAAGTTTTGCAAAACTTCACTTTGTTCCATTATTTGTTGGTTATCCGGGTCAGCGTAATCTTCAACTTGGTTGTCACCGTGTGTGGCAAGTGGGACTGCGTATTGATTTACATATTTGTTTTGATTGGTTCTGTGATGCTGTCAACTGTAGTTTTGTATATACATACATATATGCATGTATACTTGAAACAGAAAAACCAAATAAATATTGTACACATAACGACATAAGTGGTAAACGCACGCTTAAACTCTTTAACAGCAGACACTATGTAGCGCATGACATATCATATTTCCTTAAAATAATAAAAAATCGAAACAATATACATACATTCATATATGAAATGTAAAGAGTAATAAAAGTCGTGAAAGAAACATATACACATACTTGTATGTACTCTCATAAACTCTTGGTTTGCTGTCGGAGTCTGTGGCTATGTCCTCGTGTCGAACGAAGTCTGCTGACAAATGTGTGTGCCTGGAACAAATCATCCGTACTGATGTTACATTTCCACTTCATTTGTTTAAATATCCATTTACACATGCTGACATACATACATATTAAATGCCAGGATATAATATCCGTGTGAAATAATTAATAGGAGCGTAAATATAAGTACAAGTGGGGGTATGCATACATTATCTGTTTTAAAGCTTATAAGGTTAAATGCCGATTAGATTGAAATTGTCATGCATCTATTAAATTATATGTTTTGAAATGTTTGCTTATAAGTTAATACAGATACATATGTATATACGAATGGTTCGTATTTAAATAAATTAAAGCAAATTTCAAGTTGCCTTAACAGCTATAGCAATGAAATGGAATAAAACTTAAATAGTGTCAGATTCCTTATAAATTCCAAATTACTTAAGGAGGGTTAATATAAAACCAGAAAACGTTATATTCGGTTGTACCCAAGCTATAATAACTTTACAAAAAAAAAGTTTCCTACAAGAAACTGGTTTTAATCGATCAGTTTGTATTACAGCTATGCGAGGTGTGTTCAAAAATAGCGCGAGATTTCGTTTTTTGAAAAAAAATAATAATTATTCATTCGTCTTCATTAATGTTGCTGCCTTTAAAATATTCTCCGTTCGATATAATGCACCCATTGCAGCGCTTCTTAACTTTTTAAACTCGACTTTTATACTCTTACAACATGTTGCTGCAGAGTATAATAGTTTTGTTCACCTAACGGTTGTTTGTATCACCTAAAACTTATCGATTTAGATATGGGGTTACATATTATATATAAATGGTCAGGATGAGGAGATGCGTTGAAATCCGCGTGACTCTCTGTCCGTGCAAGCTGTAACTTGAGTAAAAATTAAGATATATTGATGACACTTGGTAAACATATTCCTTCGCAACAAAGTAAGGATAAGTTCGTAGATGAGCGTAATCGAACCTCTACCCCGCCCATAAAACGCCATTAACCGAAAACGTATAAACTGCCATAACTAAGCCGTCGTGACACCGCCCACTTTTAAGTCACATATCTCGGGACTTTACGCCTTATACGAATATATTGGTGATGATATGTGAGGTACCTTACTGAAACACAGGGGGCATCTGTTTCTACTAACAATATGGTAATGCCCAAAATAGATAAAATCAGATCAATACTATACCTTACTCTTATATACCTAATGAAGGAATATATCCGTCAATTTGTAAGATATATTAGCAAAATAAAATTGCATATACTTTAGTTTAATTCCAAAATTGTGCGATATTAATGTGTTATAAATATAATAATTTCCGTTATTCTAGCAAACCTTTTTATATTAATGTTTTAGCGCTGAACATGATTGGAGTTGCCCTATACCTTGGTCTTAATCTCATATCAAAAGAATTTGGTGATCTTTAAACTATTAAATTAATAATTTTTTTAATTAACTTAAACTAAATAACGCACACCATTAAATTTCATTCCAATTGACTTCTTCATTTCAAAATAAATAGGCTTACTCTCAGTATGCAAACATCGAAAAACAAAGAAACAATAAATCGTCCTTTAATTCGAAATACTTTTATTTAATTTAAATTTTTTTAAAGCATTTTTGTAATGCAACCTTAATCAATTGGTAGCTTTTATACAGCGTAATAAAATTGCTTGTATTTCTTACCTACTACAGGTGGTAATTGAGCTCAGCAATGGCCCGAGGAGTGCTCATGTACACCTAACTCAACACAGAACTTTTGTTGCAGTGCCTGAATGATTGAGAGCATGTCAAATAAGCCTTTTGTGGTCTTTTTGAGTGTATCTTATTCGAGAAATGTTGCAGAAAGTTCTTTGCGAAAATAATTTAAGTGTTGAATATTTTTATTTTCTTCACTTAGTTAGTTTCTCCACCGAAGTTGCATGGCGAGTCACTCGTATAGTTTATGGTAGAAAGTTTGTGTAGCTCTTATGCTCTTGTTATTTGAGATGTAATGTTTGCATAGGAAATGCAATCTTAAGTTAAATTTAGGAATTTGTGCATTTCAAGTGTGCACTTTTCGATTTTCACACTTTAAAATAACAATTATTTGATTCTGTTGTTTATTGCATCAAGATTATAAGCCATTACAGACATGAGGCTATTCTCAAAAGTGAGACAAAACTGTCTGCCTGCTTTTCGAAATTTTTAGTCACATTAAAATAAGGATTCTAATTTCATGTTTGTTTTTTCCTGAATATATTATATGCGGAAGTATAGCTTAACAGTGTGAAAAAGCAAACACTCATTAATTGATTTTTGGAGAGCCACCCTACATATATGAATACATTTTATGTACTGTTGAATTATATGTGGACACTTATACCTACTATATCCAAAATATTTTGTAATAAGTGGCAACTCAGAAAATATGATGTAAGAATTTTTGAGTCTGCTAAAAAAGGATAGAATGTTGCAACTTTGGAATATTAATTTGTATATATGGAAAATGTAATTGTTTCATAAATAAATATGAAAAGAAAATGTAAGGCTTAAGTACCTCCTTCTACCTACACTTTCTTTAAACAATAATGGGTGCGTCATGTGGAATTGGTTCGACAAGTTTTAAACACTTTAAAGCAGTAAAATAATAACTATGAATATGTTCAAACAGAAAAATGTTTTACACCGAAATGACCGTATAACCGTATAAATTCTACATGCAAATCGTTGAGCCCATTTCTCACTTCTCGCGGCATTAATATTCAAAATTTGTGAAAGAGATGATACAGTTAAGATAGCTAAAGTGCCGTTTTACGACTGTAAAGTATTTAAAGGTCCGCAGTTGCTTCGATACCATCTCTAATATTTATCCAAACGAATCCAAACATTGTATAGAAATGGATACGAACGGATGTTGACTATTATGTGTATCCGTAAATGAGTGGATATGTCTTCACGATGACTGGATTCAAAAATATGGCGCGCTATGTTACAACATGAATAAAACTATATGTTCCTGCACAAAAAGTCTCCGGACATTTGATGTCCAAAATACTTGACAGAGTTTAAAAGTTCATCCAGATCTCCAGATTTGACTTCCATTGTCTACTCTTTGGGCGGTTTCTTGAAGCCTCAGATCAAAAACCTATAAATCATAAAGAATCCATTCAAATAAAATTATCTCAAATTTAAAAGGCGCTACCGTTCTGATATAAAATATTGCACTCTTTACCTATAAATCTTATTTAATCGTAGAGGTATGTGCTTATTGCGAATTTGTTCATCTTTTATATTCTAAACATTCTGATAGTCGAATTTTTCAACAATTAATCTAGGCGTTGAGAAAGTTTGTACACTAACAATGCTTTACTATTTTAACCACTCTGTGTATCTTTCTTAATGAAACTGCAATCAATAGAAATTCTTTCGAAATTCCAGCATGAAAATTTTGTAATTAGAAAAAGAGTATGCGACGAAAGCAGATGTAAATAGTTATTATTACTTTCGAATGGGCAATGAGCATGGGGATAGGCCAAGGTGGCAGCAAAAGTTTTTTGCGCAGTGTCTGCTGAGTTGATTTTTTCTACTATTTTTTAATCAAAAATACATGCCAGCTGGGAATCAACGTCGACAGTCTCGTTTTATGTAGCAATACTGTCCGTGACCTTGACACTCAAGTAACATATTTTCTACCTATTCAGATGAAAGTATGTTTCATAACATATGCCACGGCACAACGCCCTAAGTTATGCTTTCCTCCTGCTGCCACAGCAATTTTGATGTCTTGATTAATTATATCAAAAATATAAATATATGTGAGAAAGAAGTTTTTTAAAGAGATAATGTGCTATTATAAACTGGAGACATACATTTGCAATACTACAACGAAAGCAAAGAAAGCAACACATTTCAAACTAATGCAGAAGAACAAATATTTGCCCAACAAATTTTGAATGAAAAAAGAGCATTTCCGTAATAAATTTTCCCACATTCAATTTTCAGATGTTTTTGATTAGAGGATTGCAAGTCAAAGCCGTGTCTACGTCCCGCCATCCTCTTTGCAAAGTGTTTCTCGTGAGATTGATAAGGCATTTTCGCATCAGCAGTTTTGAAAAGAGGAAACCGACTTGAAAAAATAACGGATGATGGGAAAGGGAATTAGAGGAAATGTGGTAAGAGAAATATGCATAAAAAAGCAACTTCTAGCAAGTTCTAGACGGCAAGTGACTTGCGCTAACTTGAAGTGACTCGTAGAACTACACTTATACTTGTTAATATATATATATATTATATATACATACATACTGTATTGGAGAGCACACTGGTTTAAAATGAATACTGGCTTTGCATTTTAACAAAAATAAGATAAATTGGAAGGAATACAGGAAAACCGAAAAATATTTTTTGTTTCAAAGTTCTAGTGTATAAACTAGCAAATTTAAATATATTAATAATTTAACCGTTCATAAGCTTCTTTTAGATTTTAAATCTAGTAAAAATTCAGTTTAAAATTTAAACAATTTACTGACACCCAAGCTCAACGTAAAAGTGTTACGCGTGAGAGAGAGAGAGCCGGAAGCTCGCATATCTTCATATCCGGCTTACGAGGGCTAGAAAAATTCTGACTGATCGAATAACTTAGAGACAAAATGCTGAAATTCAAAAGAAACAAGAATATTCCTTTAAATGTTAGTAAATAAAGTAAATACATTATCTGTGCATTGTTTTGTGTAATGAACTTAGTCTGATTTCGAAGAACATTTTGCAAAAGATTGTAGAAAAGGTTTTTCTGATGCTTTTTTGCAAAATTTTAAAATTGAAAACTGTAAGGCGGAGGACCTTCCCGTATATAATTAAGAGCTCAGGCTTGAAGAAACTTTATTGGAGGTGTCTAAAACCCTATTTTTCATTTGTACCAAGCGCAAAAAAAAGGATCGCCATAAACTTCCAACAAAATCCAACCACTTTCGACTGAAATTTCTTCATATATATTAAATTAAGAAAGGGGAATTCCCTTCAAAAGAAACTTCTCAGTCATAAAGTTCGATATATTTGAGTGAAAAGAAATTATTTTTATTACGAATATAAATATATTGTATTCGATTCCCGATTGTATTCTATGTAAGGAGTTTAAAGGATTGGCGGGATACCGTGCACTTTTATGTGAAATTCTATACCTCTAGGTTGACTCGTACAATTTCAACTAAATTCGTTACGTAACTCTAATTGTTTTCTCTTTTCAGTAAATAAATCAAGCACCAATCAAGATATCGGAAAAAAACTTTGCACAAATACAGCCACTCCAATGTATGACCTACCCTACCTCTCTTATACTACATATTACCCTCATTATTCACAAGTGTTCTTAAAGATAATGAAATTGCTATACACCTCCTTAATAAAATATGTTCCGATTCTCTGGTTGTCTTTTTCCTTATATACCCAATATATTGAATTTAATCCCTTTGGGTTAAGTTTTATCGTATATATCACTCTTGAGTTAATTAGTGTGATTTTAGTAGGAATATTTCCAACACGAAGCAAAATGTAATTATATAACAAAGTGAGTCAGGGTGAATACTCAAAGCGGAAATTTATATTTCATATTATACTCGTGTGTTTAAAATACTACCGTTGTACATATTTTGTAAGAAAACACATATTATTTAAAATTTATTCTGGGGAAGGTATTCCCATTTCGTTGTCTATACTATAAAATATTAATCCGAAGCAAATCTCTTTTGAATGAGATGTATATGAATCTAGTGAACTAATATTATATATATATTTATATATTTATATATTTATATATAATATAAGTTTAAATGCGTGCACTATTGTATACAAGAGTGAAGCCATAAAGCTCTGATTATATGAGTGTTACAATAAATTTATTTAAAATATATTGCATAAAATTTTTCAATACATATTCGAATAATTTATTTTAAATGTAGATTATTTCTCCCCCTTATTTTCATCACCAACTGTTTGTTTGTGTTTGCTTTTACTTGCCGGAAAACACATAATGCAATTTGCTTTCGGGAATGTTGCAGAAACTTAAACTTGCCTGCATACAGCCCCGTGCATATACAGAAGAGAGAGCACACACAAAAGAGCAATTGAATAATAAATGTCTGTGCGCCCTAGAATATGCTTCATGTCGCTTTCATAAATCAAATTAACTTACACTTATTTTGTAGCGTGTTCGCATTGTACAATAGTATTTATAAAAGCGTTATAAGCGCAAATAGGATTATAAGTGAGGACGAACTTGTGGGTTTACGTGGGCGTACACCGAAAGGGTTTTAGCATACTGGCGAGCAGTGAGCAGCAATAGCGTGGTATGAGACCACTTACAGGCACAGTCACCATACATGCACACACATATGTAAATATTAACTCAAGTGTAGTAGTTGTGCGCATATTAATCATACAAGCTATTAATCACCAAACAACATTGTAAGTAATTGATGCGCGATGTGCAAACAAAAGGATTCTGTCACCGCTACATACAGGGACGCTCCCACAAACATAAGTATGTGTGTTTGTAACGTAAATAAATGCTCGGCTATAACAATGAAGTTGATTGGTGGGCGTAAAAGCATTTTCACAATTGCGAAGTTATGTATCTGCTCACATGTCTTTGAAAGGATATTTGAAAGAATAGATTTGCTCGTGTGCGCGCCAATCTATTCAATACTGAAATAATTTATGCTGAATACAAGTATATCCGCTTTTGAGCGTATAGTTTGATCTACTAAGATACTAAGATAGCACTTTAATGAGGTCACTGACACTAGGTAGAAGAGTACTTAAGTAATGGGGTTTCAGGTGTATTTCGGTTGATAAATGTCTTTCATATTTTACGCATATAGAGAGTGATATTTCTTAGAATGCTATATTTCGGTAGCATTTAAGTCTGTGTTACTTAATTAAGTATTAATTAATTTTCAAATAGAAGCTATTGTTATTACTTTTATATGACGATATTTTAAAATTGGAATGGAAAGAAATAATAAAGGTATCCTACGAAGGTATAAAAACGAATAAATGGAGAGAGGTTAGAAAGAGAGCTGTATTCCAGTGTTATCGTAAATTAAATAAACTAGCATATGGAAAGAATATTAAGAATATATTAAATATATAAATTCGTTAGATGTGCACACAAAGATTTTATGAACCGAAACACCCAAATGTTTGGCACTAAAAAAATAAGCCACATTGCTTATTTGGTTCCATTACAATACTAAATTATCTAAAACTACCCCTTTTACAGCTATATTACATAAGGTTGATACCTTATATTTTAAAATACTTATTACATCATGTACAATAGGTTCCACGCCTATAGCAAACCTGATAGATGCCTCTCTAGCTATTTATTTATATATTTAAATTTCTTTTCGTTTTTATATTGTTATAAAATCATCTAATCTAACTGACTTAGTAATATTATTTACTCTTTTTCTGCGAAATTTTCACTATTCAATTTCATGAAATGCCACACATATTTATTAATATATTGATTGATATATATTCGATGCCAAGTCAACGGGTAGATCGAAAAGCACAGTAATAGGTGGAGCGGGCTAGAAGAAGATCTGATCTTGAGGAAAATATTTATACCCAATTTTCTTAGATAACTCACGTTGAAATTAATTTTTTATTTGTCCTCCATTTTGCTTATTAACAAGTCGCAAGGAATCGTTGAGCGTTTATTGTCTAAATTTATAAAATTCCTAGTTTTCTCATGGTAAATTGTACACTGTAAACTGGTAGATTCAAGCCTCGGCAAGGCAGTAGCTATGTTTCTTCGTGCGCCTGATGACTATATCATATTTTTAAAGCCAAAAAAAGTTGGAGATGCATTACTTTCTTTTAAGCAAAAGTAAATAAAAAATATGTCCATATATTTTTATACTCTCACACACTGTCTGTCACTTCAGTTCACTTAATTAAGCGCAAATTTTCCGCAGTGTCATGCTGAAAGCAACATCAAGCGCCGGCCTTTCGGCTTACAGCTGTCATAAAATCTTGCGGCGACACGATTAAATATTCTCTTTAATGTCCTTAGCTTTAAGTTAAGAAAGCACTGATCATGACAAAGTGTAATGCAAAATTTATCAATCAGTATTCACTTTTAATGGCAGACGATGAGCATCCACCGGATGTCCAGCAAAGAGGTAGAAAGGGTGTAAGGGAGCTTCAGTAGCTTCTACCAATATTTATTACACCCGCCAACAAAGTACTCGTCAGTATTCCCCTGGACCTTCACTTATTGGCTTCCCTTTAAGAGCCTTGGAACCCAGTATTTATTTATTTATAGACTCAAACTCACTGTTACCTACATGTAGGTGTTTTTCATTTTCACTCAGCCAAAAGACAGACGTATGGAGCAATCTTAACGTCTGACCGAAAATAACTTTGCTGCTGCGCCTTTCGCTGCATGCTTATTTTAACAATGCATACTTTGCAGCTTCTCTGTATATACGTTGTAACTGTTGTTGTGGTTGTATTTTATTTTGTTTGGCTTCTGACAGGATGCTTAAAAATTCCGACAAAACCAGCATAGGCAGCCTACCTTTCGCCACTGTTGCCGAACCTACAGCTAGCGATGTGGCGCACCTGAGTCATATACTTGTATTGCGGGCGTGATGACTTTTGAATTGGACTAAACAGGCGTATTTGCTTGAAAATGTACCGTAAACAATTTCATACATGTATTTGTGTGTGTTTTTTTAACTACATGAAAGGCGTGAAAACAAATCTGCTTAGAAATCTGCCTAATTTTATGCATAAATAATGGCATGCTCGTTTACAAGGATTATGTGTCAGTGTGTTGCGTCTGCAATCTTTTCTGATTTTATCAGGTGTAAAAAGTTTTAAGTTTCAGAAAACTTTACACGGCAAAATCAAAAAGTGTGCTTGAACCCCTTAAGGATTAAACGACTGTAGATCTTCGAAAAAACAATGCTGACGATGATAATTATAATTATGTCGGTCATTTTATATGTATATAATTAGAATTCATGAAAAAGCTTTGATATGAAATTACGGTTGTGAAGGTGGTTTATTGTAGGCTGATCATCATTTAAGGTATAGACGTCGCAGGTTTATTGCCCAACTTTATTATACAACGCGAAAATGTTCTCATTTTTACTATACAAAAACTTTTTCCTAACATTAAAACTAAAAAATATATAAAATATGATATATAAAAATTCAATTCTTCTTCTATTAAAATAATTATTTAAAACATTTTAAAAGTTAAGAAACCATTTGCCAATATTTTAACAAAAAGTAATAATATAAAATAGTAAGTCATCAAAAAAATTCAAGAATATAAATAATACTATTCGATAATCGATTTACCATTCAATAGTTTAATGTAGATATAAAAAAATTAATGAAAAATTAAAAAACAACAAATTTTAATATTATATTCAATTAATAATCCTTGTTTTGATATAAAATATTGTATTTATATAAGTTCTGGAAAAAAATGTTCATCAATTTCGTACACAACAATTAGTAACTGCTTCCACTAGAAATAAATACACCAAACCTTCTCATGTTTTGAGCCAATTACGTAAATTGCAAAACGAAAGGTGAGAGTTGTATTGAGTAGTGAAATCAATCATTAATGATTTTCTTTCATACTGGCCCTAAAGTAAAATGACACAGTGAATGCGATTCCAATTTATATTTTGAGTTGAGTTAACTTCTTTGAATTCAATATAACAACGAATTCTTTCACATTTTTGTAAAGCGTGTTCAGGCTTCGTGTCCACTTTGTTAAGCGCGGTTTTATTCAATTTTATTAAACTTCGTCACCACGCAACCGCTGGGACGAAACAGTCGAGGACAATTTTATATTCAAACGATTTGACACAAAAGAACTTAATTAGGTCGCGCTGCCATTTGGAATTGTCGCACTACTGAGAACAAAAAAAAAAAAAAATTCTGCAAATTATGTTTTCAGTAGCCGTAATGAAGCGTCAATTTAATTGAACGTACATAATTACTTTGAATCAAAAAATAATTTTTAAAGGCTGATACAAAAACTAACGGTAAAGTATAGTATTGTAAACCGTCGAACTTTTTATTGGCTAACAGAGTAATGACTGAGACCAAACCAGTTAACAATTGTCGTCATTTTTATTCCCTGCACAAGGTACAGTACCTATAGTTGACTTTTTACCGAAAATATCGGTCAATGTGTAAGATATATATTGTAATTGAAATTCATATAATAAAATAAAAATTTTGCGAACATCTGAAGTAGTTTCCCAGGCTTTGATCCTTGCAAGTTGCGAGTGTATAAAATGCTCGGTTACATCCGAACTTAGAACTTCCTTACTTGTTACAGATGAGTTAAAATTGAATTTATTTGGATCTGATTGTCGTCGATTTGTATGGCGTAAAAAAGACTAAGCGCTAAAAGATACAAAATTAAATAATATTGTCATTGTGTGGTGTGTAGTGCAATGTTTTCATCAAAGAAATTATGTAAAGAATGGACAACTACTACTTAAAAACTAATTTGACTCCGTCAGCAGCTAAACTCAATTTAATAATATTCAGGAAATATGGGCAAATATAACTCCTGAACTTATATAAAATTTGGTGCATTCTATGAATAAAAGTCTGCACGCTATGATAGAGGGTAAAGGTGTACATACAAAGCATTTTCTTGCAAGAGTGTTTAAAATGTAAATTAATGCAAACTATAATTAACCCGAATTGGAGGTTTTACTATATAGACTAATTGAATTCCATTTCGAACTTATATCTCATTTGAACTTGGTAGTTTGATTCGACATTATATAGTCGAAGGAAGAATCATTATTTCGAACGTGTGTGTGTTTCAATTGCATGCAACTGCAATGTGAATAAAGAGCACACGCACTGCGAGCTGTACTTGTCAGATTTCTGATGAAAATCAGTGTATATTAAACTGCACTATAGTTCTAAGCATCATCTGTTAGCCCTTACACATGCCCTTTTAATTTAAAAAACTTTCATGGCAGGTCACTTCTAAACCAGATTTGATTCAAAAACTTCACAACGCAAGCCACTTATTTGAAAAGAACATTGAAAAGTCGTGCTTTGAAAGCGAATATAATGAATAAAGCTTCTTACAGCGAATTACAAGTTTCTCCCGAAAAGTGGATTTATAATGTAAACAATAGCAATGGCGCCGAATTCTAAACAGTCTACAAATATAAATTTCGACGAAAAAAATGCCTACAAAACATTGCCTCTGTAACGTTTGCCCTCTCTTCGGGGAGCAAATGCTTTATTTGAGTGCACATCACTTAACAATACCTAACAAAGGCACTAATACGCTTTGATTACTATTATATTATTTATTTTTGCTGCCTTTCTTCTCTCTATCCGGAAAGCTCATTGGTAACTTATTGCCTACTTCAGTTAGTACTCACTTTGCATACGTTTAGGCGCGTTACTAAACCCGTAAGGCGATGCCAATGTCAGGATACTGATACTGTGATGGAAGCAGCTTACAAAAATACAGTTAAATATGCTGCTTATACGAAAATTCCGCGTTCTTTTTATGTAGATAACTAACTTCTTTGATTTCTTTTGTTTTCGATGCTTTTTTATTTTGACATTCACAAACACTAATAACTTATGTATATGTGCTTAATGTTGTGGAAAATCTATTTATGCGTTTTCTAGGTTTAAGAAGTTTTAGCACAAGTAGCTTATAAATACGACGACACACAGTCACATATAAGTGGAATGACACACTACTAAAACGCAAATAAAAAAGTTTTCGAACTATAAAACTAATTTTTGAGAACTTTAATTTTTTATTATTTGTACAATTTTCATTCAACTATTCGATTTTATTTACAATATTACTATTGTTTACTTGTTTTCTCTTATGAATGTCCACTTTATATTACCAGTTATTTTATACAACACTATTTCTTTTATTCATACCCCTTTTTACTTAAAAAAAGATTCAAAAATTTGCTGATTAATACGCAACACTTCTCACAACATGCTGCATAGCTTTCGATCTTTCGTCAACAGAGTAGCAGTTCGGCAAACTTTTAGAACATAAGAAAACAATAACAAACAAACTTAAGGCATAAGTTTTCTGCCGAATTAGCAAATTGTGCATACAATTCGTTTGTTTTCCAAACAAGTATTTTTATTTCTTTTTTTTTTACTTTTTTTACTTTTTGTTCGATCACATTTTCCTTGCAATGTCATTAACAAATTTTTACCCAAAGTAAGAGCTTTACATATATACCACTATATTATTAAATAAATCACTTGGCTTAAATTGTATGTTGTGTACTCATGTAGTTTTTGCGGTCACAAAGGTACTTGAGAACTTAACTTCAGAATTTCACTCAATTAGCCTCCGTTACAACTGCTTACAACTTTACACACATGGTTTGTGCTGGAGCCAACATCTTAAATCATTTAAACACTTTTTAAATTGTACATAACCTCAAAAAGTACTCCTGTACAGTTAAATGATTATGAGTGAATACAATTTCATTAAATTGTCGATTTCGTTTGAATTGGATATCCGCTACACAGCCGACAATTACAACGCGTTTGACAGTGACACTGACAACGGCGACAGCAACGACAATGACGCTGACAACGACAACAATCACATACGCATACGAAGGCAATGTGACGAAAATGTTGACGACTTTTTCCGTTTTACTCACGCGTAATCGTTAACGTTCACTACCGTTCACTTTGAATTGACGTTAACTACTGGAAATGCTGTTAGCCATGAAGTTGCTGATAAACGTAAGAACTGCGCGCAAGGCAGCCAGCAGCAAAAATTCACTCACCAGCACGCATTGTATCTGAGCAAAGGGGCAACATGCGTCGCATGCGGCAATACGAATGTTTGATACGACACGACTACGACAACATAACAGCTAACCTACGACAAGCTAGCCGCCCGGCGGTCTACAAAACCAGTCGCTATGAGGCTAATGCAAGCATTAACATCAAATACCAGTAGCCATCAAACCAACAGTAAATAGCGCTTACATGAAATGCCTCCGCTTCACTCACAACTTCGACTGTACCGAAGCGCATAATGAAACTTCATTTGTGTGAAGGCGATGTTTTTCCTGTGCCGTTGCTTCGGTACAGAACGGTTGAGTGCTGGTGTGAAGGCTAAGTGAGCACTTCACAGCTCTCTGTTAAACCATGCTGTTATTTTAGGCTGCTTATTGCGAAGTAACAGTTTCGGCTTAAGAGGTATTATATTGGACTGGTACTTAGTAATACCATTTATAATTTTATTATCTTATGAAGTTCGAGGTTTAAAATATTTACATGGAAAATTTTATTGCAACTACAGTAGCGCACAAAATGCCCAACATCTATTGAATGGAAAGGTGCACCAAATTTTGGAACACCTGATAACTCTTCTTTCTACTGAATTTAGTATCAGTAATCAGTAAGGTATTTTTTTTTTACCCGAACGTTTTAATTTCATCCTTTTGATTTACAATTAGTCAAGCTTTAACCAGTTTCAGCCAACAGACTTTCGAAATAATAACTTCAATAACTATATTTTAAGATATGCCTACAAAATCTGGACTAATAACTATATTTAAATCAAAAATCCCATCCCAGGAAAGAAATGATTAAATCACTCCAAATGCAAGGCAAATTTAAAATTACCTAACAAATAAAATAATCAAAATAATCATAAAGCTGATCTGCTTGCCGAAGGAGAACGCTGCGTTGACAATACATTAGAGTTCCAAAAACTCGTTGACTCTAGAGAGTTCTTCACTACTGCGCAGTGATTTGTAAATTTTCTAAAAATCTTTAAATTTATAGATAAAACAAGATTCTTGCTAAAGATTAGAAATATGAAAAACCGTTGCACCGAAGCTATAATACCTTTCATATAATACAAAATATTTCTGACAAGAACTTGATTTTGATCAGTCAGTTTTTATGACAGCTGTATGCTATAGTGGCTCGACCTAAACAATTTTTTCAGAGATTGCACCATTGCCTAAAATAATAGCCCATGCGAAATTTCTTGAAGATAACTCGTCAAATGAAAAAGCTTACTATAAAAGCACCTTATTCCGATCGTTCAGTTTGTATGGCAGCGACTTTTGTACTCTCACAACATATTCTCCGAAGTAGAATTGGTTTTTGAAAATCAAAATGTGTTATAACTCAGTTTCTATAGGATCAACTTGATTACAGTAGTAAGGGGTATGTATAGTTTATAATCTTGTATACCATATTAGATACCGTTGTATGATTATTTTCGTTATTTCATTTGAATAGGTAGATAGATAAGACATTGTGTTTAATATCTTAATGTAATTAGTTGGTGCTAAAAATAGGTTAAATCATTCAATACATAAATTTCAATAGACATAGGTGATACTTCTTATTCACCCTGTTATTATTAATCTCTGATTAACTTTATTTTCCACATATCGGTTGATAAGAGCGATAAAATTAAGCCCTCCCAACAAAACTTGATTTAGGATGTAAGGCCAGATACGCACATATATATAAAAAATACGTACACTGTGGGCAAAAAATGAACAACCGAATACCTGATTAATATCTATGACTGCCTTGCGACAATATCACATAAATCGGTATTGGCACATTTCCTACAGATGGCATTGGATTTTTAAGATGGCGGCTTGCGAAAATTAGTGAAGATGAGCCACCACTCATTGCCATTAAATGAAACACACTGCGCTCGTTGAATTTTTATTATGTACTTTTGCAGAAATTTCCTTAGCAATTCAACCAGAAGAAAAATTATTTAAACAACTATCCTCTTTTAACGTTATATTGTATATAAGTACACCTGTGCATATGTTACTTAAAGTTACGTATCTGCATAAAAACCCCTTCTGTTTCCTTCACCACTTCATTGGATACACCTTCCGACTTTTTCACTTTAACCTTATCTACATATTAAAGTGTCCTGAAATTCCTACTTGATGCAAAGCATGTGCCACCGAATTTGAATAAACGACCTTCTTTAACCCGAGCGCGAAATCTTAACGTAAACCACTCACAGGCGACGGCATTAGCGTCTTAACACGAGATATGTGCCGCGACAGCTTTTCAGAGGAGGAAAAATTCCAACAAAGCTGTTGCACACACAACCACAACTACAGGCCCACATACCATAGGCATAGCGAGCTGAAGAAAAGCGAAGTTCCGACCTACCGCAACGGATGCGGTTTGTGCAGGCACACGAAATCGCCCACACATACACACACCCACACAATAAACACACAAATACGATAGGCAAACAAACGAGGTACTGAAGTCAAATATTATCGGCGAACGTGCGGGTGTGTGTGCGCGGTTGAGTCGTTGAATTTCGCCTGTGAAAACCTACAACGCATCATGTGAACTGTTGGTAGCAGCAAAGCGCTGACAAACAATGGTAAAAACGAAGTGTTGACGCCGATTAACCCAATGAAAACAAAAGTGTGTGGAAAGGCAATGAAGGTGGCAGAGCCACCGAAGCGTAACAAGGCTACCGACGGTGGGTGGCTTGACTAATAATGAAGATAATGAAGATGTTTACTAGTTACCATAGTTAATTTCAGTTTTTGTTGTTGCAAGGAACACTAATGCTATAAGTGAGTTAATAAGCAAGGAAATTGTAATTATGAAGTAGTTTTGACCTGACACAATGCTCTACATTCGATGTTGTGGCGATGTTTTACTCTATACACTGCGCATGCGTGAGAGTAAATGAGTAAACAAATATCAAATATGCCCTTTTGTAACTTTTTATTGCTAACAGTGTTCTCTGTGCAATTGATGCTCAAAATCAGCTGTTCTAAATGGCTTTAGTGATGCTGGACATTCTTTAGTGCTGATGTGTACGGGAAAGCGGCAAGTACAAAAAAATATGAATTTTGCTTACTGTTCGTATGGAATAAGACATTACTTACACGTTTTTAATTTTCGAAATTTATTCATATTATTTATATTAAATAATAAATAAATATATGGGAGAACAATGGGCCTAATGATGACTTAAGGCATTATAGCGACACTTAGACTAACCAATTTTCTTTTTAACTATTCAACCATCCAAACTCTAAATAGTTCCAGAGGGATGGTGCAACAAGTCTTAAATCGGATAAAATCACCATTTTAGTGGAAAGAACTTCTGATAACCGAATCTTATCGATGAATGTACACATCAAGTGGTTACCTAGTTTATTTCATTTGATTCTTTTTGAGAAGGAATGTAGAATCAATGGTCACGCTATTGGCAAGAAAAGGACGGCTATGGTGAGAAAAGTAGTGAAAAATTGGACGTGTAATTGAAGGATGGCCTTCAAATTAATTATTCGGAATTTACATGTACCCAAAAAATATGTTCAAATCCTAAATTTCATAACATTTTCCAATTATAAAAATCACAGTATAAACCACTTTATTAATTATTCTGAGTTACATTCGGAACTAACTGAACCAGTGAAATTTATACCGCTCATAAGACATCAAACAAATTGAATTCATGAAATGCGAATGGAAGGATGCGACACGATTCAAGTCTATTCTTAAATCTTCTGAGTCGAAAAGTTTGACTTTTGTCTCGTCTCTTACTCAAAATTTTAACTATTATTATATTCTTGCAACATGTTGATGCAGAGTATAATAGTTTGGTTCCCCTAACGGTTGTTTATATCACCTAAAACTATGCGAGTTAGATATAAGGTTATATATACATATGTAAGTGATGCGTCTGTGAAAGTTGTAACTTAAGTAAAAATAGAGATATTTTGATGAAACTTGGCACCATAATAAAGTTTGTATTGCATATGGGCATGATCGGATTATTGCTACGCCCACAAAACACCATTAATTGAAAACCTATAAATTGCCATAACAAAGCTCTACAACAATAAACAATATGTATTGGTATAACGAATCGCATTATGGAGGGGCATCTACCTACAAAAAGTTCGAACTTCCGTCTAACTTTATACCGCAAATATCGGTCAATATGTGCTACAAGCACTGACCTAATATACCCTGTGTGATTTCCGCTTTCCAGCTGACTTAGAATCGTTAAGTTTGTCAAAATTTGTGATATTTTAATGAAATGAAGTAGAAAAGTTTTTCTTTAAAAATTTATAATATAAATAGTTTGGCGCTGAATATGAATGGAGTTGGTTAAGACCTTGATGTAAACGTCATATCCTTACCACAATAAATTCCGATCTTCTGGTTGACTTTTTCCACATCAATTGAATATATTAAATTTTGCCGATTCTACTGTGATTATGTTATTTGAATACGATTTTGATATAACTGTCGCTGACGGGAAGTAAAATATAGTTATAAAATAAATTGAGTCTACGACCTATAATATAACTTAATAAAATATCAAATTTGATTGTAATTCATTTACGATATACATAATGATCAGGATGACAAGAGGAGTTGATATCCGGGTGACTGTCTGTCCGTCCGTGTGTCCGCCTGTGCAAGCCATAACTTTAGAAAAAATAGATATCTTAATGAAACTTGGTGGACATGTTTCTTGGGTAAAATGAGAGAACGAATTCGTAAATGGATGCAATGAAACCGCTGCCACGCCCACAAAACGCCATTAATTGAAAACCTATAAAATGCCATAACAAAGCACTAAATTAAGATATAAAACTGTAAAATTATTATTTATGTAATTTATAAAAAATAAATTTTTTTAAGAAAAATTTTTAAGAACTCCTGCTGACAGTGTAAAAATGGATGAGCTCGGATTATAACTCCCGCCCTCTCCCACATAACGGTTATGTTAAAAACTACTTAAAGTGCGATAAACCTATAAATAAATGCAGTGGAGACATACAATTTTACACCCCAAATGGTTCGAGAGGGTTTTATAGGAGCCAGTAACAAATTTGAACAACGGGCGCGGCACCGCCCACATTTAGGTGAAAACCGATATCTCGGGACGTGCTCGACCGATATCAAAATTTGGTTGGTACTATTATCCTTACATTCCAATATTACAGTGTGAAAATGTTCGAAATCAGGCAAAAACTACGCATACTTTCCATATAACACACTTTTAAATTCCATCTAATTCTTTCACGTTTCAGTAAGCAAATAAAGAGTTAATCAATGTATCCGGACAAAACTTTGCACGAGCAGTGCTTTAAGGTGTACCACTTTATAACCAAAAATTGTCCAAATCATACCAAAATTATTCAACCCCCACATACCCAATATGTGGACCCCAGTTCCTGTTGCGAGCTTTTTATGAAAAATATCAGCCAATCTCTGAGACATATTAAAGAAATTCAGATATATTATAGAATACTTTTCTGATAATAGTATGCCTGTATGCAAAAATGGGCTGCATTGGATATATAATTCCTTAGCTCCCATATACATACCTAGTAGAAAAATTTTCGAATAATTTCGGGTAATTTTATAACGCATAGTTGACTTTACTTCTGCCAGATATGTCTTATTTAAAGATGAGTTCAATATAATTTTTACTGACAGGAAATAAATATTATTAATATATAATTAAATGTATAAAACTAATTTAGTATACAACCTAGAATATAAGTTAATAAGATACAAATTTGATTGTGAACGGATGATTTCGTCGAAAAATTAATGTCGAATTCTTTCACAACATTTTTAAAATAAAGTCTTTAAGTTTGCCACTATGTTTGTAACACCTAAAAGGAAACGTCGGAGACCTAATAAAGTGAATAAATAAATAAATGATGAGCAGAATCGATTTAACCATATTATTGTCCCTCAGTTTTTAGATATCGGCCAGAAATTTTGCTATTCCTCCCCAAAAAGCTGCTCATTTGTCAGAATAAAATGACCACATTAGCATATAACTGCCATACAAACTGACCGATCAAGACAAAGTTCTTGTACAGAAACTTTTTTTGTGAAGGGTATTATACAGGATGGCTCACGAATCGTATTACAAAAACAAACCGTAATAACTTTTTTTCTGTATCAGCACTCGACTTACTTTTTATTTTATTTGGCAGGTTATTATTTAGATTTTTTTAAAATGAATGCTTGGGATACCGAAAAAATTGTTTGGATAGTGCATCGGTACAATGCCTTGCAGTCTTTCATTTCCATTCAAAGGGAATTCAGACGGGATTTGGGCGGTACTCCCCCGAGTAGATGGTCCGTTATGAGGTTGATAAACATGTTGCCGAACCTGGAAGTATCGCAAAAGGACGGTATCTTCGAAATCCGTATGCTAGTGTTCAAGAAACAATCGCGGCTATTGCATCGTCAATTCAGGCAAGTCCAGGCAAAGAGAGACGGTCGTTACAACGGATAATTCATAATGACTTAAACCTGTTTCCGTATAAAGTTCAAATAATTAGCCGGTAATACCCTCTATCCTATGAGTCGCCTGGAATTTTGGCTAAAGATTATTGAAATAGTCGAACTTGATAAATTGCCTGTTTATGTCTGATGAGGCCCGCTTTGATCTAAACGGAAATGTAAATAAGTAAAATTGCGGTGAAATTTGGAGTGAATCAAATTTAAAAATAATCCACAAGACGGAACTTTGCCCAGAACGAGATACTGTGTGGTGCGCAGTTTCATCACGGTGTATTGTCGGGCCATACTTATTTGAAGAAAACGGTGGAACAGTAACTGTCAATGGGCACCGTTATTTAAAGATGTTGAATGAGTTTTTTTTTACCCAGAACTGCGCCGAAAACGTATCCCTTTCAATAGCGTTTGGTTCCAAAAAGTTGGAACAACTGCAAACATATCCAGACCGGTTATTGCGGAGCTCCATCGAAAATTTGAAAACAAATTAATATCAAGAAACTCCACTTTCCGCTGAACCCCAAGGTCACCAGACCTGACTGCACCAGACCCTTTTTTTGGGGTTATTGGTAATTCACTGGTTAAAAATAAAGTTATTACGATTTTTTCTATAGCACGATTCGTAAGCCACCCTGTAGCTATGTTGCAAATGACAATAACGCCTAAATATGTTGCGAATATCCTTGAAATTTTATTGCATGACCGTAAAATGAAACTCATTGAGTTAGTCAATATCATTGGCATCTCAAAGGAATGCATGGGTCAGATCACTTACGAATTTTTACAAGTGAAAAAGCTTTTCGCTCGTTTTTTCAACATGGTTAAAACTCATTCAGCTTGTGAAATGACCGATAAATTGAAGGAATTGAGCTACAAATTGGTCCTTGAACCAGATAGTCAGATTTGTATGGCCAGCGGGAAACAGTTGTCGCTCAAATCAAATTTAACAACGTCCTCATACCATGGCTTATTGCAATTATAAACCGTCCTAACATTCGTATTAACACGTGGCATTAAAGCTCTGTCAATGAAGTACAGCTTATATCCGTCAATACTAATATGACGCGAACACATACAATGATCATAGAACAGAGTGTCACGGAGTGGTCAACGCTTTGTCGCCATGATACAGCCGCTGCACAAAGTAAGGTTTCATTAACGCGCTCATCTAAAGCTGTGACAGTTGCAATTGCCATTGCATGGCAAATCGATCCCGAGCTGCGTTTAACTGGCCTTTGTGCGATAACGTTTGCCCCCATTGTTTACATTTTGTGGCACGTGCAGCGTTGGGGCACAGATTTGATACCGTGCCCCACAATCCGCACACACGCTGTCCTTGCGCCTTTGGGCACCGCACTTGTTATTGCTATTTCACACAACATCGGAGCGCTTATTGCAACTTCAAACGTGATGGCCGCGGTCATATTTCAAACGCGTCAACGAATTGCAAGCGCGCATACGTGCAATAAAAGCAATGTCCACCTACACGCCCGCCACTACACGGAGACACACATGTACATCCAAATGAAAGCAATATTTTCTGGTTCACTACCACAAAGTTCAACACTGCACTTAACAAGTGTTCGTGTTTGAAATAACGCGCTCTGCACGTCCACCCACGTATTCAGCTTTATTGTACATATTTACTATTGACATTCCGACATATGAGTACATATAATCTACTATATATGTGTATGCCTGTGTGTGTTTAAGTGTGCTTGGATGTATTGATCCTTGGGGCACTTATAATTTAACTTTTTCGCTTGCTGCATCCGTTTATTTATACTGATTTGTTTGTGTGTGTGTATTTTATTTTGTTGTGAATTGTTGTTGGCACTTTTTACCACCAACAACACCCCGGCTTTTCGCTTACATTTGCCATTCCCGTTTTTCATTCAATCATTCTTGTTGACTTCCGGTGCACAGTGATTTGTAAATCTAGTTAAAATGTTTCGGACTTTTCAAATTTGGTTTGCATGCATTCGATTCCCCTCTCCCCTTTCACAGTTATTTTAATTTTTATTATTACAAATACCCTGCGGCCACTTTGGTGCTGGAGTGGAATTTCTCAATGAAGCCAAAACAAAGCTTCTCGACTATATGCTTGTGTGTTGTTGCAGTTTTATACCCTCGCAACATGTTGCGCATTAATTTTGACCACTTAACGTTTTGTGCACCAAAGTGAATATAATCGGTCCGTAGAACTTTGGGCGTATAAAAGATAGCTTGAGTATGGAAATGGAAAGTGAGAAGAAACTAGACACGAACTGTTTTTAACAATAGTATCCTAAAAGACGCAAATTTTCCACAAAATTAAGGTAGACATAATCTTGGCGCACATGGCCCTTTAACGGTAATAAATACTTGTAGTATTGATGTGAGAAATTATAACCATTATCGATTCTGTTAAATGCCTGTTTCCAATAAACTTCTAGAGCCAAATACAGCTTTTCTGAAATTATAAATTCAAAAAAATGGCTAGTCTGAATATCAGAAGTATATTCGATATATGTAATTTTCTATCAAGTAACAATTGATGGCATTTTCCCCACCCAACCGTACAATTTGAAACTCGGTAATTCGTATGATAGTCTCATTGGACTGTTAATATCTATTTACAACCACGCTTACTTCCCAATAAATACTTTTCGTTCCATATTATCGAATATAATGATTTATGACCGCCTTGTTGTTTTAACAATGGAATTATCTGGCATAAGGTGAGATGTGTCGCCTTTACGCGGTTTTATCGGACACCAAACATGGGGACAAACGATTCATAATTTTATATATTTGGGCAATATATGTTATTCCGTTCATTTGCCTTGAATCAGTTTCACTCGAATTCAGTGCTTCCTTACTATTTCCCTTTGCATTACTGGTAAATAAGCCGCTAACCTCGAGACATAAATAAAAAAAGTTTGCGTTCACTTGACTCTTATTTACATTTTTCAGACATATTTGCAGCAGAGGATAAATTTTTAGGGATATCTTGTTGACTGCAATTTCGTTAGATAAAAACACCCAAATATTCTAATGTAATAAATGTTTTATCAATATTATTCTAGACGCTTTCAGACGATGGGATGTACATTGAAAGTACATATACAAGTATGTTTGAACTTTTTTTTATTTGTTCATTTTCGATTTTTGGGAAACCGGTTCAATCTCGTTTTCTCGAATGAAAACACCGCTAAATTTGTAGCTGTAATTATACGAGAACTTTTATCCCCGGATCCACTGTTTTGCCATTTCTTTTATAACAAAACAAATAGACGTTTATGTGTGTTAGTGCATATGTATATTTAAGCTAAACTTCAAAAGTTTATACCAAAATTTATCACGATCCAGATCTTCCGTAAAAAGTTATACATATGTATATGGGTAAAAGAGTATCCAAATTGAGTGTTTTAAATTAGGAAAACTTAACTATGATAAATGGGTACTAGAAACTTTGATAGAACCTCAGATTTTCATCCACTCTTTCCCATCTGTAATCAGAATGAAACGTGAATGAAGGAATTTTAAGAATAATACCGAGGTGTAGATATCACCAAATTACAATTAAAACTCACGAACAAATTTAAATATTATCGTTCTGAAAGGCAGTTACGCAACCTTATGATTATGTTTAATTGTCTTCAGATGACTACTTATTGCAAGGCGCTTACTGCTCTCAGAACTCAGACTGAACTTAAAACTTTATAGACATTTACAGATTTATCTCATTGGTATATCTTAGTTATTAGGTTACATCGTGACCGTTCGGTTTCAACTATATGTAAAAAAAAGGAAAGGTTACACCGAAGCTATAATATCCTTCCCAAATACAAGAGATATCATACGAGAACTTAATTTGATCGTTCAGTTTACACAGAAGCGATTTAGTTATCCGATCTGAGCAATTGTTTCAGAAATTGCATTAGACAATGAACCAAGTCAAAAAGATATCTCGTTAAGTGAAAAAGTTGTCCATAAAAACACTTGATTTCGATCGTTCGGTTTGTATGGCAACTATAGTGGTCCCATATCGGCAGTTCTGACAAATGAGCAGCTTCTTGGAGAGCAAAATTTCTAAGCGGTATCTCAAAAACTGAGGGACTAGTTCGCGTATATACAGACAGGTGAACAGACGGAAATGGCTAAATCGACTCAGCTCGTCATGCTTATCATTTATATATACTTTTTACTTCAGGCTTCTTCCATATTAAACTTGTATTGGTGTCCGGTCAGAGCGGAATTGCCGGAAACTGCAAATTCGATGAGCTTGCTAAGGAGGGCACCCTCACCCTAATTTCATCCGATCGGAAGTCGGGTTTCCGATGTTCTTTTGAGTTCTAGCGCTGGATGTGTGGACTTCTAGTGAGCGCGATAACCTATGTTCAAGAAGCAACACTCTACTGCTGAACTACTTTCTCTTAGCAAAGTCAATCTCGTCGTAGGTATATTTACTGGACGCTGTCCACTTTCTCCTCTATTGACCGGCTGTTTTCAGACTGAGATTGAAATATCTCGGTAGGCAGAAGTTTGGCGAACTTAGCGAAGTGGCTGGGATTGATTTTACCCGCCTTAATAAATTTTTGGTAACCTCAAATCGCTTCGTCGATCTATGAGGATCTGGTCATCCACTTTTATTAGTTTTTGGGTAACACATTGAACGAATATCTGTCCAAGTGAGTTTCATCGATTTTAGATCAACCCAATGACCAAACCTAACCTACACTGAAGATCCGACATTACATTTTTCCGTCATCAGTAACCCTCAATAGCTTTTTGACACATTTATGGGTAGGTATTATGAGCTAACTTCCATTGACGTGTAAACGCAAACGTTGTAAACCCAAACGGAAACAGTTACTATTTTCTCACGCAGTCACTTTCTATTCATGTAGCTTTGGTCAGTTTCGTATATCGCGTATGAAATTACTGTCTTACAATCTGCTGCTTGATAAATGGGCTTCAACGCGTTCTGACTTTAATTTTCGGAAATCCAAGAGACGTGACGGTCGGTTTCTAATATCCTTTGGGTTAATTTCTCTCAAATCCAAACCATTCTTATAAAGCGCCCGCAAAATGATCCCACATAATATGACTCCTGTGGATTCTGGACAACATATATCCTATTTGTGTTCTTAAAATTAACCGACCATTGTGTATATGTTATAAAACAAGCTCATAAAAATGTCATTACCGTTTATTCGTACGATTTCGTTTATTATCTGACATTCTGACATATTAGTTTCATATATTACTGTTACATTGGCTTGAAATTTCGTTCGAAATAGAAAACGAGGGGAAACTAAGGAAATTCCACTAATTAAAATCACTTAATTTTTGCTATTAAAAGTTCAAGTCACGTTCAAATCAATTTCAGAATCTTAGGGTCACAAAGCGACGTATGTCGTTAAATAATATGTAATTAATAAGTTGTAAAAATCATTTTATTGTTGTACAACATGCTAGCAAAACCTAAACCGCTATGCTAGTTGACACAATTTCCCAGAAATTAATATCTACAGCGCAGGTCATTACTGCGGTTGAGTGTATTTCCTGCTCGGCTTTATAATATTGTTTCACTTTTCCGAAGTTATCGAAGTGCCTTTGGTCAGAGATATAATCGCTGCCATTTATATACCATACATGTATATGCATGTGTTGGTGCGTTAGCACTTGTCCGCAACAGGACGGCAACTGGGCAGCAAACACCATAAATCATTTGTACGAAAATAGTGTCCAAAGCTTGCTATTCTGTCCAAAAATTCTCTGAAGTCCGTGAAAAGCTCGTACATAATAAATTCATAGTGGAAGCGGAGAAGAGATGAATGCTATTGTGTTCCTACCAGAGTTTTGTTTTTACCTTAGCACTGCCAATGTCTTTGCACAATGAAAAAACAACAAAGTCACAACATTTTGAGTTAATAAAATACATTTGCCACACCGCAACGGCAATGCAACAACAGCAGTAACAACAGCGCGATAAAAGCAGAAGCATGTCAATAGACCAAGCCAATGCCTTACACTCAGCCTGCTGCTAGACATACAAGCCGCTGCGTGTCTATGTTTGTGTATGTGTGTATATTCATGTAAATTCTCGAGAACACACACGCATATACGCTCGAATGTCAGTGGCTAATAATAAATAGTGGCTTCTTCCGGTCACTTTGTTTTCACAACATAACTCAGCGCCAACGCCGACCAATCGACATACACACACATACAGGCATTCAAGAGCTCCCAAAGTAGGTGGAGCAGGCGGAGATATTTACATACATATACCCACATGTGGTACATATGGACACTTTTGTGTGTTGTTTGTACATTCTGGCTTGTCGTGCGAAAGTAAAAAAGCGCAACTTAAATTGAAACTGCCCGTACGTCGCCGGCCGGAAGCCAAATAGACACGAACCACATATGTATGTGCGAAAGTAATAATGAAGTGGTATGCAGCACGCGCGCTGCCCACACCTTCTGCATTCCGCGCAGACGAACATATGTTGATGGTGTGTATGTACGAGTACATATGTACGTATGTAGTTACATAAAAGTATAAGCACTCACATTCACTCAAACCCGACTTATCGCCTTTCTCCATCGCACTCACACAGATACGCATAGGCTTTATTTCATGCGGGCGTCCGCCGCTGCTGGCATTTGCTCTGCGTACGTTGTACCAGTGACCATGTACGCCTTTCGCCTCCATATAGCGGAATGATCATAATGCCATAACTGTACTGATAACGTTTGTAGGCTTTACCAGTTAGTATGTTGAGCAGTACGGCAGAGCGGCGGACAGTTTTACTTGGTATCTCAGCGCTTTTGGCTAGTAATTTTAAAGTGTCCATTCTACTTTAAAATAGCCATGTACGCTTTATGAATATTTAATTATACGTTGAGTGGGGCGAAATATGGCAGGAAATACTATTAACAATTTAGAGAACGTACCACTTAATTATCTGTTATTGGTCACTCTGCAAAAAGAGGAAATAGTTTACCTTACTTAATACAATATTATCTAATAAAAAGTTGCACTACTTCAGTAGTTTCAATAAAACTCTGTAAATTTGAAATATTTGTGGTTACAGCTGTCATGGGTAGGAGCAGGATATAATTTTAACTTCTGAGGCCTTTATAAAAATGGATCTGTTGTTTGATGAATATTGAAAAAGAGGTCGGGGCCTCGCCCCTTAATAGCTTCAATATACATCTCTCCCAAACTGTTAAAGCTAATTCGACTTAGAGCAAATACTTTCAGTATACCTCTGACAGTGGAAAAGCGAGTGAATACGAATAAAAACCACTGCCCATATAACAGTTATATATAAATAGAATAGAATATTTTAGTGATAACAGCATGCTCTTGTGTCAAGAATGGGTCAAATCGAGTAAATAGTTCCTTTAGCCCCCATATACCTGATATAAATATGTTCGAATTTCTTAATGAAATTCAGAAAGAATATCTTTCTAGGAACAGTGTATCCTCGTGTCTGAAATATATGAAATCAGGACAATACTTTCCCTAGTTTAATATGAAGTTTTGCCAACACTCGACTTTTTTCCTTGTTGTGCGAGTGTAAAATGGTCGGTTACATCCGAACTTAGCTTTTCCTTACTTGTTTTATTTGAATATTAAATTTCATTTAGAATCTGTCTTATTATAATGACAATAACTAAATGTGTGGGCGAATATAATGATGTTGAGGTACAATTGGAGTAATTTTACATTATTGAGAAATTTTTCAAGTTTGAGATCTATTACCATATACATATATCTTTTTAATTAAATACATTTTCATGGATCTCCAAAGGGCAGAGGTACATTCTTGAATTGTTTCATTCAGTGGTAGCATCTTTAGGTCTGGCTGGGGAAAGACCTAAACTTCACGTCCATTTTGGAGTCAGCATTCAGCGAAGAACGCCCGATTATGCAAGTAATACATTAGCAGGAGGTAAAAAGGCGTGAGCAGTTTGGACGAAAAATATAACTTAGTTATAAAGTGTTCCTCCCTGTAATAGCGCTCAATTGTGCCATGCAGTTTTCTGAAGCCAAACTGGGGATTCGGAATGAACTGCATCTCCTCCAACAGTGACAAAAGTTTGTTTTTGAATATTTCAAGATAATTATCAATGAGCAAATCGATTTTTCATTTGACAAGATATTGGCATGAATTATTATCTTAGACAATGCTACAAATTTCTTACAATTTTTTTAGATCGAACACTATAGCATATAGCTGCCATACAAATTGAACGATCCAAATCAAGTTCTTGTATGTTAATTTTTATATGTGAAGGATATTACAGCTTCGGTGCAACTAAAGTAAACGTTTCTTCTCATTTTTATTTGTAGTACCTCATATAAGGCTAAGGAACTTTTTTTTGCATCTCCATACAAGTATAAGTTTATGAACAGAAAACTAGAAGACAGCAAATTAGAAATTATTCAAACAAATTCAAAGAAGCGTAT
Organism: Bactrocera oleae; assembly: GCF_042242935.1. Lineage (NCBI taxonomy): Eukaryota > Metazoa > Arthropoda > Insecta > Diptera > Tephritidae > Bactrocera > Bactrocera oleae. The sequence continues at coordinate 26,168,743 of NC_091537.1, read as the reverse complement.
CCTTAGTCAAAACACTACTCTGCTACTTACATATTGACAATAATTCTCCATTTAACTTAAACATTTTAATATGTGGATGTGGCTTATCAAGCAATTGTCGGCGCTTGACTGTTGATTGCGTTTGTCGTCAATGTTGCGTGTAGAAATGCGATGACATTTTATGCCTCTGTGGTTACCACTTTGTATGAATGTATGTACGCTTGTGCAAATGTGCCCAAGTCTGTGGTGATGTAGTGCTGTGGTAGTCCGAATGACATGTTATTTCCGCAAGTTGTAGATCACTCTTTTGTTATTCACGCAGTGAGTTTATGCAATATTGATTGATTAATTGACAAAGAAGTTGATTGGACGCGTGAGATGACCGTTAGCTACCTTGTATGCGCAACAACAAGTAAGCAATTGAATGATGGCAAATTATGAGGGCAGTCGATTTGCATAAGGAGAATGAAAGAGCGAAAAACCTGCGGTCAAACAGAGGAGTGCACGGATGAAAGAGTGTAGAAAATGCCATGGCAAGGCCTTAGTCGTTGCTGATGGGTACAACTGTTGTAATTTGTGTCACATGTGCGTACGTATATGCATTTATGCGTATATTTGTATGCAACATGAACTATGAGTTGTTGTAGCATACACACACACACACATATCCGGACCCAAATACATTGACAAAGTGCATTATTGCTGCACTTGTACTCAAAATGAGGCGAATTTGTGTTTTCGAATATGCAAATGCGTTTGGCGCTTCCGCATTGTTGCCTCTATTTAATTATAACTGTTGCTTGTATTGTTGGTGTTGTTTGCCTGTCTATGGCTCATTAATATATTCACTGCACGCTGGTCATTTTAGTGCATGTAATGTCTTTTTGTCTCGCCACTAAATATGACACTAAAACCGAAGTCCGTTAGAACACCATAGAAGACTAACTCGAATGGGAATTTTGTGTAATCCAATTTTGGTGCTTAGTCTGGATAATGGTTTAATATATTTTACAGTGGGTTAAGTACGCAAAAATTATAGTGTGTTTCATAGTTTACATTTATTTTCTCCTGATCCAACCAAGCAAGTTATTTAACACTCATCCAATTTCCTTAATAATTGTTTTTTTTTTGTTTTGGGATAAGGAAATATTAAATAAATAAAGTACCAGACTAGTTAAAAATGGTGGAAATGGGGGCATTTGGATCTTAAGCTACCATAATTTATGCTTATATGCTTATTCCGATTAACTTAATTGAGAGCATTTGCTGTGCACGTCTTTCTCATATTCAACATTTTTTTACACAATTTTATTTATTATATGTCTTTCAAATTTGAGTTGCCAGTAATATTAAATAAAGTTTTTTAGTTTAGAAGAAGTTAGATTTTTTCAATATTTTGACTAGCATATTGCAGGAATTATATATTGTTTCAATACATTTATTTAGTTAAGAGATGAGATTAAGATGAAATCCCTATTTTGGGTGATCCATTTCAAAACTTAAAAAAAAAACATCGCAGGAATTTCAAATTTAATGTGGAAGGTTTATTATCATTCGAAATAACATTGTTTGGTATTTATTTATACCTTGAACAGGGTATATTAAGTTTGGCACGAAGTTTGTAACACCCAGAAAGAAACGTCGGAGACCCTATAAAATGTATACATAAATGATCACCGTGACGAGCTGAGTTGATTTAGCCATGTCCTTTTCTCATAAAGAAGCTGCTCATTTGTCGGAACGGCCGATATCAGACCGGTACAAACTGAACAATCAGAATCAAGTGTTTGTATGGAAAACTATTTCATTTGACGAGGTATCTTCATGAAATTTGGCATGGATTAATATTTAAGGCAATAATCTAATAGCCAAAAAAATTGTGTAGATCGGATGACTATAGCATATAGCTGCCAGGATCGGAGTAAAGGGCTTGCATGGAAAATTAGTTTATTTTACGAGGTATCTTCACGAAATTAGGCACGAGTTATCGCTTAAGGCAACAAATTATTCTCCGCAGAAATTGGTCAGATCAGATCACTATATCGTATAGCTGGCATACAAATTGGACGTTCGGAATCAAGTTCTTGTAACGGGCCTTTGTATTTGTGAAGGGTATTATAGCTTCGGTGCAACCGAAGCTAACGTTTTTTCTTGTTTGAAAATTATTTCTTTCAAATGTTGGCCACGGCTACGCAGATGGTCTATCCGTTGATTTCGCATTTCGACAGGTAACTGGCGAATGACACGCGTGATGGTTTGCTTCAATGCCTGAATCGAAGCGGGATTGTCCGCATAGACATTAAATTGTATATATCTCCACAGAAAAAAGTCTGAAAGTGTAATATCACACGATCTTGGTTGCCAATCGACCGGCCCAAAACGTAAAATTATCTGCTATCCGAGGTGTTCTCTCAATAGTTTGATGCGATGTGTGGGAAATGGTACCGTCTTGTTGAAACCAAATGTCCCCGAGATCATTCAATTTCAGACATCAAATAGTCGGTTATAATGGCGCGATAATGGTCGCCAGTCACGGTTACGTTCTCATCGGCGTCTTTTTTATTATCACGAAATATGGACCGATGATACCACCGGCCCACAAACCCCACCAACCCTTGTTTCTTCGGGATAAAATGTCAGCTCTTGATTCTTTTCGTCCCAAATGTGGCAATTTTACTTATTTATGTAACCATTAAGCCAGTAATGAGCTTCATCCCTGAACGAAATTTTCTCGAAAATGTCGGATCATTATGGAACTTTTCAAGAGCGATTTCGCTTGGGAAGAACGAGCGGTTTTAGCTCTTGCACAGGCTGTATTTTGTAAGCTTTCAATTTAAATTCTCCACGTAAAATGCTCAAAGCCGTTCCATACGTCTGTCCGAGTTGCTGCGAACAGCGCCGAATCGACTCTCTATGGCCTTCGTGTACTCTTTTAGCTATGGCAGGGCCTTGCGTGCTGGACGTGGTCTATTCGGTTGAATATTATCCAATAATGAATGCTGGTCTCAAGATGGGTGATGGTGTTGCGAATAGTATGCTCAATAGGCTAATTATGTTGACCATAAGTTGAGCGAAGCGCGAGAAACACATTATTTACAGAACGTGAATTTTCGTAATTAATTTATAAATATTATTCAGAAGTAAGTCTATCCAAGATGAAATGCCAAACAATACTGTTGAAAAAAGTACCTCTACTTGGATTACCCGTTATATGGAATTTTTATACCCTGAACAGGGTATACTCGTATTAAGTTTCCACGAAGTTTGTAACACCCAGAGGAAAGCGTCGGAGACCCTATGAAATGCATATGTATATATAAATGATCAGCATGACTAACTGAGTCGATTTAGCCTTGTTCGTTTATCTGTCTGTATGTACGTGCGCTACTAGTCCGTTAGTTTTTGAGATATCGATCTGAAATTTTACACACGTCCTTTTTACCCAAGAATCTGCTAATTTATCGGAACCGTCAATATCGGATTACTATATCATATAGCTCTCATACAAACTGAACAAATTAAATTTCTGTATTAAAAACTTTTTTATTTGACAAGATATCTGCACGAAATTTGGCATGGATATGCCATTATCCAAAGCAGCACTATAATATCCAAAGAAATTTTCCAGATCGAATCACTATAGCATATGACAGCCATACAAACTAGACTGAAGTTCTTGTAAAGAAATTTCTATATTTTTGAAGAGTATTCTAGATTCTGTGCAGCCGAAGTTAACGTTTTTTCCTGTTATATACAGATATATTGTATATAACAAGATTTCCGTACAAAACTCACCCACTGTTGATAAGTTATAATCAACCCACTAATAAGTACATGTATGTCTTCATATGCGCTCATCTATTTGACTATTTGTAAACACTGCTCGGTTAATTGTATTTGTAATGTATTACAATGGGCAGAAAGCATTATTATTACATGCAACAGCGCTGTTGATTTTCCACAATTATTACAATAACTTGCAGCAATTATAAATACACTGTTGCTTCGTTCCTATGGCTTTGCGACTATATATGGCTATATACAGATGTATGTTTGTATGTAGGTTTGTTGCATTATTTTTGGTAGCTTGTTTATTGCTGTTGTCATTATCACTACGAAAACAGCATTCTATGTTCTTGTATTTGCACATATGTACATACCTACAAGCAGCTCGGCTACAAACAGTTAGCCAACTGCATTTGGTATTTTAACAGCCTTATATAAGTACATATAATATTATTGTTATTGTTTCCTTCATAGTGAATGCTTTGCAATAACATTAACTCGTTGCAAATGCAGCTGTAATCAGTTTCGAATAACCGTTGAACGGTCACTTTGTGTTGCCCTTTGGAGGCAAGCATTCGGTATTTACTTACCCCAATTGCATAATTGTTTCGCCATTAACACACATACACACATACATAAAATATGCGAGCTATAATGCATCCATCTTAAAACGTATAATATATGCTCAGATCCTATTTGTATATGTATGTATGAGACTTATCCATGCACACACACATCCTTATATATATAAGTATATATAATGCGCTGTAAGTGCCGTTTGAGCAAAGGTCTATTTGTAAGCGATTCTATATGAAATTATAATAATTTCAACGTATCCAATCGAGTTATCAAAATTTAATCAATTCGTTTATGATTAATGTTTCACACTTCCTTGTTTCGTTTGCCCCAATCTGTTTGCTAATAATTTCACACATCTCTCATTAAAGGGAATTAATATGTGCATAAGTGTGTGCTCTCGATTTTACAATAAATTTTAAGCATACCTGAACAACAATAACACTGCACATAGTATTGCAGCAATTAGGAATAAATTACAGGAACAACAAATGTTTAATAGCTCTGGTCTGACAATAGCAGATTAGTCGCAGTTATTTGTTAAGCTTTGGAATGAAAGCAGGAAGGTAAACAGATGAGGAAGAGCTAACTTTAAGAAAGCTATAAGGTTTTTAGAGTAAGGACGTTAAGAGTGCGGAACATAGCGAGTAGTCTGCAATAAATAATATTGTACTTGTACGCAAGTGCGAGAGAATTTGTACAGTCTTTGAGCTTAATGCAGTATTTTAAAACTATAGCTGAATGAAATGTGAAGATGGAAATGACGAGAATGTAAGCAGCGCTGCCAGATCGGCCGGATTTTTCGAGCTTGCAACAGGTCATGCGAATTTATACCCGGACTTTTCTGTATTTTGAAAACATGAGGTAACAATATCTATTTTGGTTGTATGAATTCGTTATATGTATAATATGAATTCGAAAGAAAAATAAATCGATTTCTCTCTTCAACAAGCGAAGAGATAAAAAAAAAATGGTTTTCTTTACGAAATGTAGATGTTAAGCCAAAAGTAACTGTAGAATTGAAGCGTCTTATAACAGATCACCAATTCAATGTGACACCTCAAGTTATCGATTCCTTTCCTGAGAAGTGCAGGCAATGTTACATAACTTTGGAAAGGAGAGGAAGGGGAAACTCACAACGAATTTAGAGCAGTAAAAATATTGTTTCAGATTGGCGGAAACCCTTTGAATTTCTAGGACACCGTCCCTGCTAGAGCACTTGGCGACGGTTCCCAAAAATTTCCACTAGTAATCTTAAAATTAATTGACAAAACTCGAGTACTTCAACATGCTTCCGCTAATTTCGATACAATTTTCTCCCAAATGTGTTTGAATAATACTTAAATGCGCAAGTATTTTTTTAAGAAAGACAATTTCAGCAATCTTTACAGCAAAGCTCTAGTAAAAAAATTGTAGACTTCATTATATTTAAAGAACGTAGTTGAGCCAAATTTGACTAAATGATGCTTTCAAACTTTTTTTTGATAATTCCAATGTCAAAATAATAATTTTTAAATTTATTTGCATTTTTTATTAAATATTTTACTTTTAAATCAACAAATATAAAAGCATATATGGTAAGAGATCAGAGAGAAAGAAAGACTGGGAGAGAAATAGAATAGAAGAGTGAGGGAAGCACCACATGAAAATAAAAAGCCATTGTCGTACATTTGAATATAATAGGTTATATACATGTAAATATGAATATTGCTATCTATGTTGTACATGACGTTGTTTTGGATAGAACATATGTATGTATGTGATATTGGATTTTTCGGGATTTTTGAAAGATCTGCCCCACTACTTTCCCCTCGATGCGCAGATTTACAGCGCGGACATCTGAAGCACTGAAAGTAAGGAAATATCCGATAGACCAATTTCTGCCATCTTTAAAAAATGATTTGATTTAATATTAAAAAGCTAAAGAATCTGTATTTTCAAATTGAGCAGTTTTTTTGGTTGCTGTAGATTTAACTTTATAACTTTAACTTTATAGCATGGCGTTCTCTTTCTTATATTTTAAACGATGGTGTCTCTTGCCAAACGGTCTTAAACAATTTGGTTGCTTGGTGTGATAGAAATGATTTGCCTTTGAATCTCAAAAAATGTAAGGCGATGTGCTTTTTCCGTAGATCTGTAGACTCTTTTCCTATATAATAAAAATATATAGACTGGAGCTAGTTTGTATCTAAGTTGATTTGGGAGTTCTTATGGGCAAAGCTTAGTTTTAGTCTTCATTTTTAAAACCATGAATGAAAAATGTACTCTTGGTTTTGTTAAAGGCTGATCTAAAGAATTTAGAGATCTTAATGTTACTAAAACTCTTTTTACAACTTTAGTTAGGCCTAGATTGGAATATAGCTATGAGGAACACTAGTCAAACCCTTATGACAAGTTAGAGTTCATTTAAAAAATTTTACTTTTCGTCTTAGGACATTTCCAATGGAATTGATCTTCGCTGTTAACATTTCCTCTTGTAGCTGAGCAGTTTTAGTTCTCGACTCTTAAAAAACTCTCTTGCCTTTAATGAGAGGAGGGTAATCCTCAGGTTATTTAATAATTTCCGTGTATTTGATAATACCTATTAAAGGTTGAAGAAATTAATCGATTTCGCTAATTTCTAATACCAGCTAACCCAAAACTGTCCAAATACACACTGAAAATGCTGTTTAACTGGGGAAATAAAGATTGTGAATTGTAGTCGGTAGGTACACTACTTGACAAAACCACCTGATGGTGTATGGCAGAAAGCTTATAAACTCGAATATATTATTTAGTCGCTAAAGGTTAAGTTCCATTCGTCACTGCTGTAAGACACTTTTGTGAGCCTCCATTTAAGAAGTACCATTAAGTTTTTATGCAACTAAAATGGCATAATTAATGGACGTGCGTACAGCTGATATTAATTTGTGATTCAACTTAAGCGCTAACCCATTGCCGACGCAACTGGCAAACTAGTAATTAAAGAAACAGTACGACAGCACTGTATACCATTACCGCTTTACTGTATCTAAATTGTAGAGACGAGTTCATCAGACAAAATCTTTGATACCGAGCGCTGCGCTTGCTATAGTAGCATTTCAATTTTTTTACGTCGCGAGAGACACAAAAACCCGCTTTCCCGTTTATTTTCAGCGCACGAAGGAATATTTTCGTTCTTTTTGTTTCTTTTAGCAACTATCGCAAGTGTCCAGTCGTGCTTATGGAGTATAGGAAGTGTACAATTATAGATCAGTAATATACATAACATTGCAATTATATTACATACTTTTATAAAGTCTCGTTAAATTCTATGTGTATTCGTGGACTCCACTTTTTAAGTGAGTTCGGCGAAAGATATTTGTAGGTAGCAACCAGTTTGAGTGTCCCCCTATGGTTTTGTTTTTTGCTCGTAGTCATCCCTCTTAACTGCGAATGGTTATTGCGATGTAACTGATATGACATGTCGTATTTTCAAGTGGCCAATGTTTGTTGCGCGTTTTTTACGAACTCGTAGTTGTGCGAATGTAATGAGTAAGTGGGGGTTTGAAGCGACAGCAGCTACTGTCCCCTTTAGCGCCGTTTGCTGCACTTCTTCTGCTTTGTTAATCGGTGACTCGTACAAATTCACTTCGCCTGCAGAGATGTCAAGTGGTTAGTCGCTTGTGCGCAGTCAAGTGGGAAGTGGGGACTTAAATATTCGTACTTGTCTTCTTCATGAAAACTTGTTTCTACTTAGTAGATATTTCAATGTCAGGGGCGAGTTATATACACGGAAGCATACATAATTTGTTTTAAATAACATTGGATTAATTGTACATTATGAAAAGTTCTTATTTCTTATATGTTCCAATATTCTTGATCCGAGTCCAAAGGAGGACACTACTGTCAATTAAGTTCTATACTAATATTATTGGCAAAGTGCTTTAAATAATAATTAACCTGTGCAGTTCCCCATATGGAATTCGCTACTTATAGTAAGTACTGTACAAGTAACCTTCAGTATTCCTCTGGTGGAGGGCGCTCGAAAAGGCTACACTTGCTAAGAAGCTTGAACGTGTTCAAAGAGCGGCTCATATAGGCATCTCTGGTGCACTGTAGACTACACCAATAATAGCACTTAATGCTATTTTACATATAGTACCCGCTGATAATGCTGGCAGGTGTTTTGCTGAGAAGTGCATATGAATGGGTTGATCGGAAGTAGTGTTACTATTTCTATTCCAAAAGAGTTTGTGTTTGTAAAATAATAAATTTAACAACAATAAGTAAGGAAAGCTTAAGTTCGGGTGTAACCGAACATTTCATACTTTTCTCAGCAAGTTAGGTTCCAATATCTTAAGCGATTTGGAAGATATGTACAATAAACCATTTAGGCGGAGCAGCCACGCCCAATTTAAAAAATTTTTTAGCCCACAGATATTCCTGGCCACTGCGATCTCCTGTAACAAATTACAGTTTTTCGTCTTAATTTGCTGCTTAGTTATCGCACTTCAAAAGTTTTCGTTTAATGGCGTTTTGTGGACGTGGCTCAAGTTATCGCTTGCACGGAAAGACAGTCACCCGGATTTCAACTCGTCTCGTCATCCTAAACATTTTTATATGTATTTATATATATACCTATATAACCCTATCCTATCTCGATTAGTTTTAGGTGATACAAACAACCGTTAGGTGAACAAAACTATTATTGTCTGTAGCAACATGCTGCAAGAGTACAAAATCAAATTCAAAACAATTAATTGCCGCGTTTGACACGTAATAAGGATTTTCACACTTAACTGCATTCCTAATTATGTAATTATAAATATCTCAATTGCTTAATTGTAAACTCTTCCAACTTTTCTGAGAGATTACCAATTTTCATACGCAATAATTAAATGTGAGACAATGTTTCAACATTTCATTTATGTTGATCAGTGAGTTGAGTTACCGGAAAACGAATGAAGCTTTCGTGATGCGAAAATTAAAAGCGCTGTTTTAACCACCTGCCATGCCAACACTTCCGACCGCTGACCTCCGATAATATCGACAAGTATTGCCAATGCGTTAACAACACTTCAGAAACAAAAACAACCAACTTTGCCCAGAGTTACTTTATAATGAGAAGTACAATGCTGAATGCTGGCGTGACGAATCTTATCCGGTGCCCATCATCTTCGAAATGAAATTACTGCACTGCCGGAGAGCAGTTCTACTTGTTTTTATTGCGATATTTTTAAATTGTCTATTTTATACACAGACCAAAACTTAAGCGTAATGGTATTATAGAATGGTTAGTATAAATTATTAAACTAATGGCGGAATAGTTAAAACGCGTGCAATATTAATTGCATTAACAGACTTAGAGGAATATGCCAGAGCCACTACTCTGATAACATATTGGGAAACTTCGATCAAATATATCTAACGGCTACAGTGGCTGTCGGTTTGAATTCCGATCGTACAGTTTGTATGGCAGCTATATGCTATAGTTGTCCGACCTGAACAATTTCTTCGCAGATGGGTACAATAACTGGATGTTCGAGACTACTCGAATCGATATCTTCGCGAAAATGGTAGTACAAGAATATGTTACTTTTTCCTTTCGTACCTTCGCGTACTAACCTAACTAATATAGTAAATGCTGTCAAAGGTTCATGACATTTCATCGAATCATTGTTCTCCAAGATATTTGTCTCAAACTTACGCTAAAATATCAAAAAGACAAAAGCGTTGAATTTGCAAAAGATAAGCTTTCACTGATCAAATGTAATGAGAACGAGTTCCTGTGCCGCTACACTGCTCCACAGCCCCCTGAATGGTTGTTACTCGATGAAAGTACGTTGTCTTTTCCGAATCGCCTGAAAAGCGCAAGGTATTTGATAATATTTTCTGGGGTTCACATGACATTATTTTCGTAGACTCGGACATGGTAAAACATCCAACAAACCATATTTCTGTGCATTACTGAATCAATTGGACGTCGGGTTCGAATTTGTGCCATATACTTAGGCCAAGGATCTTTCAAACCATGTAGTATTCTCGTAGTATTGCTTAAGGGGTTAGGGGTAGTCAGAGGCACGAAAAAATTAGAATTTTCAGTAATGTTTTTTTTGTTATTAGATCATGTTATTTTACAAAAGTAGTAATATGGCATTATTATACAATGTTTTGACTTGAAGTAACAAAAATTTAAAAAAAAAAATTTTATTTCAAAGTTATAGCTGTCTGTACCCCTACGTCCTTGGAGATTCATCTAAAATCAATTGAAGTGCCCGAGCGCTCTTTGTTATTTGTCGAATAACTCAAAAAGTAATTATCGGATCAACTTGAAATTTTCAAAGAAGATATTACACTTAATCAAATGCAAAACAAAAACAAATTGATTTTTTGAAAATTCTGTCTACCCCTAACCCCTTAAGATCTTCTTTAAGCACTATTTTAATAAAGTGGCCAGAACCAATATCATTAAAGAAACAAAGTTTTTTTTCGGATATAAATCGATTTTGGTCCACACTTATTCGCATCATATACGAAATTGAACGATCGAAATATCTTAAAACTTTCTCTCTTGTCGTTATAAGTAATATCAAAATTAGGAGTATTTAGACGTTGGTTACATAAATTTTGAGTGCGGTCGAACTCAGCCTGTCCCTACCAGAGTTGTTCTCGCATGATATGCAAAACTCGCTACAAACAAGTAAATATTATAACCGGAAAGGCGAACATAATGTTAAGATGAAAAAATACGTGATGCATTTTTGCTGACCAAGAGTTCCGCAATACCTCAATGCTGCCGCAACTGCACGCCATCAGGCGGTTTCAAGGCGCGCCAACTCGTTGCTGTGGTACTTCATTCATTAAAAATTGCAAAGTGCTGTTGGCTGCTGCAGAGAGTGCCTAGTTGCTGCTGTTCTATCTTCTTACGTTTCTCCACTTTTGCATTTTTTGATTTTTTTTCACGTATGTGTTTTTATTTCTTTTTCCTGTTTATTCCGCATTGACACGCAGCCAACACGCATCCATCCATTTCATATCACCATCATCTGCATCTCTTTCGTCAGTCCTTGCCACTTTTGCCACATGCCTACTGCCCGCTTAGCACACTTGCCGTGTTGCCGATATCACTCGAAACCAGCCGCATCCCGGTGAACTGGTTGGATGCGAGAAGATATCATAAGTATGGTGTATTAGTGAACGAGTACAGGGTGACCGAAAAACGGTTTGTACCCCACAATTAAGATAACTTTCGATACTGCGATTTGGTAACTTGGGCTTCCATTTCCAAACGTCTAAATACTCCTAAATTTGAACCTGATTACGGTCACATTTCCTCGAATTTCATTGATCTTGCTTCTAACTTTTTTGGAAAACGAAAATAATGATATTATTCATTAGAGAAATAAGCATATCTGTTTCCAGATTTCGGTCGAACCAAGCAAAGAATTCAGCCCCTTAAGAAATAATTTTTGTCTGAAATATTTTGCTTTTTATAAAAGCTTTTGACGTGACGTTCCTGAACACTTATATGGAATACTACTACCATGAGACCATTACTGTTTTCTTCATGAAAAGAAAAATGGTGTTCCCAATTAAGAAATTCAGATTTGGTTTTAGATTTAGCAGGACCAAAGTATTCCAACCCTGTAAATGTTAGATGGGTAATTATTTCAGATGCATATGTCTAAATATATACATGGGTATAAAATTGTCCCTCTGATGCTCTCACACTTCTTCTACATAGATATATGTATATATAGGGCGCGACGTCACTTCTGTTGCACCTGCTGGGACTTTTTTACTCTCTCTCTTAACAACTGCATCATGGGACTGCAGATGTTTTTATGCGCATTAAAAAACAAAAAATAGCACATTTATTGTTTTCATCCTTTAATTTCATTGCAGCGAGGAAATACCTTTGTTTCCACTCCTCGCGACCTGGTGGATTTATCTCGTTCTTTCTTAATAATTTCTGATTGACATTCTTGTATTTATTCTTGCAAATTGGACAGCATTTCGTGAGTAGCAAAAATACATGTGTCCAAGTATATACTTATTTGTATTTATATTTTACATGCAGGAAAATAATTTCCTCACAATAAATTTATTTTCTCCATTTCGTTTAACTCATCACACTTTCCATTTACCTTCGTATCTATGGGCATGTAGCGGTCACTATCTTATGAGTTCCTTTTTCAGATAGTTTTCGTGTCTTATTGAAACATACTTAATTTGAGAAAAAGATTATTGATACCGAAAAATATTTGAGGAGTTATCAGCAGAACTTGTTGAAAAACATCCAACAAAGGATGGAGAAGCCCATCTTCCGTCTGAACTAACGAAAATCGGGTAATTCGTTAATTAATATCGCTAATTTTTCGCATTAAACTAGCGAACTTAATTTTGCTGAGATATCATACATATTGACCGATATATATAAGACTAGCAGACCACTCCATTTGCCATCCCACTTAGGGGAAGAGGACCTCATATAGATGATGAACACCGAACTTTTAATATTATTATTATTCACTTCCGCACTCGAACGCTTTGAGGGAGTCAAATGGGCGAGTGAGGCGCGCTGCACTTTATTTCATAGCATTGACTCCCCTCCCGTGGCACAAGGACGCCTAAATCACATATTATGTTGCAGGCTAGCCGAGCGGAGTAAGCGTCACCCACGCGACTTATTTATATTTTTAAATTTGTGATATCTTTCGAATGGGATGTCCAAATCAAATAATTCAAAAAGTTGTATGAAGGTATTCAATCAGTAAAGTAATCAATTTTGATAAGAAATAATACTACGGTACAAAAAAATAGATTTTACAAAGGCGACACTTTAATTATTTTTTTTTTTTAATAAAAGAACACTTCTAGTGACGTAACTATAACAGTTAGACATATACTGTCGCAAAAGCCGTAGTACATCATTTCTTTTTACTTGTAGAATAAATAGCATTTCCAGCGCACCCTATGTAAGGAATTTTTTAGGTAATTTTTAACAAATTGGTTTATATTAGGTATAGTAAAAATAAATATATTATTTTTTTAATAAATGGTGGTGTTTATCTGTATCTCGCGTTGTATATGTCCGCTAGTTGGCGTTAGAAAGATGACATTTCGTCCTAAAAAAACTTTCTTGACAGTTTTGTGATTGGTTGATTCAGTTTTGTTTGAGTGCGCGTCAAAGATAGACAAAAATGCGCAATATTTTACAGTTTTTCTTCGATAAGAGCGCGAACGCAAGCCAGGCGGCTGAAAATGTGAATAGCGTTTATGGAGTGTTCCAGTAATTTCGATGTCATCACGCACTGGAAGGCCAATTGTCGAAAATGTCGAGAAAATCATGGACATTGTTGAGTCCGACCGTCATGTAAGCACTGTTTCTTTTGCCCAAAAGCTAAAGATTGCACAAAAAACCATTTGGAACCATTTGAATAAGATTGGATGTATGGGTGTCTCACGAGTTAACGCAAAAAACCCCCATGAACCGAACGGATTGACGGCCAGGAAGGTTTTGCTGTGTGTTTGGTGGAATTTGTAGGGAATTATCTACTATGAACTGAGCGGCAAAACTCTTAACTCGAAACCGTGCTGTCAACAATTGGGCCGTCTGCAGAAAGCAATCGCCCAGAAGCGGCCAGCTTTTGCCAATAGGAGAGGAATCGTGTTCGATCAGGACAACGCCGGGCCACACACATCGATAATGACTCGCCAGAAGCTCCGGGAGCTTGGTTGTGAGATTCTAATCCATCCACCTTATAGTCCGAACCATCAAGTGATATATTCCTGTCCATGGCGAACAATTCTGCTGATGAAAAATTCAAGAGAGGCTTGTGAAAATCGACTGTCGCAATTTTTCGTCCATAGGCACGAGAGAGGCATAATGAAATTACCCTTAAAATGGCAACAAGTTGTGGAACAAAACGGTGCATATATAACCTAAATCGGATCATTCTAACTATGGTAACTAAAGCCTTCAATTTACTGCAAAAATATTGGATATTTACTATAGCAATCCCTAACTAATATAGCTTTTCAAAGGGGAATTTTTTTAAATCCATCAATTAGTTTCGGAGCCTATTCAATTCAAACAAACAATCAAATCTTTACTCTTTATAATATTAGTATAGTTTTCTTATATAAGGTATGTGGGGACTAGGAAATATATTGATCCGATTATATCCAGTTTTTGTATCACGACATAGCATTGCCAGAAATGGAGGCTCTTTGAATTTCGTCAAGAAACCTTACAGATTTAATAATATATTAGGTATATTGGGTCTAGAGGAAGTATTGCCATAATTTAATCCATTTTAAGCAAGAAGATAGACTGTTAATAATAAGAGATTACTTCTGATTTTATTTATTTGCGGCATAAGTATGCGGAAGTTCGAAAATATTTATATTAGGTATATAGGAGCCAAGGAAGTATTGACACTATTTTACCCATTTTTAATAAAAGAGCATGTTACGAAGAGCGGTCTACGAATCTGCTATCAAAAAGTAAACTTAAATCTGGAAAAAACGACCATAATACTCTACTCTTAAAAATTTGTTTTTTAAAATAATACATCAAGTTCCTTGCAAGATTCAAAAAACGGTCCCCCAATAGCCTTTAAGTATACCACCCTCTAAGACCCTTCTAACTCTACCTATTATAGAGGCCTTCAATAGTTTGAGTATTTAAGTAATTATGTGCAAATTGTGTAAACCAGCTAACAGCTCTTATGGATTCCACTACTGCACTTCGTTTTTCTTGTTTATTGTTGTTGAGAAATTTTCAAGCACAATTTTGCACTTACTCGAGTGGTTTAGATGCTTCTTCATTATCTGCTTGCGGTATAATAATCTGTTGCAGAATCTTTCGAAACAACAACACACCTACTTATGACTACAAATCTATTAGAAAGTGCACTTGTGTCTGTGTAAATATGTAGCAGAAACCCCAGCAGAGTTGGAAAATCAAAAGCTGCAGAAGTGAATTGGTGGCTGTTAATGGAATCGACATTGAAGTATGGTAAACGAATTGATGCAGATGAATGACCTGAATATTAAATAAGAATTTGCCCTTAAGGACTTTCTGATGCTTTAAGCTAAATATTTGTATGTTAAGGTGTACAAGTCAGATTCGAATAATGTAAGTTTCTGAATATTGGCGAATGTCCATTAATGTGTTTATATTATGTATGTATGGTATATATTTTCTTAAAATATTGTTCACTTTAAAAAAAATCAATAAATTTGGTATACTGCACTAATTTCTTTAGTTCAACAAATCCGCCAACTTCATCCAGATCCACACGCAATGTATTTATAAATGTCGGGACGGCGCGAACGCCATTTCCGGCTACAAAAAATTAAACGAACGAGTTACTTGCATTAATAATAATCGTGAATTTGTTTACCTAACGAATGTTTGTATCGCTTAATAATAATCGAGTCAGATATAGGGCTATTTATATAATATATAAATTATCAAGATGATGAGATGTGTTAAACTCCGAGTGACGGTCTGTCTGTCTGTCCACCCGTGCAAGCGATAACTTCAGTACAAATTGAGATATCTTAACGAAACTTGGTGCACGTGTTCTTTGGCATCGGACCACTACCACGCCCACAAAACGCCATTAATCGAAAACCTATTAATTGCTATAACCAAGCCGCAAATAAAGATACAAAGCCGTAGTTAGGTACAACGAATCGCAATATTGAGGGACAAATGTTGTTTAAAACTTTTTTGAAAGTGGCCTTGGGCCCGCTCATTAATAGGTTTAATGTATATATCTCCCAAACTATTCAAGATGTATTACCGAAATTTGCAAAATATATATCTTTTTGATGCCTCTTGCGGCAGCACTCCCTATATAACGGTTTTGTTAACAACTACTAAAACTGCGATAAAGCAATAATGAAATGTGTCAGAGAGATTAAATTTGACATCCGAGATGACACCAGAGGGATTTATATGACCAGATGTCAAAATTGTACGTGGCACTGACCACATTTCGCATATTAGACTATTTTGATTTTCCCATGTTACAGTACCAAAATGTGCGAATGAAGGGCCAAGTTCAAGCGTAACCGAACATTTCATACTCTTGCCACTTGCAAGGATCTTAGCTAGGAAAATGTTGCGAAAGAATTCCACATTCGACGAAATCTTGAATGAATTACTATCAAATTTGGTATTTTATTAACTTGTATTATAGGTCATACATAGACTCAATTAGTTTTTAACTAGATTTTTCTTCCCGTCAGCAAAAATTATATTAAAATCATTCTCTTATGAGATATATTTGACACAAAATTCACCGAAGATGGTATACGAGTATTTAAAACATTGGCATGATGTGCAAAACGTCTACGAACAGATTGCAATTGATGATACCAGGGATATGAAATTACGGCCAAGGTCTAGATCAACTCTTTTCATGTACAAGTATAATAAGATTTGTTAATTAATATTGGAAATTATTATATGTAGTAAAATATAATTTCACATATTTTCGGCATTAAACTAAACAAGTAAGGAAGGGCTAAGTTCGGATGTAACCGAACATTTTATACTCTCGCAAAGTCAAATGGTATACTCGTTTGAGATTTCTTTGTGGATTGACTGATATTTTCGGTAGAAGGTCAACTATAGGTACTGGGGTCCACATATTCTGTACCTAGGGGCTTGAACAGTTTTGGTTCGATTTAGAAAATTTTTGGTCACAAGGTGGCATACTTTAAACGTATTATTCACGCAAAGTTTTACGCCGATATAATCATTGTTGCTTGATTTGCATAGTGGAAAGTGAAAGAATCAAGTGGTATTTAAAATGGTGTCATATGGAAAATAGGCGTGGTTGTAATCCGATTTCGCCCATTTTCGCACTATGACATAGAAACATGAAAAGAACGTTACGCACCGAATTTGGTTGAAATCGGTTAAGCAGATCTCAAGATATGGGTTTTCACCTAAAAGTGGGCTGTGCCACGCCCACTGTCTAATTTTGAACGCGGTTCCTATAAAGTCATCTTATACCATCTCAGAGATAAAATTTAATGTCTCTGACGTGTTTAGTGCTTGATTTATCGCGCTTTAAGTAGTTTTTAACAGTACCGTTATATGGGGAGTGGGCGGAGTTGCCACCCGATTTCACCGTCAATAGAAGTGCTAAAAACATTTGCTTCCAGTGAATTTTGTTATTATAGCATTAGCGGTTTAGGAGATATGCACATTAAACCTATTAGAGGCGGGACCACGCCCAGTTTTTAAAAAAAAGTTTTAACTGCAGATGCCCCTCCCTAATGTGATCCTTTGTACCAAATAACAGTCTTGTATCTTATTGCGGAGCTTAGTTATGGTAAGTTATTTGTTTTTGATTAATGGTGTTTTGTGGGCGTGGCAGTGGTCCGATTACGCCCATCTGCAATACCAACCGTCTCACGGTACCATGAAACATGTCTACCAAGTTTCATAAAGATATCTCAATTTTTACTCAAGTTAGAGCTTGCACGGACGGACGGACAGACGGACGGACGGACAGACGGACGGATAGACGGACGGACGGACAGACAGTCACCCGGATTTCAACTCGTCTCTTCATCCTGATCATTTATATATATATAACCCTATATCTAACTCGATTAGTTTTAGGTGATACAAACAACCGTTAGGTGAACAAAACTATTATACTCTGTAGCAACAGGTTGCGAGAGTATAAATATATACAATATTTTTAGGTATGTGAGAGATAGGTGTAGTATCGACTCAATTTTATCTATTTTTGGCTTTACTTTATATAACTAATAGAAATAGAGGCTCTCTGAGTTTCATTAAGGTAGTAAAGTCAACTGTATGTTTGAAAATCCTGATATTAGTTTCATTGAGGCTAAAGTTTTCATCAAATTTTATCCACAAATATGCATCGTTGTCAGAAAAAACACGCCAATCAATTTTATTAGGAAAAGTAACATATTGGCCGTTATATGGGGTATAAAGTCACCCGGAAGTTCGAAAATCTTCATATTATGTATATGGGGGCTAAAGGAAATATTGGCCAGATTTAACCATACGACATACTATTACCAGAAAAGGATTCTCGCCTAATTTCAATTATACATCTCATATCACACATTGACCGATATTTTCGGTAAAAAGTCAGCCATAGGTTCTATGGTCAACATTTCCGGTATATGGGGCTTAAATAGTTATAGTCCGATTTTGACAATTTTTAGACCTAAGATGGCATACCTTAAAGGCACTTTTTGTGCAAAGTTTTATATATTCATTGGTGATAGATTTCCATCCTGGAAAGTGAAAGAATCAGATAGAATTTAAAGTAGTGTTATATGAGAAGAAGGCGTCGCTGCAGTCTGATTTCGCCTATTTTACACACGCAGTAACATGGTAATGTCAAAATAATTCTATGTACTCAATTTGGTTAAAATTATTGGAGTAGATCTGGATATATGTGAATTCGCCTCAATGTGGGCGGTGCCACGCTAATCGCCATTTTGACATCGGCTCCAATAAAGCCATTTTGTACCATCCCGGACGTAAAATTTTATGACTCTGCTTTTAGTTGCTTTAATTAAAACCGTTATATAACCACGCCCATCAGGCAATTTCAAATATTTTTATATTGTAATCTCGAAAGGATTTCCCCAAATTTGGGTGTTATAGCTTTAATGGCTTGGGAGATATATACACGCCCTTTTTTTAATTTTAAACCACACCTCGTTATTTCAATTTGTTGTATACAATTTTGTATCTTAATTTGCGTGGCAGTAGTCCGATTACGCCCATCTAATTCATTTAGTCCTAAATGACAAGCTTCGACATCTTCTGCTTTCTTATTGGGGGCCATAAATTTTCACATGTGTTTTAGCAATTGTTTATCTATGCGGATCCGTTTGTGCCTAACATACAACTAACATATATAATTGTAAAACATCAGTACTTTCAAAACAGAAATCGTCATGTTAAAACCGATCTTCTCTAGCAACAAGAGTAAGTTATGTATTAAAGACCAGTATCATAAAAATTTAGACTATGCCTATATTTAAGATCCTTTCGCATTTTCGCCTAATTGATGCTAAATGCCAGTCTTATCTTATTATCGACCATAATCTTTTGGATTTCGTATATATAGCTACATAGAGATGTATAAATTTATAAATGTAATAAACCATTTGCTTCTTTAGAAGCCACTCTCTACACTTCAACAAGTCGAGATGAAAGCAAACTGCAGCCGAACAATGAGGCTGAAGTAGTGAGAAATTCTGACAGAGTTTAATTGCCAGGCACTTCTATATGCGCCGCCATACTTCGCCAACAACACCAATCGCACCGAAGCGTCGGTTAACAATAGGTGGCACTCAAGTGAGTGAAGCAAAAAGTGTTAAGTACTATGGCAACACTAGCACAGTGGGCGAACCGCAAATACAAGCTGATTCTTGGCATTCGCTTTAATACCGCGAAATTAGCAGGAAAGAACTTAACTAAACGTTTCGGCAGAGAAGCGCGGAACGCGAGAGAATACTGGAATTTTAATTGTCGAATTTGAAAAAAGTGGCTATAAGTGATGGGAAGCAATAGCTCAAAAGCTTCTTCTCCTGCGATGATTGGCGTTGAGATTTCGTCCCCAATTGAGGCGTCAGCAATATTTACGCTGTTTACCTCTGTACAGAGGAATCACAAATATTTGTGGCGCCTCTACATTAAAGTACTCTTCGGCTTTTTATTTTAGGTAAAGTGTTGAGCACTCGAAAGGCTTAGGTTGCTCTTTATGGGAACCGAGTGCAGGTCATTGTGGAAAACCACTTTACGAAAACTTTCAAGCGGAGAAACGTTTTCAAAACTATTACCTACATATATCTATCTCTCTTACCCCTGTCTACCACTCTACACTCTCTCCCTACTTCCAGCATTCATTTAACATTTAAGTTATTATTCTTGATTAGTATTTCGCGGCAGTCATAATTTTATTCGAGCAGATAGAACAACTGTAATTTATTGTCGCTTAAGAATTGGCAGTTTTGAATTCAAATTATATCATTTAGCCAAACAATATTTAAATCCCGTAACACGTACTCATGAATTTTGCCCTCGTAGGAAGATATGCTACCAAAGAGTTGTCGTTGAACCCTCCTCGTTTTTGCCAAACCTAATTGCCATTGACAAGTTATTTCCGTTTTCCATTTCCCTTGTAAGGTGTCGCTAGCAAATGATGTACGAAATTTGTGAACTTATTTATAGTTTTGCTGCATACTTAATTATATATCCTTATATGTATATATATACGTATTTATAAAGGTATGTAAGTGTACTTAGCTAGCAAATTGCAAACGCACAATGCTTACCAATATTATGGTTACATAATGAATTTTCTAAACTACAAATAAAAAATTTTTGGCATATCTGCAATTAAAGATGCAAAGAACTTTGAATTATTGACTTGTATATAATTTATATATGTTTTAATTGATTGTTTGAAGGAGTGGAAGCGCTTATACTGAAGTCAAAATATAGGGAAAGTATTCATTATAATTTCCCTAGTTTTCAATTTGCTTCCCCCCCTTTGCCCAATTGCCCAATTTCTGGGAGAGTTGGAGAAGGGGCTTTGGTAGTCTGTCTCAGTAGAATATCAATTGTTTACTCTATGCTCTAGACATACAATCTAAATATCTGAATTTTATAGCATTTAAGAATCATATATGGTATCTTGTGGTAAGAAATTAGTAAAAACATGTTTAAAAAAATTTTATTAGCTACAAAACGTACCCGAAAATCTTATCTTCTATTGATTGTTCATAATGATGCTTCCATCCACTATATAATGCTAAAATCTGGTGATAACACTACTTTGCGACTGATGTGCTAAGGGGTCTGTGGGGGTATTTGAAGTGTCCTGATTACGAATATGCGTTCAAACATTTTTCATCACGTACAGCTATTTTTGTCACGTGCCTTTAACATCACAGTCGCAAAATTACTGTAAACTAGTGTACCACTGAGATAGTTGATATTGACAGCCCTATATTGATTTTTACACCTTGATAGGTACGTAATACTTATACAATGCATTTGGTCCTAAGAGAAGAGACCAGCTAAGAAATTTATGCTTCATTACTTATCTAAGTTTCGATGGAGATTAGTTCCATTTGTAATAAATTATTTTATTTTGAAATGTGGATACAAGTATCATCATTCCATGATTATGTGCAAATCATGTGTACGAGTATTGAAAAAAGCTATATATATTACGTAAAAAATACATATCGTTCCAGTTGGGACGCACTTAGAAATTGGTGTTCATGATCTATTCTTCAGGATGCTTTCAAAATTATTTTGAGTTCAAAGCCTAAAAACCTTTTTATATCTGGTATGTATGCATTTAATGTACATATATACTTGTACATATATTTATGGAAAAAAAATCGAATTCAAACACTACTGTTAACAAATATGTGGGTTACAATTTTTTTAAAAATGAGTGTGGCCCCGCCCTCTAAGAGAAATAAGCGAAATCAGACAAAAAGCACGCCTACTTCCTATATAACACAATTCTTAATTCCATCAGCTTCTTTCACTTTTTAGTATACACTGCACTTCATCAGATTAGCACACCTCGGATTTAAATAGGTTGGTTAATTCTGATCAAAACTAAAGAAGCTACAATTTTAAATTAACACATCAATTATCTACTAAATAAATCAGAAATTATTGTTTATCTTTTCTTCTATATTTTTAAATAATTCTTTTCCGAAAACAACTGAAAAATAAGAAATAAAATTAGGTCATCAGATTAGCGCAGACCCCTTTTTACAGTATTTTTAGAAATTCGTCGCCAAGACCATAACTAGTTTAAACATGTATATATTATTTTAATAATGAGTCGATCCCACTTTGTTTTGAATGATCTCAAAGATTCGAATGGGTAGCAATTAGTACGATTTCCAATATAATTTAACGAAATTAATAATCAAGTTAATTTTAATACCTTAAATTATTTCCTCTTTAATAGAATTCTATCCGCCAGACTTGAACATTTTTAATCACATCGGTGTCAGGTGAGTACCGCGCCCACTCGACTACATCGACGTTTTGTCCTTCAATCCCAGACTTAAACCGCCGTGGGAATCTGTGTTTTTCGCATCGTGTAAAGTTTCATACCAATTTTTACAATGGAGAAATACAGTTTCCAGTACGTTTTTATACGCGTTTGCCTTTTATATTAGTATTCAAAATGTACAGTTCGCATGTGCCATATAAGAATATGGCTCCCAATACCATTGTACCGCTCTCACGACTATGTAGTTGTTCCAACTGGTGTTCGGCCATCCGAAGATTATGGAAATAATAACTTTATTCATCGGCCCTTCTAAATTAGTTTTTTTTTCATCTGAAAAGACGACATAGCGCCAAAATCAATAATAGGGTCGGGGAATCTTAAATGGTGGTTTTTCGTTAGTTTTAATAGTTTCAAATATGGAAAATTTCTTAGCATCCTTTAAACATTAGATAAGCTTTCTTTAACACCAGCATTTGCCCGGATCTTGACGGTCGATTCATGGGAGTTGGACGGTTTTCTCAAAATTTCTCTCTTGTTGACATCGGAAATCACTTTATTGTTACCGCTTTTATTTTTTCGACCGTACTCCGACATAATATTTTCGGTATATAACTTATCCACTTCAGCCAACTTATTTTGATATTTCAATTGTTGAGAGCTGTAACTCTTTATAAGCTCTGATTGTTGCTTTTTCTTCAGTCGATAGCGATTCTCCATAGCCATATTAAAGAAAATAGAGCACTTAGGCTACATCGGAAATTTTGTTTCAATACGTACATTCAAACTCCGAAGATAAATTCATCTTACGCCCCGAAGTTGTCGAAATCAGACTATAACTTTTCAAGAACCCAGACGCCAAATATGTGGAACGCAGTGCGTATGACTGACTTTTTGCCGAAAATATCGGTCCATCTGTGAGATATTGTATATTATTGAAATTCTTGGAAAATGTTTTTTTGATAACAATATATCCTTGTGTCAAAAATGGGTTGACTCCGATCAATACTTCCCTAAGCTCATATCCTAATAGAAAGATTTTCGAACTTCCAGTTGAATTTTTACCACATATATCGTCTAATGTGCTAGTTATTTTAATGAAATTAAAAAAGGGTGTTTTTCTTATAACCATTATATGTATCTTTGCGCCCAAAATGGATAAAATTGGGAAAAAACTTACCTTAGCCCCCCTATAACTGATTCAGGATTTTGAAACGTCCCGCTGACTTTACTCCATACATATATTTAAATTTATATATTATATTTATAAAATTGCTTGAAAATAAGTTCTCAACTCGACCTGAACAATGCCAAAAATTAATGCAATCAGCGCTTTCACTTCTATGCCCCCAATAATTTTAGCCAAATTTTTGCTGAAGAAAGGTAAAATATAGTTATAAAACTAAGTGAATCTATGACCTCCAAAATAAATTAATATGATGCAAACTCGATTGTAATCTATTCACCATTTCGTCGAACAATGAAGTTGAACCTTTTCACTAAATTTCTTAATATAAAGTTTTGCCAGCACCTGAAGGTATTTCCCCGGCTCTGATCCTTGCAAGTTACAAGAGTATGAAATATTAGGTTACACTCGAATTTAGTCCTTCCTTACTTATATAACTATATTTTACTACCCGGCAGCAAAAATTAAATTAAAATCATCTTCAAAAAGACCCCGAATTACAATTCGTCTCGTCACCCTATATATGTATATATAACCCTATATCGAACTCGATTAGCTTTAGGTGATACAAACAACAGTTAGGTGAACAAAACTATAATACTCTGCAGCAACATAATCCAAGAGTATAAAAATAAATTTACCTTAGAGTAGTCAAACTTTCAGCGTTATTATCTTTATGTGCATTAGAGCGGGTCGATTTTTTTTCTATAATGTCCAATTTTCTCTAATTTCATTGGTATTGTTAAGGATGTATTACAAGGTGCGTTCCAAAGTAAACAGGACTTTTAAAAAAAAGACAGAACAAATGGTTTTATCGGCAAAATCAATTAATTTTATTCAAAAGAGTCATCTTCTGCTTTAATACAGCTTTTTGCACGGTACAAAAGCATGAGAATACGGGGAGTGGTTGATTGTTAAAATGTTTTAAAATTTTTGGTCAAATAATCGACCACAAGCGTCGATCGATGAAACGGCGCATTATCGTGCAATAAACGCCAACTTCCATCTTCGCGATATTCTGGCCGAAAACGTCGAATACGGCGCACCAAACGCTTCAAGACTCCACGGTAGAATACCGCATTAACGTGTGGACCAAATTCTTTGAGGACAATACCCTTGGAATCATAAAAACAAATCAGCATTGTCTTCACTTTTGACTTTTTTGACGGATTTTGGTTGGCCCACATGTTCATCGTCATTTATGTCCTCACGACCGCTTTGAAAACGTTGAAACCACTCGTGCACTCTGCTATTGAAACGTTTCGGTAAAGGTTTTATCAATTTTAAAACAAAATTTAATGTTGGTTCATTGTTCGAAGCTCATTTTCGCACCAATGACAAAAACGTACTGACACTTAAAACGCAATAACTTCACTTCCAATGGATGAAATGTCATGAAATTTTTACTGGAAATCGATAAGGGATAGCAGATTCTAACATATAGATGGCGATACTAGAGTTTACTTTGTTACTTTTTACTTTGGAGCGCACCTTGTAGAGAAGAGGCAACCGAAAAATAAATTAATAATCAGTTGCATGGGAGATGTGTTATAAAGTTGTCCGATCTGATCAATAGAAACGCAACTATGTATTAAATTTCATTCGGATATCTCAAAAACTCACGAAAATAGAAAACTGTAAGGCGGAGTTACAATTAAGAGCTCACACTTGCAGAAACTTTCTTAGAGGTGTCTATCAACCAGTTATCAGAGTAACAACCGAAAAAAAACATACGCCATACTGTACATAAAAGAAATAGAATTCAGAATGAGCTCTACTCTATTTTTGTTTTTTTGAGGGAACGTAGCTCGGCAACCCGAAAGTTCGAAAATCTTTGGATCCAGTGTAAGAAAGCTCGGATCACCTGTATATATACCAGTGTGATCTATTTTTGGAATAAAATAATAGAATGGACATTAATCTAGATATTACTGCACTATTTTTCTTTTCAAAATTTCGGCAAACTATATAAAAAGTTATTTATAGTATAAGAAGTGGGGGCCTCTCAAGGCCACACATTTTAAATTCGGTTCAACTTGAAGAAACTGTAAAAACATGGCAAAGGTTATCTCGAGATCTAGTTCCATACAGGTACATATTTTGGGGCCAGTTTTTTCGCCTAATCAATGAGAGCAACGGTTGGTTTGATAAAACATTAATAATGAACAGCTTTATGTATATATATTCAAGTTTTATGCTACAAGTGGTACTCATAGCGAAATATATGCACATAGTAGTATATACTATGTATACGGTTAATTGCAGTACAAATAGACCACAAGCCAGATCAATGCATTTGCAGGATTATATTATATATATGGTACTTGCGAGAGTTTTCAATCCATTTTCAATGCATATTGTATGCTCATTACGCACGAAGTGAATTCGTAAGATTGAACGGTAAGGTAATTAGTCGATTTCGAGTCGACTTAAGTATGCTTATGGGTATTAATGCAATTCCATCAGCTGAGAGGGCTATGCGCTCTTGATGTTGCGATTTACAGACAACTCAATTATATTCAATTCCATGAGCTTTCATGTTCAAGCTGGCCTACATGCCTGCCTATGAAGCCTATATGTATGAATTTGTACTTTGTTGGCTAGGAATAAATATTGAATAGCAATTTACCATTACAGCACAAGTATGTATGTACATAACGACTTGAAAATATGAATTAATGAATTTCGAGATGTTTAAAGGATTTTATGATTTTATTCGAAACCTTAATGTCGTAAAGAATTTTATCGGTACTTATCAGTTGAACGATTATTTAAAGGCTTTGACTGAAAACGAACAAATCAATTTTTGAAAAGCATCTCTCGATGAATTTCGTCTCATTTTGGTCTTTACTTATCCTAACCACACATATCGACCATAGAACCCAATAAAGTCGGTTCCGACAAATGATATCTGAGGGACTAATTCCTGTATATATAAAAATCCTAATTATATAGATTTAAAATTTTCAAGCATCAAGCTTTATGGCGGCTCTTTATATACTGCAAGCGTAGCGGAATTTCGTTGCGCAACCTAATATCGCTAGAGTCAATCCATTTGGTCGTCATGCTTATGGAAGTTGCTCTCCAAATTACTAACGTAATTAAATATGATTTTATATAAAGTACGTAAACATAAATGTAAATACATATTTATTTGTTTATTATTAACATATATACGGAATTGAATGGTACCGCAACATTTCAATTGAGAAATCAGCTGATTCTCTCCTTATGGATTGGAAGCTGCGATAAATAATATTTTCTATCGCATTTTTTTTTAATTTACCAACGAATCTCGCGGTCACTGCAACAGAAACCATGCCAAACAATTGAGATGCGCACCCTTTCCACATGACTCTCACACACACACATTTATATAAAGCAAACCCACACCGTGAAATTGCAACATTTTTGCTTAATTAAAAATCGGGAAATATGAAGGCAAATTAAATATGTTAAGAGCATATTTTTTATGAAAGTCGGGAGAAGCGACTGAATTAAATCAACATTAACGAATGCGATGACCACAATTAATTGCAATCAGTTACTCATTTGTTTCTCTTTAGTAATGCAGATGTGCTACGCAATGCTTTATATTTGTATTAATTGTATTAATGCAGAACTGTATATATGTAAATGTATTCATAATTGTTGTAAAGCATCTGACCTCAGCGTGGTCTCTTTCACAGTTATTTTTGCTTTAAAGCCATGGTATAAATATTACGCATATTTATACTTATAGACACGGCCGATATACTGGAATGGCGTTGCTGCACCTTACTTAAAGCATAATTAAAGCAGTTTGTTAAGCGTATGAAACCTATTCGAAAGTGTGCTCAAGTAAATATGCTAGTATGTAGGCTCACATATGTACGTGTGTGTGTATATAAGACGTACACTTTCATATGCTATATATAGGATATTTGCACTTCATAAAAATTTATTCACATCATAAACAGAAAGTGTGCTAGCTTTATGGCTGTTTGGAAGTCAAGCTTCTGCAACGCGCAAAATTTCTGTGTGTGTGAGTAGGATTAAGTAACCGTAAAGGCGACACAGCTTGGCATACTTTTAGGCGTACGGTACACAAGTTCATATTAGCATTACATCATAATGTACAGTGTGTAAGAAAACTATAAAAGGTACAATTAAATGCTTATAGAAATGTTTCACTTAAGTACATGAAAATTTATTTTAATTGCTCTATACACACGTTTATGTTTATTCGTCGATATAGGAGTACTATAGCATATAGCTGCCATACAAACTGAACGATCGGAATTAAGTCCTTGAATGGAATCTGTAATATTTGCGTAAGGTGTTATAGCCTCGATGCAACCGAAGTAAACGGTATTTCTTCTTTTTTTTCCACAAGATTAATACCGCGATTCGAAATCAAATATTTCGAATTCAGATTTATCCCCAAAAACGGAAAGAATATTTTTAACCATCTTTTAAAATATATTAATTTTACTCAAAACTAAACTGAGCATCGAAACTCATACAGAAATTTAGTTGTCTCAATGAAAT
Organism: Bactrocera oleae; assembly: GCF_042242935.1. Classification (NCBI taxonomy): domain Eukaryota; kingdom Metazoa; phylum Arthropoda; class Insecta; order Diptera; family Tephritidae; genus Bactrocera; species Bactrocera oleae. Next base: position 26,140,657 of record NC_091537.1, on the reverse strand, counting down.
TTACTTTGTGTACTATTTTGTAGGAGTCTTTATGTGTATGTAATTATGAACTAGGTACAGGAAGGATTAAGGATCAGTGAACCTCTTATACCATACTTAATAACGGAATGAGTTAACTGAGTACGCTGAAAGATACGATCTGTTTTGATAATGTTGATTTGTTCATACGTCCCTACTCAGGACAACTTGAATAGTCGCTGACGACCAAAGGTGCTGCTGTATTTTGAAATTATTGACAATAAAACGCGAACCATGTTATGAAAAATCAATTGAATATTTTGTATTTTGTAGCATTAATAATAATTAATAATAAGTTGGTCAAATAATTATTTCATAAAGCACCCTTATTAATAGAAAGTTTAGCAAAATGTCCGATCAAATAAGAATTCATATCAAATGCAAGCAATTTCTTCCTAAATATAACCCATTTTTGTAGTCGCAAATTATTCAATTTCCTAACCAATAATGTCAATATTTTTCATAGATCTACTGAGCGAACATACAAGCCCAAATGGCCTATTTAAACTACCGAAATTAAATAAATTCAGTTTTGCAATGGAGTATCTCAGTTATACCCCACTATATATCTTGCACACCTACATTGTTTTGGAAACACAGTTATTAACTTTTGTTTTAGTTATACTTGTTGTAGTGGTAGTAGTCGTAATTTCTAAGTTGAAGCTTTTCAACACATTAAATATGCATTTATTTCTTTAAAACTTGCTACATTTGACGCTCAGTTTACACACAGCTTTCACTTGGTATATAAATAAAACCTTCCTTATATTGTATATATGTGTGCAAGTAGACCCAAGGGCACACCTTCTCACTCTCTTTACAAGATTTAGCCTTCTACATAGCATATTGCAACGCGAAAACTGAACTTAATAATTGTAGTGCGATACATACAAGCAAATGCATATGCTGGATTGTGCTGTTGTACTTGGTCTACATTGAGTAACTGAAAGTGTGGCAAATATAATTACATGAGTACATAAGTGCATTAGGGGTACGGGGCATATAATACACACTAGAATATGAGTGCCACACGACACACGCCTTTGCCCACTTTCGCTCCTTTTGTTGCAAATACGACCATACGACCATAAATTAAGGTAGACAGACAACTGTCGTCATTGAGCAACTCCAAGGAGCATGCTTGTAGTGTGCAGTGAAAGCCACCTATTATGCAATTGGCGGATATTCTATGTACGACTACATGCCTCTAGACCTTAGCTCTAAAGCCTGCGCTGTTTACTTTAATTAGGTTGTTGTTGTGACTATGCTTCTTTGTAAGTATTTGCTTGTGAACACTTCTTGAACGTGCGTAACTCAACAGCTTTCTTACGGGTATACTTGTACAAGGGCAGTGCCAAAAATCATACAATACAATTTTGATTACCGAGTGTAATGTGTAAACGTACTCTGGCGATTTTAGTTTATCTGTATATAACCTGCATGAAAATCAGAAATTTCAAAAATACATAATTTAATACATATAGCACGATTTAGGGAAGAAATATAGATGGGTGGGAATGGAATGTTTTTCTATAGACTTAAAGTACGGGTTTTTTTTATTTATAGCTACATTGGTGGTGAAATATGTATATGTGCATGTGTTAAGTTTTATAGATTTGAAAAAAAAGAGTTATTCTAAGTTAGTATTTTCCTGACTAACCACTAACTTTTGGTGTTCGTAGCCACGTTAAGAAGGCTAAAGAAACGTGTGGGTGTTTCATCTATTACTGATTTTCGGTGAAAGTATACTCAAGAAATGGTCCACAATCAATTTCACTAAAATATCTTGACGAAAGTCTTTATATTATATAAGAGACTAGCTTAACGCTTAAACTGTTGTTACCGCATTGCAGACGGCTACTTACTCTTTTTCCAATTTTATTTATCTGCTGTTGTTAAGTAAAACAGTCTAATGAGATTAAAAATTACGTTCTATGAAAAGTGTGGTAAGTTGGTAAGATATCCATGAAACTTAATATTAAATAATCCCTTATGAGTCTTATAACTTAATTGTCCAGATAGCTTATGTGATTATATAATTATACCTATAAAAATGAAAATTTATTCTGTTTTCACGTTTTCACGCGAAAACTTGTGTTTTCATCCATACAAAATATATCAAACGAAAACACAGTTTTCGCTGAAACCCCTTAAAAACTTACATTTCACTCATTATAATCGATGCCTGCTCTAGTTTGATCGATATTATTAGAAGACATATTTTGCCAGCCCTAAATGTCAGTTGACGATTTGTTTACATTCCATAATCGGCCTTAACGTACCCTACAAGAAACTGCTGATGGGTTCACCAACACACTCACATTTGATATGTCAGTACTGACGGACAGTTTACCTGTCAGCTGACCGTCACTGTTATTTTGTAAACAGAGACATTTTCGAATTATATTGCTTACTTGTGTAAGAATGAAAAACCATATCAAAAAGGGACGCATAAAATTCCATATAAGTTTCTCAACAACTGCTCAAAACAATTTTACTGTTCTTCTTGCCACAAACGAAAAGTGTTGCACGCTTCTGTGCAAAACTCTTTTGGATTTTTTGTTAAAAATATAAATTTTTATGAAAGAGAGGTGTTTTCAAATATAATATACATACGTAAGTTAAATAAGTTTCAAAAAAAAGTATATATTTAGTTAATTTACATTTGCATTTTTAAATTTAGAGCTATCCACTGATTGGAGAAAGACGTACGCAGAGCTATTGAGAAGAGGAGATGGCATCAAGTGAAAATTTATTTTTATATTTTCATATTTTATTATTTAATTATATTTTTTGTTGCATTCCTTTTTATATTTAGGTATATTATTATAACTATTTTTTATATATATATATTTTGATTAAAAGTTTGAAATTTATTAAAGAAATAAAAACTATATTATCTACTGCGCAAAATAATTTTTCACTTCTGATAGCGTTTCAGTCATAACTGACAATTTTCAGCTATGACGGATTTATGGTCAGCAATGACACAGAAAAAGTCATGAGAGTGAGCAGTATAGATATATAGTGAATCACTTCCGAATACCCATGTGTTAAAGAGAGATGCAAACTGACACACATAAGTTTGTTTACATCAGTTTTTGCACATGGCTCTTAAGAAAATGATAGAAACTTTGTTCTGCACGCTGACAAAATTTATTCAGCTATGACTGTCATATTACCCATCAGATGACCGTCACTGTTCTTGTAGGGTACATAACAAATGTAAACAAATAGATGTGTGAACTGTCAATGAAAACTCATCGAAAACACACAATGTCGGTCAGAACGACTTTGGTTCCACAATCCACATATTGTGTTTTCAAGAGGCTTTCAATTCGGTGCGAACATAGTATAAGATATTTTGTATATTCATTCTAAATATTCAAAGGAATGTTTTTATGACTCTTCAATTTTTACCCGCCTCCTTCCGCATTTTAGTAATCAAACCTCCAAAACGCCACCCTTACGGTTTTTTAAACTATGCACAGAGAACGCACTTGCAAGGACATTATAATATTCCGAACTATATTTCCAAAGAAAACAAGTTGCTGAAGTGTATGGAACATTTTATTTATAGTTGCTTTAAGAATGCTTTCGCATGTTGTGAAAGGACCAACATCATTCGATTTTACAGACTTTTGAAGATGAACCAAGTGCTTCTTCTATTGGCTATTGTTTTGATGACCTGTGTTCCCAAACATTTTGTGGGAGAAATATCGTGATTCTGTGAGTGATGATTAGCTATAACAAACGCGTGAAGCTGACAACAATCTGAAGCATCTGAAATTATACATAAATGGGCAAGGAAAGGCTAATTCGGGTGTAACCAAACATTTCATACTCTTGCAACTTGCAAGGATCAAATCCAAAAGTTTCAAAATCTTATATTAGGTGTATGAGAGATAGGAATAGTATTGAACCGCTTTTACCTATTTTTGCATTTCCACATATTATTAACAGAAACAGAAGATATCTGAGTTTCACATACCATCACCAATCTATGGTATATGGAGTACAGTCAGCGGGATGTTCGAAAATCCTGATATTAGTTATATGGCGGCAAGTTTTCATCTTATTTAACGATTTTATTGTTATTAAAAAAACACGCTCTTTCAGTTTCATTAAATATTACTATTATTATTATATTATGTGAGTTAATGTTGACCGATATTGGGGGTTTAAAGGCAGCCGGAAGATCGATAATTTTTCTATTAGGTATATGCGGACTAAAGAAATTATTAATCCGATTCAACCCATTTTTGGCACACGGGCATATTAGTATCAAATAAGGATTCTCTCTGAGATTGACCGATATATCCGATTAAAAGTTCACAATAGAAACTGGGTCATATATCCAGTACCTGGGGTCTTAAAGAGGTTTGATTCGATTTTGATAATTTTTGGTCATAAGGTGGCATACCTCAAGCAGAATTCGTGCAAAATTGTATCTCGATAAATTCATTGGTGCTTAATTTGTATACTGGAGTGTGAAAGAATCAGATATAATTTAAAATTGTGTTATATGAGAAGTAGTTAGTCGTAGTTAGCCAGTAGTTTTCTCACTGCGACATAAGCATATCAAAATAATGTTATCTACCGAATATGGTTTTCACCAAAATGTGGGCAGCGGCGCGGATCGTCAAATTTTGACAGCGGCTCCTATTAAGCCTTCTCCTATGATCTCGGGTGTAAAATTTTATATTTCTGAAGGATTTATTTATTAATTTATCGCACTTTTAGCAGTTTCTAGCAGAACCGTTATATGGGTGTGGGCGGTGTTATCACCCAATTTCATCTATTTTTACAGTGTCAGTAGAAATGTCTGGGGGATTTTCCGGAAAAAATTTAGTTATGATACTAAGACGTGCCCATTTCTTTTAAATTAATAGCCCACAAGCGCTTCTTATTGTACTTTTGTGATCCCTTGTGCCAAATAACAGTTTTGTATATTATGTTGCGCCTTGGTTATGACACTTTATAGGCTTTTGTGCCAAGTTTCATAAGAATATCATAATTTGTAATCAACAGACGGACAGACTGACACCCGGATTTCAACTTGTCTCTTCGTCCTGATCATTTATATATACATAACCCTATATCTAACTTGATTATTTTTAGGTGATACAAACAACCGTGAGGTGAACAAAACCATTTTACTCTGTAGCAACATGTTGCAAGAGTATAAGAAGTTTTGATACATATCGAAGATACAACAATCGATGAACTTGCTTTGCCATTACGAGACTATATAGATATTGACGATGTTTTAGGTGAGACCTAACTGGAAAAACTTTTATTCTTAACCATATAATTGCAGAGGTAAGGAAAAATGGGATGGAAGAAAGATGAATTAAATATGCAGGTCTAAAATCAACGTATTTATGGAGACGTGTTCAAAAATTGACAGTGTCAACAAATTTGCATGTTCATCACCAAGGGGTAAAATCAACACACGAGTTCTCCCAAAAGCTTTTAAAAATTATAGATGAAGCGTTCATGAATACGCCTTGCAATAACTTAATAATATTCCCAAATAATTTTTGCAACTTGATAGAATCGGTTATTGATGTTGTAAATGTACTTATTTGATTACAATCTTTTTTTTACTATTATGATCATTTAATTACAAAAATAATAATTAATTTTTCAATACTACTTTTGACAACTTTATGCATTTTCAATTTATAAATGACACATTTTAGAAATATCTTATAATTTTAGTATGTTAAGCGCCACTTAAATTCACTTTCAACTACCACGCCGCGAATTTTAGTATTGTTATTGTTATAAATTGTAAGGTATTGTTATAAATATTTATGTATGTACATATATCTAGTATTGAAATTACACCTCTGTTCGATATTTTGCCAATCTTTTCTTCCCATTCCGAGTATCAAGCTCTAAATTTTGTGCAGTAATAGTAATGACTTCTAGCTATTCATCAATTATAAGTGCAGGGAAGAAGTATAACAATTACCAGCAATAAATACTTTGAAACACTTTCTTTACTCCAACAGAATGTATTTGGTTTATCAACAATTTTTAATGTATACTACGATTATGCTCGGCTTTAACTTAAGTACATATTACCAACCTGAACCAAAGCTTTCATATTCCTAAACCTCTGCTCTTTCCTAAGTATGTGATTTATAGTGGCACAATTAACCTGTAATAATTTTTAACAAGATTCCATTTATCGCCTTCTAGGGAGCAGTCATAGCTATTCATGAAGCTAAGTCGGTAAATTGTATTAAGATTTCGTGCACACCTAGATAAAACCTTCATGTGCTCATAAAATAATTAAGGCATTTCTGGTCATTAATATGTGTAGCGAACAATGGCCAGCATCGGGGCAGCTGCAGCACGCCATTATGTCCTTAATCCTTTCGGGCGGTAAGCAAAAGCTTGCTTAACAGCTATGTATACGTGTAAGGGTGTTTGCATGTGTGTTAGATGCTGTAAATTCACAACTTGTTTTTCGAGCCACTTATGCGATTAGTTACTTGTATGCGCATATTAGCAGAAGCAGAGTTATGCCAACAACAATGACTGCAACCTTTTTACCTATATTTAATATTAGTGAGTATATAAATCCGAGTTAATGTAACGCTTTGGTAAATTGGCTTTAAAACTTTATAAGCGAAAATTATAAAAGCATTCGCGGGTTACACGCGGATCTATTTTGAACAGGTTTGCCATGGCAATAACGCATGATGTCGCATGGCGTTAGTGAAGCAGTGTAGTGGTAATGACGCTTACGCCAGCGACATCAGTCGCACGCTGCTTTCCAAATGTTCCAATGTGTATGTAAATAAATAAAAAATATAATAGCTACAACAAAAATGCTTCTGTACTTGATGGTTATATGTGTTGATGTCATTTTAGCTGTTGTGATGGAGCATTATGCGACGGATAGAGAGAGGAAGGGGAGCTATAATGACATTTAAACGCTTTTATAAATATGCACAAAGGTTTTAATTTATTTGTAGTGCCACCTGGTAAAATAATTTAAGTTGAAGAAAGCTAGGCTAAGTAATTTCCATTTTTCCTTACTAAAACGTTGGGACCATTTTTACGTTAGCATTTTACTTTGTTTTAACGTTTATATGAACTTCTAGTTCTCAGATATTGTTTCACATAAAATGGAACCTCATAAATCGAGAAGCTTGTCTAGATAATACCAACTGTTCCTCTTTAACTTAAGTTGACTTAACCTTTTTTTGTTAACCATTACACATTTAAAATTTCCGAATGAATTTTATAACAGTTATTAATTAATTAGTTTAATGAAATATCAAGCAAATATTTTTATACGTTTATTCCATGAACTATATGACTATTGTATTGTGACTGAAATGATATACTTAAATTTTTAATATTAAATAAATTTAGACAATTAAATTTTATTTTCTGTTGAACAGTTTAATTGTTTCTTTACTTCACATATTATATTGAATTACAACTTTAAATTCTATGGCAACCTTCTATCTATTTCTGCTTTAAATTATCCAAGCACTACAAGAAACAGACGCAGAGATAACGCAACAACAGAAATGTATAATCTTCACGCCGCGAAGAAAGAACTAAAGCGGGCTATCGAAATTAACAAAAAAAGCAAAATGGGAAGAGCTTCGGAATGACTTAAACAAAAACCCGTGGGGTCTAGGGTATAAGGTCGTTATAAAAAAACTAGGTGGTCGGGCCCCACCCCCGCAACTGAACGCATATAAAATGAATAAAATCGTCAATGCCTTATTTCCCACACATGAAAAAGAGCCGAAAAGATAAGACCGACGGAGCCCCCTCAAATGTGGCTTGATGCGAATGGTCTTAAACTTGCCACTGAAAAAACCGAGCTGGTATTGCTAACAAAGGAACACATTCCGACTATAATAGACATGAGGACAACAACAGAAACATTAAGAACAAATAAGAAGGGGGTAAGAATAGGCTTACCTACTGGGCACAAATTCAACACGCTGCGGAAAAAGCATCCATAATAACTAGGCAATTGAGCAGACTGATGTCTAATATCGGAGGACCGAGACAGGAAAAACGGAAACTTTTGATGTTGACAACACTAATGTCTTGCTCTACGGAGCAGAGTTATGGGCAGACACATTGAGGAAAAATAATTGACGCAAATCCCTCGAAAAAGTGTATCGCACAGCTGCTCTAAGGGTAGCATCGGCATATCGCACAGTCTCGGGCGAAGCTGTATATGTAATAAGCGGAGACACACCCATCAACTTATTAGCATTTGAACTAAAGAAAATGTGGACGTTGAAGAAACAAAGAACAGATACTGCCGCTACAAAAGAGGAAATAAAGAACGACACCTTTCAACAATGGTAAGCTCGCTGGGAGCAAGGACGCCACGGCAGATGGACGGCCATGCTAATCCGAAACATAAAAGAATGGTCTAACAGGAAACATGGTGTGGTGGATTTTTACACTACTCAGATACTATCCAGTCATGGATATTTTAGGAAGTATCTATATAAAATGGGAAAAGTCGAAGAGCCGTCCTGTATATACAACAGGGCGATCGAGGACGACGCTGCACACACATTCTTCAAATGCACACGCTGGCAAACGCAGCGATATAGGAACCACACTTTGGTCGGCCTCCTGAATGCGGATAACATCATACCCGTCATGCTTCAAAACTGGAAAACTGGAAGAACGCTAAAAATTTTATAGAAAACGTATTACGGATCAAAAAACGGGACCTGGACGCAGGCAATGACATGTAAGTCTTAAGACGAGAAATATGGAACACCACCCTGAAGTAATGCGAAAGCGGTTCCAGGGTGGACGACGGTTCCCTAGAGGAGAGACACAGATGGACCAACGTATTTGTAAACACTTTAAAGTCATATGGAGAATCAAAATCGATAGAACTCACTATATCGCGTATATTGTGGCTAGAGAAAGATCTGAACTGATTGCATATACCATTGCTCAAGTGTACTCGAGAACACAAATTTGTGAAGATAATTCACAAAGATAAAAAGTCAGTCCACATGTTCAGTATCTGGGGCCTTAAAAAGTGATGGTCCGATATCGGACAAATTTGAATACTTATAAAAAATAATTATGTATAAAAATTAGGTCTGGTTGTTGTCCGATTTCGCCCATTTTCACATTGTCGGAGGAGATGCCGAAAATATTTGCCTTTAATGAATTTGGTTTTATAGCTTTAGTTGTTAGTGAGATATGTGGATTAAACTTCTTATAAGGCATGCCCACGCCCACTGTTTAACAATTATCAAACCACAGATGTCCCTCGTTAAAGCGATTTGCAGTGCTAAATTACTATTATCTATTATAATTTTTGACTAAGTTATGGCGTTTTATAGACTTTCAAATAACAATACCAAATCCTTCTTATGATACCAAGGGACAGGTATAACAATTTTCATCTGCAGATCAGCCCGTGCAAGGTGTGACGGACAGACAGTCGCTCGGGCTTCAACTTTTCTGGTCATTATGATAATTTTTAACATATACAAGTATATAAGTATAACTCTTATCCACCTCGATAAGTTTTAGGTAATACCGTTATGTGAACAATATTATGATGCTCTGTAGTAACATGTTGCGAGAGTATAAAAATCTTTTAAAATATTGAAAATTATTATATATAGGAAATTTCAATTTAAGTACTGGTTCAAAACTAGTATTTTTAGGTCCGGTTACATTTTAGGTAGGAATTATTTATCGTAAACTGGTATTTTTGTTGCCTTATATGTTTTCACTGCAGTTCATGTACCTATGTAGAGAGGGTACTGAAAGGTGTGTAAGCTTCATTTTCATAAAATGTCAAAATTCTTTTTCAATTACACCAAACCAACACGTAAACAAAGGCGGATTAAACAAAAATGCTGCTTCAAAATTGCCTGCATAAGAGAAACAAATCTTTCTCTCGTTTCTGTCCCTTGTACACATAAGCATTATAAATCAACTATCAACGGTTAATATTCGTATTGGTGCATGTAACATACACATATATTTTCTACCGTTGAATTTTTCACCACAAAGTGAGAGATATGCATACACATACTCGAATTAATGAAAATGTTTGCTGCAGAGAAGCACCTCAGGTATTTTTAATACCCATGCGTAAACACTATTTAGGTACATGTGTGTCATATATACCTATGCACTGCCAGCCTGGTTGACTACAGTTTTGAATGAATATGTGTGCTTAGATCTAAAGCAGGAAGAACCAAACCACAAAGCCACACTCAAATCGTTGAGAAATTAACAGGAGCACGGATCAAGTAAGCAGCAACCACACCAAAAGCGTCGTCACAGCAAACTCACTGTTTTGTAGGTATTGTTTGTGTGTTGTTGTTTCGTTGTCAGCACTGTTACGGTCGTATTATTGTAGAGTTCTCATATATTGTTATTGCTTTTATATCTGTGACGTTGTTATTGTTAACCAACTACAGTTCGACGTACTTTGTTAACTTCGGAACAAAAATTTATCAAGCAGCTACCAAAATGCCTCGACAACCACCAGTAGCAGCCTGGTTAGAGCTAACTAACGGCAGAGGTTGTAAATCTCAATGTGTTCATAGTAATAAGGATGTGTATATGTTGTTGATCAAACGTTAGCTTTCAATTTACACCCACCTCTGTTCTGAAAAACATTGATTGACGTTTCGGCCACAACTTCGACCATACACTTTGAACTTGCAACACTAGCTTACATACATAACCCAAGTCCCATCTAAAGGGGTTGCTTCAATCATCATAACAACGGTTGGACACTCGGTCAGCGGTTAATCGACGTGAGTTTAGCCAATACCGTAACAAATGTGCTTGTGCCATTTGGAAAGGTGACAACAGAGGCGTTCAAATTATGCCCAATTTCCCGCTGTTAATCGTTAAGGCTACAAACCGGACTACTGTTATAGTTCTCTCTTTGGCAAAAGCTAATTTTTTATTCATTTTTCTCGCATTCCTTGTTCGGCTATTCGTCGTATTCCCTTTGTATGGCTGTTAAGCATTTGTATCCATTAAAATTTATTGCCTTCAATTTGGTCAAAGATTCATGGCATTTATTGCCTGTTAATCTTGAGCTCGTACAAAGACCTATAGATATAAGGGCTTGTTATTGCTTTTTTGACAACACTCCATTATGTTGTGTACAAACATAAATAGAGCATTCTAGTTTTGTTACTACACCCTTTCCAGTATTGCTGTCGTTTTCATAGAAAAAAATTAATATGAATGTGGGTAATAATGGATGTGGGTGCATGCAACCCATATATTGAACTGGACAAATTCGTTTACTGGAATGATTTAAATACTCTTAGAACTACGACTTATGTCTCATAGAGTGGCGACGAAAATATTTAGCATTGCTTACCCAACGATTGTGTGTAACACCATAATCCTAAGCTCTCAACATTTATGGCTTTAACTATGTCGCATTCGTTGCATAAGTTAATCTTAAGATATCTTGAATTTGTGCACAATGAAACATATATAGCGGTTTCCATATCCAAAGTTTCCACCAGCTTTGTTCGCATTTCAAATATACCCAGAAGCTTTATAAAGGGGGCCACAGGTTAACAATTTTTTGGTTCAAAACTTCCTGAGCGTTTCTCTCCCCCTGTTAGGTTAAGTATGATCACCTCTCCAACTATACGACCTATCTAAGCGAAAGGCCGCTGCAACTTTTCATATCAGCACCCTATTTATCGATATTATATGGAGAAAGTATAACTATTATTATACCCATCTTTCGTATAGCTCTGTCGTATATCTGTAACTATTTTTGTTAGAAACATGAGATTTTTACCGACAAATCCCTTATATTCTTACTTGTATAATCTCTTTCATATGGGTCATTGGTGTCAATATACAAAAGTTTTAAAATGGAAAATAATTTATGGATCTTTCACTGGATACGAGGAGGTTAGGTTAGGTTCATTGGCTGATGCTTAAGATCACACTTGGACTACTATATACAGTGCTTTCGAATGTCATAAAAGAGAACTCCTGTAATCAGGTTTTATAAACCGACAAAGAGCCTTGATGCCAATATAAATCTGTTAAAGGGGTTTATTTCTATTACCACTAGCTCAGCGTAATGTCTGAAAATGTGAGCTCCCCAGTGTTAAAGCTTTGACCTCGCAAAGGCGGAACAGTCAATAAGAAATGAGACCCGAATATAATAATTTACAAAAATTCTCGCTGTCAACACATACTTGTTGAGAATATACCTGGTATCCGGTCGAAATGTAATAGCGGAATTAAATTACTTCAGTTAGTCTTATACTATCAGATTCCACGGGATAAGACAATTGGAGTTAATTCCAATAGTATTTGAATACAATTACACTGCTTAACAAAATTTAAACTTTTTGTCACATGAAAACTTATATCAAATTTTGAATGTACGAGGGCCACTAAACAATAAAATGTGAATGAAAAACAATTAACACGTCATATTTTCCTGAGATTTCAAAACATATATATTCTTAAAAAATACTTTATATGACATTATTAAACTTTTTTTGACATTTACTAAGTTTTCGCAATTTTTCGATTTATGGTTTTATAGAAAGCGTTCACAAAGTATTTCCAGGCGAATGTTTCTTCAAACCTCGTATCCTCTATTAGTTCCATATTTGTGAACCTACAAATATTCACTCTTTAATTTCTGCTTTGCTGAGTTTGGGGAATTTGTCTTTCCGATATACTTGATCTTCTGATCGATTTTAAGGCTTTGCAGTTAGGCACTATGAATGATGGGTTAGTTGCCTTTTGTTTGAGTCAAACAAAAATAAAAATCAATTATATGATCCGTCATTTCGGTTCAAATTATGGTATATTAAATGGCATATGTTGGAATTCTTGTTTAGCACACTCTTATAGGATTTATCTTGATTCCTAACAGGAAATCCAAAATAGTTTAAATAGCACTGTTCAATTAATGACGTGAAATTATGACGCTAAGACTTTAAAGTTAATTCGTGGCATTTTTACGATGTAACAAACGTACAATGGATGACTGTTTGACACCTTCATACTTATCTGTTCATAAAATCCTTTCTAATGAAGCAATTTCTACCAAACTTATTATTTCATGTATTCTTTATTGTACTAACAGAAAAATAAACAATAGATATATGAAATTGAATGCAAAAATTTTATTACTATAATATTGTGCATTACTGCATTAAGACAATGTGAGTTTTAGTATTTCGACCCACTCAGTCATAACTCTAAGCCAAAGCCCTTTTTTTAGCTTATAAATTTTTGATGACTTTGAAACATTGATCGAGTCTCTCTGGCCAATTTGATTTCAAATTACCAAGCTATTCTTCCTTTTTCATAAGAGCTTCAATTTTCACTATTGGGCCAAGATTCCATCAGGTGAAGCAGTGCTTAACCATTAAACCAGAGAACTTAAAACAAGTTCTCTGATTAAACTACCTTCGCCATGCAATTATAAGAATTTAGTCAATATACTACTTGTATTTAACGGATTTTGTCATTCTATCAGGTCTGAAGGAAGGTTCAGAAGTAATTCTCATGCGTTTCCAATTTTAACTCACTCACTATGCAGCAATAAAATTTTTCTTGATTGGAAATTTTTCAAATCTCATACAATATCTAACGCTCATTATGTATACTTAAGTTTAGATGTTGCTTCCGTTTTTATTTTAAAGCCTAAAATATAAAACTAGTCTTATATGTATAATATGTATGCAATAATAAAGCAGTTTTTTATTTCAAACAAAATTTTAGTCTGGTTAAGTTTGTTTAAAATTACTTAAGAGACAGAGAAAGATAGCGAAATAGCATATACCGTATCATTCAACCATTCGCTTAAGATAAGTAAATTGATAAAGTTAATACTATAGAAAAAAAGAAATTAGATTAGATTAGAGAGGAAAGGAAATTACTCGTTTATCTCGTGAAGTAAGAATCGTTCCGTCTCTTTCGTTGCCTGAATAATCTCGGGTCTTAAATTCAAGTGCATGATAGCACAAACAGTCACCGACATTCCTTCCTTCCGTACTTACCGCCCGTATCAAACCAAATTTGTTATGCCCGTAGTTGCAACGCAGAAATCAGTTCTTCTCTTTGGTTTTCATTTCACCAATGTTGCCATCGTTCTATTTGTATACACGATTTTTCACACATTTAGTTTTTTAGTTATAATAGTTATTTTAAGAATATTTCAAATATATTCAAGTTCATTTTTTAATTACGATTGGCAACCCTTCGTTACAAAAGATTGCTCTCTCACTCTTTGCTCACTCGTTTCTACAGAAAAAATCCAATTTTCGCGGATATCCTACCGTACGGTCTGTTGAAGAGAACGGTAGTAGCGATGGTCAGTGTTCATTTACATTGCGCTCTCATAAAAAAGGTCGTATCAGCTGATTCGGTCCACGGTTTTGCGTCGGTCACTGTTTGTGCCATAAATCTTCTGCTATGTTACGGCTTTCATATGTATGTTATTTTTTTGACAAGAGTGGCAACATCCAAATGTATAAAAACCAAAATATCTGTAGGAAAAATCCGTAATGTGCCAGCGTGGGTGATGTAAGTGAAATAAATTTTTTTGCGAGCCCAATAAAACTTGAAGTAATAATAACCTCATAAACTGCACCTTATTTCTTTACATCATGAGTATTTGTGTGATTGATTGTATGTACATAAGTTACGTATGTAATCACATCATAAGGGCATGTTGCAATACAATATTGCATATGTGCCAAACCGAGCGAAAGAAACGAAATACAAATACGATTAAATTCACATGTGTTTGCTGAGTTTCCTCAACACATTTTATACTTTCGCAACATATTGCTAGAGGGAATAATAGTTTTGTTCACCTAACAGTTGTTTGTATCACCTAATATTATATTATATTAAACGGTATTTATATATATATAAAAGATCAGCATAATAAGCGTAGTTGATAACTTGCGTTTAAATTGAGATATCGTGATAAAACTTTGTACACGTGTTGGGGAGCTTGGTATTGCAGATAGGCGTAATCGGAACATTGCCACAAAATATCATTAAACGATAACATATAAAATGCCATAAGTAATATAAATATACAAAGCTGTAATTTTATACATTATGGAGAAAAACCTGTAAGCTTAAAATAGTGTTAGTAGTGTTATCACAAAACTCTAAAGTTACTTCAACCAAAGTTTTTGAAAATAAGTCCTTTTAGCACCTCTTCACTGTAAAAATGGGAGAAAGCAGATGATAAGCGAGCCCACTCCTCATATAACGGTTTCTTTGAAAACTGGGATTATTAAAAACAAGATAGATAATACGCGTTGTACCGCCCACCTTTATGTCAAATCCTACCACAGAAACTACTGAACCAATATTTGGTGTGTAATATTATCCAGACATTCGTATTTTAACGGGCCAATTATAACCCTAGCGCTATATACCTAATGAACTAATTTATAACTTCAGGTTGAATTTATAGAGTATACAAATATCGGTAAATGGGTAAATTAAGTGATCATATAATAGTCTATATAGCACAGCCTAATTCCGAAAGTGCGTGTGTTATATTTTAATGAAATTATGTGGATTTCTAAAAGGTAATTTGGTTTAGTATTGCAAATGAATCGAATTGGTGTAGACCTTGTTCTAAACCTCATATCCCTAATATAATGGCTTCTAATTAAATGGTTGAGTTTCTCCTCATATACCCAATTTGTTAAATTTAGGCCCTTTAGTTGCGTTTATATCACTTATATTTCATTTGGGTTCATTTCAAAATAAATACTTCGGGCACGAAGCAAAATGTATTAATGATACTTAGTCAGTCTCAGACTTAAAATACATATTAGTTAATAATGTTTGTAACATCCAGAAGAAAACATCGGAGATCCTATAAAATATATATCTATATGATTGGCATGCCGATCTGAGTCCATTTAGCGAAGTCTGTCTGTTCTCAAAATAGTCCTTTAGTGTTTGAGATATAAATTTAAAATTCTTACTATTTGATAAGATATCTTTACGACATTTCAATAATGTAATCTCCGAAGAAATTGTACACAATATCACTATAGCACAAAGCTGCAATACAGACTGTACAATCGGAATCAAGGTCTTCTAACGAATCTTTTGTATTTGTAAAGGTTATTATAGCTTCGGTGCAACCGAAGTTAACGTTTTTATCTTATTTATTTAAATGTTTTCCCAATACCTAAAAGTTTTGCTTCGCCTTTGATCCTTTGAGTAAAAATGTTCAGTTACACCCGAGCTTAGCCCTTACTTACTACTTATTTATACACATTCTTTCCTGCAGTAAAATTGTATGATATTCCTGGCCACCTAATAAAGAAAAATTATATTTTTATGCGAAATTTATGATTTTATTGGCAAATTAATGATTCCAGCATCCATTAAAGGAAATATGTTTCAGAAATTCTTAATATATACGGATACCGATATTAAATATGAGTGCTTTAAATACGTTTTTCGTTCTATAGCTTCAATGGGTTCCAATTTATAACTCACGTGCATATTACAACATGCTTTTTATACTATTCATTAGCTCTCATCATCATCATCCGAGATCAAGATTGGTTTTAACCTTCTGAATTAAAATTAATCAAAAGTAACGAAAAAAATTTAATATGCAATTCGTAATAATTTTACGGAAATTTTCGACATCCTGGCGCTTTCTCCTTTACTGTCCGGCTTGTGCAAAACTAAGACTGAACGAAACATCTCGAAATCATACATACCGCGGACCAGAAAGCTTAGCCAAAACGGATATTAGCCGTCTCAACAAAATTGTTATAGGTTCAAAGCGCTTTGTTGATATGTAAATCTTTTGATCCAGCTTTATAGGCGTTTTTAGGTACCACGAGATCCTTCTTAGTATCGACCTTCTAACCAAACCATTTTCCTGATATATTCTTTAAGTCTACGCTCTACGCCAATAAATGAACTTACTTGTCCAGAGATACAATCCTTTCCAAATTAATAAAACTTTTCACTCTGGCATCACCTAGTGGGACAACTAGTATGATTCCTTCAGTTTATCAGTTATATACTATAGTAGTCCGTTATGGACGGTTCTGATAAACGAACACCTTCTTGGGAAGAAAAAGACGTGTACAAAGTACAGATCAATTTTAAAAAAAACTGAGAGACTACATTACTAAATCGACTCAGCTCGTCGCGCAGATCGTACATATATATACATAATTTAAAGAGTATCTAACATTTCCTTCTATGTGCTAGAAACTAACGATATTGTATATTCCTTCCGATTTTCCATTTAGTGTATAAAAAAGTCCAGGAACCAATAAATATACAAATTTAATACCTCAGGTTATAAAATCAACCCACAGTTATAAAAATCACTAGCAATTGAAATTCAGCTCAAATCAATGGTTATCGCTTAACCCTCAATTAGCAGGTGTCACATATTCTTCAAACTTTTACTAGTTTAATTACCGCACAAAATCAACTCTATAAAATTTTTAGATATTCAATTGAGAGCTGCCGGCAAGTTCAACACTACCGCATTATTTCCCGCCATTTTTACCATAAAAATGCCGATCCTTTCAATTAGCTTAGCTTTTATTACAGTTAATATAGTTGTGTGTGTGTGGCTTGGCTTTGCTTTTCCTGCACTCATTTGCGTTATTCAATTAGTTAACTGTATTAACAAGTTGATGAGCAGCGTTTCGCGTTCACTCTGGCATTAGCGTGCAAATAAACAAATCAACCAGTTAGTAAATGAATGTGAACACACAAAGACTCCAACGCACACACTCCCACTGAAATGCTATCATACATTCCCGTTGCATGCACATAAACACGACACGGTGAAAATCATGCTTGCAACCGCATGTCGACGACATCAAAGTTAATTTGCAGCATATGCACCCCGCAATTACTTGCCACTGGGTTGTGTGTGTTTGTTGAAAGAGACACAAGGCGTCGGCAAACAAAACGCGCACCCACGTACACACGCACACATTTATTTGCATACAAATTCGAAAATGTAAATATATGTAGGTTGGTGTGGTATGTTTGTTTTGCACTGAAATGTTAGCCCATACGGTCACCTTAATTTAGCCACATCGCTGCCATTGGCTTAACTGCATGTTGATGCACTTCTCATTTTTAGTTGGTCAACAGGATGTAAATACTGCTGTTTAAAGTAAAAAAAAAACAAGAAAAAACGTTAACTTCGGTTGCACCGAAGCTATAATACCCCTCACAGATACAAAGGTTTCTTATAATAACTTGATTCCGATCTAAATTCGTGAAGATGCCTCGCCAAATAAAACAGTTTTCCATGCAGGCACTTTACTCCGATCGTTCAGGTAATATGGCAGATATATGTTATAGTCATCCGATCTCCACAATTTCTTCGAATATTGCACTATTGCCTTAAACAATAATCTATACCAAATTTTGTGAAGATACCTCGTCAACTGAAAAAGTTTCGCATACAAAGACTTGCTTCCGATTGTTCAGTTTGTATGGCAGCTATATGCTATAGTGGTCCGATATCGGCCGATTCGACAAATGAGCAGCTTCTTAGTGAGAAAAGGACAGGTGCAAAATTTCAGATAGCTTAAAAACTGAGGGACTAGTGTGCTAATATACAGACGGACAGACGGACGGACAGACAGACGGACATGGCTAAATCAACTCAGCTCATCATGCTCATCATGTATGTATTTATTTTATAGGGTCTCCGACGTTTCCTTCTTGGTGTTACAAAATTCGTGGCAAACTAATGAAACGCCCAAAGGCTTATAGATATATATATTATATCAAATAAACAAGGAAAAATAAGTGCAAACACTCTTTATATCAGCTTCTAATAAAATAATGGCTTCGCGCCTGGTGTTGTTCGAGGCTAGAGAGACAATAGCCCTCTAGCTTAAAACTTTTCGGTCCCTTGATTTTTCATATTGGGTGCATAAAATAGTACCAGCTACTCTTGGAGGCCACGTGGCAGGCCCCCGACGCGAAATAATGCGCACTCCAGAAGTTACCTCCAATAAATTGATTGTTTCGTTGGCTGTATGTAAAGTATGTAAAGCCATCTTGTTGGAACCAAAGCTCGCCAATATCAACATCATCACATATCCAATTTAGGCATGGAAAAGTCATTAATCATGGCTTCAATTCTTGTACAAGTCTCATATTGTAAGCTCACAAATCAAGATCCTTCCGCAAAATCTTCCACAGAGTGGATGGGCACAGTTCCAATTGTTGCTTGCGATGGCGGATGAACTTATTCGAGTCTTCTTTGATACTCTGCTCCACAGCAGCAATAGCGTCTACGTTGCGCACTATACGGCATATCTGTGAATGCGCATTATCAATTAGAATAAACGTGGTGCGAACCGATCCATGGGCGATCATATCGACCGAATATTCAGCGCTGCGCGCGATGCGTCGCACGAACCGAGCAAGGAGGATTTCCCAACTGGAAATCACACGTCAAAAAACATCTGTTATTACCAAATTCCATATGCCAAAACATTATGTGTTTAAAACAGCGAAGTATTCAAATATTTTTTAGGATTAAATTTGCATCCAACGACAAACCTAGGAATTAGCAATATATGTATACATAGATTCAATAATTTTTTGAAATAAAGATGTCAACATATCATAAAACGATTTCGAACTAAAGAACTTAAGAAAACGCTCTAGAAAATCGATAGTTAATATAGATAAATTTTGAAATGAGTTGCTATCTTACAAAATAACACTATACAAAATATTGAATTAGTATGCTAAACGTATCGAGTTATGAGAGCATTAATTGCCTTCAATTAGGTAAAACAAAGCTCATTTAGTATAATGTGAGCTTAGACCTAAATTGGTAGACATCAGTTCATACCCTCACCTGACAACCATAAACGAATTCAATGATAGGCGTTAGTCCGGTCAATTTCGTGTGGTATATATCAATAAATAGACCAGATATATTGTATTTGTCAAATTATGTGGAATTGTTTCGTAAAGAAAATTTTGAATTAATATAATAATAAATGATACTTCTTTTGATTAGAAATGTTCCATTAAAATCGTTAAATATCCTAGACACTTTATATTATGATTTATAAATTAATCGAACTAAATATATGAGAGGAATATTTACAATATTACATGAGAATATAACAAACATCTATGTATTGGTATGATATTTCAATAATTTTGAATTATATTCAGCATTTTTCAATTATTTTTTTTTTTTATCACATAAATTCTGACTGGTTGCCAGTTGTCTTTAGAGCTCAGTTCTGGACGAACTTAATCTGTTCCACCACGAAAAACTACTCATCGAAATGTATTATTAATAATCTGCTTTATAATGTTAAACTAGACCTTAACAATTGAATAGTTTTGTAATATTACCTTCTGTTTCCAAGAAAAACCCCCTTGTGGTTTGAGGAAATAGTTCTTTACTTGTCCTATTACTTTCATTGTTCAAAGTTTCAAATCGATCCCAAACAAACATGTCGGAAGTTGAAGAAAGACTGCTTTACTTCACTGAGATTTTGTTGTTCCGTTTCGGATGTTCTTTGGCTTGTTCAGTCGTTCGACTTCAGCTCCATTGTGAATCTGTGAAGTATTGTAGATTAAGAATTACAGCTTGGCTATTGTAATAAAAATATTATCAATTTATGCATATAATTTTTACGTGGTATAAATCACACCAAAAAGTCTATGCCTCAAACATGGATACGGTGTTCGAAACAATGGTTACGCTATACAAAATATTAGGTCAAGTAAAAAGTCGCATCATGTCATACTATACGGCGCTGAAAATGTGTTTATTCGCGCTAAAAGTGTGTCTTTGACAGCTTTTCGATTGATTTACTCAGTTCGTTGTGAGCGCTCGTCAAAGATGGACACCAACAAAGAGAAAATTCGCTATATTTTACAATTTTTCTTCGATGAAAGCGAAAAAGCAGCCAAAGCGGCTGAAAACATTAATTTAGTTTATGGGCCCGATAGTGTAAACGAACGTGTAGCACAAAAGTGATTTGCTAGGATCCGTTCCGGTAATTTCTATGTCAAAGATGCACCACGCGTCGGGAGGCCTGTCGTCGAAAATTGCGATAAAATCATGAAAATAGTTGAAACAGACCGTCACATGAGCACTTATTTAATTACTGAGGAACTAAAGATAAGCCAGAAAACCGTTTCCAACCATTTGCATAACCTTGGATTCAAAAAGTAGCTCGATGTTTGGGTGTCACACAAATTAACGCAAAAAACATGATGGACCGAATTTCCATCTGCAAATCGCTGCAGAATCGCAACAAAATCGACCCGTTTCTGAAGCGGATTGTGACTGTGAAAAATGGGTCACTTATGACAACATCGAGCGCAAACGGTCGTGGTCGAAGCTCGGGGAAGCGGCCCAGATGGTGGCCAAGACCTGACTGACGGCCAGGAAGGTTTTGCTGTGTGTTTGGTGGGATGGGCAAGAAATCATCTACTGCGAGCTGCTCCCCTATGGCCAAACGCTCAATTCGGCCCTCTACTGCCAACAACTGGACCGCTTGAACGCAGCACTCATCCAGAAGAGGCCATCTTTGATCAACAGAGGCCGAATTGTGTTCCATCAGGACAACGCCAGGCCACACACGTCTTTGGTGACTCGCCAGAAGCTCCTGGAGCTCGGATGGGAGGTTCTAATGCACCCACCTTATAGTCCGGACCTGGCACCAAGTTATTACCATCTTTTCCTGTCCATGGCGAACGCGCTTAATGGTGAGAAGTTGGCCTCAAAAGAGGCCTGTGAAAATTGGCTCTCCGAGTTTTTTGGCAATAGGAACGCAGTCTTCTACGAGGGGGGTATAATGAAGTTGGCATCTCGTTGACAACAAGTTTACAAATAAAACGGCGCATATTTGACTTAAATCGGAGAAATGTACACAAAGTTATCATCTTTTGAAAAATCATTAAAAAACCGAACGAACTTTCTACTTTACCTAATATTAGAAACAAACATTACCGTCTTCAATTACGTAATAATGCTCTTTTTGGCTTGTATAGAAAGGTTTGTTCTTTTATGTTGGCATAGGCTGCATGTGTATGTATGGTGCAAGGCCTACTGAAGGGAAAATGGTTAGCTTAAAGAACGATTTTCCTGTAGAAGTTAGTTGAGCTTTATTGCAACCACCAAAAGAGTGATTTCTGAAACTATGCCTTCTTGAGTAAATTATGCTATGCTCTCACGCCCATTGCAACCTAAATATGTCCATAAAAATACAAATTAGATCTGATAACCAATCTGTTTGACAATAATTATAAGATCAATCACAAGCAAATCAAAGTAGCTAAAGATTATTGGAATATTGTTAGAATTTTGCTAAATGTGTTGAAATCTTATTAGAAATACAGACGGATTATGAACAGTCCAGTTAGTTTTGTCCTACACTGTATAACAGTTTAATGCCAAATGGTGTGTTAGAGTACAAATATTCGCACAAAAGAGACTTGGCGCGATGACCTGGTCAAGGACGTGTCTACAATCAGTGGGCCGAAAACAGTACCTCAAATGTCTATGTATGCAATGTATTTGTCTGCTTTTATTTTTATGTAGAAATGTGTTATATGATTTAACTGCATACATATGTATGTATGTAAATGTTCCATTTCACTAATGAGTATAGTAAGCGGGCCAAAAATTCTGTTGGCGCAGATATTACAAAAATTGCAACTTTTGCAGTCGCAGCATGTTCTCTATAGATAATATTGCATGTGTAGAAATATACTACAAATTAAGTGGAAATGCTTTACTCGAAGCTATAACAGTGAACCTCGAAAACAATAATTCAAATAATATGGAAATAAAGAACAAAGTATTATAAATTGCCAACACAAGCAAAAGCATTTCACGCTTGACAGCAGCTCATCTGTATTTCAGTAATGTGCGGTAATATATACGGTAATGAGTTAAGCCAAAACCAAAGCATAACTTTGTGCTTAAAGTGCGTAACTTATGCGATTCCATTTGTCATTTCGTTTCATGTGTGTGAGTTTGTATGTGTGGAACCACAAAGTGCGCTTTATTACTCCCTCATATATCAAATATGTACATATGTACATATTATATATGTTAAGGGAAGACTAAAACTTGATTTTGCCGCCGGTTGGTGAGAAATGACATGCGTGGCTAGATCTAAAGGAAGCGGAAGTTGGAAAAAAGATGCAAGCATTAAGATATTAAATAGCCATTTATATTTATATACGCACCTGCTTGTACTTACGTAAATCGATAACCGGAAAATTTTACACCAAAAAATTTTTTGTGGAAGCAAACGCCGTCTCAATTCAAGTATTTTCATAACCTTTCATCCTGGATTTGAAAATAAAGCATACAGCACGTTTAAATACTTGGAATAGAAGATTTCATCCAACAATCGTTCCAAAAACGTTATATAAAACACCCTGTTGCTGGATTTTCCGTAATTCTTTCAAAGATGGTCGATTTCCAATGTATTGACGACGTAACTTCGCCATCTGACTATTATGCCTTTCCACCCTTTAGATTCGGCTCATCACGTCCTCGAATGATTGTCGGTTACCAATTTACTCACAGCTGTCACATATCCAAATATTGATTAACGATACGTCCAACATCTTCTTTTGATATCATTTAGAGTGATCCTATTGCCTCTTTTGGGAATTTAGCAAACTACAGTGCGTACAAAAAATAACGATTTCAGTTGCCAAATTGTAAGTAACGTTTATTAAAAAAAAATTGTGTTATTATAGAAAATGAATTGTTTTATTATAACTGACATTTATTCAATACTTACACCAATATACCGCGTTGTTTATTATAGCTTGACATCTTTGACAACTTGCAAATAAATTTTTCGCAAATTTCAAAGGAAGCAACCTCCAGGTATGTTGGAGTAGCCGAGTGAAATATTTTGTTGACGTTAAATGTTTTGTTGACATTTTGTAACAAGATGATTTTCTGGTTTCCATTGAGTAGAGAGTATGTTCCTATGTTTCGGATATTTGCATTCTTGCAGTATCCAATCATTCTAATTTTTACCGTAAAGCCGTATCATTCTAACGGCCTTAAATTTTTTGCTAAGCACCTTAAAACCGCAACTTTCTTTTAAAAACGCGTAAAGGGGTTAAATAGTACAAAATTTTATTAATCTGTAAATATATTATTATATATATAACTAATTTCTTTTCAAACAAAATGTGTTAAATTTCTCTTAGACTGAACAGTGGTTTCTTCTCAAAAAGAGAACAATAGCTTTGTCCTCAATTTTACATGTCACGTGATCCCTCCCTCTCTCTGGTTTATCATCTACGTTTCCAGTTTCTCCATAATAGTCAAACCACCTGTTTATAAATGTACAACTTGTATTTAAATACTTTCCAGTTTTTTTGTAGTCCATTTGGGACCTTTAGGATGCTTCGTTAGAAACGCTGCTTCAAAACTTTTCTTATACTGAGCACTCATTTTTCTTATTTCACGGCACGACGTGGCACATTAAGAAGATCGAAAAAACTGACCGAATTGTACGCGTGAATTAACTTTTTGTAAATTTGCGAAAAAATAAAAATAGTTTTCCGCGAATTGATCGCACAGAGGAAAAACTTTAATTTTTGAACGCACTGTACTTACGAATGGCAATATACGCATTCAGCTCCGATCTTCTCAGATTCAACAGCATCAAAGAATTCATCTCCCGGCAAAGTGGAATGAGGATACCCCTAAATATTTTAAAGCGAATATATAATTATGTCGGAAAAGAGAAGAAAAATAATTAAACTTTAAGCTAATTTAAAATGTATATTTATACCCATGCATCATTTGTCTATTTTTTATTTTGCAGATGTACTCGTAATATTAAAATAGTTGAAGGAATGTATAAATCTTTCAAAATAGCACAACTTGGAAAATTTATATTGAGGTATAAGTGTAACTAGTAATACCACTAAAGACCTCTCATAAGAAATATATGATTTTCACTCTGCTTGTTTATTAGTTTCGACTCAATCTTTTGCCATGCCGTACTTTTGCGTAGATAAATAGACAGACATCTGAACTGACTAACAACAGTAATGTGAACAAGATTAATGCAATCTATGTGACATGTGGCGAGAATAAAAAAACATTAGAAAAAGGCAACATACAAACATAGTTTTATTAAATTATAGCTCTTATTATACAAGATAATTACCCAGGAAAATAAAATTTGGTATATTCTTATATGCACCGAATTCATATTATCTGACAATACCTCAAAAATATGTGACTTCATCCTGAAGGTTGTTTGATATATTATAGAGCCGAAATATAAAAGTTCAATATAAAGATCCTCCCGGACGAAGCACAATCCAAGTTACTCGACAAGTTTAAATGGCCGTTCACAGGATAGTCGGGTCTACGTAATGGACTCGGATTTTCATCCGACCAAGGAGTGTCAACTAAGCAGCATCCATCAAAATTATTTCAGGAATACTTTTAGCCGCTACAAAAACAACAACGTAGTTTTAAGGACAATTTTACAGCCCAAAGTTTTTCTTATAAAAGTACGAAAATTTTCTGCACATGTTAGATTGCGTACGCATTGGAAAAGGTAAGAGCGCACTTTGTTGCCGTTCTTAAGTTTTTCAAATCTCTATAACAGTTATCAAGTGTCAGTATTAATCTAACTAATTTATCTGCTCTACACAATAATTTAGGTATGTCTTTTTGTGGGTAACGGAAATCGCATTTCACTTCTAACCAAATAAAATTTGACGTTGGAGTTATGGTATTTAACCACTTCCGCTGTGCACAGGCAGCCACAATTTGTGCGAATATTCTATTGTTTTGTTCAAATATTTAATCTAATACATTTAAACCGCATTACCAATTAACAATACAAATGAGCGCAACATATGGCACTGCTGGAAATTTATAAAATTTTACCCAAATAATTTTAAACCACAAGTGAATTTACGCTTTCACTGACTGATTACGAGGTAATTTTGCTCGTGACTATTTTTGTTTCTGTTATTTTATATATTTTAAGTTATTGGTTTTCATATGTCAGCTGACAGATTGACTAAAACACCACTCTGCGAAGTATTGTGTTAAGCGAAATTAATTTGAACAGTATCAAATATTCATATATAAAATTACATCAAGCGATAATTCGATATTATTTTTCAATAATGAAAATAAGCTGAAATAATAAATATTCATTAAACATTTATAAACTGCGTAAAAGTTCTTATAACTCGATATTGTACGTCTATTTTTCCACCGCCAAAACAAAGTCACATAAATCATTTATAAGCAAAACAAATCACTTACAAATCAACTCGTAAACTTACTAAAAACAGAAATTATACTTTTACGAAAGCTTCAACGACAGGTTTTCCTCCACTTAAAGTCTGCTTGCATAGGATTTTATTTACTCATGCGCATTCATCAATGTTTACATCAAATATTCATTAAAAAAAACAAGAATTTGTAGAAAAACAAATCGTTACTTATTTGTTTATTTGCGAGTATAAAGAATCGAAAAATATTGATATTGATATAACCAAA
Organism: Bactrocera oleae; assembly: GCF_042242935.1. Taxonomy (NCBI): domain Eukaryota; kingdom Metazoa; phylum Arthropoda; class Insecta; order Diptera; family Tephritidae; genus Bactrocera; species Bactrocera oleae. The sequence continues at coordinate 26,114,055 of NC_091537.1, read as the reverse complement.
TAAGTATTTAATAGGCCCAGTTAATGAAATAATATGGCGGTCTTATTCAAGGAAAAAACAGAAAAACGTTAACTTCGGTTGCACCGAATCACCTTCACAAATACAAAATATTCCTAACAAGCGAGATTGATTTTATATGGTCGTTCAGTTTATATGGCAGCTATTTGTTATAGTCGGCCGATTTGAACAATTTTTTTGGAGAATGTATTTTTTTTTGGCAATAATCCGTGCAAAATTTTGTGAAGATATCTGATCAAATAAAAAAGGTTTTCCATACAAAGGCTTAACACCGGTTGGCTCTTTCCTGATCATTTATATATATTTATATTAAAATTAGTTAGGGGAGTTTTATTTAGATTAGTTTGTTTACGTCAAACTGATTTAAAAGCTTTAATTGCTTATTCTTCTGTTGTTCATATAGGGATTGTTTTAGGCAGGTTGATAACTTAACTTACTGAAGACTTTGTGGTTAATATACTCTAATAATTTCCCAAAGGTTCTTCGACTGTATTCTATCAATCTGAATATACCCTGGTCAAAGTGTAACAAGGTTCAAGACACGATGTGAGCAACCACATAATAAAAAAATTTAACAGCGCTCGTACCTCGGCTAGCAGATGCAAAGCTCCGGTCGTATTTTTCGGAAGAAACCTTTAAAATATTCTCCCAAAAAACGGTTACTTTATCGATGTCCACGTTTGTCCGGCGACATGGAGACTCGCACCAAAAAGGGTACGAGAAGCTCGACATTTTACTTCTTCAAAATCACATAAAGGTTGATATGTTGTTTCATTCCAAAATAGTGAATTAACTAAAGCCTTCAAATATGAAATACGAAGGGGAATGTAAACTATCGTCCTATCGCTAAACCAGAAAGCTTTAAAGCGAAGTAAGAGCATTTTTAAAGTACTGCTCTTTTACTCTCGCAACATATGACACAAAGCTTTTTGTGTGTTTGTCAGAGTGTTGGTCCGCCCAACAGTCGATAACTTGATTACAATTTTAGATATTATGTGATTCGAGCTTGTTATGTGTGTGGTACCGCCCACTTTAAGGTGAAATCTCATATCAGATAAGAATGAGGATGTAAGTAAATATGGCTGATTTTATACAGCAAATATCGGTCAATCTGTGAGATTCCTATTGATAATAGTTGAAGGTATTTTACTGTCTCTTTGTTTCAAAATATGGGTAAAATCGAGTCGACACTTCTCCTAACTATGATAAACCTTTTATAATGCATTGAGAACTTCCAACTGTCCTTGTGCCTGAAAAGGAAACCATCGGTTTCGTACTTCCCCTAGCCCCAATATATTTAATATTATATAATGATTTTCGAATATCTAAGCAATATGTAAGATATTATTTGAATTTATTATTTTAGATATACTCTAATTTGGTGACAAATTCATGGAAATCGAACCATGTACTCACCCACCTTCTTTTGGACCATATTTGATATTGATTTTTAAAACCTGAGCAAGGTATATTAAGTTTGCCGCGAAGTTTGTAACACCCAAAGGGTGAAGTTCAGAGATCCTATAAAATATATCCGTAAATTTTCACCGTGATGAGATGAGTCGTTTTAGCCATGTCCGAATGTCTGTATACACGCGAACTAGTCCCTCAGTTCTTGTGGTATCGATTTAAAATTTTACACACGTCCGTTTCTCTCCAAGAATCTGCTTATTTATCGTTACCGCCGATATCGACTAGCTGCCATACAAAGTGAACGATCAAATTCAAGTCATTGTATGGAAAACATTTTCATTTGACAAGATATCTTCACGAAATTAGGCATAGATTATTGCCCAAAGCAACGGTACAACTTGAGAAGAATTTTCTCAGATCGGACCATTATAGCATAAAGCTATCATACAAATTGACCGATCAAAACCATTGCCTTGTATGGAAAACTTTTTTTATCGAAATATCTCACAAAATTTGACCGAAATCATATTCTTATGTGGAAAACTTCATTATTTTACGAAGTATCTTCACAAAATTTGACATAGAATATTGCCATACAAATTGACCGATCAAAATCAGATTATTTTATGGAAACTTTTATTTATGTAGGTTTGTGCAACCGAAGTTTACGTTTGTTCTTGTTGTTATTTTTATTTGCTATGTTATGCTGAAAAAGTTAACAAATGAAACAAACAAATATATTTTAAATTCAAAATAAAAAGTTTTTACGGAATAGTAAAAAAAAAGTCTAAAAGGTTGAAAAAGAAACTTAGTGGTCGATTCCATTATATTAGTTTTAATGCGCGAAGCTTATTATGACTGCTGCATTCACACATCCCATAAGAACTGCAACTAGAGCGCTTAAATCCTTGTAAACAAATTTCTTCCATATGGGTGAGCCAAAAACTACACTTACGTAAGTATATATGTACATGAATAATATGCACATAGCTAAACCAATAAAATGGGTTAACTACACTTTGAATTTTATGACTTCGCTGTTCTTCTACACTTTTTTATTTCTTCCTTCCCTCTTTTGTTTTGAGGATTTATTTGATGCAACAACAAATTTATTGTCTACATCAATGATAAAATGCAAGCCATAGAGCTAAAAAGACGAGAACGTCAATGCTTCACCCAAAAAACGCCAAAAGGCAATAAACGTTGCGAAGACAAGAGAGAGAGAGAGAGAGAGAGAAAGCGCAATGTGTGGAGGCGAGTTCAAAACAAATTTAGAGGTTAAATCTGAAAAAAATGGTCAAAATGTTAGCCACAGATGCCAACAAAGATTAAAAGAAACAAGTGAATTAGATTAAAAAATCATTTCTGTCAGAGGGACAAAATGTATGCACAAAGCTAACGGCTTTTAGCATTTTTAAAAATAAAGATTTTGTTTTTGTTTTAGGGGAATCCTTTTCAGTTTAGTATTTTTGTCATTTAACATGTTTCGTTAGACGGCTCTCCCGCGAGGCTTGCCACTGCCGTGCCCCACCACTTACCGCCCCTTTCCCGTGCGGCAGCCTGGCTGTCGCTTACTGCTGTTGCATTTTATTTATGTTGCTTGCAATTCAACTACTCTCCCGCCATTGTTGCAACTTACAATAGCAATTGCCGCAAGTGTTACTAACTCCCCTGCCTGCTATCTGCACGAATTCTCATGTCTCTTTAGTTGTCGTCTGTCCAGTGGTCAGTACCAGTACTCCGCTATCTTCCATTTTGTCAACCTTTTTGAACTTTTCTTATAGTTTAATTTTTTTTTCGGCACATTCAAATGTCAACTGTGGCCAGTTCATAGATCATTGTATCCTATTGTTGTTGTTGGTTGTTGCTGCAACTGCCGCTATGACGACTCTTTGCGACTTTACTGCGCGTCTCTGAACTACCAACTCTGAAATCGTAGTCGGAGTTGTGCGACGACTTCTACAGTTTTTTGAGTTCCACACGAAGAGTTGCATGCTCATATTTACTTTGGGTCTTGTTTATTTATTTTCTACTTTTTTCATTCTCCACATTTTTAAATGCATGCAAACCATTTTTTGGCTGCTCCTTTTACTTTTATAACGCTTTTGTATATTGTATTCCTTGCTGATAAAATTACACTGCACAGTGGGCTAATTGATATTCTTAACAGATGCAAATTAATAAGATTCTTTGGAACATTATTTGCGAAGGTAAAGATATGCTAAATATTTCATTAAAGCAGAGCACATAGGCCATAGAACTTATAGAAAACGCGACTTCAAACTTACTATTGGATTGCTAAAAGCGTAACCCTATCTTTTTAAGAACCTTGAGCTCTAACTTCGTCCATATTTTATGCGTATCAAAATGTATTCTCCTTTAAAAATAAAGTGGATAGCATAGGTGCACGCAGCAGAACTTTCAACATCTAAACGGATGGATCAAAACTGACAGATGGATCAAAACTGACAGATGGAGTGGGCGTCGGGATCTATTGCGCGGAGCTAAATCTAAGGTGACCTTTCATATTGCTGAAATACTGCAGTATCTTAAAGACAGAAGTCCTTGCAATCAGGCAAGCTGCTGAGATAGCTAATAAAGCAGGAAACGACATAAAGCACATCAATATATACGTCGGTATCCAAGCGGTAATTAAAGCAATAATCTCACATTGCATTGCATCAAGGGCGTCCAAGAATAAGAAATACTACCACCACTACTTACTGGCATCACAAAGAAACTGCACTAATGTTGGCATGAGAAAGCCGCTGGAACACCTCCTTATTCTCCTGTCCAGCCTTATCTGGAACTCTTCTTCTTACATATCTAGGAGCTTCGCAGTTTAGTGGACTAGATTAAGTACAATTGTACAGTACAGTAGTGTACAACATATACTTCAGCTCGTATTAAACTGAACTTACATCTGGCATTACAAAGGACCTGTGAGTATACAGGTATTGCGTGACAGCTAGCTAGTATAATCTAGCCTAACCTAACCTATGTCAAAAATAAACCGAAATGTCAAACTGACATTACGTCATAAAGACGTAACTGAAAAAAGGTCGTAATTTCAATCAATAATATTGATTTAATTTCTTCACTATTTGTTCGAAACACCCTATCACGGTATAAATCACTCTAACCACTAGCGGAAGAGCATACAGTGACAGTAAATACTACAGATCTATGTATTTTATAAGACTATTCGTTATTAATGAGTAAGAGATTGTTCACTCGAACATTGCCTGAATCTATTCAGTTGTTATCCCTACCTCTCGTCTGAATCAATTATTAGGAAACGCATGTTTAAAGTCAAAACAATTGGTAGTACTTTACGGCCCCGCCCTGACTATTCACGTTTAATTATTTATCTTTAACACATTTTCCCAAAAGTAAAGTGTGTTTTAAGTTTTGATACAATTCTAACAAATTTATAAAATATATTTGGAATCTGTTGATTGTTATTCACAAAACATCTCGTTAAACTAAGACACGAGCTTTTCTTGATATATTTTTTTCGATTTCTTACAGTCTTTTTTAGCTTGAAAAACATGGTCAGCTTTTTTAAATCATCATTTTGTCAGATTTTCAAATACTAAAAAAAGATTCTGTCTAGTCATAACTGAGGTTATAAATAATAATTTTTGTTTTTTTTTTGTTTAAAGGTTCCGCAGTTAAATCGATTTCAAATATGTATACATATTTACCAGGAAGTCGACTACGTCGCAGCAGCAGTGGCATCAGGGGCAGAGTTTTGAAAAAAAGTATTTACTTTTTTTATTGGTTTTATCGAAACTAAGAGAAAGGCTAGGAGGTAAAGTCTTCTGTCAGGAGATCTTCTTCAGACTACCAGACCACTGAAGCGTCTTTCAACCGAAGGTGGCTATTATCAAGGTAGCAGTATATGTACTGCAGTGCAGCTTCCTTCAGACAGGTATGCATTCACTGCGATAGTCGAACAGCTATACTGCCTTTGAGCTCGCTGACTATACCCTCAAAACTAGTCAAGGAGTGCATGACCTTATTAGCAATTGCTTCAAGCTTCTTTATTTTTTGACTTGTATGAGTGCTAGATCACAGCGGAAACTGCAAAGCCTAGGAGTATGCTAGGAAGGGCTTTCTCCTCTATTGCCCGACTTTTGCCAGACTAAGATTAATATATCTCAGTTCACACCTTTGGCGAACCTAGCAAAGTGGCTGGAATTGTTATTAACTTTCTCAATATATTTGTGGCAAGCTCAAAATGCTTCGTCGATCTATGAAGATCTGGTGATCCACTTTCAGGAGTTTTTAGGTAACACAAGGGACGAATATATGTCTAAGTGAGACCCATCGATTTTAAATCGACTCTACGAACTAACCTAACCTAACCTCGACGACCCCTTAATAAACCGAATACATATATTCGACATCCATATGTTTTAGAAACGCAGAAGATCTCCAACAATAAAAGATATTTATTAATACCTTAAATTTACAGAATTTCGTTCCTAAAACTATAAAGGCGATTAGTAACCCTTATTCGCCTAAATAACTAATTCGGAAAATATTAGAAGACATCTTGCCATATTTGCTTCTTAACTTACATACCTGATCTACTGTATGCTAAGAACCGTAAAGCGCCAGCAAAAGTAACTTGGAAAATAATAAAGTAGTTAAGAAGCAAAAAAATGTGTAAGAATTTATGTGATTGTCAGCAACTGTTTACCACATCATACACATATAGCAGCATACGCTCTTTCAAAACCGCCGTTCCGCTTGCCATTGGACTTGCAGTCGACCATACATAAGAGTGTGAAACATGTACATATGTATGGCGCTGTACAATGCTGTAATGAAAACATTAAATGTCATATGAAGACCTTCACTCATCGCTCAGCTCATACTTGTAATATAATATCTTACTGTGGCTTTTATTAGCATTCTTTAAGGTTTTTAAAATTGCATTTTTAAGAATATAGAGAAAACATTAAATTAACAAAAAAATAGTTTTTCAACTATCTACTTTCCGTCGATTAAACAACAATTTCTGCTTGGTATCGATTACTTTTTATTTGCTTATTAAGAGACATATTTTTGTAACGTTTTTCCCACCATAGTCATGGTGACAGCGGCAACATCTGTTTTCGGCTTTTCTGCTATCAATTTCCCATTATACACTGTTTTGTTTAATCCAATTTGATTTTAATCCAATTGAAAGTCGGCTTAAGTATTTATTTTTGTAATAGTTAAATGATTTCGAGAATTCAATTGGCTGCATTTTTTACCGAAAATCAAATATTTGAAACTAACTGTTTACATTTACAACTTTACATGGTATCTGTATGAGTATAAAAAAAGCCTGGTACACATGTGGCTAAAGATATACATTTTTTGTATTACCGTTTTTATGTAGAGATACATTTTTAAACGATATGTGAATACATAACTGCATAAATATTCACAAAGACGTATTCGTTAAATTTTCGGGTAAAAAATTGCAATGTTGTTCTGTATTTAACTGCTTATGCCTAACAAAAAATATGTAAATATTTATATATATTTTAGTGTTATACCATATACTCGTACATGAGCCTTTTTTAAAAAGATACAGCAAAATAAAAAAGTGCGGAAGATTTAAGTTCGGTCCAAGTGGAGTTTGGAATTCCTTCGCACTTTGAGACAATCTGTATGCATGTAATCAAAAGTTACGCTATGAAAACTTGAATATTTGGGTATTTGTTATAAGTTTTTTTGGCAAACATATGAACAATTATACACTTTTTCGATAATTAATTTGAGATAATATTAGTTTTAATTTTTTGGTAGAAAAGTGTTTCGAAGTGGTCTCCAAAAAAATACAATAATGCGTTGGCGAAGCGTTTGAGTGTAAAAGGTTGGGGAATGAATTGTTATGAAATATTAGTTACAACATCGTTTGCAGTATTAGGGTAAAAAATAAGATATTTATCGACCTTAAAACATATTTTGAGAACATTGATTTCTTAATCACTGCCGTTAATGGTATTATTTTTAGATCAGTGTAATCGTTACTGGGTATAATACTTATGTGGTTTTGTGTATAATAAATTAAATAAGAAAAATCGATAACTTCGATTGCGCCGAAGTTCGAAGAGCCTTCATAAATAAAAAAAAGTTTGCCATACAAGAAATTGATTGTGATCGTTCCGTTTATATGACTGCTATATGCTATACGATAGTAAAGTATCGTCCGATATCAGCGATTTCGACAAATGAGCAACTTCTTTGGGACAAAACGACCCGCAAAATTTCAGACCGATATCTCAAAAACTGATTAATTTAAAAAGGAAAAATAGATATTCATAAATAAATCAACACTTTCTTAAGAAATACAAACTTTGCGATACTTCTTGAACAATCCTAGTATATACAGATCTTGGATCAGTTCATCATCATCATCTATTGTGAATGTTTCAAATGACCAATAAATATACAAATTATTTTTTTTCTTGTATTTTTAAATCACTTAAAATATATTATATTATAGAATTTATAGAAAACCAAATACAGCAACGTTTTTTAACGCGAAAAAATAATTTCTTTACAAAGAAAGAATCTTAACGCTATTGCGCATGCGTCAGAAGACATTTAGCTCAAAGTGCTGTCCGCTTGTTTGTGCGGTTCGCTACTTTAAAACGCTTGGCAAATTAAAGAAAGCAATTATGTATAAAATTAAGAGTAATAAAGAAAACCATTTAAGGCGTTTCCTGTTTAAAAACCTTCCTCTATAGCTCGGGAAGTCAATTTTTTCATATTATATATATAGTTTATGGGGTCTGACGTTTCCTCTTCTTCTGGTTATTATAAACTTCCTAATCCTGTCGTTAACAAAAGAGAAGCTGACGACTGAATATGGGTGATATAATTTTAACAGTCAACTTTATAGAGGAAATGACCATCTGACAGCTTGAGGAATAGCAAGCTACCACATGGCTGGAGCTCAACATCAACGACGTAAGGTTGACAACCACAAGGCTTTAATTAATTGTTATAAAAGTCCGAAGTAAGACAAGGAGATACGTACAGATACTCACAATCTTCAACTAAATGCTATGTTGTGCCAATTATGAACTAAGCGAGGAAAATGAACTTTTCACATACTATTAATCAGGACAACATACTAATAATAGAAAAAAATGCTCCCTGAGTTTCATTAAAGTACCTTACATACTATCACCAATATATGGTTTATGGTCAAGCAGATTGTCTGAAAATATTCATATTAGGTATATGGGGGCTAAGGGAAGTATTGATCCGATTCAACCCATTTTTGAAATTCAGACAAATTGTAATTAGAAAAGGACTTTTTCCGAATTTCTACTATATATCTCACAAATTGACCGTTTATTCCGGTAAAAAGTCAGCAACAGTCACTGGGGTCCCTATATTCGGTAACTGGAGGCTTGAACAGTTGTAATCCGATTTTGACAATTTTTAGACTTGAAATGGCATACCTCAAAAGCACTATTTGTACATAGTTTTGTCTCAATCTACTCATTGGTGCGTGAAACTGTAAGAATCATATGGAATTCAAAATTGTACTTATGTATTTGAAGTAGTGGTAGTTGTAATCAGATTTCGCCCAGTTTCATACTGTAACATATAAATATTACAACAATGTTATGAATGAATTTGGCTGAAATTGGTTGAGTATGATTTCCTCTAAATGTGGGCGCCTACTTTTGACATCTTGGATACAAAATTTAATGTCTCTGACGCATTTAGTTTTGATTTATCGCATTTTTAGTAGTCTTTAACAAAACCGTTACATGTGTGTCCATTTTCACCTATCATAGGAAGACTTTAAAAGATTTGCTCCGTGTAAATTTGGCTCATATAGCTCAAATAGCTTAGGAGATATATACATTAAACCTATTAGGTGGCGTGGCGACGTCCACTTTTTTAAGATTTTCAAATCACTAGTGCCCCTCCAGATTGTAATTTCTTCTCCAAATTACAGTTTTGTACCTTAATTTGCTGCTTAATTAATGTCGTTTTATGGGCGTGGTAGTGGTCCGATTACGTATACAAGTCTACTAAAATAATGGTTACTTTAAATTTGTTTTTAGTTACACATATATTGATATATTAAATGCTAACACTCAATGGGAAATCTATTAAATTAAATAAACGTTCTTTTTATTAATTTTAAAAATCGGGAGCACGCACGAAATCAATATACATATATGCAATTGTGTTAACATTTCTTCAAATCAAAACCACACAGACAATATAAACAAACTCATTGAGTTATTGATTTTTAGTAACACTATGGTGAAACCAGAGCATTTCCTCGATACAAATCTACTCAGAATACTCATGTAATTATAATGACATACTTGCACATATTGCATAACAACTAGATAATGTTGCTCAAATGTCGTGCAACAATTTAATTTGTCAAACTTCTGCATTGCGATTCAATGTCAGCATTAATATTAGCTTAACTTTTTTCCACATCCTTTGTATACATATATTTAATTCACATATATTACAAAATTACATATATAAATCAAAAGCTGAGAGTGCAATTGTGACATAATAAAATGGAATAATCCAATGTCAGCATTTTTTACAAAAAACTTGCAACTGTGCACAAGCAAACGCCTGGTACACAAAAAACTTAAATTGATTAATTTTAAGCAAAAAAACCGTTAAAGGGGAGAGAATTCATTGCTAATTCATCAGCGTATAAAAAGCAGCGGTTTAACGTGTTATAAAAAATATTGTACACATTATATTATATATTTATACAATATGCAGGCCTGTAAGTATAAAGTGGAGTTTTTTCACGTGTAGGACTTTTATTTGAAATAAATAGGAGGAAAAGGAATGGATGAAATAATAATTAAGCTTGATTATTTAGCAATTTTATTTGAATTGTTTGAACGGAATTTCGGCCATGGGATACTGCGTCTTGCGATGTTAATTTTTTTCGGTAGACCTGACTTCCTGTATAACATATATATTCTAATTAATAATATGATGAACCTCAACAAAAAATGTCAAACGAAGACCTAATAAAATTTATGCATAGATCTCACAACAAACTAAAGCTACATCAATCGAAATTATTGCAAATAATTCACTCAACTATTTCAAAAAAAGAGTTATATCCGATGATAACCCCGCCCGCCCCCAAAGGTTGTGTTGAATGCTACTATAAGTGTGCTAAATAAAGAATTAGATTAAAAATATTAAATTTTCCAGGAAATATGCTTAAAAAATTTACAATGGGACGCTATTTTTATTCTTTTAATAATTCTAATAACAAAATGAGACTAAAACCGTGCCTACTTCTTGTGCATCACAATTTTATACCATGTTTCGACCAACACTTAATCACGAGATTTAAGCTTTTGAATAGATTATCTCACTAATCTACTAGATATAGGATGATTTCGCCATACAAAAATGACACTTGTTAATCTCATCACCGAGGAAATTTGAAACTAATCTACTCGAAATCTCCCTGTGCGACTCTGATTTAACGCCATCTGTTAGTTAAGGGGAATTTATGACATTATCACAGCTGATTTAGACACAACAAATTGTCAAAGTAAAAAAAATTAAGCAAACAAATAAAATAAAGAGTAAAAAATTGATATCAAGTAAATAAGTGAAATGATATATATATGGTAAATGATATTCTAGTCTCGAAATTTTAAAATATCTCAAAAATATTTCTTACATTTTTGACGCTTTAGATATTCAATAATATCTCACTAAAGGTATTTTTCAAAATTCAAATTATTATCAAAGTTATAGCTGTTTATGTACCGTTGCAACTTGGTCGGTTAAGTTTTGACTTAAAATTTTAAGCGCGTTTTTCTCGAACTTGTCTTTTTCGAAATTATACCTATACTTACCTGAAATTTTTAGAGAGCCTTCTTTATAGACTTCTCTAGGTCTGGAACTAGTCATATTCCCAAAATATAAATTTTTACTATTTTTAAAAAATTCGAAACAATCAAAAAATATTTTAAAAAAATTATTTTTTTATATGTGGTCACGTGCCAATTTTTGAGACTCCCACTTGAACAGCTGCTAGGTTTTGAAATTTTTATTACATTTTAATTTTTTCCTGTATTCCTGTAATGTTAATAAGAAACTAGTAAAAAATGGTTTGTAAAAATATGAATTGCCATTTTTCTCTTAAAAAAATACCTGAAATTCATGCCTCTAGACTAGAATACCCGTTCAAATAAAGTGGAAGCAACACGCGTGGTTAAATAATACATATGGTTTAAAAAACTAAAAGGCATGCTTTTAAAGCACTTCAAACTAAAAAGTGAAAAATAATTCTTAATATAAATTGGCTGATAAATACTTGTATTATTGTGTGCAAAGCGTGGCATGCTCAGTTCATTTTTTTCGTACACCGGGCATACCACACGCTACACCCGAACTTGGACTTGGAAGAAGACGCAATGAATCACATGAATGGCACAAATTATAGATACAATGATAAAAAATTCTCAACAGGAGCCAATAACTAATAATTACAATATTAATTTCAGCCAACTGTAAGAGTTTTAATTTGCATTTAGGGTAACAAAAATACCACTTCCTATCTTGCTTCGTTCCTATTCTAGCTTCTCCATACAATGATTCTCAAAAATGATCACACTTACTATCGCACCGCACGAGACGATAATTATTTATTACATATTTTTAGACGCACGTCTGCAATTCATAACCCCAAGCTTCAAAAATTGTGTCTGTGCTTGTTTGTCATGCAGTAAAATATTTTTATTAACAGAAAATCAAGTATTTTTTAACAATTTTCTTACAAAAGTGAGAGAGTCATACTTGAACCTTGTAAAAGCCATCAAACTCATTCCGTTCATAAGTTCATTCCTAAGCCATTTAGTTCCCCTTTAACCGATTGCAGTAGGAGAAAATTTCACTGTATGTGCAGCCCTTGTTGCAACATTCATCATAAACACCGGTTGCGACAGTGTCTCGGTGGCGGCGAGTTTTTGCCAACGTATTCACCTGCCCGCCGTGGATTTCGGCCAAAAAAGGAAACCTGGCATAAGGGAAAACTAGCTCATCTTCCACAACATTGCTACCCAAATCATCCCATTCCACTGAAATTCGACAGTTTTAATTTTTCGTTAACACCAAAGACATCGATGCAACATGTTAGTGATATACAAGTACATACATACAAGTATATCGATATACTCCTGTATATATCGCAGATAGACTCACTTGATTTCTTGAATTTTGTGTTGAATCCATTCACGCAAATAGTGCTGAGCACCGCATCCAGAGCGGGACCGCAAACAGTCCTGCCAGTGCCTTGATGTAAGGCCACTGATAGAACAAGCAAGAAAGCGCAGATTTTCAACAAAGTCATTGTTATTGTACAAGTATTTAAAAAATTTGTACTATCTGTTCCAACTCTTGAGGCTATGAAAGCAAACTGATGAAACTTAAGATTTCGAGTAGGCTTTTATACTGATGGTTTTACATTAAAGTGTCCTTGTTGTACCCACACACGTTTAGCATAATTTAGCCGATATGAGCGATTATGTTTATTAAGCTTCATCGAATCTTTGCATATTTATGAGTGCACACGTGATTAACACTAACGATAACTGTAGTAAGATTGAGAACAACTAAGAAGTCCATGAATATAAGTCCCACACGAGTTCATATGAGTATGCATATGAGCGAAGGTGTAAAGGAGTAGTCTCTTAATGAAATATTTATTTTTGTAGAAGGCGTTAATAATTTATTATTAAAGATATTTTAGGATGTGCTATTACAATTTAATTATTTTAAGATAATTAATACCTGGACTTTTTGGATTTTGTATACAGTTTTTTTATAATATTCGTTTATAAGTAAGTATGTACTTTAAATATCATAATCATTTCAGAGTGCCTCTTAGTTTAGTCTACAGCTATGCGTAGAGAAAAATTGTTTATCGACTAACAAATAGGATAAGCGTTGACAAATTCATTTAACGTGAAAGTCAGTCAGAAGATTTTAAAATGTATAAGCCTATTTGCAGTAGGATAACAACTCGCTGTAGGAGCAGGGCTTACGGCAGCATTCATCGTATACACCTTCTCGACGACGGCGAGTTTTGGCCACTGTATCGACGTGGCCGCCATGATTTTTGCCTAAGAAAGGAAAGTTCATCATACCGAAGGGCGACAGTTCTTCAGTCTCAGCGTTGCCTAGGCTGTCCCATTCCACTAAAATTTATTAAATTAGATACAATAGTCCATTATTATGGGCAATAGGGAAAATATGTTACTCACGTGATTTCTTGAACTTTGTATTAAAGCCGCTTTCGCACATAATACTGAGTGCTGCGTCTATGGCAGGTCCACAAACGGCTTGTTGCCCCGAAATATGCTGCAAGCCGACTATGAAGACCGCTAGAAAGGCAACAATTTTTAGCGAGCTCGAAATCATAGCGTCGATTAATTTATTTGGTTGCATGAGTGGGTATCAACAATTAACTCTTATATTTCTACACAACGTTCTGTTGAAACTGTGCAAAGTAACTGATGTTATTTGCAATAATCTGTTGCGCTTTTATACAAGCGTCTTCGCGAAATAAAGCTCACATATTAAATGGGTGCCACCCTGCGGATACGCAAAAGCCCATATGTTAGAGATACCCATTTCATATTTTTTAACCCCAAATTCAAGAACGTGTCATGAATCTAATTTATTTATATTTTGCATGTAATTACTAAGTTCTCAAAGGCAGCAGCATGCAGCAGCAGGCGTAATAGATTCATTAGACACTTAACATTATATATTCTCGCAAAGGTGAGGGAAATTATTTCAGGTGTTTTCGCAATTTGCAAGGCTTAAAGAGGGGGAAATATTTTCAGGTGTTGTCAAAATTTTGTATAACAAGTATATTGCAAATTTTTTTCAATATTCGTTATTCGATGAAACCGTAAATGATTAACAATCATATTTGGTATTTTGGTATCTGTTTACTTTATGTCTTCAAGTAAACTCGCTAAAAACTCAAACAAAGGGGCAGAATTTAGTATTTTAGGTATATGTAGTATCAGCGAGAGTGTCGGAAATCCTTATTTTAGGAATATGCGATCAAGGTTTAAACTGATTTCACTCAAAAAGTCAGCTGGAATAAAGAATATCGCCATACTTAGCGATTTTACTAATTTTATGTCAGCAAATTATAGTATATTTCAGCTTGTACTTTCACCTAATTTTGCTAAGACATTTTTACATATTTACCGATATCCTTTTTGTTTTTTTTGCATTAGCAACAGAGATCTCAATTTTCGGTACCAGGGGCTGGAAAAATTATAGTCTGATTTGGTCCAGTTTCTACGAGGTATGGTTTGTCTTGATGTTCTTTATGGAACTATTTAAGCAAAACTTTAAACGGATATCTAATGGCGCATGGTTTCTATATTGTAACAAATCGTATGAAAATCCGTTTCCAGAGATACATATGTATAAAATTTCAATTAACAGCTGGCGGTGCTACGCGATTCACACTACCTGTGAACAAATTGTATACAACCTCTAAACCTACAGAGCATTATGTATTATTTCCAAATTGTGAAATTTGGTGGAAAGGCAGCTTAGAACCAGAGGATAGACATAGGATTTTCATCTTTTTATGTTAAAAGTCAAAACAATTCATAAATAAAAAATATATATTTCAAATCATTAGCATGTATTCAAACTTCATGTAAGAATCATTTGAATATTTTATTACTTCAAAATATAAAATAAATAAAAACACACAGATACTGTAAGAGCACAGTAATTTAAATCTGTGGGGACTAAGACGAGCTATTTCACGAAAGGCAGCGATATGGCGGTTTGCGGCATCCAATACTCCAACGTACTATGAAATTGCGCGCTATCAAGTGGTTGTTATGTGAACTGCAATGAAACGATTTAGCGTGTATTCGCACTCCCTATTCACGACATTATCCTACTGTTGTGGACTTGGCGATGAATATTGAGAATGGTCAACGAGTATATTTGACGGCTTCGAATGGTGTTCAACGTGGTAAACCTCCAGCGATAACATTGACCAGTTTCTTTACGATCTGCCAAAGAAATCCGTTTGCTCCAACTTTACTTTACTCGGAGTCGCCACATTATAACATTTGGAATGCCCCATCGAATTTTTAACGACGGAAAGAAGGCGATGCGGTTTTTGGTTATACAGATGTGCGCTCTATTGATGCTATTGGTCGTATATATACAGTTCATCCAAAGGATAATGCATTTTTCTATTAGCGGTGGTTGCTGGTAAATGGATGTGGGCCAACGTCACTTGAGAGACTACGGACTGTTAAGGGTATATTAACATATCGTGAAGAACTCAACTTACTAAAAAACTACAACAATCATTGAAGCCAGTATCTCTGCATCTCCAAGTGAGATTCGCACATTATTTGCTTTTCATCGAACCTATCTAACTTGTCACACAAATATAAGGATAATACGTCAATAGAAAATTTACATTACAAATTCGTGTCAGTTCCATAAATCACGATCTTGTGATGAATGAGGAGATACTGCCGTAGAAATAAACGTTTGCCTCAAATCGTCGAATCTGAAGCGCTATATGAAGAAACTTCAGCTGACAATTGCTTAGTGATACATCTGCTGAAGAAATCTCTGAGCAATTTCTAAGGTAAGGAAGTCCTGATTAGCCCGATGACCCTAACCCATATGCCGTTTGAGTTTAAAAGACTTACATTTTCTAACCGTCTCGAATTCGTCACAACCCTTAACAAATCACAAGGCCAAAAAAATGTCGTTATCACAAGATACTTAACCGAAGAGTGTAATATGTGCACCAAAATACATCAACTACATCATAATCATTATAAAAAATTTTTTTCTGTATATTTCTAATAAAAAATTGAACTGAAAATCTAAAAATACAAGAAAATAATAAAAAACGTTAACTTCGGCTGAAGTTGAGATTCAATACATTTCACAGGTGCATTTCATATATTATAAAAGGTTATAAAAGTATCTTTATCTTGATTTTAATCTGTCAGTATGAATAATAGCTATATGCTATAGTGATCCGATCTGAAAAATATTTCCATAGATTATAGCACTATCTGGGACAATAATATGGGCAAAATTTCGCGAATATAACAGATAAAAAAGTTTCCCATACAAGAGCTTGATTTTGATAGATCCATTTTTTTGGCAGCTTAATGCTATAATGATCCGGTCTGAACAATTTGTTTGAAGATTGTGCCGTTTCCTTTATCTACAGCCCGTGCTAAAATTTGTGAAGATATCTGATCAAATCATAAAGTGTTACATACAATGACTTGAGTTCGATCGTTCAGTTTGTTTGGCAGTTATATATATTCTATAGTGCTCCGATCTAGAAATTTTAGTCGGATATTAAGTTTTGTGTTGAATACAAATTCTTGCCGAATTTTGTGAAGATATCTTGTACATTCAAAAAGTTTTCCATATAATAACTTGATATGGATAAGTCAGTTTATATGGCACATATGTATAGCTATAGTGGTCCGATATCGGTAGTTTCGACATACAAGCAGCTTATTGGGGAGACAAGGACATGTGCAAAATTTCAAATCGATATCTCAAAACCTGGGAGCCTATTTATAAATATTTTTTATAGGGTCTCTGACATTTCCTAATGAATGTCACAAACAGCGTGGCAAATTTGATTTACCCTGTTCGGAGTAAAATGTGAAGTGGTCGATAAAAAGACAAACATGTTTGTGAATAAGAAGAAACGACATTCCTTTTCATACTAATAGAATTTAGTTCATCCGCAAAGAGTCTTGGTATTCCATATGGAAGTTGCTTATCTCATTCGCTTAATTGCTAAAATTTTCATCTCTCGAAATTTGCTCTTTCATATGACTATCGAAAAGCTCTGTTTAACAGTAATTTTTGAAATCATTAATAGATACTTGTTTAATTCATTGATACTTTTAATGCTTGAGCGTGGGGAATTCAATCCATACGAAAACGCAATTATCTTTATTAAACGTTTATTTCATGAACAAAATCATTTTTATGCCACGCTGAAGAGAAAAGTAAATTTGAGTATTTCCTTTATGTAAATAATTCGTCTACTCGTAGCTAAAAGCAATTTTCTTTGTAATTTTCTTCCATTGAATGGTGTCTCTTTATAAATTTCAAATGTTATTATGCAACAGAAATGACCTTCAAGTTGTTAAGGTACGTTGTGCAAACAACAAAGGAACAATGTTTCCCATGTTATTTTACTCCACCCACTGGTAGCATTAGCTGACAGATGCCAAAGTGGTAATTTTCGGTTTTATTGGCCATTGACTATTGGCTGCGTTCACTTAGAAATCAACGTCAGCACTTTGAAAGCATTTCAACTATGCAATTCGATCGTTGAAGCTTTGTCACTCCCCTGTGAAGCTCAGCTCAGGGACGCCCCGATGTCATTGTGACGCAGAAACATTTTCTCAACACCAAAGATTTTCTCACTCAAAATGCAAGCAATATACACTAAAATGCTTGTGTTGAGATATTTTTACTGGTTACTGGACATTGGACAGCAGCGCTTAAAGCTTATGCGAGCATGTCCATTGAACATTGGAAAGCTGAATGACAGCATGAGAATTAGATTTGCTCAAGCAGCCGTAGCAGTAACAATAGCCATGGTAATGCAAGCTCTGTCCTTCAAAATGCAGATTACCTCGACTGGTATCTAACAAAATTGAAATAAAAGAGAGTGGCTGCCCCCAGTCATAATCCATTACATCATAAGCCGCATCAGGTACATGCGTATGACATAATTTTCTTCTTCATCGTGTGTAAGGATTTTCACAGGATATATTGTTGAAACGCTTTTGATTGCCGGTCATTCTGGGTATTTTGCATAACGACCTGTTTGAAAGGCAGAAATCAAAAGTGTGAAATATGAGGCATTGTGGTGATTTTGAATTCATTTTCAATGTAAGGAGTGTTTGTAGTTATTCCGAGTGTGAAAAATTAATACAACAGTACTATATTGTAATTTTAATGATGTCAATGTTCGTAGTGGGAGCGATTTTCACAACTAGATTTTGGCAACCGAAAAACTATACTACATAGAGCGCGGAAAAAATGTATAAAAATAGTTTCCATAATATACTATGAATAAAGATTTCGGTTTTCCGTGGTTCTTCAAAGAAAATCTAAATAAAGCATCTGTATTAAAACTCACATATAAATTCGGTTGAAATTGTGGAGGTATGTGATTTCATCTAAAAGTAGACGATGACACGCCTTTTACCCAATTTTCAAGCCTATTCAAATGCATATATACTGTATTATTAAACCCCAGCTGGGTGTTGAGCGTGACAATGGTTCGAATTTTCCCATCTGCAATCCCAACCTCATCAGAGCGCCAAAGAATAGATCACGAGACGAACTTCTGAAATTGAACCTGGGTATTTGGATGACTATTTAACAGGGCATTCCAAAATTCTCACAAACTTCGATTTCATTTCGAATAACTTATCGCCGGACCTGACTCTGGTGGTCTTTTTTACGAGGAAGTATGGTAGTTAACGTGCCGGTGAGGTCAAAAATCTTACAGGATGCCAGAAGAGAAATAAAAAGCCGCTTTTCAAAGTACACTGTGATTGTTCATCTGATTTATTTTAGAAATTTCAACAAACTGTTAGTCAAAGAAAATGGTAGAACTAAAAAATCGTCTCTGCTCTCCCCAGCAACCATAAGATGCTGAAATGAAAACAACTTAAAAGTTTATTCCATAAAGTTAACCATTTGCCTGCTGAGCAGGGTGCTTCAACAACTCCCTAACCAACCAAAAAACGGAAGTAATAAAAATTACTTTGAAACTGAATCAAAGAAAGCTAACTGGGAATAAAAGGAATAATTTGTGAAGAGATAAAAACTACGATTAAAATGTGCGAGAATAGATGAGCATTCAAACAAATTGTTACAACAAATTATTCAACAAAAAGTTGCACTTTCCACTCTTTCGTGTGACTGCATCAAAAGAATATCGTACATATTTTTGTTTGTTTGTATTTTTACGCATAATTTGCCACTGACCATAAAGCATCTGAAGGCATACATTTGGGAGCGCACAAAAAGAAGCTCGCGTAAGCTCATACAGTCAGTTAGTTGGTGTCGTATACGAAGATGGGCCGATGTAGGAAAACTTTAAAACAAATTATTATACTTTGGGGATTTTCCGCTTCATTCATTGAATTTAAGTGGACGAAGGAGACCAAGTAAAGAATAGTGAGGTTAACAACAGCACAAAAGAATATTATTGCTATGAACTTCAGGCAATTGTGTTGGCACGAGAAAAGGATTATTATCTGAATACTTGCATTTAGATTAAGAAAGTTTATTGTATATTGATGGCTGTCGGTGATAACGCTTAACATCAGCTGAGCCAACTAATTGGGTTTACTGTGCATTAGAAAAAGTGGATTCGAAAATAGAAAGATTTTTTGATATATATCTATATATACAGTACATATATACATATATAACCTTTTATTATTTTTACGAACAGAAAGCCTATAAAACCAAGAAAAAATATTAACTTCGGTTTCACCAGAGCTATAATACCGTTCACAAATGATCGGACAGTTTGTATGGCAGATATATCCTATAGCGGTCCGATACCGATGGTTCCAACAAACGACCAGCTTATTGTGAAGAAATCGTATGCACAGTTTCAGATATCTCTAAAACTGAGGGACCACTTCGCCTATATACAGACAGACGAGGAGACGAACATGGGTAAATCAACTCAGCTCGTCATGCTAATAATTTGTATACTCTCGCAACTTGTTGCTACAGAGTATAATAGCTTTGTTCACCTAGCGGTTGTTTGTATCACCGAAAACTAATCGAGTTATATATAGGGTTATATATTATATATATAAATGATCAGGATGAAGGTACGAGTTGATATCCGGGTGACTGTCTGTCCGTCCGTCAGTCTGTGCAAGCTGTAACTTGAGTATAAATTGAGATATCTTTATGAAACTTGTTGCACATGTTTCTCGGTATCGTAAGACGGTTGATGTTGCTAAGCTCCACAATAAAATAAAAGACTGTGATTTGGTATACAGGATCACATTAGTAAGGGGCATCTGCAATTAAAAAATTTTTTTTTGAAAGTGGGCGTGGTCCTACACCCTAATAGGTTTAATGTGCATAGCTCCTAAACCACTTAATCTATAATAACAAAATCCACCAGGAACAAATAGTTTTAGCACGTCGACGGTGTGAAAATGGGTAAAATTGGGTGATAACCCCGACCACTCCCCATATAACGGTACTGTTAGAAACTACTAAAAGCGCGATAAATCAAGCAGTAAACACGCCAGAGGCATTAAATTTTATCTCTGGGATGGTATGAGATGACGTTATAGGAACCGAGTACAAAATTAGACAGTGGGCGTGACATCGCCCATATCTTGGGATCTGCTTAACCAATTTCAACCAAATTCAGTACATAACCTTCTTTTCATATTTATATGTTATTGTGCGGAAATGGGCGAAATCGAATTGCAACTACGCCTATTTCCCATATAACACCATTTAAAATTCCATCTCATTCTTTCACTTTCCACTATGCAAATCACACGACAATGATTACATCGGGGTTAAACTTTGCGTGAATAATACGTTTAAAGTATGCCACCTTGTGACCAAAAATTATCTAAATTGAACCAAAACTGTTCAAGCCCCTATGTACTGAATATGTGAACCCCAGTGCCTAAAATATCGGTTACATCCGAACTTATCCCTTCCTTACTTGTTCTATACATTTTATAGCGTCACCGCCGTTTTTTCCTGAGCGTTACAAATTTCATGTCAAACTAAATATGTTATATCCTGAACAGGGTATGTTCTCTCGCCATGGTAATATCGTTAATTATTTCGGGTGCTGACTTAATAATTATGATTACATGTTGTTTCTAGTTCCTTTACATCCTTCGTATGTCTTACTTTTATTGGAATTGAAGGTTGTAAAATTTCCAGACAGATTAAATAATATTTACAAGAAACGCAATTGCAGCTCTACTAGCTCTTAGTTTATCTAATTTCAATGACTAAAGACTTGATAATAATAGAGCTACGTCGAACACTATACGACATGTACAACAAGTTCTTAAAGCAAAAAGGCTGCACTAGGTATGAAGAAGAGTATTTAACTTAACAATGAAAAACCATTCACCTTTTTTTAATCAACTATAATTTCCTTATACAATATATCAATTAAACATACGTTGCCGTTGTTTACATGACCTTTTAAAACTGTCCTATTTACATCATCCTTTTAATCTATTGTAGTTTCCAAGTAGTACGAAAGTTTCTCAAACATATTATCTAATTAACTTAGTTTATTGAACATTTGTATTGCTAAACAAGACTTTATTCGCTCTTACGATGATATGATATTATTACGTTGATTTGACTGCAGTTGAACAATAAACTAAGAATGTCCGAAAAGGTTTCATTTTGTAGCTTCGCTCAGCTGTTATGCTCTTTTTCAGCATCTGCTTATGCTTAAGAATTTTCTTGGTTTTTTATTTACTCACTTATCCACGCAGATAAAGTCACACGAAGAGCCACACTGACAAGGGTTTCACCGAATGCGCTCAGACAATTGCGAAACAAACCTGTCGAAAACTTTGAATAAGTTATTCGTTGGAGCTGAACGTAATCGGCACACAGTAATCTGTGATTGTAAAAATAGAAAATTAAATATTAAATGTAACTACTGAATAAAACACCTATAAATATATTCCTGCATATAAAGAGTCCATGGCCAAAGCAATTTCCGTTGGTACACTTAAATGGTTTCAAAGAAAAAATGCGATGGAAGCAATTGTAGCAGCCTACGCTGAACATTTACCGTTATTAACAAAATAATCTTGTTTCAATTTTGTATTTAAAGTTGAATTACGTAATTATAAACATAATTTTATTTACACAATAACCAGGAGGAAATCTTTTGTTGCATAGATATTTTCCCTCCACATCAACACAATTTATACAAAGCCATTTATGCTCAAGCAGTACATTATATTATTTATATAGTATATGCATATCATACATTATATTTTTTGTATATATGTATTAACACATTAGCAAACGGAAAAGCGTATAATAAGCGTGAAAAGACGCACATCTGCTTCTGCCGCAAGCAAAATCCTTGAAATGCAGCACTTGTGCCACAAAAAACACATCTGGCGAAACTTAGCCAGCTCAGCATATCGGCATAAATATATCTGAGTATGTGTAATCTTAGACTAAGTTTACACACAAAGACCTTTGCCGCTCATTACCGGGACATTCTCTTTTGGTGTCGCTCATTGCATTCACATCAATAACACGAGTCCGTCAAATCGAGTCGGACAATTTTCTGCATTTCCGTTCATACCACATTCTCAAATTTTTATACGCGGTGCACAAACAATTTTTTAAGTTTGCCCAGAAGGCAACCTCAGATTTTGAGTTATCGATCGGAAATTTTCCACCCGTCCTTTTCTCTCCAAGAAGCTGCACACGGAAACACCGATGTCGAACTATTATAGCATATAGCTGCTATACAAACTGAACAGACATTATTCACCCTTTTCTAAGATATTTCTATTATATTAACCATATTTGCATGCGTATGTATTTTCGTATTACATACAAAATATAGATAATAGATATAAATTTTCGGACATATGTAAAAATTCATTTAAAACCGAAGGAAAATTTCAAATGTAAAGGAATGCCAAATTGCTTAGCAGCGAACTGTTACGAACAAGAACACAAGACGTGTTGCCCGATCACGAGCGGTACCGTCCCTTTGGCTTTTCTCGTCGTCTCCTCACCTACAAAAAAACCAGTTTGGGCGACAAACGTGTCCCCCAGTGAACTGGCTCATAATGAATGTATTCATACAATATACGTATATAAATGCAAACAGGACTGTATGCGTTGACTGGCATCGGTATGTGGGATAAGATAAACTTGTCGAGCATAGCTACTTAGGTATATTGCGAAATCTGCTACATTGATTGCAAGCCTCTACACATACATATAGAATATTTCTGAAGGTATGCTGCCATGCTTGAGCGAATGTGTGGCAGTTTGCATTGCACTGCCAGTGCACTTTCTCCAAAGATATTCTCTATACGAGTAGATATTCAAACACACAATCGGAATATATAATAGTATACATACAAACATACTATATTCACATTTAGACCAGCTCTAGAAAATTGATCCTTCATTGAAAACACGTATTTTTTTAGATTTACTTTAAATACAATACAATGTCGAAATTTTAAACCATATTGTGTGGCATGGCAATAAATTTCTATGATTTGAGGGGCAAAACCGTTAAGTCGAGGTATTTAAAAATACAGTTATGCAATTACTTAATTCGAATATTGAAGAAGTTATTTACATATTACTATAAATCAATTTAGCGCGGTAAAACTGCAATACTTTCATTAAGCCCTTTTGGACCACAGAAATTAGTAACTCTTGTTTGAGAGTTCCTGAGAATTCAACTGGTAGCAGTTATACGAAGGAAGTAACAATATAGAAATTTTTTATTTAAAGCAAAATCAGATTAAGACGCGCACCAAGTCTGACAGTTTATCTTTAAACGCATTTTTCTCAAGACCACATTTTATTTTTGGCTGCAGTTAGAACTCTAAGGCAAATGACTCGATTGTTTTTTTCTACTTATGTATTTGGTATATACATATTTCTCTGGACCACGACCTTAATAATAGTACATTTTTGAGCGAAATTAAATTTTATTCAAATTCTGCCAAAAAATGTATTGTTTCTATACTCTTGTTGCTAAAGAGTATACTTATATAAATGATCATGATGACAACACGAGTTGCTTTGCGAGTAACTATCGCTTTAGTGAAAATTGAGATATCTTGATAAAACTTTCTACTTATATTCCTTGACACCCAAGGGAACTCCCGGTATTGCAGATGGACGTAATCGGGCCGCTGCCACGCCCACAAAACGCTATTAAACGAAAACCTATAAACTGTTATAACTTAGCTACAAACTAAGACACAAAGCTGTAATTTGGTACAGAAGATCGCAGTAACAGACTGTGGGACACCTGTGGGCTAAAATTATTTTAAAGTGGGCGTGGCGCCGCCTCATAAACGGCTTAAACTAAACCGCTAAAGCTAAATCAACCAATCTTGTTGATAAGAATTATATGTTTTTATATTAGAAATTAATATTTCTTAACAATCGCAGGTCATAGTATAGTCAATACCTTACAGATCAATGATCATCAATATTTTTTGGTTGTCAACCGCGGTGAACGCCGCGATCATTGCAGCAGTGGATGTAGATCAAAAAAAATCATATTATATAACATGTTGCTTCAGAGTATGTTATAATAGTTTTGTTCACCTAACGGTTGTTTGTATCACCTAAAACTAATCGAGGTAGATATAGAACATATCTTATTACAAGTATATAAATGATCAAGATTACAAGACGAGTTGAAATCCGAATGTCTGTCTGTCCGTTTGTCCGTCTGTCTGTGCAAAACGGGACTTGAGTAAATATTGAGATATCGTAATGAAACTTTGTACACGTTGTTTGCAAAAGAAGGAGGATGACTTTGTAAATGGGCGCAATCGGATCACTGCCACGCCCATTTAGCGAAACCTTATAAAGTGCCATAACAAAGCACTGAATTATGATATAGACATGTAACTTGTCACAGAATATTGCAGTAGTAAGGGGCACCAGTGGGCTTAAAATATAAAAATAAAAAAAGAATTGCGTAGCTCGTCCTCTAAAAGGTTTAATGTACATACTCCCAAACCATTCAAGCTAAAATAAAGTTGAAAACTTCTTAAAGCGCGTTAAATCGATAACTAAATGCGCCAGATACATAAAATTTTACCACCGAGATGGTATGAGAAGAGTTTATAGCGGCCGCGGTCAAAATTGGACGATCGCCGTGGCACCGCTTATTATTAGGAGAAATCACATATCTCGTCATCTGCTACACCGATTTCAACCAAACGGCATAAACAATTCTTCTGATATTCCTATACCACAGTGTGAAAATGGGAGAAATCGGACTAGAACACGCCTACTTTCTATATAATACAATTTAATATTCCATCTGACTCTTTCACTTTTCAGTATGCAAATCAATCACCAATGAGTGTATCGGTATAAAACTTTGCAGAATAGTGCCTTTAAGAAATGTTATCTTAAGTCTAAAAATTTTCGAATTCGGAACATAACTCTTCGAGCCCCTAGATATCGAAGGTGTGGTCCCCAGTGCCTAGAGTTCACTCTTCACCAAAACTATCGGTTAATGTGTGAGACATATAATTGAAATTCAGAGATAATTCTCCTTATAATAGTATGTCTGTTTATCAAAAATGCTTCCCTTAGCCTACTTACACCTAATATAAAGATTTTTGAACTTCCGGATGATTTTATACCGCAAATATCGGCCAGCATGTGAGTTATGGAAATGAAAATGAGTGAGCGTTTTAATCATAACAAGGTATCTTTGTGCATAAAGTGGATGAAATCGGCTGAAAATTTTACCTAGCCTACATATGACTAATATGAGGATTTTCGAACATGGGTTGACTATACTCCTTATATATTGGTGATGGTATTTGAAGTACCTTAATGAAACTCAGATTTCATATGTTTCTGTTAATAATATGTATGTTAGTAATGCCAAAAATAGATGAAATCGGGTCAATATAACACGTATCTCCTATATACCTAATAATAGATTTTCAAACAAACGGTTGGCCCTATGAACTTTATTATATTAATGATTTAGAGCTGAACATAATTGGAGTTGGTCTAGAACTTGGTCTTAATCTCAAATCCCTGACGGAAAGTAAAATATAGTTATAAAATTAATTTAGCCTATGACCTATATACTTTTGTATAACTTAATAAAATACCAAATTTGATTGTAATCAATTTACAATTTTGTCGGACAATTAATTTTGAAATAATTCGCAGCATTTTTGAAATAAAATTTTGCGACCGACTGAAGGTAATTCCCCGGCTTTGATT
Source organism: Bactrocera oleae (assembly GCF_042242935.1). Lineage (NCBI taxonomy): Eukaryota > Metazoa > Arthropoda > Insecta > Diptera > Tephritidae > Bactrocera > Bactrocera oleae. The sequence goes on along the minus strand of NC_091537.1, from coordinate 26,087,520 downwards.
TTGGAAGTTGCCAGAAATTCGGTTCCACCCGAACTTGACCCTTCCTTACTTGTTTTTATTTTTCTTTTTTCAGTATGCATTTGCAGCATATTTTGAGTAAGCTACAGATATCATGCAACAAAACATTAATTATACTCTCGCAGCATGTTGCTACAGAGTATAATAGTTTTGTTCACCTAGCGGTTGTTTGTATCATTTGAAACTAAACGAGTTAGATATAGGGTTATATATATATAAATGATCACGACGAAGAGATGATATCCGGGTGACTGTCTGTCTCTATATCTCTATGAAACTTGGTACAAATATTTCTTAGTACCTTACTTAGTACTTAGCAGATGGTGTAATCGGACCACTGCCTCGCCCACAAAACGCTATTAATCAAAATTATGTGATGAGCGTGCGTTTAAAGTATGCCACCTTGTGACCAAAAATTCTCTAAATCGAATCAAGTCCTAGGTACTGAATATGTGGACCCCAGTGCCTATAGTTAACTACTTACCGAAAATATTGGTCAATGTGTAAGATATATAACTAAAATCCATATAACAAAATAATTAAATGAAACTCTCGATAATAGTATGTTTGCGTCAAAAAATGGGTTGAATCGGATCAATGCTTCCTTTAATATAAACTTTGCGAACACCTGAAGTAATTTCCCGGGCTTTGGTCTTTGCAAGTTGCGAGAGTAAAAAATGTTCGGTTACACCCGAACTTAGATTTTCCTTACTTGTTTTCACTTTGTGAAATTCACTACGTAATTCTAATGCTGGAATAATATTGAATGCTAAAGAATTTTCTTTCTCCTGATACGAAAATTTCTTAATTTCGATATCATGACGATGAAAGGACTCTCTTACTCTCTTACTCTTCTAAATCAGGTGATTTAGTCTATTGTAATAACATTCCTTTCTTGATGAATTAAATATTGAATAAGATCCAAATCACTGACGGTTGTTCATTGACTCCTCAAAAACTTGTTTGAAAGTGTTGCTGCATAACGGAAATAAACTTCTTTTAGTGCCGATTGACATGAAAGACACTTACGAAAATATCAGATTTCGTCTTTAAAATATAGTAAACACACTTGGAGAACTAGCATTGCACTTTTGCTTGGACTACATATTGGTTACACACAATTTTGCTGTTTCATTTGTGAACATGACAGTAAGGACAGAAAAAATTACTGTACGAAGAAAGTGTGGCTCACGCGTAAGTCCTTCACTCCAGGTCATAAAAATGTTGAGCCCTGATAAAATTTTTTGTAAAAGCTATGCCTAGAGATGGCAGTGGGTTTGATACCTGGAAAAGAATGTATCAAATTCAACGAGGCAAAAAAAAAATGTGGAAAACGGTTGGTCTCAAGGGCCATCCCTGCAACTTCCCGCTAATTTCATACGCTAACGTTCAAATTTCGCTTTTTTCACTGCTTTTGAGCTCTTCGAAATTTTTCGTTTTCAATATCTCGCAAGTAAATCAACCGATTTTGACCCGGTTTGCGGCAAACGATTAGTTTTTGGTGTCGATCGGTCAAGTCGAAAAAAACGATTTTTCAAAATTTTTATTTTTGAGATTTCCAAACTCACACGAAATTCAAGTGCAATGAAACCCTTTGGAATGCCGTTTAGTTCATTCAAATCGGTTGAGCCGTTTAAAAGTTATAAGAGGGTCACATACATCCACACACACACACATACATACAGACATACGGACATCATCGTAGAAATGTTCGGGGAAGCTTCCTCGACCCTCAAAACGTCGAGATCTGTTGAGAACTCGATTTTTGCAAAATGGGGTGAAACCAATATCTTCCCGATTTTTAGAAAATTTTCCATTTTCTTAGCGGGAAGTTAAAAAAGGGGAATATTTGTAGTTACACAAATATGGCAACTGATAAAGGATAAGAGCTTTGAAGAAAGACTGAATGATCAGAGAAACTCGAAGGTAAATGTTTTCTGAACGTTATCCAAAATTTTCTAGTAAACCATAAATCGGAAAATTACAAAAACTTTATAAATGCGCTTATAATGTCATATAAAGCTTTGGGGTGTAATATATCCTTAAAAATGCGTATGCTGAACTCCCATCTGGATTTCTTTACATCAAGTTTGGGTGCTGTGAGTGACGAACAAGGCCAGAGGACATTTCCCTAATGGAGAAGCGCTATCAAGAGAAATAAAGCGCAGGAATGCTAGCAGATTATTGTTGGAGACTTCATAAAGACCTTCCAAAAGCCAAATTCTCACGAAAATCATACGTATTTTTTCTATATTAAGCAATAATTTCTATAAATGTACCTGAGTTAAAATTTTTTTAACTAGGGTAATTTTTATACCCTGAAGAGGGTATTCTAAGTTTGCTACGAAGTGTAAATATAAATCACCAGCGTGACGAGCTTTGTAGCCATTTGTTTCGTTGGCTGAATGACATGTAGCTGTCTTCAGCCAATTCAGGTATGAAAAAGTCATTACTAACGGACTGCATTTTTGAAGACATATGGACCAATGATTCACTCTGCTTATAGAATACACCAAACAGTGACTTTTTGAAGATGTGACGGCACCTCACAATGGCTTGTGGATTATCATCAATCCAAATGCGACAATTTTGTTTATTAACTTATTCATTCAACCAAAAGTGAGCTTTATCGCTGAACAAAATTTTCTTGTAAAAATCGGGATCGCTGGCCCATTCATCCAACGTGCGACACACGTAATGGTAGTTCAACTTAAATTTTTACACGTGTTTGAAAGCTCGCAAACTAAACCCTTCCGGAAAATCTTCGATGAAGTAGATGTGCACAGCTCCTATTATTGCGCGCGGTGGCGGATGGACTCATTCGGGTCTTCTTCGATGCTCTGCTCCACAGCAGCAAATAGTGTCTTCGGTGCGCCATGTACGGCGTTTCTGAGGATGTGAATTATCAATTAGAGTAAAACTGGAAAACCAATGCATGACTTCTTGAATTACCGACTCTGATGAGTGATTATATCGACCGAATATTGGACGCAGCGCGCGATGTGTCGCGCAAACTGAACCATTATTTTGGTAATAAATTTTCACGGTTTGCAAACGTTGTTCCGGTGTAAGTCTGTTGATTATTAAAGGGCAAACCAAGCTGAGTATAAATCAAGTAACAGTTGTCAGGAAAACAAACTCAGACAAAAGAATTACCTTATTTAAAACCACACGTCTAAAAAAAACCCCGGTACATGTACACGGTTGCTATATGAAATGCACCTGTGAAGGGATATATATATATTATATATAGAGTTCATACATAACTATAATATTTATTTGTTATATACACGCGTCTATGCGCGTACCACATTTGTCTAATTAATGTTTTTAAGCCGATAAGTCCTATTAATTGCATGATTTTTTGCCAGATAACAGGTTTAAAATAACAGTTATATAAAAATGTGAGTAAAAATGCTTTTACTGCGACATGCACGATACTATCGCCAATCGTTCGCCGTTGTAAAAGTAGCATCAAAACACAATAAACACATTTCTCTTCCATCTAAAGTGACTTAATCAATGCGCTAAAATGTCACGGACACGACACCCTATCGAAATGACAAATGCGCCTGACATTTTCCATCCGCGCGAGCGCACAATCAAATGATTTAATAACGGATTTTCGATGCGTTCAGTTGCAGCATTTGTTTCAATGCAGTTGTGACATCGATGCTGATGAAAGAATGTTTATATAATCCATTATATATACTAAGGTAGATAAACTCATGTGCAATTATATAAATAGTGTAAGCAGTGCATTTGTAATGGTTGTTGTTGCATGCGGTTAAGGTGACACATTGCGCTGACAGATTGATTGCTTCATGTGACAGTTGCATAACGCGAACCGACCGACCTGCATGCCAAATCAAACGCAATTGTGTTTAGTAAAGTTAAAAAACTTAAGTTTTTGCGAAAAAAGTTTCGAATTCAAATGAGCGTTTAATAACGCTTACGATAGTTTAATAAAATGCTACAAATTTAAATGTTCGCTGTAATTATAACGAAAAAGTACCAGTTGTCGAGCGTTGATTTAAACCACTTTTTGTAACTCTTTCCAGACTTAAATAAGCCATGAGTCAATTTTGCAAATAGTTAAAAAAAAATGTTAGTTTCGGCTATGTCTCGCGGTTCGCCGAACGTAATGGATGGACAATGGAGAACTCTCTCTCTTTCATACAAACTTGACAATTTATTTTATAAGCTATGTCTGAACTTAATATTGGTTGGGGCACCCTATTTTCCAGAAGGTTGTACAACGGCAAATTGTTCTTCAATTCCTCATATTATTTTTTTAAGCTTCTGCCATTAAAGAAAATCAGCCTACCAGAGTTCCAAGGAACATACGTACCATGTTTTAAATGTCAATATCAATGTTAGTTGTCAATTATTGGTCTAATTTTCTGTACTTATCGGCATCAAATCAGTTTTATATATTAGTAAACTAATGGTCAACTTTTTTTGTTTATTCAAATTCTTCAAAAATTATACCCATATTACCTTCGGTATGATTCGAATTTAATTAGATCTTGGGTGACCAGTTCTAACTTAGGATCCGTTTAAACCACTTTACCAGTAGCAATAAAAGTTGGTGTTTGTAATACTTTACTAGATACTCAGATGATCTTATCTATGACCACAACTTCTGAGAAGTAATATTTGTATTGGAACGAGACTTGGGTTCATAAATGAACAATGTCACTTTTCACTCATATCTGAAATTAACGGACATGTTAATTTCCTTTTTTAATAAACGTATAAATTGAAGAGTACAATAATAAATAAATACCAGTATGAGGCTTCGTAGGCTGGCTTTGTCAGGTAGCATTTTTTGGCAAAAATTTTGTAAATATAGAAAATATATTGTTATGTTATAGCTGACGTTTATTCAATATTGCTTCAATCTCCCGCATTTTGGTATTTTAAGCTGTCATCTTTGATGGCAACTTGCAACTAAATTTTCCTCATATTCCAGAGGAAGCGACATCCAGGTATGTTGGAGTAGCCGACGGAAATATTTTGTTGCTTTTTGGCTTTCAGTAAAGCCCAAACATTCTTTAATGGATTGAAGTGTGGTGCCTGTGATGCCCAATCTAAGGTAACAATATGGTTCTTGTTTCCATTGAGTAAAGAGTCTGTTCCTATCTTTCGGATCATTGTCTTCTTGCAGTATCAATCATGGCTATTTTTGCCGTAAAGCATTTCAGCATTTCAAAATTCCAAATCAAAGAACAGAGAAGCATCCAGAAACATGCATTTGTGGGTTTAACAGAATTTTGAATAAATGGTTGTCCTTTTCTTAGTCAAACACTTCTCAAGGAGTAGAACAATACAAAAGTTGGATCATCTGCAAATACTACATTGCAGTGGATGTTTTCCTGCGCCAAATGCAACCTTTTGTCAATGTGTGTTTTTCATAACGTTGAATGCTGAATGCACTTGCAACACTTTTTAATATAAAATTTTGCCAGCACCTTAAGGAATTCCCGGGCTTTTAATTCTTGCAAATTACAAGAGTAAAAATTTTCGGTCACACCCGAACTTTGCCCTTCCTTGCTTGTTAATATTGATGTTACTTCGTAGATTCTTTTAAATTTGAATTAAAGGCCTCGATTACGGTTTTTAACCCAACTACATTTTGGTTGATTTTGAAATTAGGTATTATGGTTTTCAACACATCCCGTCAGAAAAAATTTTGGTTAAGGTGCTGCCAGGTATTACGGTTTTTAACTCTGAGCCAGTGAAGTTGAGTAGAGTATCAAAAAATGTCAACTGCTAAAAAGCAGTTGTAGTTAGACCTTAATGCATTTACAATATTTAGGAAGAATATTAATAGAAAATGGATAAAAGAAATATTTTATTTATATTTTCAAACTATTTTAATCAGTTGTAATGTACAAACCCATAGAAAGGTAAAAAATTTGTTGAGCTCGAGGAGTAAAATCTCGAAACTGGAACAGACAAGCTACAATTTGGAAGAATTAAAATAAAATTAAGTAACCGCGGGAAGTGGTGTATCGAACATAAAGAGCCGATACAATCTACTCCTCCTAGAAATATACTTTTTGAGTAAAATTAAAATTTTGAAACGTTTAGCCCTTTTTTAGTCATTGGTGTTTTAATAATTATTTACCGTTTCGTGTGCAATAACTAAATTAAATGGTTTTGATTTTTTGTCGAAAAATTTTCAACTGTTTAATTATCTGTGAAATCATAATTTGTTAGGTTGGCAACACCAAACAAACTTCGACTGAAAATAGGTGATAATCGTAATACCAAGAGTTGAGTTGATCTGCAATTGAATTGCTTCAACTTCAATTTAACCGAGTGGAGTCGAAAAACGTAATAGGGGTAAAAATTAGTTTTGACGCTCCGATAATAGCAGCGGACTCTATAATCTATCTATTAACTGGGATGATTTGTATCATAATGGATTTAATATATGAATAATACTTCCCCTGATATAATATTCATCATATCATACCATATCCTTCTCCAATTCTGGAGGAGTTTTGACCGAAATTATGTTAAGGTTTCTTAAATGAAAATATATATCCGTAGCCATATTTTTTCACACCAAGCTTTAAAATAACTTTGATTCTGCAGATCATTTTCCTAAATATATAAGAATATCGGTGTAAGTATATAAAAAGGTTAAATGTTTATATAAATTATCTTTATTATTCGGCAACCAGAGCATTACGCAGGGAAATTTTTATTCAAATTTAAAACTTAATATTAATGTGATAATTGTTCGTGACTGCATTGTTTTGTATTTTTGCTTTGAAAAGACCGACAAGATTACCCGCTGTATGCATTTACTTGCAATATTTCCAACTCATGAAGCTGCATAAATACGCATGTAGAGTTACGTGCACACATATATAAAACAACAACAAAACATACAACAAGTAATAAATGTTAAAAGTGTAAAGGAAAATAGTAAACGAAAAAGTGGAAGAATTGCTGCCACACAATTTGCTTCCGGAAAAAATTGCATGAAACACAGGATACAAGCAGCAAATTCTAGTGTCATGCAAATGATACGACACATACGGGCGCAATTTACGTTTTATGGTAAGTGCGACTTTCCACTTGCTACAGATCATACTCGTTCTTGGTGCAAGCTTAAACACATTTATGTTTATATTTGCATAAATGAGTTTTTATGAAAGTAAGCAAATAAATAGCAAAAGACGTCTTCAAAGGTAAAATATTTTTTCAACATCTTTGTATATGTTCGTCCTGATGCGTCTGATAGCTAAGAAAGGTTCTTGGCAGTTGTAATTAGAGTGCTGATAATAACCTTTCTTTTGCAGATGACTTTATTTTTATTCCCGCATGCAACTGAATTACACATTACGATCTAATATTTTTTCCAAATATTTAATATTGATATTTAGTAGCTGTTTGACGAGACGCAACGATATCCGTTTGGTAGTTTTTCGAGTTTTGTTTTAGATAGTACTACAAGTTTTCGCTACGAAAAACAAAATACAAAAGAATGCGTGAATACCCCACTCAAATGGCATAACTTTCTTAAGAAGGTATTCCCCACTAGAGGTCCAAATTTCCTAACTAATAAAAAAACAGCATTTGATATTTTTACAGCCCATTTTAATAACCTGAATAGGGTATATCAAGTTTGCCACGAAGTTTTTAACTCCCAGAACTAAACTTTGGGGAACCCATAAAACGGAGTATATAAGTGATCAGGGTGACGAACTGTTTGTCTGTCTGTATATATGCATACTTGTCACAGTTTTTAAGACATCGATCAAAAATTTTGCACATGTCCTTTTCTTCCTAAGAAGCTGCATATAGTTGACATACAAACTGAACGATCAAACCTAAGTCTCTGTATGAACAGCTATTTATTTAAAAAAATATCTTCATCAAATTTAGCCAATTATTATTATTGTCCAAAGCAACGGTACGATCTACAAAAAATTTTGTTTTGATCGGAATACTATAGCATATAGCTGCCTTACACTGAATACTTGAATCTGGGAGAGATATTATAGCTTCAGCTCAGCCAAGCTTAACGTTTTTCTTCTATTAGCTTTTGTTTATTCATATTTCAATACATAAAATAAATTAAAATAAGTAAGGAATGCCAAAGTCTGGGTGTTGAATCAATGAATGAATATGAATATGAGGTTTGCACTGCGACCCAGGGTCTATTGTGCCCTCTCCTCCATCACATGCTTTCCCAAAGTCCCAGCACCAACAAACTCCAACAACTTGCTGGGTGCTATTGAGGCAATGTGATCCCTGTTCACATAAGTGGAGCCTAGGGCCTTGAGCCTGCGTCTACAAATTGCGGGGCAATCTAGAATCAGGTGTTCTGGTGTTTCCGGTCCCATGTCGCAGAATCGGCAGTTGCAACAAGAAGCCATGCCCATGCTTGACAGGTGTTTCTTGAGCCTACAGTGCCTAGTGTAGAGTGCGACTAGGAGTCGGAGTTTGTCTCTGGGGAGGTTTATCATTATTCTGAACCTGGCTAGGTTGAACCCCCCCAGTAGCAGTTTGGCATGGCATCCCTGCAGCCTGTTGCCAGTGACTGTCTCTGCTCGCTCTCTCCTCCGTACGGAGCAGCTCCATTATTGAATAAGGCCCCACCGCAATGCATGGTTCTGGCCCCATCATTCTGGTAGCAGCCGCAGAGCGGGCGAGTTCATCTGCCAGCTCGTTACCGGCTACTCCTTTATGCCCCGGCACCCAGATCAGGTGTACACGGTTGCAAGCTCATAGGCGGTTAAGCCTTCCTATACACTCCTCCACTATTAGCGATCGAGTCTCGTAGGCCGATATCGCTTTTAGCGCCGCTTGGCTATCGCTGAGTATTGCGATACTCTTATTACGGTAGTTGCGTTGGAGATTTATTACTGCACACTGACTAATGGCAAGTACTTCTGCCTGAAAGATGCTTGGAAAACAGCCCATGGGAATGGAAAGCTTTGTATGCGGTCCCGCAATGCCAGCTCCAATTCCTTCTGGTGTTTTCGAGCCGTCAGTCTACCACTGAATAGTGCTGCCTCTCAGCAGTTGGTCGAGTGTGGAATCGCTCCAGTCCGCCTTACTGCCGAGAGTAACTTTAAACTTTTTCGTAAAGTTTACTCTCTTCGTTACCCCGTCTCTTGGAAGAAGGGCTAGTGGCATGTTGTCCTCTAAGGCCCTCATTTGTTGAGACGAGATTAACTTCCCTTTCCCATACTCTTCTGCTGTCATAAGCCGCACGGTATGCTTCGCAGTCTGGTTGATAACTAAATGGAGCGGTGGGAGCTCTAGCATGACCTCGAGTGCTGCGGTGGGGCAAGTGCGCATTGCCCCAGTGACGCAGACGCAGGCAAGTCTTTGCAGCTTCGATAGTTGAAGACCTATCGTAGTCTGTGTTGCTTTCGATGCCCAGGCCACCGCTCCATATGTAACAATAGGCCTCACGATCATGGTGTACAGAATCTGATGATACTAGGCTTGCAGCCGCAGGATCTGCCGGCCAGGCGTCTGCACACCATGCGTGCCTTTGTGCCTTTAGATAGCGTTAACTCCACATGCCTATTCCACCGCAAGGTGGAGTTCAGTGTGATACCTAAGTATTTTACTTCTCTAGACACTTCTAACTCTCTGCCCCCAAGGGATAGTATTCTAAAGCCCGGAAGACCCCTTCTTTTTGTGAAAGGGATGACGGTTGTTTTTTACGGGTTAATGCTCAATCCTACCGTATCGCACCATCCCTTTGCTAGGCTTAGGCACCTTTGGACTATGTCGCAGAGTGTTCTCAAATTTCCCTCTTGCCATTATAATAATGTCGTCGGCGTACCCCTGGCACCGAATTCCATTGTTCGTCAGCAGCTCAAGGAGTTCATCTACTAGGAGGCTCCATAGAAGGGGTGACAATACCCCACCCTGAGGGCAGCCTCTCGTAGTACTTAGACGTATCTTGCTTTCCCCCACCGTAGTTTCTGCAATTTTAGTATGCAGTACGGCCTTAATCCATCTGCATAAAGGAGCTTCCACGTTCCTTTTCTCCAGTGCTCTGATCAGGCTTGCGTGGGACGCATTATCAAAAGCACCTTCAATGTCTAGGAAAGCACATATCGCAACCTCATTGTTCACCAGCGAGTTCTGGATTTCAGCAGTTCTGCCTGCTCTGTACGAGTGCTGATTTGCATGCAGAGGTGTTACTTTTAGTGCATTCGATCTTATATGGTTGTCTATAACCGTGCCCGTAGTCCGGGTGTTACCAAGGAACAAAGGAGAGCCACACCCACAGGTTTTGGCAAAACTTTATATCTTTATATGAGTGAACCGGAGGTTCGAAAATATTTATATTAGGTAAATGGGGACTAAGGGAAGTGTTGACCTGATTTTACCCATTTTTGGCACACATTTTGGGTAACCTCAATTAGGTTGAAATCAGTCCAGCAGGTCCCGAGATATGGGGTTTCCCCTAACGGTGTGCGATGCTCGTGTCCAATTTTGACATCAATTTTCACAGAGTTTGAAAAGGTGATAAAACTACTACTTCTTAGCAAGAAGTTTGTTTGATATATCTTAAGCAGTTTGTAAGATACGTTCATTAAACCATTTCAGGGGCGGACCTACGCCCACTTTTAAGAAGATTTTAGCCCACAGATATCCCTGACTACTGTGATCTCCTGTACCAAATTACCTTTTTGTATCTTAATGTGTAGCTTAGTTATAATACTTTAAAAGTTAAAAAGACGGACAGACAGTCACTCGGACTTCAACTCGTCTCTTCATCCTGATTATTTATGTATATACCTACTACCCTATATCTAACTAAATTAATTTTAGGTGATACAAACAACCGTTAGGTGAACAAAACTATTATACTCTGTTGCAACATGTTGTAAGAGTATAAAAATTATTTTCATAAAGTTCTGCGCCCTGGAAGTAGAGAGAAAAGAAGCTTCATCGTCGTCCCGATTTCTACCCTTGTGATCTTTCGAAAAATGAATGACCGGTTCTTGATTAATACAAATGTCATTATCGTATGAGTAAATAAAACTGAAAACAAAACTTCATAAAATAACGACTAATCTAAATACGGTCGATTTATTTAAGGTTTTAGTGTTTCGTACAAAATATCTAATTAAAATATTTAAAATATTTTGAATCGAATCGAAAATTGCTCCTTAAAGCTTGTGCTATCTTGAAGATCGCAACGAAAAAAATACTTAAAGCTTAAGCTCCGTCGTCCGCTCAAACCGATCTTGTTGCTACGACACTAAAACGGCTATATTTTTGAAAATAATTTAAATTTTTACAAATCCTTTTAGGAAGATATTTTATAATATGTAGACTATACCTCCTTAACCAATTAAAGGCCAAATCAAATCTGCGGATAAGAAGTTGTTTTCGTTGTTATTTAATAATTCATTAATGGAAAAATAGGAAGTTAAAAAGAAAAACCTAAATTTGTTTGTTTAAACTTGGAGACAAATTAAGCAAAGTAACGCATCGCCAGCAGCACTTAGAGTCGCAAATTACGCATCGTAATTGGTTTGTCAGGCATTTAGGATTGTGACCGTTGTTTCTCGACAGAGCACCAATTGTTGCGGATGAAGGACGAGGATGTCTAGATGATGTAAGTGTGTTTAGAATTCGTTCGCACTATGTGCTGTCTAATGACAATTGATCCATCATTAAATCCAAAAAATTTTTGAAAATTTTCCAACACCACTTTTTTCTTCTGGTTGATACTTTATATTATATAAGCTAACAGATTGATCCATTTGATTTACTCCTCCATGGTCATAATATATAAAGGGTCTGGATTCCTCCACTGAAAGTATTTCGTGAAAAACGCCCCATTGGCTAGATCTGAATTAGATTACATAGAGGTCTTGCCTCTAAAAGATTTTGGCAGGCTAGACGGTTATCAAAAAAGTTCAGTTTTTTTTTCAGTTTTTTTTTTCTTATTTCATCTTATTGACAACTATTGGAACACGAAGATCGTCATCTACACTCCAATAAGCCCGCTCGGTACGAAGGTGGTGATAACCACTAAAAAGCAAAACTCTCGAAAATTCTTTCACTTCATCGGTGTTCAGGACAAAATTATATCTGTTATTTAGTGGAGTGATATTTCACGTTTCATGCTATAATTAGGTCACACCCGTCTTCAAACTAGTTCGCCAAAATTAATTTGATCGACTCTTTTATCCAATCAAAAGCATCATGTAGTTTTAGAAAATGGTTATGCCCATTGTTTCTAATCGGGGACATCACTATGAAACTATACATTTTTAATCTATTTTTTTTACATTATTATCTTACTAACAGTAAATATGTCATTTACTTGTCAAGTAATTTTTCTTAATTCAGTTTTCCGCAATTTTTTTAATTCGCTTCCACTTTTACATTAGTTAATGGTTGTGTATTCGAGTTGTTTGCGTGTTTGTTACACATCAATGCCCTTCATTTATTTATCTTATTCATTTCCCACTCCATCATGCTTGAAATACCCTGTGGTGGGTGCACCTTTGGTCTTACTCCAATTCAATCGAATGCAATCCATTTCAATAACATTATTCACTCTGCTAAAAAGAGATTTTGATAGATTTCATTTTCGCACAATATATGCGAGTATTCTATGGACCAGCTCTCCGCTTCGCTTCCATCAATGCTTTCGACTACATTAAATGAATAGAATTTTCAGGTTCAACGCAAAAAATGTCCATTTTCAATAAGAGTGTTGCCAATGTTTATTTATTTAGTTTAGTTCAGTTTCACCGAGGAATCGAATGTATTTATGCGAGTTGCCTCATTGATACACACAAACAGTGCCATATAATCGGAGCAAATACAAAAAATTCACGAGTGTTGTTGCCTTTCATCACCGAATTTTCCGCTGGCAAAGAGCAAAGATAACTGTGATGTTTTGCCAAACTCTCGTTTATATTTACTATATGGAAGTACTTCGAGTCGACTTTGTAGTGAAGAGTATCTATATATGTACATACTTATGTCGAAAGGGCGGCTGTAAAGTGCAAGTAAAGTGTAGTAAATAAATATACATAAATAAATATTTGTTAAAAAACCAAATAGTACAGTCGCAGTGTAATATTTTTATTACATTCATTCGTAGCGTTGAGCAGATGTGTTTTTACTCGCATTTTCTAAGAGGGATACAGTATTTTGATTTTGTGTAACATTTTCAAACACACCAACGTCTGTATATTTGCTTGCTCACATTCTTAACATATGATTTCGGCTACAAATTGATGAAAAACATTACAGTCGGAATTGTTGAGAAAAAGAGACAATTTGGTATTATTTTGTTATGGAACTGACGTTGAGTAGATTGTGAATCCATGTAAGGGTGGGATATTTTGTAGCGCCCATAAAAGCGCAATCATATTTTGAATTTTTGATTTATTTCTATACCAGATACCAGCGAAATTTCTCATTTCCTCGCCGCTGTTTGCTGAAAATCTAAAAATCTAAAAATGAAAATAAATTATACATACTTGTATGTATATCAAATGAATTTGTTGATATTTGAGCATTGTAAGTTCTATAAAGGTACAGAGTTCAGATAACCTCCACTCTCTTTCCTGTGTAGATAATAAACGAAGTAGACAAGAGTGAAAAACGTTTGAATTTAGAACCGCAAATATTCAAAGATATTCGTTGATTTTAGGAATTTGTATTGATTCAAAGAACACCTTCTAGGGCATGAACTTGCTTCGAAACGTTCGTGAACATCTATGTATAAAAAACTATGTGTCATGTTTTCTCTGGGGATAACTCCTAAACTACTGAACCGATTTTAGTAAGCGAGTGCTTTTTCACTATGGGATATGGAAAATACTGCTACCAAAAATCTTTCCGTGGTAAGGACATAGGTCTACAGCAATATCCTATTATCGATAAAACGAAATATGATAACATTCAATGCTAAAATAAAAATAAAATCAATGCAACCGCACACAAATCCCTCGCATGTGTGGGAACTGAATTCTCTACAACAGTATAAGGCGACCGCTGCCTTCCTCACACTCTCCTCGATGTTTGGCTTCCATGAGCGATTCCTATCCAGGATAAGCCACAGTACGTCACCTTGTCCAACTGTTCTATCACAAATAAAACTGTAAATGATATGCTTGAGATTAGCTTCGACCTCAAAATTATTAAGACTTCTAATAACCACCATCGGCCGTACGTTGTTGAAGGCATCCTCGATATCAAGGAAGGTACCCACAGCATCGTTTTGGATATTTATAAGGGCTCCCTTCAGCCATGACATGACCGAATACAAGACAGTGTCGATCGACTTTACTTTGCTGTAGGTATGCTAAGCACTTAACAGCCTGTTCTTTGGAATTCCACCCTTAATGTACAGGTCCATGAGTCTCGCTCTTTTTAAATGCTCCAAAAATCACACTTATCTATTTAAAATGTGAATTAATCAAACAGTTGCTCGACTAATCAAAGACTGTGTCATCATATGTTTTGTTATCGTTATGTTTTCAGTAACAAACGACTGACTTACTACCACAGTATTGCTCGATATTTACTGTATTTTTAAATCAGTTATTTAACATCAAACTTGAAGAACTGCGCAGTTAAGCATCTAATTGACTTCTGCTAATAATTAAAACAGTAAAAGATCTTTGGTATTTGCGAACTACAAATCGTCTAAGCTAAAATAAAATAAAACTAAAAATGTAACAGCAAACTTTTTCCACTCCACATAACAATCGCCCATATAATTAACTCAACTCAACTAGGCTCCAGACATTATGTTAACTTCAATATCAATTTGCCATATTTAGCAACTTACTCATGTGTAATGTAGTAAGTGCTTGCGAAACCTGAGGTATATTATCTGTTATTTATGGTAAGTAAATAAGCTAAAGCTACCGATGGTAAGGGCTTTGCGTATACCTACTTTAAGTCTACTCAATTTGTGAACACTCGCAGAATGCAAAATGTTGGTCAAAATCTTTAAGTGAAACCTATTTCTTCGTTCTTTCTAAAGTTTTGAGACTAATATACATACACTTTCAAAGTAAGAATTAAATGAAACATAAGAAACATTACTTATTGTGACAGGTTCATATCTTATAATAGTTCTGCCAACATTCAAGGTCATAATATTCTTAATTTAATATTCTAAAGTTATGAAGTTTAATGTGAAATGAAATTAATGTGTTTCTCATTACTTACATTGTCACAAAAACTAATGATGGGATATAATATGAAAAATACTAGCACTTAGTGATGTTTTGTGATCAAATACAATTTATATGGTTTATGTATGTACATTGGTGTGTATCAACCTATTAACATAAAATACAAATCCTCACACATTCCTTCTGGATTACCTTTTTGGAAGGAGAACTTTACTTATTAAGCAACAGAAACTGCTCTTCCCAATGTATATCATAAATATTTATTTTTATACTCTCGCAACCTGTTGCTACAGAGTATAAAGTTTTGTTCACCTAACGGTTGTTTGTATCACCTAAAACTAATCGAGTTAGATATAGGGTTATATATTATATATATAAATTATCAGGATGAAGAGACGAGTTGAAATCCGGGTGACTGTCTGTCCGTCCGACCGTGCAAGCTCTAACTTGAGTAAAAATTTAGATATCTTTATGAAACTTGGTAGACATGTTTCTGAGTACCGTGAAACGGTTGGTATTGCAGATGGCGTAATCGGACCAATGCGTGGGCGTGGCATTAATCAAAAACAAATAAATTGCCATAACTAAGCTCCGCAATAAGATACAATACTGTTATTTGGTACACAGGATCACATTAGGAAGGGGCATCTGCAGTTAACATTTTTTTAAAAGTGGGTGTGGTCCCGCCCCTAATAGGTTTAATGTGCATATCTCCCAAGCCGATAATGTTATAACAACAAAATTCACTGAAAGCAAATGGTTTTAGCACCTCTTTTACGGTGTGAAAATGGCTGAAATTGGGTGACAAGCCCGCCCACTCCCCATATAACGATACTGTTAAAAAATACTAAAAGCGCGATAAACCAATACTAAACATGCCAGAGACATTAAATTTTATCTCTGGAATGGTATGAGATGACTCAATAGGAACCGCGTTCAAAATAAGTCAGCGGGCGTGGCACCGCCCACTTTTAGGTGAAAACCCATATCTTGGGACCTGCTTAACCGATTTCAACCAAATTCGGTGCGTAACGTTCTTTTTATATTTTTATGTTATAGTGCGAAAATGAGCGAAATCGGAATACAACCACGCCTTTCCCATATAACACCATTTTCAATTCCATCTCATTCTTTCACTTTCCACTATGCATATCAAGCAACAATGATTATATCGGGGTAAAACTTTGCTTGAATAATACGTTTAAAGTATGCCACCTTGTGACCAAAAATTGTCGAAATCAAACCAAAACTGTTCAAGCCAATAAGTACTAAAAATGTGGACCCCAGTGCCTATAGTTGACCTTCTACCGAAAATATCAGTCAATCCACAAATAAATCTCAAACGAGTATACCATTTCACTTTGCGAGAGTATAATATGTTCGGTTACATCCGAACTTAGTCCTTCCTTACTTGTTGTACTTGCTTTTTTGTGAGCAACTCAAAGAGCTCATTTACTACAAGGCTCTTTAATAAGGGGGACAGTACCCGCCCTGTGGGCATCCTCTCGTAGTACGAAGACGAATCTTGCTTTCCCTCATAGTGGTCTGAGTCATCCTAGTGCGCAGTACAGCTACTATAAATCTGCGTACCAGAGCTGCCACATTCCTCTTCCCCAGTGCTTCAATTACACTTACATGAGACGCATTGTAAAAAGTACACACAAATCGCCACCTCTCCATTTTCCAGCGAACTTTGGATTTCAACTGTAAGTTGGTACAGAGCAGTGTTAATAGATACAGTTATCTAAATGATATATACATGAATATATAAAATGATGTTTTATCTAAGTATATGAAATTGAAAATATTTGTCCTTGAAAAAGTGTAAAAGTTAGAACAAGTGTATAGTATTGTTTAAAGATATTATCTCAAATATTCATAAAATATATTCTTTATTTACCAAGATAAAAGAAATTTTATAGATTCTTTCTCCTATCTATATTCTAACTGCAACCCATTATACTGATAATGAGTTTTATTTAAAAATAATTTGTGCTACCATTCATTATTTTTTCTCATATAAATATAATATCTGCTATTAACTCAGTAAAATATAACAGAGACAAAATACAATTTACTAAACAATACGTAGTGATTCATTACAAAGGGTTTTCCTAAAAAGTATAAAAAAAAATACATCAACTTTTTCGAAAAGAACACAACGGTATTCAAACCCCATTTCAGATAATAAAATTCAAAATATCATTAATTACAATAAATATTGACTAAATGTTTAAAAATAGTTCCACACATTTCGTTGTTCCAATAACGCTTAGATATTAGCGAGATAAATGTCTCCCAGCGTGCCACAGTGTACTAGATCACACAAAAATATCGTTTAGCAGCACTCCAACCATAAACCGACCCCGAAATCTATTCAATTCAGCCACTCCCTGCAACATAAATTTCCATTTGAAGGCCAAAACTCGTAAAATTGACCACCCATGGTTATACACAAAAAGAATTTAGCCAGCGGCTGCAAGAATTCAAAAGACAAAACAAATACGAAATAACTTCAAATATGTTGCATGCTCATTGCAAGGAAATTTAGTATGTGTGTGTGCGTAATTCGATATTAAGGAAAGCAGGTCAATTTTATTGCATTTTGAGTTAATAAAAGCAAATAATACGGTAGTATTAAGTAATCGAGAAATAACTAATGCGAGCAGCGCCCAAAAACACAAACATACGCAAATGCAAGGCAGCGTCTCTCCCAGCTCCTCGAATATGATATTGGTTTATGGGCTTGCTTTGCTTAGCCTTTACTCGTGTTTTTACCAATATTTTCTCGCCATTCGAAGCGCTTAAAGTGATGTGAATTATGTGTTGAAAGTTGTCAACCGCCTAAATATATGCCATACCACACAAGTATACACACAAGTCAAAACAAGGCGATACTTTTATGCCCTTTAGGTTAAGCGATTTATTTATTTTCGCCACATTCATTCCTCGTTCTTACTAATGCTCGTAAATATGCAAACCTTGGAGAGAATGGGGTGAAAGTGAAAGCGTTACATGAATGGGTTGCCATGGCACAAAAATCACTACGAAAAAAATAAAAACCATTGCAATTGAAATTAACTGTGAACCAGATAGTAATAAAATTTGTGAATTCGACTTCATTTTTGCGGTTGCGTTTTTGTTGTATATGCTTATGCGTATGCGTTTTTATGTTTGCTTATTCAAAGTATACATTTGCCACAATTGAGGGATGTGACCAACCCTTTCAACTGGGAGGATCTGGCGGTTCAGGCACTCAATTAAATTCTACCAAAAATTATTTGCTGGCCTATATATGGTTTGTACGAAATTGTTAGACAAGTCTATGCAGAAGAATACTTTAAAACGACTGTACGCTCCCTGATAAGTAGAACTAAAGTTAAGACAGAGAGCATGAATAATTTCTTGAAAAACAAGTAACAGGAAAACTCATGAATTTTGCGGAACTTGGCGGATGAGGTTTTCCTGAATCTAATATTTCTAGGTAACATCATATTTAGTTACACTTGGTCTATAGTTGTAAAAATGATCAACATTAGTTTTTGTATTTTAAGCCTCCCTAAGCCATAGCGACTGTTTGAAATGGCAGTGAACAACTTGATAAATCAATCGAGAATTGCGCATTAAAAAGGGTAATCGTTGGGTATGTAATTATTAACTTAATAGTTACAGAGGCACTTAAACTGTGGAATAGTGATCCATCCTTTGTCAAATTAAAGGCAAACTTTACTCATTGCTGTGAATTTTAACCGATAATGGTCACTTTAGTAATCCCCTGCGCAGCTTATTTTATAATAAGCATACTAGGTTAATATCAACGTACTAAGCCTTAATCAAATGTTTGTACTCGGAGGAAATAAATTCTCATGACGTTTTATAAATAATTTGCTTCAGTCAGGTCATCCTTTGTAAAATAATGATTTTGTATTATTTCAGTTGGCAACTTTGTTTTAGATATATTTATTTATGTATTTTTTTATATGCATATATGTATATTTAAATATCATTTTATGTAGATATGTACAAGCAAGTACAATGTCCTTCGATTGGAATTTTATTGTCAACGATTACAAGCAAATGAATGACAAAAACAAAAGTTATGGATTATCGCTTGCCTTTGGCCTTTCTTTTATACTTGCCCATCTTCGACCGCCATTAAATACATATTTACTGCTAGTATCATTGTTGTTGTACGTTGTTTAGGCTTTATTGTTTGGAAATGATTTTTCATGCATTAAAGTATTCATGAATATCCATTCATATTTCCGGAAACATTTATGGTATATCTTGCAATGTGTGTGTGTGACTTCGCGTTGGTGGTAAAGACTTGCTTACTAGTTACTGATCCATCCATCTAGGAATTGCTTTAGTTGAAGAATACACAATTAGCTTTATTTATCATTATAAGACTTTGCTTGTTTTGATATAAAAATATATATTGTTTACTTGTTTGTTTTTTCATGAAAAAATTTATAGCTTAAATATTTATAAAAACGTAAACGAACACTTTATTAAAAAGGACTAAAGTTATGCTATTTTTAGACAAGACCCACAATAACCTGTTCGATTATCTTTTTGTTTACTAATATATGGACACAAGCAAGATTTTTACAACAAATTTATTTAATAAGATTTTGCTTAAAGTAAGCTTCCTAAAATTGCTCTTTAGGCTTCTCACGTTGAAAACACATAATGAAATTTCTTGTTGCGAAGGGTTTATTTTGTGTGACGTTTTCATAAATAATCCTTCATAATTAAAGTGGCTATTATAATAAATATTGCAGATGCAATGTTATTATTATAGTTAATTAGTAGTTTTATATTAAAGAAATTAGTTAATTTAAATTAAAGGTATCACCACTTGTCGTTTTAACCTGATCTACGAAGTTTTAGAATAAGCCTATGGTTATTAAAAATAATAGTGTTTAAAGAGCCATTAGACATGGCAAGTGAATAGAAAGAATTCGAGAAAATTGATAAAGTTTCCGATAAGCTCAAAGAAATAGTCCAACAAGTAAAGAATGTCTAAGTTCGGTTGTAACCGAACATTTTATACTCTCGCAAGGTAAAGTGACATACGGGATTTTCGTATATATTTTAATTAAAAATAGAAAGTATTACATCCATTATTTACAATCACAGACAAGAAGATATACTATTATTATAAAGAGATTCTTTCGGAATTTCAATAGTATCGACTTTACACATTCTTGGCACAAGGGTATGCTGTTGTCACAAGTATATTATATTTTCCACGAATTTCAGTACTTGAACTCATAGACTAACCTATATGTTCGCTATAAAATCAGCCATATGACTGGTGTCCGCACATTTGTCTGGGTTCTTGAAAAGTTAAATTAAATACTTTCAGAACACTATTTGTGGAAAGTTTTACCCTAATAACTGCATTTATGTTTGATTTGTATACTGTAAAAAGAAAGAATCAGATAGGATTTTAAAGTTTGTTATGGGAAGAAGGCGAAGTTGTCAACCGATTTCGCCCATCGTAGATGAAGTAGATGGTCTAGTAGTTCCTGAGATATATGACTTCACCTAAGCTGAGAAAATTAATGTTTGTGACTCTTTTATTTTGCGAGTTATTGCACTTTTAGTAATTTTCAACATAAACGTTATATGGAGAGTAGGCGTCATTATTATTATATTTTCTTTATTTTAACAATGTATTAGAAAATACTAAAAAAAACTTCTTCTCAGCTAGTTTGGTTGAGGTAGCTTGAGTGGGTTGGAAGATATGTACATTTAACGATTTAAAGGGCCCGAACACGCCCACTTTTAAAATTTTTTAGCCCACAAGCGTCTCTTACCACTGCGATCCCTTGCACCAAATTACTGTTTTGTATCTTAATTAAATGCTTAGGTATGACACTTTATAGATTTTCGTTTGTGGGCGTGGCATTGGTCCGATGACGTCCACCTACAATACCAACTTCTCTTGGGTACCAAGAAATACGTGTACCAAGTTTCATTAAGATATCGCAATTTTTACTCAAGTTACAGCTTGCACAGACGGACGGACAGACAGTCACTCGGATTTCAACTCGTCTCATCACCCTGATCGTTTATATATATATAACACCATTTCTATCTCGATTAGTTTTAGGTGATACAAACAACCGTTAGGTGAACAAAACTATTATACTCTGTAGCAACATGTTGCGAGAGTATAAAAATAGTGCTACCAAAACACCAATCATTATAAAATAAGCCTTCTGACCTGGAGTGGAATGCAAAAGGACTACTAGCTGTTAACAAGGTTCACATGGTCGCAATGATAAGTGTCCTAACCATGAGGTAATGCGAGAGATCTTGGAGGACGTAACTTGCGAAAGTTGCAGTGAGGAAGATGAGATGGAAACATCTTGACACATTCTCATTTACCGTCCAGCTTTAGCCAGACTAAGGTTAAAGCACCTTAGTTGCCATAATTTTTACGAACCTGGCGAACTAACTGGAGTCGATATTAGCCAGTTCAATAAATTACTGATTGGCTTTAGGCGCTTTATAGATATGCAACGGTCTTTTTGATCCATACTTAGGAGTTCTAGGCATCACAACGGACAAGCTTCTCTAGCCGTCTAAGTGGAATTACTCGTGGTTTCACGAATATCAGCCTAATTTAGGTTGATATATATATTAATATTTAAAATAAAACTATTTCCCATTAATTGATAAGGAGCTCTTGTGGCGGATGTAGTGGTCACCTCAGATTTGGTGCATCCTGGGTAACGCTACAGCCTTGAGCTCACTAACCGTGCTTAGAGTTACTTTGTGATAAGACTAGTATGGGTGCCAGGCCATAGCGGAAGCACAGGTAACTGCAAAGCTGAGGAGCTGGCAAGGAAATGCACCCTAGCCTTGCTATCATTATGCTCCCCTCTCCCTAATATATCTCGCCGAGCTGGTGGGAATAGAATTAAGCGTCTGAGCAAATTTGTATTGGCCACAAGACGCTTTGTTGAGTTATAAGATCGAAAACAGGAGTTCTGTTTTCATGGTTTCATGTAGTAGTCCAACTGTGATCTCTGGATCAGCCATCTGACCATGGCCGGCCCGAGACAACTTAACGCCCTAGACTAATGCAAAATTCTCCACCTACTTTGCCTTAACAACATAAATTATAATTTTTAAAAATTATTCAGGTCATTTTAGTAAAAAAAACTCTACTCGTACTCTAAAGGTTTAACATAATTATTTAAAAGTATTATAATTAGTAGTACAATAAAAAGATTTAATTAATCAAATAATTTCCTGCCTTTAATTTAAAAAAATCATACACAACTGTTTTAATTTTAAGAGTTTGGGCCTTTCGTTTTCAACTGATAATGTTGCAAAGCCTATCTTTTAATTTTTCGTTTGAATATATATAATTTAAAACGTCCAGTGGTGTACTGTTATGAGCAATTTTTCTGCCAATAGCTGGAAACTCTCGTCGCTATTGGCAACTCAACCAAAAAATCATTCACCATAGACAGGAATATGCAGTAATCACTTGGTTTCGGATTATAAAATGAATACATAAAGACCTTCAGTCACTATCGATGTGTTTGCAGTCTGGCGTTTTCCTAATGGAATACAATTTTTCTCCTATTAGCCAAATCTGGCCAATTTTGGGTGATTGCTTCGTTCAGAAATCTTATCTTTCTAATACCGTATAGCGTAACTTATCTTACACGAGGCATCTATTGAAAAAGTGATGGATTTCTTTAAAAAGTCTCTAAAAGTTTATATTGCACATTGAATCATCGGAAAAGTGTTTTTCCAAATTACTTTCTTAGATGGAGAAATAAATATTTTAATAGAAAAATTATACACATATACATTTTAAATTCTTAAAGATCTCTATCAAGGTAAATTTTGCTAATCCTAAAGTTTTCTTAAACATTTTTCAATTCGCAAGTGTATGTTTTTCTTATTTTAACATCGCCCAGACTTTAAAACCTATTTATCTTAACTATAATATCTACTACTAGACAGGTTGAATATATGTATATTCATATAATACCATTAATTTATACACTATATTAGTACCGCATACTCGTATATGAATTTAAACTTAGTTCTTCAGGCTATGTTTTGTTCTCTCTTTGAACTTCCTTTGTAACAGCAATAAAAACGCAAGTATAATTTTTACACGTTTTTTCACAGATTCCCACTGCTATATTTCTTAAAAAAAAAGAAACTAAATCCTTTCCATTTATATTATCTGCATTATTTAAAATATAGATTACCACTCACATGCAAACACTTAGCCCACTTTGCTCTCCCAATGCATGGATGTGTATTGTTTTTGTACCTTTCGCATTCAATTGGCACGAACTGGTTTTTTTATGATGTTTAAATTTTTTTTCGCGTTGCTTCTTCATAAATGTTGCATACTAAACCGCAACACTGTCCTCTACTGGCCGCCAACAATAAAAACAATTCAATTACTTTCATTTCTACTTTTTTAGCTTATCGTGAATGTGCCTACTCTACTAGTAAGTATAATATTATCCGATTATCACATATTTTATTAAAGACATTTTATAAAATAAAAATTATAATTTTTTATAATAAAATAAATTTAATACCCTTCACAAATACAAATAATTTGTATGTCAGCTATATACTATAGTGGTCCGATATCGGCCATTCCGATAAATGAGCAGCTTCTTGGTGAGAAAAGGTTATATGCTAAATTTAAGATCTATATCTCAAAAACTGAGGGTATAGTTCGCGTATAAACAGATGGACATAGCTAAATCAACTCAGCTCATCATGTTGATCATTTATGTATATATTTTATAGAGTCTCCGACGTTTCCTTCTGAGTGTTAAAAACCTCGTGACAAACTTAATATTTGTACCCTATTCAGAGTATAATTATAAAGGGGTTTTACATACATACAAGTATGTATTAAACTTGTTTCCACCGTTGAAGTTATGACCATTATTTTGGTAATTGATACGACCGAAAATAGGGTTTAGAACTCGTTTATGAAATGTTATGAAATGCTAAGTTATTGTATATTTCATATAGTAAGTTATGATATAAGAAAATTATATACATATACACGAATCGTCAAAGGTAATCCTTCACATTTGATTTAAAGGACAATATCACAATTTTTTCAAGGTAGACATTCTTTTATGGTTATCGAAAGGATTAGAAAAAACAAATATATTCATTTAGCTCAGTGCAAATTGATTTATACTGAGGAGTTTTGACTCAAGTGTTCCGTTGCATTCAAGTAATGTTGTCATTGTAAATGAGATGAGATTGTCATCACTTTATGTATACTCGAATTTATTTATATAGACCTTTATTTGAAAGGTGAAAGTTATTTAAGTGAGTTTTTAGAACCAAACCTTTCGAATACGGTAGGTGGGAGAGTAGTTCATAACATAATTCCAACAATTCAGCGATCTTATCACAAACTGATGGAGAGGTAGCGTCTTGTCTTGGCAATTAATTCTTCGTTCAATAAGAACGCTTAATTTTAACCTCGACGGGCAATTAATACAAAAACGCCCAACAATATGGTTTATTAATTATTTTACCATGTCCGCGTTAATCGATGAAAAATAATACTTTCGAATTCTAAGGAATACTGGCTAATCTTTGGCTGACGATGTTGTGTTATCGGAAGTTTTGATCTCTCACCGGGCAACAACTGTTAGGTGAACAAAACTTTTTCAAATTAACACGTAAAAGGTATTCTCGAAGACAACCCAGAAGTCATATACCTCGACATAAAGTGATTCATATTTTGGAGAAAGAAATTCTTTAATAGGTTTTTTCAGTTTTATTATCGAACATATTCCTCTCTTTAATGTTACTGTTACACAATTTCTCACTCTCTAACGTTGAGTTGATTCTTTTTTGTTGTACTTCTAAGTCGCCTTAAAAGTAAACTTTTGTTATATAACTACCTGCCCAATAAAAGTTTACTAAAACTCAATTCTTCTATGACACACTTCCTGCTAAGGCCAAAAATTAAATAAAAATGCTAAATATGTGCAAACGCTTATCTACAATATCAAATCTCGTTAAGCCAACAAATCCCATAAATAAGCACAAATCAGATTAGAACGCAAAATATCTTCATAAATGTCAAACAACAATAATAACAACGCTATAACAAGTTTTTGTGTGGAAAATAGACCTGATGTAAAAAAGCACAGAGAATAGAGGCAGTTGTCGAATAAATGTGTTCATGTGTTGGGAAAGTAATACAAAAAAGAGAAAAAGCTTGAGTGCAAAAAGAAAGTTGCCTGCTGTTAGGCACTGTGGCCATTCGCAATCGCCCACGCACGACGCCTTAAGCAACGACATGCATCAGATCTTTGTGTCGATGGAGAGTGCAAAAGAGTCACGTAGCACTTAGCACTCGACACTTTTTTGCGGCGGTTGGTGTCACCGTCGCTTTCGGACTTTTTTGGATGCTTGCTCTGCTTTCCTGTTGATTGTCGCTGTCACCCTGAAAGTTGTACGCAAGTTGACTTAAAAGACATCGTTTTTTAGGGAAATGCAAAAGGGAAACGACAATTGAAGAAAATCAAGAAAAAAGCTTGGTGAAACTAACATTTTTTCATCGGATATCATCATTGGTCAACGGGCTATTCCTATTTATGCCCATATCCTACGCTTTTTTGCATTTTTACTATTTAATATTGCATGTGACCTTTCGCTTTCGATTTATTATACAGGTATTATATATGAAAGTCTAAATGTAGCCTCTCCCAACTATGATATCCCATCGGGCAGCAACAGTTTGAAACGCGAAATATTTTGAATAGGATCCTTCTTCTTATAGTGTTTAGTATTGAACAAAAATAGGACGAAAAAGAATCTTTAAAAAGTTATTTCATTTTTTAATTCTAACTGGAAGATTATTCGATAGCTTGGTAAAGATAATGAAATAGTCAAGTCTCTTACTCTCAACAGCTGATGGTACTGCATGAGAAGGGAAGCCAAAAGTGAATACTAAGAAAATAGTGTGGTGAATTAAATTTGGCGCCAATTTTTAGGTTTGGAAACGATACATCTGTATACTATAACGGTTATAAATTAATATGCTTGAATTAACCGTTTCAGAAAAAGAGTGTGTTCTCAGTAGTCAAAGCTGATGAAGCATTCACGTGGTTTCAATAAGTTAGAACAACATTTTATGAAATTTATTCCAGCATGCGGCTGCTATTCATCACTCAAATTTAAGGTATTGTTGTAAAACTTTTCTCCATCCTGACTTTCTTCCTATTTTCATATAAAATCACCCTTACTGATACAGACATATTTCTCCTTAATTGTATCCGGAATTTACCTATTTGTTCTGCTAAACTTTTAATAAACAAACACGCCTCCAGCCATTCAACATAACTTTACTTTATTTGGTATATTCGAATGTGCATTATGTATTCATACAAATGCACAAAGCGAAACGATAGCTCATCCTCAACTTTCTTTGGCCAAAGGTAATGAAGCTAATTTGATTAAATTCGTGCTTGGGAACAGGTTTTGTTATTCTGCATGCTTAGTTATTGCGCTTTCCATTGCCGCAATCGAATACAAAAGTATTGTAGGTTTAATGAAAAACGTGTAGCGTTTGTAAGATGATGTATATGAATAAACTCGTAGAATATATTCTACATGATATTTATACAAAGTATTATATTTAGTTATTGCGGGTGGCTGACTTATAATTTGCGGTCAAGGAACAAAAGATATATTTAGGCCTGCATTCATTTTAGAAAGTATGTGTTATTGATTACCCTAGAGTAATAGAGTACAGTTTACAGAACTTATTTGGAGACAATGCACCGTAAATATATTAAATATTACATTATTTTCGTTTTTGTTATCGATAACATCGTACACAGACCTATAGATGGCAGGCATAGAACTTTAACTGGAACTTTAACGAACATCTTGAAGACCTCTATGCGGAAAATATTTGCTTATTGTCTGTGAAACACTCCGACATGTAAGCAAAATTTAACAATCTATACGCCATGTCGAGTCAGGACAGAATGACAAAACGAGTTGAATACCGAGTTACTGTCTGTCCGACCATCTGTCCATGCATGCGATAACTTGAGTAAATATTGAGATATCTTGATATATGATGACATATGACAAGGTACATATGTTCCTTGACGCCATAACAAAGTCACTAACGTTCAAAAATGTAATTTAGTACGGACAATCGGTACATTGACATCTGTGGTTTGAAACTATTTTAAAAGTGGGCGTGGACCCGCCTCCTAATAGGTTAAATATGCATATCCCACAAACCTCTAAAGATTTTTGAAACTACTAACGGTGTAATAATTCAACAAGTAAATGCCTCAGAGATTTTAAAATGCCTCAAAATGATGCGGAGGTCATGTGACCTAGGTGACCGCCTACCTTTAGGTGAAATCATATATTTCAAGAGCTACGTGAGCAATTTCATCCAAATTTTAAATAATTTTAACATGTAGTGTTACGTTGTGAAAGTGGGCGATATCGGGCAATAACCACGCCTGCTTTGCATATATCACAATTTTAAATTCCATATGATTGCTTCACTATACGTATGTATGTATGTATATAACTCGACAGCCAATGATTTTATTGAAATCAAACTTTGCACACAAAGTGACTTTAATGTATGCAATCTCACGTCCAACATAGTCGAATTTACACCTTAACATTTCAAGTCTCCAGATACCGAATATGTGGACCCTATGTACTTAATAGAAATGAAAACAGCGTATTACTCTAATAAAATGGATACTAACAGTTTCAATATTACATTTTGCTTTGTTATTTCGAAATATGTCTATTTTTTTTTAATCAACGTAATGAACTTAAACGATATACTTGTATATGTATATGATATAAACTCAACCAAAAGGGCTAAATTCAATATATTGTATATATGAGGAAAAACTCAACTAAGTAAGTAATATTGTGGTATATAAAATATTATACGCTGGCTTAATTTTGCAAAAAAAAATCTTAGTTATTAACCCATACATACAGTATGAAATTAGCCGAACGTTTTAAATTCGTATATTACTTGTAACTATATGGGGGCTCGTGTTATTATTGGACTGATTTTATCCTGAGGGTGTTTCCCAGGCTTTGTATCTTAAAAATTGCGAAAGTATGAAGTTTTCGATTACACCCGAACTTAGTTCTTCCCTGAATGTTCAAATTTATTTTTAATGCTGCCATATACGCGAAATTACCTTTTTGCAGGGTTTTTTACGATTGGTCCCTTGTTGCTTGTTCAAATAAAAGTAAACAGTTCATTCCATATAAAAAGTTTAAGCATGCCATTAAAAAAAGTTCCTATGCCTCTAATCGCGAACTTATCTCGGACTAGTCGCATTTTTTGCAGGGAATGTAGTGCATTCATAAACACATATGCACGAAGTAAAAGCAAAATTATCACTTATAATTTATTTCACGCTTAAAATAGTGCGCTTATGGTATCGAAAAATTTAAGGTGCCTTTCATTATCAATGCCATCATTGCCATTTTAACCTCAAAAGCTTTTACTGCATTTGTAGGTATGTCGCTAAAATTCCGTTCATTCGCCAATATACGGTTAGAAAATTTAGATTGCATTACAGCTTATATGAGAGAATTTATGTTGTTGTTTCGAGCTGAAATTGGAGCACTACCACAACCGAAACCAATGCAACCGAATTTTGCACTACTTTTAAGGCCGAATATCGTTTGGTGCCTATGCCATGCAGGGCTTCGTGTATAATATCGACATATTTCGTAGCACTGACACTGTATTTACTTTCACAAGCTGAGTTGGAAGTCCACGCCACAGGTGCGGCATTCGTTTATGCAGCAATTTACAATTATCTTCGAATTTTATTTATACGCCAATTTAATCCCTTTAACTAGAGCAAACTCAGTGCAGTATTATAAACCCGAATTAGACGGCTTTGTTCACCGATTGTGGTTTTTATACATATTTTAAATTATTGTTTATGCGAAAATCAGTACATTAAACGGAGTAAAATAAATAAAGAATGACAAAGTTCGGTTGTAACCAAACATTTTAACTTGCAACTTGCAAGGGTAAAGCCGTCGAAAAACTTATAGGTGTTGGCAAAACTTTATATTAAAAATGTTTCCTACACAACATCATCAATATTCCTTATTCGATTAAATCGTGAATGGATAATAAACAAATTTGGTATCTTATTAACTTATATTGAAGGTCATGTACTCACTTAGTTTTAAAATATATATTAATCGCATCAACAAAAATAAAATTAAAATATTAAAATTATCCTTAAATGAGGAATACCTATATGACATTAACTCAACCGAAGAGGTTAAATAGCCCATTGGATGATTTGCAGCCAGGAGGAAAATTCGGCTGTATTCTAACGGAGCCTTCCCAACACCGGGCCGCATTGGGAAGTAACGGTGGCCTTACCGCGTCAAGGGGCTCTGGCGCGGCGGACTATTTGTTCCCCTTTCCAATAGCTGACCCGACGGCGCGCCTCGTCGTGCCAAGGGTCGTACGAACAAGATGAACAACAAAGACAACAACAAAACCACAACAACAACAACAAAAGGATCCCGGCAACAACAACAGCAAACGACGATGGACATTGATAACGACAAGGGCAGCGGTGCAGGTAAGGGCGAATCAGGGGCTAAACGCAAGTTCAGCTTCCTGGACGCCCTTTCGCCAGAGGAGCGAGCGCTGTTCGAGGAGCATGCCAGAGACGACGACGATGACATGCCCTCGTGCAGCGGCGTTCAGCAGGCGAATTCGACTGCGGCCGCTGCGCCAAAAGAAAAAGAGAAACCCACAGAGACTCTCTCGAGCAGGAGCAACTGCTCGGATGCAGAGGAGTCGCAACGGGCGACCTCCGGTGGGGCTCAAAAACGGAAAAGGAAGAGGGGAGGCAGACTTCCCCCCCTGCCACCAACGGGATGTCCGGGAGGACAAGACGATCCCAGAAGGAAAGGTATGAGCGGTGCCAGCCTGAAGTGGTACCTGAGGCACCTCCAGGAGGGAAGAACTCCGGAGGTAGCAGAAAGCCTAGCGCGGAACAGGGTGAGAGGTGACAGCACTTCCCCGGCTTCCGAAAAACATAAGGGTGGAAATACCGCGGCCATTAGGAAGCGCAATGGCAACAATCGAGGCCACTGCCCAGTAAACGCAACTCAGCCCGCAGGCCGAGGTTGCGAAAGGGCAGCTTCCTCTACCACCCAAG
Source organism: Bactrocera oleae (assembly GCF_042242935.1). Taxonomy (NCBI): domain Eukaryota; kingdom Metazoa; phylum Arthropoda; class Insecta; order Diptera; family Tephritidae; genus Bactrocera; species Bactrocera oleae. The sequence continues at coordinate 26,057,096 of NC_091537.1, read as the reverse complement.
CGGCTAAGCGTAAAAGCGGACAGCTGACGCCACAGGAGCCGAACAACACCAAGCGGCAGAGGGGCAACAACGCACAGGCGACTAGTGGCCACCGCTCCGCCCCAAACCTCCCCCGGCCAGTGGAGGGACAGCGCAGGTATGCGGACGCCCTCAAAGGCATTCGCATGGCTGTGCTGCCGCTGAACTACCCGGCGGAGGCGCTGGGTGCGGAGGAGCTCACATCGCTCCAAGACTTACTCATGGAGGAGGTATTCAGAGGATCTGGATACAAGGCCTCCTTCCATGGGGTATATTTCAAGGGAGGCATGCTGCAGGTTGACTGCAAGGATGAGAGGTCGGCTTGTTGGCTGAGGGAGATCGCTCCCAAGCTAACAGGCTGGAACGGCCCCATCCTCTGCGCGAAAAAGGGGGACGAAATTCCGCCCATGCACAGCATGACGGTCTTCCTCCCCAGATGCGCAGGAAAGCCTTACGAGTTTGCTTTAGGTCTCATTCGCAATCAGAACGATGGCCTCGATACATCGGCCTGGCGGGTGACCAAGAGCATAGCGGAGGATTCAGGATGGAAGCTCAACCTCTGCATTGATGACGAATCATACAAATTCGTCAGGAGGGTGAGCTTCCGCCTGAACTACAGGTTCAGCTCGGTGGTCCTGAGGCCGTTCAAGCCAAAAACGATCACCGAGGGCGATGCGGGAAAAGAAATGCAGGTGGATGAGGTTGCGACTCAACCCTGCGCAAGTACGTCGAAGCAGGCGGCAACTGCTGAGACAATGGCGAAGGTCCCCTCCGAGAAGACGGGCGAGCAAGGAGGGGCGCTACCCTCCACTCAGGAGCTTCTGGAGGGGCTCACAAACCTGGCGGGAGACATCGCGGAGGACGGTGAGCATGAGGACCAACTCCTCATGGAACCGATCCTGTAGTGGGGCCGCGTCTAGAAGTTGCCCTGCCCAGGTGAACCTGCATCACGCGGCGTCAGCCTCGGCGGTTATCGCGAGCAGGTTCACGATGGATGGACTGGGCATACTGCTGATCCAGGAGCCGTGGGTCAATAAAGGAGAGGTCAGGGGCCTCAAAACGGAGTCAAATAAGGTAATCTAGGATCTCTCAAGTGAGAGACCCAGAACCTGCATAGTACTTAGGAACGGTATTGACTTCTTCTGTATTTCAGAGTTCCTAACTCAGGACCTGGTCGCTGTGCAAGCGAAGAACGACGAAGGAGCGGACTTCGTCGTGGCAGCGGCCTATTTTCCGGGGGAGACTCCGACAGCACCCCCAGAGGCAGTCGGCAACCTGGTGGAGTATTGCAGGAGGAATAAGCTGCCCCTCATTATGGGCTGCGACGCGAATGCCCACCACACCGAATGGGGCAGCACGGACTGCAACACACGGGGTGAGTCTCTTATCGAGTTTATAGTCAGTAAGAATTTAAGTATAGCAAATGTGGGGTGCGAACCCACTTTTGTAACTAGTGTCAGAAGGGAGGTGCTTGATATCACGCTCAGTAACGAGTCTGAGGTAGGGCTGATCTCACAATGGAGGGTATCATCGGAACCCTCCATGTCGGATCACCGTATCATAAGATTCGTGCTGGGGATGGGGGTCAAGCAACTCCCTCCCAAACGTATCCCTGGGAACACGGACTGGGCCGTTTTCAGGGAATTACTCGCAACTAGAATTAGCAGTAGGGAGCAGCTGGATAGAAGCGCAACGGCTTCTGGATTGGAGAGCAGACTGTCTCCCCTAAACCAATCCATTATAGAAGCTTATCATAGCAGCTGCCCGCTAAAGACAACCGCCAAGGGCGGTAAATGCTCCTGGTGGTCTAGTAAACTCTCAGTACTAAGAAAAACGGTGCGCAAGCTATTCAATAAGGCTAAGCGCACCGGAAACTGGGAGGATTACAGATGCAGCCTAACTGCTTATAATAAGGAGATTAGGACCGCGAAACGGAAGAGCTTTAGGAAGTTCTGTGAGAGCGTCTCCTCAACCCCAGAGGCAGCTAGACTGCATAAGGCTCTGGCTAGAGGAAAGACGGACACAGCACTAGCGATTAAACGATCTGATGGGACCTATACGTCCAGCGCAGAAGAAAGAGCTACGGCTCTTCTACTAGCGCATTTCCCGGAGACGATTCAAGAAGACCAGATTCGACCTATGGTCGAACGTAGGCCGTCACGCTTGGACTGGACAGTCGCAAAACAGCTCTTCACTGCAGACTCCATCAAGTGGGCGCTGGCCTCCTTTGAAAAATATAAGTCACCGGGTGCGGACGGTATCCTTCCAGCTTTCCTGCAACAGGGGGAGCAGGTGCTACTGCCCCACCTTGTTCGGCTGATGAGGGATAGCCTAGCGCTGGCGTATATCCCAGAACCATGGCGCACCGCAAAGGTGATCTTCATACCCAAAGTAGGGAGGAAAGACTACTCATTGGCGAAATCGTTCAGGCCAATCAGTCTTACTTCCTTCCTACTCAAAAGTATGGAAAAGATCATAGACCACGAAGTACGATCGAAGGTGCTGAAGGCATCACCGCTTCATGAGAAGCAACATGCTTACAGAGCAGGCAGGTCAACAAACACTGCTCTGTACCAGCTAACCTCAGAGATCCAGAATTCGTTAGATAGGGGCGAGGTGGTGTTATGCGCCTTCCTCGACATAGAAGGTGCCTTTGACAACACGTCTCACGAGAGCGTGTCAAGAGCACTAGAGAAAAGGAGCGTGGCAGCACCAGTGCGCAGATGGATTACAGCCGTACTGCGCACTAGGGTGGCGGAAACCGCAGTAGGAGAAACTAAAATTCGTCTGGGAACAACAAGAGGCTGCCCACAGGGTGGAGTGCTATCCCCCCTACTTTGGAGCCTAGTTGTGGACGATCTCCTTGAGCGGCTGACTAGCAATGGAATCCGCTGTCAGGGATATGCGGATGACATTGTTATCTTAGCTAGAGGAAAATTTGAAGACACACTCTGCGATATCGTTCAGAGGGGATTGGGACTGGCAAAGGGATGGTGTAGTGGGGTTGGCTTAAGCATCAACACCGCTAAAACTACAATCATTCCCTTCACCAGACGGAGATCACTGCCGGGCCTCAGGAGTATATCCCTGGACGGCAGAGTGGTCGAGATGGCCAGCACGGTCAAGTACCTGGGCCTCACACTGGATTCCACACTACGATGGAATCAGCATGTGAACCAGACCTTAACCAAAGCTACTAAGGCACTCATGGTGTGCAACCGACTTGCTGGGAAATCCTGGGGGTGCTCCCCAAGGACTATCAGGTGGATGTACACCATGATCGTGAGACCGATTATCACGTATGGAGCGGTATCGTGGGGTTCGAGAGCATCGCAGACTTCGGTAGGACTTAAACTGTCGAAGCTGCAAAGACTTGCCTGCATCTGCGCGTCGGGAGCAATGCGAACGTGTCCGACCGCAGCACTGGAAGTCATGCTAGAACTTTCACCGCTACACCTGGTAATCAAACAGACTGCCAAACGAACTCTGCTCCAAATGACAGCAGAGGGAGCTGGCAAAGGGAAGGTAATCTCATCCCAACAGATGAAAGAGCTAAGTGAGGAAATACCACTAGCCCTTCTCCCAAGGGATAGCATTACCAAAGTAGTAAACTTCAGCAGAAAGTTTCAAGTAACCCTTGGCAGCAAATCTGAGTGGAATGACTCTTCACTGGACCGGCTGCTAAGGGGTAGCACCATCAAGTGGTACACCGACGGGTCGAAAACGGAGGAGGGGATTGGTGCAGGGGTCGCTGGGCCAAGCACCAAACTCTCCATTCCCATGGGAAGTTTCCCAAGCATTTTCCAAGCTGAGGTCTATGCTATAAGTCGGTGTGTAGGGATAAACCTCCAACGCAACTATCGCAATAAGAGTATCGCTATACTCAGCGATAGTCAGGCGGCACTAAGAGCGATCTCAGCCTATGAGGTCAGATCTCTCCTAGTGATGGAGTGTATAGAACGGCTGAACAGCCTATCTAAGCAAAACCGAGTACACCTTATTTGGGTGCCTGGCCATAGGGGTATAGCTGGGAACGAACTAGCTGACGAATTAGCCCGCTCTGCAGCCTCTACAAAAATGGTAGGGCCGGAACCATACATAGCGGTTGGTCCTCATACCATCAAAGAGCTCCTCCGAAGGGAGGAAAGAGCAAGCAGGGAGATACATTGGCAACAACTTCAGGGCATGCACCATGCCAGACTGCTATTGGGGGGTTACGACCTCAAGCGGTTTAAAGCCATAATTAATCTCCCCAGAAACAAATTCCGGCTACTGGCAGCGTTCTACACCGGCCATTGCAGGCTCAAGAAGCACCTCTTTAACATGGGCATAGCCTCTTCTGCAAACTGCCGGTTCTGCGACATAGAGCCGGAAACCCCTGAACATCTGCTGATGAACTGCACAGCAGTCTGCAGACGCAGAATCAAGGCCCTGGGATCCATGTTTCCACACAGGGATCGTATCGCCTCACTAGCACCCAGCAGAATTTTGGAATTTATCAACATGCTGGGCCTAGATGATACGATATGACTTAGGGGAGGGCACAATAGACCATAGGTCGCGGTGCATACCTCGAAACTAATCTAATCTAATCTAATCTGCATCGCAGCTGTTATACCCTTCACAAATACAAAAGATTCTTTACAAAAACTTTGATCGGTCAGGTTGAATGGCAGTTATATAGTATAACAATTTCTACGGAGATTTCCCCGTTGTCTTGGACATGAACTCATGCCAAATTTGATGAAAATGTCTCGTAAATGGAAATAGTTTTCCATACAAGCACTTGATTCCGATCGGCCAGTTTGTATGGCAGATATACTTGTATGCTACAGTGATCAATCTGAATCATTTCTTTGGAGATTGTACCATTGCGTTAAGCAGTAATTCATGCTTAATTAAAAAGCTTTAGTGGTCAAGAGACATTCTTCATTAGATGATGGAGAAATTCGTAATCATTTCAGTAGTCAGCTCGTCATAATTAACAGCCCTATAGTTTTCAAGGAAACCATGCAGTATACATCCTTTTTTCTCCTTGTTGCTAAGTAAATTTGGAAGAATATCAAATTTTATAACTTTTTTTTATTTGAGGGTCTACAAAGGTTTCAGCTTTTATTTTCGAATCAGAAAGTTTTGGAAAAAAAATTCTTCAAATATTTGAAAGCTTCGGACTCATAATTAAGATTTACAAGTTGTTTATTAAATCGAATTTTAATATGCATTGACGACATTAATATAGTTTTAGGATCGACAATTTATATTGCATTTTCTCACTTCATAATCAGTACGTACCGGCCAATGTTTTTGGAGGTAGTAAGCAGCATCATTTCTACTATCTCACAGGCAAAGATAACAGGAGTATTTATTGTTCCCACCTTTCATTTCTGTTAAAAAACACAGCAGCTTAAAGCAGCTTCCCACTTGTATTACATATGTACATATATTTAATTGACGTTAATGGCATTTTAATACTGTTTTAATTTTCTTTGAGATATATGGAATGTGCCAATGGAACACATTATGTATTAAAACAGCTTCTAGACCTTTTGTGTTGAGCTATTGTATTAATAAAAAGGGGTCATTCAGTTGTATAACAAGGAATAAAGAAACTTATCAGGCATGACAAAAACAGAGTCCATCTTCCTTACTGAATAAAGAAGAAAAATTTGTATGTCCTTTTCTGTGATGGGATAATACGTTCGGAGTTGATGAAACGTGGTATTTTTGGTTCAGATACCAGAACGAATTAAGAATGCATGGATACGGATGAACTCCGTTCTGAGAGAGTAGTTGATTTCCCAACACTGGTACATTAGTTTTTCTGTATGTGGTTTTGGAGCGTATGTCGATGACAGATCAGAATAAAATGTTTCTTTGAATTTTTACCTTTGAATAGATTAATAATGCAAAATTAAACTCTGAAGTCGAAGAGCGGTATTATATGGAACCGAAAATCAAAAATGCCTTTGACATATATAGACAAAATGTATACCATTGGACAGGAGAAGACGTATGCACAACGACTACGACAAATATCGGGTGTTTTTTTCGAGGTATAGAGTTTTAAGTTGGCATTACTGTTTAAGACCGATTTAACAGCTGTCAAGTTATTTCTTCTCAGTTTGGTTTGCAATTCATCATCATGAATAGACTCACGCCTGAACAACGTTTTCAAATAGTGCAATTTTATTTCGAAAATAATGGTTCTGTGCTTGTAATTGCTCCTTTGCGCGTCACACTTAACATAACACAGTCGTATACAGAAGTACATTTCAACGCTGTTCTGTATAAATTGCAAATATACATATTAGATAATTGTGTATCTAATCGGAAGATTTGTGATTGTGATTTATTACACTTTTAAATATGTGTGGACTTTGCATGTTGCAACACTGAATTCTGTTAGAATTTTGTTTGTGAAAACAAAAAAAAAAACACATTGAAGTGGAAATAACCTTTGATCAATCGTTTTATTTTGGTGAGTTAAACATTTTTATTAATTAATAATTTTTTGAAAATTTTAATTTTATGTAGTTGGTTGAATCGACAATATCAACAACAATGAAATAGGAAGTGATTGAATTTTTTCCCGTTTTCATTGCATGCGATTGGTTTGTTGCAACTTTTAACGAAAATTCAATTGACAACGCTTGTTTTACTATGGTAAGTTAGAAATTTCTAGGTATATTTCAAGTGCATTGTTTGTTAAACTTTTTGCCATGTTTTTCCAAGGTTAATTAGTCGACATCAACAGCACTTCAATTCGAGAGATAATTTCTTCGTGTGTTTTGACGATACCCCTTTACTTACTTTATTATTGATCAGTTTATTTTGTTTCTTTACTCTTATTTTGTAAACATAATTGTGAACATAATTTGTATGTTCGGTAGGCGATATTTATTGCTAATCAGTCATTCATTCAATTAATAAATTTTTTTTTTTGGTAGTATCGTGTCGTCGATGCGCACACATACATCTATTTAATCATTCCTTACCGTTCATCGCATACAGGGAGAGTACAGATATAAAGAAATAGAGAAAATAAGCAATTGAGTAGAACACGAAATGCAATTATTACTACAAATTTAAATTTAATTGACTAGAAGGCAATGAACAGAAGGCAAGATAATTCCTTTGTTGAAAAGATTTCAAAATGCAGCATCAGTTCGAGACTTCGTTGGTATTTCATTCAAACAATTCATCAGTATTTTATACTAATTATTTTGGCATTCTTTCGCAGGTGCATACGTGGCCACATACGAACACAATTTCCAATTGGCCAATTTGTTTCGATTGTTCATTTAAGGAAGAATTAAACCAAAACCAGAAGCAGAACAAATGATTTTGCACGAGAATGAATTATAAATCTAAAATTTTTCGGTTACCTATTTTGGCGGTCAAGGGTCAAAACATGTGTCTAAGAAAAATAGTCGTGTTACAATCATCTAAAATTTATATGCATATACAAGTCTAAGTTATATGTTAATATCTAACAAATAAATGCAAATTTTATTTTGAAAAATATACAAAAATTAGAAAATTAAAGCTTAAAAACAATATAGAGCAAAAGTAATATTTGATTAAAGGCAGGACATATCGTAAATAACCAGCAATTAACGGAGCATGCTGGTAACCTAATTGCATTTTTTTTCGTTCCATCCGCGCGTATGTATGTATGTGCTCACAAGCAGATGAAAGTAGAAAACCATGTTGCTTGCCAAGAGTTGTCGTGCTATGCAATTCTGTGTGTATATAATAATTATGTAATAAGTTTTAAAAATCGAAAGATTTTAGATTGCCAAATAAATACGTTTAATTATTTAATGTCTGCATATAATTGAAAAACTTGCTTATAAATACAATATATTTTGCTCAAGAGAAATAATTATATTATTGAGGTAATTACGAAACTAAATATACAAGTATTTTAATGTAAAAAATTTAGTACAATTTTTCTTAAGGTTAAAATCTAATTAGTTAATATTTTTTTTCGGTAAGGAATTCGTCTAAATACCACTGAGGCAGGGGAGTGATCAGTACAATTTTCTTTGGAATAAATACCAAAGGTAAAATATGAAAGGAAAGCAAATAATATTAATTGAAAATTAATTTATGTGTAAACTCCCAAGTCTAAGGTAGTAGTCCAAATTAACAGATGAAGGGGGTATTCTGGTCTACAAATATGTAACTATCGATTTTTTTTGCATATTTTAAAAGTTTAGACCATCAAAAATATCTCCCTAAAAAGATTTTTGAAAAATCGAATTATTTCCGAAGTTATAGTCGTTTTAGTGTCGGGACAACTGGACCGGTTTAGCGGACAACGAAACTTTAAACGCGTTTTTCTCGAAACTACTTTTTTTGAAGTGGTTGACATGATATTTCAAGTTCTATTTAGCCGATTCCTTTGAAATTTGATAAAAAAATCTTTGTTATACATCTCTCTATCGCGCCTCCCTCGAATTTTGGAAAATTGTAGTTTTAAGTTTTTTAAAAAATTACACTTAATCGAATGTGATCCAAGCTTGCCGAAATTCTCCGATGCTAGCTATGCATTTCCTTATGTAACCTAATAATACTTAGCTATATGTATGTTTACAAATTACTTGCCATGTTTTGTCGGGGGTAAACTCCTAAACTATTAATCCGATCTTAGTAGAATTTAACACGCTGTGTCTAGTTTGATATGAGTTAAAAGACAGGATAGTTTACATCTTAATATTGTAAATGCAACAATTCAGAAATAAAAAAATATGTTTCTAAATAGAACCATGTGTTCAATTTTGAATAAAATGAACGCGAAATAAAAATTCAATGAATAATTTTAAAATTTAAACCTCAAGTACAATCCCTTGGGTTCTTATATCGGCAATAGCGTTTCATAAGACACAATTTATGAACTCGATAAATGATAATCAACAATTTAATATTTTTTTTTAAATCCACCTTTTACGAAAAATGTTGTAAATCTTAAAACATACGCACTTTACTAGCAAGTCTTATGCAGATTAAGATCCCTTTTTTATTTTGTTCCAGATAGTACGAGTTCCAAGAACTTCCGTCGCCCGTGGAGGCTCCGTAGCAATCATTTTGTATCAGAATATCATAATACGTTTTTTATACGCTCAAATACTTAAAATAAACCGATTACTTTAATCTTACTCCCAGAATAAATTGTCAAAGTTAGGTAATTGTTTAGACAACACCTTAACTAATCGCGATGCAAATTACGTTAATAGAACAAGATGAAGTATGACACAAACTAATTGGTCATACTGTTACCTCTTCAATCCGGTCATCAAAAAGCCACCCCTGAAAGTGTCGACCAAAACAAATAAGATAAGCAAAAAAACCTATAACTACTATAGCTATTGTTTACAATTCCACGTTTTTTAGGTGGAAGCCAACAGTTATTGTTTACTAACACTAAATTTCACCGGAAAGCGGTTGGAAATATTGTTTGTTTTTAAAAACCATGACAACAACGTTGCTAGCCCATGCAACCAGAGCAACCGTTAACCATAACAAAAATTTGATATTTGGTAGTTTCAAGCAAATATATTCAGTTATTACTAAAGTGTAGTATTTTTCGCAAAAATCTGTAAAATATCTTGAATTTTCTCGGAGAAAACTAAATAAATTTCGCAATGAGCAACAACATCCTCAACAGCAATAAGTCGAAGTTCATAATAAACACTTCTGGTGAGTGCTTCGCCAACAAAATTAATAAAAATTAAAATTTCATGATAAAAAGATGCACCGCACCGTGCGGTATTACGTGGAAAACAATGGTGGTATGTATCGCTCTTAAAGGCTATGGAACTAAATTTGTGGCTACGCCAAAGTAAACTGCAGAGTATCAACTGTAGCAAACCGTCCGCAACAGCCACGTGAAGTAGCGGTTCACCGTATTTTTTCGTAGCTCCTTATTTATAATTAACTCTATTATCTCGACTCCTCACTGCATTTCTTGCCTTCAATAACCCTACTAAATTTCTCATCCACTATTCAACTATTCACAGTTGAGTATTTTGCGGCTAGCGTAAGCGGTGGCCTGGCTTCTGACGAGCATCTGTCTGCCGTACAAGAGTTCCTCGAGAACGATGAACTGACCGTCATTGCAGCAGTGCATAACAAATCGGATGGCAGCATAAAATTTCATCATCGCATACCTGGTGACGAGGTTTGCTTGCTATTTTACAAGATACCGCAGGTCAGCGGCAAGAGTGGCGCCGCAAACATTTCAGCAGCGAGCAGTGGAGAGGCATACGACCAACCGCTTGGTATTTTGACGCTCGAGGGCGGATTGGTCAAGTCAATTTACAATTCCGTTTCGCGTGTATTCTCACCGCAAGCTGAAGCCAGGGTAAGTTAACGCCGCAATATGCTCACTTTTATGTGCTTTTACAGAGCATATGTAGAATTTAGTTGTTGGAGGGCTAAGCTGGGCTTAGTAGTTGATTCACACATACATATATGCACACTTAACTTTGTACATGGATAGCTAGCCGAGTTTTTCTCTTACGTATTTCACTTTACTGCTTGGCTTACCGGTTTCCAAGTATTAAAGATGTGCACTTTTATTTTAATTGACACGTAACTAGTTTACGGTTCTGTGCGATTTCGCCCGGAGAGATGATATGAGCATAGAGCACAGTCGGGCTGATGTATGGTACCGTTTATAATGTTTCACGGTAGTATGCTCACCACACACATGCACATTGGACATTAAAACTTTAGTTCACAACTTGAACTTCTCACAAAGCTTTAACATGTTCTACCTGTTTCTCTTTTTCTTTTGCAAGAAAACTGAATACAGTTCAGAGTTGAGCGGTTTGCTTGAAAATTTACATGTTTCTTTGGGTTCAACGTTGGGTTTACCACAAAGTGGTGAGTATAAATTAATGCCCATAATACAGAAACCCTATATGTGCATTACTAATTTGAGTTATATAAATTTAGTATATATTACATTATAATGTAATGTTTAAATTATGTGAATAACTTTTTCTACACAGGCATTACATCACTCAAGGATGAAATTAAATATTGGCGGCAAAAATTAAATAAAAAGTCCAATTCTCGCATTGACCGTGAAATGTCTCAAGCTTTTATTGGCTTACTTGAGAATATTGACAAACAGATGAGGTAAGATGCGACTACTGCGAAATAATATGCCTACGGTATACGTCTGATGGAATCGAAAATGGGTTAATATAGCGTTAATTTAACACTTCAGAAAACGTTTAAAACCTTTTAATAATTACACGACAGAATCGTTGTTGTTCCTCAGGAAATAACCAAAATCAGTTTACTTGCAATTTACTGTTTAAAGGATGGTTTCGAAAGCTTTGGCAGTTTGAATCTACGTCAGCCTCCGAACTTACAATAATAAGTCTGTTTCTTAACTGCTAACTATCATTAGCAAAATTCTGCTGGAAAATCGATTCTTTACACAAAAATTAGTAGAAACAAGAAATCATACTCCATGTTTTTAAATTTTTTGAAGATATATCACCATTGCATTCCGCAATAATCCACGCCAAATTCCTTGAAGTTATTTTGTTAAATTAAAAAGATTTCTTTACAAGCACTGGATTCCAATCGTTCAGTTTGTATGACAGCTGTATGCTATAATGATTTGATATCCATATCGGTAAGAAAAGGACGTGTGCAAAATTTCAGATATAAACAGAGAGACATACAGTCGGGCGGACAGACGGACATGGCTATATCGACTCAGCTCGTAATGCTGATCATTAATTTATATAATTTTAGGGTATTCAACGTTTCCTTCTGGATGTTACAAACTTCATGGCAAATTTAATACACCCTGTTCAGAATAAAAAAAGCGTAAAAAGAAGAATTAGGGAAGGTCAGGACGTAAGGCTTGCACCAAAGGTAATGTAGGATACCACTTGGACAGGTGTTTGTTGCTCCTTTGTAGTTCACAAAACTCCTAGACACGGATCACCAAACCCTTATAAAACTAAACTAAATAATGAAGAAGAAAGTGTCTAGATATTTTCACCTTGTCCTCTCCACTAAGATTTTTATCCTGTATGTGAGCCTATTAGAATGTGTTAAGTCAGAACATTTACCATAGCTGCGAGATGAACCTTGTTAAGAGCAAGTAGATCAGAGGGCCTCCTGTGTTTTACTCCATTAAAATTATATCATAGATTAAAAGTCTTATTTCGACCATGTTCACCTGGAGAAAGATACTACAAAGCACGTTAGCAAAGATGTCAGCATATGGGATACAAGGTGCTACGTAGGACTCAATTATTTCCGACTTATTAGTATGTCTATGAATATGAAGTACCGTAAGTTGCGACGAACACTTAAACCAAACTTTTCTAGGTAGTTTTTTTAATTTTACTGCATAGAGTGTAGAAATGTGCGCCCCAAAATCCATTTCTAAATATTTCAATGATTTTAGTTCGATGGATTATACAAATACCGGCTCGAGCATCGAAGAGTTCTTAGACAGTTCACACAATCTTTTAGATGAGCTGTGGCGTTTAGCATACCAGTATCCACAGGCACGCATGGCTGACTTATTGGATATTATAGGTAATAAATGTTAACCCAGTTTTAGAAAATATTATTAATGTAATAGTCGTTGCGTTTTTACAAAAGGTAATCGACTGATAGCAATATGTGCAGAACAACTTGTAATGGAGGATATTTGGAGTTTGAACTCACATAACGTCAACCCGCAAATGAGTCAATGTATTGATACAGCCGAATCCTGGATGCAGCTTTGTGACTCACTTACACGCCTCTTCTGGCCTAATTATGTTCAGCATCCCTGGGTTGGAGAGCCCCACGTGTCCAAGCGGACACAACAGTTTAAAGAGCGCATTTTAGAGATAAAGAATATCAGAAATCTTTACAAGCAAATTGCCACCTTATTAGATGATGAGGAGATGCAGAGCATGCTATATGAAACCTCACCTTTTAAAGGTGAAATATTTATTTACAAATCTGTAAATATTTAGAAATTAATAATGCCATGAGTTTATTTTCTCTATAGAAGTCAATCTTTTCGATACCACCCCTTTGGGTCAATCGAGATGGAATAAAGCTTTACAAAACTTTGAACAAGTGCTGCAACCGATTGACGAACGCATTGCCTCAGCACTGAAAGCTCAACTTCATAATCACCTCAGTAATCCACGGCAAGTTATTTTCATTTTCTCCAAATATGAAACACTCATACAGAGACCAGCTGTGCTTGAGCTATTGACTATCGAACGAGAACAGTTTCTACAGTCCTTGCAATTTCTGTTGCAAGATTTGCGCAAAGCCATGTCCGATACGAATATGGAACCTGATACTGGTCATCTATCGGTGATTTGCAACGAATGTCGTTGGTTAAAGGTCGTGCAATATCAGGTGATGACGCCGACTTCAGCAAATATATCTAAAATTTTAAAATAAATATTATTGGTCCACAGATTCAGGAAATTGAGACAGTTAGTTATTTGATCAGTGGCCGAGAGGGTTTTGACAAGGTCAATAAAGCAGTGCAAGAGATCAAAGAGGAGACAGAATCTTTACTACGCACCAACTTTGAGATTTGGTGTGGACAGTGTTCCACAAACGTGAAAAGTGGAGAGTTAAGGTACTATTCTTATTCTAGTATTTCCCTTAAGGGTTTTGTAATAACACTTAGAGCATTCGTAATACAGATTGCGAGAAGATCAACCAGTCGTCAAGTTCGAGAAGGAAGGTCGACAGTTAATGCGCGTTACATTTAATCCGAAATTGGTGACTTTCTGTCAAGATGTACGAGAATTCGAAAACCTTGGTTACAACGTTCCTTCAGAACTACGTTCATCAGCTGCACATGCCGCCAAATTTATGAGCTATGCACGACGTCTGCAACAGATCGCAACGTTCCACAATACAATAGGCGATCGCATGATACCATGTGAAAGACCAATCATGTTGAAGAATGCGGTAGAGTTGTCGAAAGTAGTGCAAAGTGAGACGGTGGCTTGGAATGATGAGGAGTCAGTGCAACGTTATGTGGATATGTTACAAAGTGCTGTTTCGAAGCTATCTGCCGATAACACGCTTCTAGTGGGCTACCATGAGCAAGCCAAAAGATCGGTGTGTTATTACTGTTATTCCTACGAAACTCTTTATAATTAAAATTTATTTTCCTCGTTAAATAATCAGGTAATTAAACTAATGAATACCGATTTATTCACACAAAACCAAGTGTGGAAGGATGAAATGCGCCATCTACGCGATCTGGTGGCAACAATGGAGCGTCAAGGATATACCAACTTGGATGCTTTCAAATTACATTGGGACCATCAACTCTATAAGGTTTTGGAGTATCAGTACATCATCGGCCTCGTAGATATGAATAATAAACTGCCCGAGATACACATTGATATTTTATTCAGGTATACCTGTCACGATTCAACTGTTTAAAATTGTCTACTCTGATATGTAAGGGGCAATACTAATTATTAAATTGGATACCATTTCCAAACACTTTATATCAATTCGTTTATAATTTTTTGTCTCAGACAACGGCAGCTTTGTTACCGTCCACCTGAAGAAGAGATACGAGAAAAATACTTCACACAACTACGACGCTTTATCGAACGACCCAGTAGTTTCCGTGGACTGTCAGACAACAGCACTGAACTATTCAAAACCATGATTGAAATTAATCGTCGCTATTTCGGTCCACTCTTCGAACGCGCTGAGGCACTATTTCGGAAGCTTGAAGAATTCAAAAAGATCTGGTTGCCTTGGGTTGCATTAGGTTGTGTTGATATAGAGGAGTTATGTGATATACATCTAACAGCATCAGAGGATTGGGATCGTGAGTTTAGAGCATGCAAAAATTTTGGCCAAAAGATTGCAAAAATTCAGAAGTAAGCACGGATTTTTAAAATAATTCACAATTATATTATAAAGTGTCCTTATTCTTAAGCTCCGAAGAGTCTATTGATTGCATCATTATCAACACTTCGCCTTTGCGTTCGGAAATTGAGTTGATTAGTCGACGATACTGGGAATCATTAACCAATAGCTTGAGGGCGGCTATAGTCAACGACGTAACTGTAGTACAGGAATTTTTGCAGAACTCACTACAGTTCCTGAATAATGTACCCATGGAAGAGACTTCAATAACTGAGTCCGGCATGAAATATGAAAAAATGATGTCGGAACTACCGAAGGTCAGAGAGTAAAATTTTACCATTACCACTATAAGCAATGTATATTACCATTTACAGATATCTAAAACACTTGATTCGGTAAAAAATAAAGACGCCTGCCTCGCCGGTTGGTGCAAAGAGCGTGTCACCGCCTTATCTAATATCCTATTGCAGTGGGAACGGCTACAGCCTCTTATTGAAAATCATGCGGTTGTGCTTCAACGTCAAGTCGATATGATTAAGGATCAAGCGCACTCGCAATTACAGAATTTTCAAAATGAAGCTGAAAAGTTTCTGCTTCGCTGGGAATCGACCATCAATGAACTAGAGAGCAATGAAAACGCCACCTTAGAACTATTCAAAGAACGCCGTGAGCATTGGCAGCAAATAAAAACGAAGAAAGTGCAATTGCTGGAAGAATGCAGCAAATTCAATATGCAATTTCCAACGGAGTTGCTTGCTCCATTCGAGGAAATTGAAGAAAAGGTGCTGACACAGTCGAAGCAGTGGGAAGTTTATGATAACTATCTTACTGAATTGAACATCATTACCGATGAAGAGTGGGCCATCTATCGTCGACGACCTTATGAGTTAAATGAGTTCATCAATAAATGGGAGAGTTCAGTGCATGCGTCTATCGATCTGTCATCAAAGCGTATACGTCTAAGTGTCGAGCGGCTGCAGGACGTTATGCCTATATTACAACAATTACAATCCGATAATTTAACAGAGCGCCACTGGGCGCGCATTTTTATGCTGTTGAATGAGCCAGATCCAAAACCTATGCACACCCTGCTTTTGCGCGATGTATTAAAAAATTGTGGAGCACTCCAACAGGCCTCTGCAGAAATAACAAATCTCGTAAAACAAGCAGCTTCAGAGCAGATGGTTCATCAAGCCTTAACTGAATTGGATCAGTGGTCTGTAACAGCTAATCTGAAGCTGATAAATCACAACGATTCTGACGGCAAAGCAATACCACTTATTAAGGACTACCAGGATGTGTTAAACAAAATTGGCGATAATCAGTCTCTATTGCAGTCAGCAAAGAATTCAGCAGCCTTTGAGACATTCTCTGATCAGGCAGATTTATGGGAGAGTCGATTAAATACATTGGATATGCTTCTAACGAGTTTAAGTCAATCGCAAAGGCGGTAAGAATCCAAGTTCACAAAGGAAAAACAAACTTAAAAACGAACTCATTTCTTACGGAACGGTTATGGAAGTTTTTATTTATTTCTTAATATATGACACAATCTGATCTAGTATCAATTCATCAACATTATTTAATCAATAATATTTTTTTGATATTTTCCCAAATAGTTGGGTGTATCTGGAGCCGGTTTTCGGCGCGGGTACCTTACGTAATGAAGAGGCACTTTTTCGTCGTATTGACAAGGATTTCCGCTATGTGATGCGTGAAATTCAAGCGGATCCTCGAGTAATATCACTTACCAAGATTAATAACATATCAACAATTGTGAATTCACTAGAAACGCAGCTAGCACGTTGTCAAAACAACCTCATGACCTATATTTTGGTAAGCTTGTATGGTAAGCCGCTTACTATACTTTTACTAATGCGCGACGTCTTCTCTTCGGCTTATATGCAGGACAAGCGAAACTCATTTCCACGCTTTTATTTTCTTGGTGATGATGACTTACTCGAGATATTGGGACAAGCCACAAAAGATGCTGAAATTATACAAAAACATATTAAAAAGCTCTTCCCCGGCTGCCATAGTCTAGGCATAGCAAAGTCACTGAGCGAAGAACCAACTGTTTACACTATACAATCTGTGCAAAGTGCCGAAGGCGATATGCTGCAGTTGCAACAAGTCGTGCCTATAAAGGGACCCATTGAGGTTGGTGTACAAACAAGACTTTGGCAAAGCAGACAAACACAAACTAGCTGCTTCTAAGCGACTTTCCACTTACTCAACCCTTTTTTGACTTTATTCTTCTTCTTCTTGCATGCTACTTTTCGTCAGGATTGGCTCAATCACTTAGTTAACTCCATACAGCGTACACTCAAGGATGCAATATTTGAATGCTACACAGTCACTGGTGCCGACAAATTTTCCGAGTCGATGCTACGAAAACACCCCATCCAAGTATTAAGCACAAGTCGCGCCATCCAATTTACCCATGAAGCCGAGAAAGCCATACAGTCCATGTCATTGCGAAAACTGCATCAGGCGTTGAACACTGAAATAACACACTTCGCCAATATGAAAAACCAAACAAACGACACACTGCTGCAGATTAAACTGCGCGCACTACTCTTCGATTTGGTGCACTACGCATCGGTGGTGGAGGACCTACAGCAACATAATGTTATGCACAGCACCGATTGGCATTGGCTGAGCCAGTTGAAGTTCTATTTGGCCGGCATTGACGGACGCTTAGTCGTGATGCGTATGGTTTACGCTGAATTCGAGTACTCGTACGAATTTCTCGGCAATCCCAATAAGCTGGTGAACACCAAGCTGACGCACAAATGTTATCTCATCCTCACACAAGCGATGCATATGGGTCTGGGTGGCAATCCGTTCGGACCGGCTGGCACTGGCAAAACAGAGTGTGTGAAGGCGTTGGGCGCCATGTTGGGTCGCTTAGTGTTGGTTTTCAACTGCGATGAGGTGAGTTAAGGATGTTGCGTTATTCACATGGTCTCGGATAAACGAGATGCTAATACAAGCTTCCTTTTACTATCTCTTCCAACAACAAAACGACAAAACGGCATACAAATGCAAATTCATACCGCACAATGTATGGTTGGCTGTGGGCTTTTAAATCAGAATGTGGACACTGAATCGATGAACCTAATTTTAACTGGACTGGCACGATGCGGCGCTTGGGGTTGCTTTGATGAATTCAATCGTCTGCATGAAGCAACGCTCTCGGCAGTTTCTATGCTAATACAACCCATACAGATGGCTTTAAAGGATAAGGCCGATGTGGTGCAAATTGGCGAGAGAAACGTAAGTATCTGTGGTCGGAAACGTTTCATACACTTAAGCTTCATCAAATGCGTTTTACTGGTCGTTTTGAATGACTTTGAATACTCATACGAACTTATAAGCTAAAAGACTGAAAAATTTCTGTTTATCTAAACTATTATGCGAATTACTTAGTCTAAGTGTAGTATTAAGGCTATATGCTGCATTTATAATGCAATCGCCTCTTTATCCGCAGTTAGTGAGCATTTTTGAACTAAAAATATATATATAAAGCAAGCATCCAATAATAAAATCATAATTCAGTGAGGCAAATGAGGCTCTCAATATTCATATCAAAACAATGTTTTTTCTTACCTTCATAGCTCTGTAATGAATAGACATAAGAAATATCCAATTCTGCTTTTAAATCTACTCCAATTATCTGATACGAAAAATAAGGAACCTCACTGAAGTTGGGTAAATGCTTTTCTCCTGCATTGGTAACTTCAACCACTCCCAAAACGGATTTTATAATTCAATTTCCATATATCGCGAAGTTGGATCCAATTAATAAATCACCAACATATAAAACCTGATTGAAACCCGTCTTTCTTCCTTCTCTTTGATGTTGTATTAAAATTACATAATTATGCCATTTACTCAGCCCTCAAAAAAAAAAATCAGATTAGGTTAGTTACATTATGCATAACTCAAAATCGACTGAATCGAGTTTTATAATATCTGATTTATTAAATTCATATCCGCCCAGAATAGTGGAATAACTATTTAACTATTGATTAAATTTATAATAATTCATCTAAAAATGTATTTAAACATATAATACCCGCATCGCAATGTAATCAAATTGTTTGATCTCAATCATTTATCTGTTAAATTTTATGTTTTGCTCGATCGGTATACAAGTATTTAACAACGTAATCAAATTGAATGGGAATTTTGATACTTCATGGCAAAAATGTCTCAAAAGGTACGGTTACTTTATTGAGTGTGTTCAAATTTGAGCTGACTCACACGGTCGCAGCTCCTTTCATTCCGACAATCCATGTAGTCAAATGCCATTGGAATTTTTGGTAATCAGAAAGCCTATTGCTCTTTGAGGCATTACAGTTTAACAAATCACAAACGTATAGCTAATTTTTAAAACTTCCTTTGTAATGCTTCCATAAGATTTCTTAACATCCTTTCTGCCTTCAATAGGTCAAGCTTAATCAGCATTGCGGTATTTTTGTCACATTAAATCCAGCTGGCGCAGACTATGGAGGCCGCCAAAAATTACCCGGCAACATACAAGCGCTGTTTCGACCAATTGTGATGCAACAGCCAGAGCCGTTGGAAATATCACGTGTCATGCTATTTGTGGAGGGATTTCAACACGCCAACGAAATCGCCGAACGCATTGTCGAACTTTTCGATTTGTGCACAAAAATGTTATCCGCTCAACGCCACTATGATTGGGGCTTACGCGAGTTAAAAACCATTTTACTAGCTTGCGGCACTGAACTACGTGCTCAGTTAAGCAACAACAAAACGATCAAGAGCATTGACATTACAACAGCAGACACTACGGTTAGCAGTTTGAATATGGAAATGTCAACTGTAGTATACATGTTACGCATGTCCATTCTATCGAAACTCCATCTACACGATGTGGGTCGATTCGATATGTTAGTGACAAACGTTTTTCCGGAAATTGAAAAAGTCGCTTTTTGTAAATCTGAGCTGCAACAAGCGTTAGCTGAGGCGTTTGGGAAACTTGGCCTCTGCGTCAACGACATGCAAATCGAAAAGGCGCTGCAGTTGCATGAACAGCTCAACAAGCGTATGGGTGTAGTAGTAGTCGGACCTCCAGGGTGTGGAAAGTCGACAGTAATCACATTGCTAAGACAAGCTTTGATGTCGACTGCCATGCAATTGACATCAACCGATATGACGCCAATGAACGCGACACAAATCCGCCTACATACAATCAATCCAAAATCGATGAGCCGCGTTCAACTACTAGGGCGCCTTGACCCAGACACGCGGCAATGGATGGACGGCGTGTTGACCAATACGGCTGTAATTGTGAACGCGGAACCGTCAAATATTCACTCGTGGATAGTGTGCGATGGCAGCATTGATCCAGAATGGATTGAAGCTTTGAATTCGGTGCTAGATGATAATAGGTGAGTGAATGTGTATTAAGGTCATAAGAAGTGGTTAAGTGAGTCAATGAAATGTCAACGAAAGTGGCTTATAGTCAAGCAAAGTAGGCTAGAAAGCTCTTAGCGGCTATGTGGCTGCTTGCAGTTTGACATATATATACTATGTCATAAAGTCAGTTAAGGCGACGGTGAATAGAATTGTACCCAAGATATTGGGGAGCACACACTATTTTTCTAAAAGTAACACTTGATTTATTTCAAAGAAAAGGTCGCAAATATCTTTAAATAAAAATGCCCGCGTATGAGGCGTAAGCAATTTATTTAACTTATATAATATATAATATGTTGTAGACACAATGAATGAATGCACAAATTAGTTTTAAAAATAAGTTCGGTGGCCGATGTAAAAGGAAGCACCAAATACGAAAAATAAGTTATCGCCAGAATCGGTGTTATATGGAAAAGGTTTATATAACGAATTAAAAATACGTCGACTACTTTGCCCAACCTAAGTTCAATTCACATTTAGAACCCGAGTTTTTTTTACAAGCGGTGGCTTTACGAGAGCAATATACATTCAGTGTTTACACATGACATCTGAAAACTACTCAGAAAAGTTTAGACATACGTACGCCGAAAACGAAAATGTTTCAACAGGGTTAGGGAAAAGCCAGGGAGGTGTTAAATGTTTAGTTTTGTCAAAATGCTTAGAAGTGGTTACTGTCATAGGTTTGATAAATGTGTAAGGTCCAAATAAGTATAAAGAAATTTTAACAGTTGTACAAGGGTTACTATAGTAAAGGATTGTTGGCGCTGAACGAAGTGCGGTGTTCTGACAGATATACATGTGGTTTAATTTCTGCGCCCTACGGTAAATTATATAGGATGTAAAATTAGCTTTTAATATTTAAATATATATCATCAACTTCAATTTCTAACTCCAGTCGCGCATCTAGAAAAATCTTACATAAAATATTTTTAAAATAATCGTACGTAAAATAAATGTTTGATGCCAATATTGTGAATGGGCTGCCGCCTCAAAATATTTCATGCCACCACCAAACTTTGCCTCCTTGAAACATAAGACAATTACATTTAGAAAGCGTTTACCTTCTGAATAAAATAATTTTTCTAAATTAGAAAATATGTATTTTATTAATGATGACTCGACCTTTTACGAGCTTAGATTTATTTTCGTCAAAATAACTCTTCGGATAATTTTAGAATATTTATCCGCTAGATAAATTTTTCGTATTTTTAGGATACAGTATAATTATTATGAAACACTTATAAATTAAGCTTTAACTTAAACAAAATAATATGAAAAATAATGCGTCACATATTGCATTTAAATGTTTTAAGCACTAAAGCGTTTTCTGTTTTATAGATAAAATATTAAAATTTTACACTTAAAAACGATTTTCGAAATCAACAATATCATTCTTCAACATATTCTCTCCCTCGTGAAAACGGTTAATGTTTATGCGAACTAGCGAATTCAATTCGTATTAATGAAATTTGAGTGAATGTAATGTGGAGGTTATGTGACTATGAAAATATCAATTTATCGGCAGCGCCTGCTAAACAACTATAAAGAATACTTAATCCTAAGGCTAATTGCAAGTAAAAAAGTTGTTTATAAAACGATTGCATTCGAAGGGTTTTGCTTGCTTTTAGCTTAAATTCACATTGCCAAGCTTCTGCTGTTGTCCCTTACGGTACTAAGAGCCTTTATTAGCCGCATAGTGCTGCATTTGGTGTTGCTGCTGGTGATGCGCATGAGTGGCTGGCAGTGGCGGTGGTAACGGAGCATGTGTGCGCATCTGTGACATGTGCGCCTGCGGCGCCATATGTTGGAACATGCTGCACTGTTGTTGATGCAAATGATGGGCGTGCGCATGCGCATTTTGGAAGTGGTGTGGCGCAGCAATAATATCGGTGGAAGTGTGTAAAATTATTTCTGGTTCAATTATTGCTAAATCACGATCTTCAGCCACGTTGGCCGGTCTCGAAGCCCGAGACAATTGAGCATTAACATTAACAGGCGAGACCGACGTTTCCGGATTATATTCCTGTTTGATCGGATGATATTCTTGTTTAATGCCATTGGTGGGATACAATGAAGCGCTTAGATTTTGATGTAAAATAGGATGGCATAATTGTGGCATTAGCGATACACCAGCAATTGGAAGTGGATGGTGTGCGAAATTTGGTGGTGGATAGAGTAGACCTTTATTTAGTTGTGTCATGCGCGTAACAGGTGTATGTTGGTGTATATTACCACTCACTGCGGAGGCACTTGATACCACCGCTGCACTAAGCGCTGCGGTTGTTGTGTTAGCAAGACCGTTAGTTGATAACGTATGGCTGACATTATGGCTAGGTGCGCTCACCCCAACACTGACACGTTGGCGACTGCTATTTTGTGTAGGAGCGTCGGCATCGATGGGCAGCGGATCCGAAATGATAACCTCTGGTTCAACAGGCACTGGCGGTACGTTCGCAAATTCAACTTGAAGCGACTCTTCGCTGATTATCCCCTTTTTACGCTCTTTACGTATTTTGTCACGTAATTTCTCCAACTGCCGAAAGGCTTCGTTGGCGCGCCGTGCTTTTTTTCTATCACGATCGCGTTCCTGTTCCATGCGACGATACTCGGGGTTGAGGCGCTTCATGCGCTTTCGTTCCCGATCGCGTTCACGCATCAGCATCTTATTGCGTGCCTCCTCCTCAGGGGTGAGCTGGAAATAAAAATGAGTTGAGGAGAGATTTAATTAGTCAATTTTGACTAGTGACTGAAATCCATCTTCGAAATTTAATTTATATCAATTTACTTGCAGATTGCTTACGCTGCCTTCAGGTTGGCGCATACAGTTCGGCAACAACGTGAACTTTATTTTCGAGACCGATGACGTACGACACGCTTCCCCAGCGACCATATCGCGTATGGGCATTGTGAACATGAAGTAATATTTTGAGAAATCTCTATTTTTATATAAATGTATATATGTTTGCTCTTACAACAGCGCGGCCGACTTTCCACGAACACAAATACTGGACTCCATGCTAGTCAAGATAGAGTTTGGCGACTTGCGCAGCTATATTGATGAGCAGTTCAAGCCAGCCGCACTATGGGTCGAAAAGGAGTATCTCTAGTAAATGTTTCTGAACAAAAATATTTTCCAGTCAATATTAATGTAATCTTACACATAAACCCAACAGCTCTCTACCCGCTCTAAATACCTGGAATTTACTAAGCACATTGCTGCTGATGCTGCACAATGTACAGAGGCGTGATGAGTTCTCTATAAAATTATGCTGTGCTTTATATGGATTTCTTCCACCCGAACGACACAATGAACTCGCCAATTATGTATTTGAATGCGCAAATATTTACATCAGCAATCCGAATCACGCTGAACTTGCCTACTTTGAAAACAAACGCGGTGCGATTGAGTTCTATGCGTCAGAGAACCAACCGTTAGTTGGCGTTAGCGGCGCGGTACAGCTCATACAAACAGCCGCCGTCAAATCTTATTTGAGTACCTTACGCACCTATTTAAGCGCACCGGTCAACACACCGTTTCTCATTGTAGGACCTACAGGAGCGGCCAAGACGCTGTTGTTGCAGCAGGCTGTACAGGAATATGCCGGCTATGATTTAATTGTCATTAACTGTTCGATGCAATTAATCCCCGCCTACGTTTTGCATTGCTTGAAGCAGGTAGCCTTATGATACTTTCGACAATTTATTCCCTTTTAACGGTTAATATTTTTTACCAGAACTGTGTCATTGTGAGTGGTCTGCGTGGCCGAGAATTCAAAGCAAGACAAACGCGTCTGGTTTTGTTTTTGAAAAATCTGGATCTCTGTTATTTTGATTCATGGGGCACAAGTGATATTATGGAACTACTGCTGCAATTGGTCCAACGTGCCGGTTTTTACGCAGACAATTTGGAATGGGTACATATTAGTGGTGTGCAAATATGTGGCTCGGTTTCACAGGCCGCGACGTCTTTAATGACTGGAGGGCTACACAAGCTACCGCCACGTTTTCTGGCGATAAACAAATTTCTGCGCGTTAGTTACCCAAACGATGCAGATATGTTGACAATCGTGCAGAGCCAGTTAGAACCCATAATGGCAAGCGGACACTTTAAAACGGCAGCAGTGAACGTACAGTACGTGGTTGAGGGGCTTTTGGAATTATTCAAGAAAGTAAGCTTGCGTATTAGCATACAGTTTATAACAGTAGATATATAATTTATCATTTCTCTTCACACAGGTGCGTGCAACTTTCTCAACATCCTCCCACGTGTGGGAGCATTACAATTTCAATCCAAAGTTTATAATGAAGTTATTGCACAATCTGAAATATTATCCCGCTGAAGCTTTCAACGAGGTAACTAAGTTAACGTGGAATTCAAAAAATCTTTTTTTTTTCTAACTGTACAATTTCAACTAATTTAGGCCTTATGTGCGGAAGTGATATCTATATTCGAAGATCCCTTGGTCAGTGAGTCAGATGTGCATGAATTTCAGAGCATCTTCAGACAGACAATGCGTAAATTTTATGGCAGAGAGGTAACGCCAAACATAAATAGATTTCTACAACGGTACATTTTCAATTTATAATCGCGCTAACTTTATTTTAAACACACAGAAGGTATTCTTCGTGCCCAAGTCGACAAAGCACAACGCTGAACTTCGTGCACTCGCACACGATGAGTGGTTAGAAGAGTTGCAGAAACAGATAACAATTTGCAGTAAATTTGAATAAATATTCACTCATTTATACGCCCGCCTCCTAACAAAATTTTCGCTATTTAGACGCTGAATCCTTCGTCATTGACCAACCGATTACCAGAGAGCTACTTGATTTAACAGCAAAAGTGGCACGTGTACTAGCGCGTGATGAGACACATCTGCTGATGCTTTCGCGCCCTGGTGGCAGACATGTCGATGCGCTTTATGCGGCAGCGAATTTGCAACAAGCCAAAATTTATATCACACAAGGAGGATCTGGATATGGGATACCAGACTTTCACAACGACTTAAAATTGGTATAATTAACAACTAATACTTGGTAATTTTTCATTTATGTAAAAAAAATCTCATGCAGGCTATGCAAACTGCAGCGACTGAGAACCAATGCACTATACTTTTCATAGAGCACTGCTGGATCACATTCGCACCGGATATTTTAAAACCAATTGAAGCGATGCTTGAGGGCAGCGAAATACTGAACTTATTTGGCGATGATCTGGAATCTATAGCAAGTTCACTTAAGCATGCTGCACAGTTAGATGGTTTTCAGGAGCCAATAAGCGCCTACTTTTTGAAAAGTACAGTTATTGCCCCAAGTATTTACTGTTTTTGCTTAAAAATAATTTTTAATTGCAGAAGCTAAGAAGAATTTGCACCTTATCATTACACTGGATCCAGCTAATACCGCGCTTAACGGGATGTTTAGCAAGTTTCCAGCGCTTTACCGTAACATGGAGTTGTATTTCATACGTACCCCTTGCACCGAAACACAAAATCAATTGCCGAAGAAATGTATTGAAATGCTTGGCGAAGCTATGGGGAGCAGAGGCGCAGTGCCTGTATTCTCCTACTTTACCGACGCTGTGGAAAGCTTGGTAATGCAGCAGGCACCAAAGCGTTATTATCAACTGATTTGCTCCTACTATTATATTTACACCAATTTTGCAAAGGACATAAATAAGAGGTTGGTCAAATTACAGGTAAATCCATCTCTAATTTATACCCTTAAAAAAATCTCAAACTGTGTTCGAACTTCATTCCAACACAGCATGGCGTTGACAAACTGGCCGCTGCGCACAACGTTGTAGACACGCTCAAATCAAACGCCGGTCAACAGGAGGAGGCGCTCGCTGATAAACGCAAGTTAGCCAACGATGCTCTCGAAATGATTTCAGCAACTATGCGGAGCGCCAACGACCAGAAAACTAACATGCTAGAACTGAAAAAGAAGACACAAGAAAGTAGCGAACAATTGAAAGTGCGTCAGAAGGAGATACAAAAAGAACTCGCCGAAGTGGAACCCATACTCGCAGAGGCCAGTATGGCAGTGGGTCAAATAAAATCGGAAGCGCTCTCCGAGATACGCTCACTACGTGCACCGCCTGAGACTATACGTGACATACTTGAGGGCGTCTTGCGGCTGATGGGTATCCGTGATACCTCGTGGAATAGCATGAAGACCTTCCTGGCCAAACGCGGTGTGAAAGAAGATATACGATCTTTGGATCCAGCACATATAAATCCGGATCATTGTGCCGCTGTTGAAAAGCTATTGGAAGCAAAAGCAGAATCATTTGAAATGAAGAATGCGAAACGCGCTTCTGCCGCTGCGGCACCACTTGCCGCCTGGGTGAAGGCCAGTGTACGCTACTCGAAGGTCATACAAAGCATACGTCCACTTGAGCGCGAACAAAATGAACTACAGCGCAATTTAGATGTCGCCGAAGGTGAAATGCAAAGCTTAATGAGCGGCTTAGACGATGTGGACAATCGCGTAAAGCAGTTGTCAACTAAGCTGAACTCTTACACACAGGAAGCAGCTGTGCTGGAGATTAAACTGGACGATGCGCGTAAAACCCTGCATGCCGCTGAGGTGCTAATTGAGAAACTTAACTCTGAGTTCCATACATGGAGCATCCAACTGGAGGAATATAAAACATCACATAAAACTCTGGACACCAAATCGCTCTTGATTGCGCTAGCCATCAACTACTTTTCACATCTCACTTTGGAGCGTAGAAGGTAACATTTTATATGTATTTCAGTTGGCAACCATTTTTAAACTATTTCATCAAATTTCAGCTTCAGTATGGATCGCCTACTTGGCGAACTACAGTTACGCCCATTCGATCTACGTAAGAGCTTACTCACCGAGCAGGAACAAATTATTTGGGAGAGTATGGGTCTCGCATCTGATGCGCAGATAATCGAAAACGCTGCGTTACTACGTCAAATGGTTGACCTGCCTTATAGCAGCTGCCCCATACCTTTGGTGTTAGACCCCACACAGACAGCCATCAAATGGTTAGAGGAATATTTGCGCTCCAAAGCAAGACCTTACGATATCACTACGCAAAACAATGAACGTTTGAGCTATATCCTTGAACTGGCCGTGCGTTTTGGTAAAGTGCTCGTGGTGCAGGATTGTCAGCAGATGCGTCCGCCACTGCTACAATTATTGCATGGACGCTTTTTCGTCAAGTTCGGCAAGAAACTGGTAGAAGTGGGCTCAAAAATGGTAGATTTACACGAACAATTCCAGCTTATACTCTTTACGAAAACTAATAAGTTAAACATTCAACCTGAAACTTTGAGCTATTTGACTTGTATACCTTTTACTGTTACCGCTATTGGTCTAGCGGATCAACTCATGTCAAAAGCAATAGTTTTAAAGAACCCAGAACTGGAACGTAAGCGTATAGAATTGTTAAAAAATGAAGGTGTGCTCTTGAAGCAACGCATCGAACTAGAGGACAAACTGCTGGAAGAGCTCTCAACGGCGCAAGGTGACATTTTGAAGAATGACATGCTATTGAGCACGCTCAATGAGGTCAAAGAGAGTAGCAATATCATTGATAAGTCACTTAAGGAAAGTGCCCGCGTGAAAGAGTCACTTCTTTCAGATTTTACGAATCTACGAGGGCTTTGCACTCAATCAGCGAAATTTTACATGGAACTCACCGTATCCTACGAATTGCCAGCCTTGGCGTATATTCAACTATTCCTCAATTCACTGCAAACATTTGAAACTCATAATGCCGTTTCTTCAAGCGAAATACGAATCTTTGAGCAATTAGTCGCAGCGACTTTTCAATATTTGGCGCGCGCAATATCGCGCTCCAGCCATTTAACGTTGGCATTGTATGTGTGTAAGTGCGCCTATCCAGAGCGCATACCTGCCCCTGAATGGGAAATGTTCGTTACGAACTTTATGGTCACAGCTGACGTCAGCACAGGCAGCGCAGATTTGGGCTCAGTACGTATGCCCGATTATATAACCCAAGAAGCAGCACTTAAATTAAGGATTTTGCTGGCGCAACTGCCTCAACTAGAAGAGCAGTTGCAACTACAGAAAGATTATGCATGGCGGAGTTTTATAGTAGATCAGCTGCAGGACATACCAGGTAGTTATTTGAATTTCGCTAATCAAATTTGGATTTTATTTTAATGCACAAAAAATTTCCGATTTTAAATTTTCTAGGGGAAATCAAATCCGCCTTTCATCGTGTGCTTATCGTGCAGATATTTCGACCTGACCTTTTGTTTCTGCAATTACGTCGAACAGTTGTTGAAATATTAGGAATTTCCCCAGATGCAGTGCCACAGCCAACGGTGGATCAACTTGCTGATGAAAACACTGAAAACAAACCCATTCTTGTAATTACACAAACAGAAAATGATCCAGGCACTGAAATTAGGAGTGCTGCAATCAAAAAAATTGGTTTGGAGAAATATACAGAACTTTCCGTTGGGCGTGGTATGGAACGTCGAGCACTAGAAGCTGTGCGACAAGCTGCTGAGGTTGGCAAGTGGATTTGCATAAAAAATGTGCATCTAGTACCAGATTGGTTGTCCGAGCTAGATCGTGAACTTGAGTTATTGAAGAAACGTGATGGATTTCGCTTATGGCTTACTTGTGAATCAACTCGTGGCTTTAATGAGACGATTATGTACAAGTTTGTGAAAATTTTGTATGAGTTTCCACACGGTATTAAGCAAAAGGTTCGTCGCATGTTACAAAACTTTATGTTAAGTGAATATCGCAGCATTTCGAAGGACGCTAAGCTAGTTAAAATCCGAATCGTGATTTTCATCGTCGCTGCCGTGCTGCAGGAGCGACGCAACTTCATACCACAAGGATGGTCCAAATACTACGAGTTTGGTGAGGCTGATTTGAAAGCTGCTATGGATGTGCTGACTTGGTTGGATAAAACAATGAGCAGCGGGCGTTGCGATTGGACGATTTTGCAACGTTTGTTGGAAAATGTAGCTTTTGGTGGTCGCATAAGCAACGCACGCGATATAAAAGTGCTGCAACGCTATTTAGAAGAGTTTGGTTCAGCTGAAGTCTTAAGCAATCGTTGGAGCCCGTTAAATACGAAAGTTGTTGTACCTACAAGTTCACAAGTGCTCGATTATATCAGCGCAATTTCGAAGTTTCCCGATTCGGATGAACCAGAAGTATTCCACTTGTCAAACTATACAAATATCAATCGTGAAATTGAACATTCAAAGAATATTATCAATGCGTTACGAGTGTCTTACTACAAGAAACCCGATAGCGCAGAAGATTCAGTTGAACGTGAACAGGAAAGCAATGATTTAAATAAATTGGAAAAGCAAATTAAACCGATTTTGGCACTTTGGAAGAAACTAGCTGTTGTAAGTTTTGAAAGAAATAATAAGTTTTATACACTATTATTTTTATCTCACAGAAATGTACAATTCAAAAAAGTCTCGAAGATATGAATGCTTTTTCGAAACTTGCATCACCATGGCAATTATTTATTGCTACTGAATTAAGAACAGCAGCCAAATGTTTCCAAGAGGTGCACCATACGCTGTCACTCGTACATAATTGGCTCAAGGCTGGTTCTAAAAATACCAAAACCGCGGTAGACTTTAATTTATTACAAACCCTGGCGGAAAATCAAGTACGTATAAATATTTTTATTTTTCCACTTGTTATACAATTGTATATTTCAGATACCAGGTTCTTGGCTACGCTGCTGGTGTGGACCACCAATAGCAATTGACTATATACGCGGCCTAATTTTACGTGCAAAAGCCGCAGAACTGCGTTACCGTTCAGACATTCACTTGGAATTTGGCCAGAAAATAGACCTGTCCACTGTTTTCAATAGCGGCACTTTATTCTCTAGCTTGAAGCTAACAAATTCCGTGCAGATGAAAACGTCTTGTAAGGATCTTCAGCTAGTCACCAACGTAGTAAATAGCAGTATGGAACACAGTGGACAAGCAATCGGTTCTATTATTACCGTAGCACCGCTGAAGGTAATTGAAAAAAATTACCTCTCTGCACACTTGTTTATTTTGTTTTGGAGTAAACAATTAGACGATGACTTTTTCCGCTGTAGCTGTTTTCGTTTATTCTCTATTAACACTCACCTTTCCCATTTTGGCCATAAAATGATACTCCACTTTAAAACAAATTATATATTCCTATTATTAAAGAAAATATATTGTTTTTAGGCTTTTTGCCTTGAAATTTAAAGAATTTGCGGATATTTCTACTGGCTGGCCGTCTGGTTTTGCTTTTGATTGACAGTTCGGCAAATTGGCTGACATTTATTGTACTAGATTGCAGATTCTAACTTATGTTACCATATTTGTAAAATTAAACATTTGAGAATTATTATTTTTGTTGCATAAATATTTCTATGCATTGCACACCCTTTTTAGTAAGTAATTTAAATATTCTTCTCATAATATTTTAGGTGGATGGCGCGGTTTTCACAGACGGAAAACTTACAATTAAAGCAAATGCAGATAATCGGTCACTGGATTATAAAACTCCGGAAATATCTTTTACATTTAAACCTTACACAAATGCTGAGGACCAAACTACTATACTAAAGCCACCTGCTGGTTTTCTGAAATTACCTCTGTACTCAAATGTTAGTCGCGTTGTGTTGCTTGGCTTGGTAGATATTCCAACCACCGAAGCTGCGGATTTGGTATTATTATCTGGAGCAGCACTCATTGTTCCTGATTTCTAAGTAACCAGGTATCAACTGAAAAAATGTTTAGTTATCAATTTAATTGCAAATATTTAAGATTAAATTCACATTTCGCTGAATTAGAAGTTAGGATAATCATAATTGCGAAAAAAAAAAAATTTATTAATGTGTATTTATTAATATGTACTTTTTTGGCCGATAGATTTTTAATTCTGCAAGGATTAGTGATGGTCACCGTAGGGAGCTTCAGTTGGAACTGAATCAACACAAACTGCAATTGCTTAAAAAAAATGTTTTTACCTTTCTGAAATAAAATAATTTACTGATAACAAAAGCATTATTTAAAATTGACTATTTTTCAAGCCTTTGTCCTCAACTAACCTCTTAGTAAAGGAAGTATTTTTGTCATGAAATCAGATTCTCCTAAACACAAATGCCATTTGTACGATGTTTCTATAGAAAATGTGTCAAAATGCGGTGTAAAAGATTAGATGGAATCGGACCTATCAAACTTTTTAACAATTTTTAGTATTTTTAGCTGTTTTTGAAACCATCTAAGTCTTTACCAAAGCTTGCAACCATATTAGAATCAGAGAATGTGGCCATCTTTTCCAAATTACGAGAAATTATAACAATCTACGTCAACTTAAATACGATCTATTTTAAAATACGTTCTTGCCTTTAAATACGGTATTACATAAAATAACGTTAATTGAGAACAGAGATTCAATACAGGGAAATACAAACCATACGATACATTCTCGTAGCAGTTAAGGCAAAGAACGTACGTTATCGGTATATGTACGATATCGATATCAATATTTGTGGTGAATTCTTCAATTTACACACATATAGTGGGTTGTGTCGGGAATATAAGAGGTTGTTCTGTGTCAATTCACAATAGTAGAGGCGTTTTTATACGAATTCATAACGAGTTCGGTCCATTTAAAATATAAGTAGGATGTCAAGGAAATGGTAAAACCAAAAGAAAAACTTTAGAATTAAAAATAAATTTCAATTAACTTTGCAAAATGTTGTTGGATAGTTGTTTAGGGAGAAGTTCCATCAGAAGTAGACTTAGAAAAGAAAAGCCTCTAATTTAACGCTACAGGCCTCGGAAGTCAAGAGTTAATGACGAAAGCCTGCAGTACCTTTAATAATCATAGAAAAAATGTACAGTATGCGACTCTTGCTGTTCTGTTTATCTTTTCAGCCAACTTCTCTTCGTAATTTCTGACGCAGAGCTTATCGTAGTTCTTGGGCTAAAAGTGGCAATTTTCGGCAATTAAGGTTTTACAAAATACAATGGTTTAATAGTTCTCACAAGATTCCTAGTAGAACCTTTTATGTGCAAGTACTTTACACTCTCCGATATAAAAAATCTGGTCCCGCTCTTTTGCCCTTCTACGTCCCAAACTCAGACAACATGTTTCTGTGAAGTATAATAGGTTTGTATCACCTGAAAATAATCTAGATCGATTCAGAGTTATATATATTATGTATATGTAAATTATCAGGATTTAAATCCGGGGGACTTGCTGTCCTTCCGTCCGTACGGATGTGCAAGCTGTAACTTGAGTCAAAATTTAGATATCTTGGTGCATTAGTATCTGTTGTAGAGCTATATTAAGCAAATTTGCTCAGGACAAATATTTTCGAACCTCCCCCGACCCGTGAAAATGGGTTAGATTGAAAACTTTGCCCATTCATATAACGGTTATGTTGGAAACTACTCAAAGTGCAATAACTCACTTGCTTCTGTTAGTAAATTTCACAGTCAATGCGCTACGGAAAGACGTTATAGGAGCCGGTGCTAAAATTGCGAAACTGTGGGAAATCAGCTAACGAATAACCCCAGCCCGGCAAACTTTATGCCCTATATGTCGGTCTGTGTGTGGTTTATGTTCACGAAATTGGGTGGAGACATGTTCTCGAGTAATGCCAAATATTAATTCAATCAGTCCAGATCATTTTGACTAATGTCGATCAATACTTGTATGTGTGATATTTTAATGAAATTAAGTGGACAATTGTTCTTAAAAATAATGAGGTTTAACGCCGAATTTAAATGGGATTGGTACAGATTTTGGTGTAAACCACATAACCCTAATAATAAAGATTTCCGATTTCTTCCGCTTGCCAAATTTCGAGAGTATAAACTGTTTTGCTATATTCGAACTTAGAGCTCCTTTACTTGTTTATATAAAGTGTTCCCAACACCTGAAAATATGCCAATGTTTTATCCCAGAAAATTACGAGAGTATAAAATGTTCCGTTACAATCGATCTCAGCCGTTCTTTACTTTTTTGTTTGCAGTTGCGCTATATTTTTTGTCAAATCAAAAATTTTTCCGAGTTTGAAGAAGCTTATGTTAGTTATGTCTTCGGTCACAGTATACAGAAATTGAGACATCTGTACACAACGCTCTTAGAGAGAGCACTTTGAAGAACTGGCTGCGTGTCTTATCTGCGAAGGCAAGATAATGGACTTATGTTTAATTTTTCGTTAGTATTCTGGTCTAAAGCAATTAAACCACGCCTTCCATCTCCAACTTCTTGGCATCTATCAAACACCACCCTTTCGAAATGGAGCCATCTATGCAGCTTTATGTTTTCTTTCATGGTGGAAATTGTTCGACGTCGTTCAACCTCAGACTGTTGGCGGAAATTTCAAAGTGATATTTGGATAATATTAGAATTATAATTAATGTTTTGTCAAATCATCCGACCTACTATATAGTATATCTATGTGTCCAGCGAGCGATAAAATCTTTTTCCAGCCGGAAATCTTAGTCTTACTTTGTTCTGTTCTACATGCGGGCAGACGCTATTCTATTCTCTTCATACTTCGCGTTGTATTGCATTCCGCTGATGTCGGCGCTTGTATACGTAATATGGAGGACTGAGAGATAACCAGGAAGAGACATCAAGCAAGTGTCTGCAAGTCTGATTTCGATGAAAGTAGGAGTGACGTAAGAAAACTGGATTTTGGACAGATACTTTTATTGCATGGACATAGAGTAGTTCCTCCGATCAAGGTTTCGACTCAAGGCCACCAAGAATTACGAGGTGATGACTAACTTAGCTTTATCGAGATATGTTGGATTAAATTTTAGAAAACAAAGAAATTACGAAAAATTTTGGTGATGTAACACCAGATGTAGTGTAATTAAGACTGAAGTCGTATTTTTTGAGTTTACAGAGGATTTATTGTAAAGTTCAATACGAAATGAAAATAAATTTGCATTAAACTTTTGGAGGAGCTACTAGTAGTAAAATAATTGTTATGTATGTACATGTACTTATGTTTAAAGCTTTAAATTATTTAAACCTGAAATCAATGTAAATCCCATTTAATTCGTAATCGATATTTAAACGAATAAATTCACCACAATTATTTTAGATTTCGAAGAGATTAATCGCTTAAACTTTAATGCCAAATATAATTAAGGCCACTTTGACACGGTCAACAGTTTTCTGCGTTGATGAATTTAAATGAGTACGATTAAATTTAGACAGTCGCGTGAAAACGTTCCTACACACAAGCTTAGCTACTCATAACTGTAAATTACATATATACATATGTAAATATAACTTATTTTCTGTGTGCTTACTTAAAGCCGCCTATGATGTTGAATAGAAATGACAGGTGGTCTTACTCAACCTCTCAGAAATACAAACTTATGCTTGCATAGAGTGGTATAATGATTGTTTTGTACCAAGCACATACGTATCACCGCTGACTTGTGGATTAATCGTATGCCTATGCCATCATTGAATTTTAAACGAAATCACTAATTATTAGCGGGTCCGCAATTAAGACAGCATTAAGTTAACGCACCCTAACAGCCTACTGTATACATTGAAAATGCCTTTGGAAATTAGTAATCTCTATCCAAATTTAAGTAAGCCTATAGGAACATTGAAACACATAGCTATGCACATGACATAAATTGTTTTAAGTCTTTAATGCCTCCTTCTATTTTCACTTTACTTTAAGAAAATCGTATTAAATTGTTTACTGAATGTTAATATTATTATGTTTCTTCTACTGTTATGAAGTATCGAATATTTTTGAGCACCTTTGTCTTCAGTATCAACATATTTAAAGGTCGATAACTGGTCCTGTTGAAAACCGAATCCTGGATTTATATTATGTTTTAGAACCGGTTATGAACGTCACTATTTAACGCATCACAATAATATTCTTAGAACCGGTTTATGTTAGTTTGAGTTAATTATTTAGCACTTAACTAACTACTAAATATTATTATTAAAAATCAGCTGTCTCTACAGAACGCGTTACTTTCTATGTCAGTTAGTAAATATTGATTAACGTTGACATTTATAAATCGATGTTTTTAATGAAATGTCATAGAATAACAAATAAAAAGTGTCTGTTTCGTCCAACGTTTGCGCCAAAGCTATCATTTGCGCACATTTCTTAAAACAAAACCATCGATCCAATTTGATATCGAAAGGTTGATCCTGCAAAATTGGCTTTTACTGGTATGAACCAGTCGAATCGTCATGTCGCACTTTGACTCAAACCATTCAGTTCTCTGGACGTATGTTGTAAAAAAGAAGTAACTGAGTTTATTGTGGTCAAACATTCTCTAGAGGGTCTGATAATAATATGGCTCTTCAGTGCAGCTTAATCTTTGCGAGCCTGTCCCGCCCCTTAAATCGATGAGTGCAAAACTCTGAGCACATTACGCATTAATTTAACGTCAACACAAACATCAGAACAATATTGCTGAGCTGTCAGTAGCAATCACGCCCGTTAGAGGTGAAAATATGTGCAACATACACTGGCTACTACAAGTATGTATACGGGAATGTATCAGGTCATCGGTTAGACCGCCATATAATCAGCCAAGTGACAAACGCATTAAATACAAATTACACATTCAATTGAATCATGAAACTTTTACAAATGTGTTACGCTTGTGTTACTGTTAATTTATGCCAGTGTATTGACAACAAACACTAAACGTCAACCAAATAGATATAGTTATGCCATATAATAACCCAGCAGGGTACACAAAGTAAATGTTTTTGAAATTAGGCGGAAAGTATAAGGAGCATCACTGTTTCACGAAGCTTAGTAATTAAAATATTAATAAATGATAGCTCTTGTAGATAAGTTAATCTGTGAGTTAACTTAAATCATAAAATATTTTCTGCGGTGTATGGAACGATGGTCGACGGCATGTAGTAGCTATAGACTAGAATTAATCATATTCACCCTGAGTTTTTCCTCTGTGAAAAGTGAATTGTAATATCAAAACTGTATTGGTGAACTGTGAAGTACTGTCAACAAAAATACATTACACGGTTTCTATACTATTTTAAGAATAAGTGTGGAGTCCACATAAATAAAGGTTTGTCACAAAAACATAGCTCCGAGTAATAAATCTGATGACAGCGTAATCTTGTATTCTATATATAATATTATTCATGAATGGTTAGAGAGGCAAACTTTTCAATGGATACTACAGATAATTATTTTTCTGATAATAGCGCTCTAAGCTTGCTTGTCTAATATAAATAGCCACATCAAATTTAGAATTGTAGCTTGAAATATATATATAATAGTTATAATATAAGAGTAATACCCTTCCTAAATAAAGAATATTCCTTACAAGAACTTGATTTTGATCGGTCAGCTTGTATGACAGCTTTTGCTATAGTCATTTCATCCAAACAATTTCTTCGGAGATTGCACCGTTGCCTTGACCTTTGCTAAATTGGATAAATATAACTCGTCAAACTAAAACGTTTTCCAAACAAGCACTTAATTGCAGCTTTTTGGAGAGAAAGAAACGTGTGTAAAGTAGTTCGCGTATATACAGACGGATGGACGGACGGACGGACATGGCTAAATCGAGCTAGCTTGTTATGCTGGTCATTTATATATAATCTTTTAGGGTCGCCGACATTTACTTCTATTTTAACTAATTTCGTGGCAAGTTAATATAGTCTCTTTAGGGTATTATAACCCATATCACACATGCATACGTACATTCAAACATATAAGAAACTGCTCACTAATACACTCACATTTGTTATGCCACAGACGGTCAAATGAACAGTAAAATGACTGTCAGTGTTAACGATTTATCCAAAAGCAAACTCTGTATACGTCGAGTATGTTGTTGTTATTCCGTGCGATAAACCAAAAGTGTTGCGTGCTCCTGTGCAATAACTATTTTTCTGTTAAAAAATAAATAAATAACGAAGGAGTTTGTAAATAGGTATAATATACGTAAGTTATTATTAAGTTTCAAAAATTTTTATTTAGGCATTTTTAAATTCCGAAATATTCATAAACTGGAGAAACAGGTAGAGCAGAGCTTTTAAGGGGAGCAAAAAGGAATTAAGTGAAAATTTCTTTTCATAATTTATTTTTTAATTCTATTTTTGATGCACTCCTTTTTCATATTTATGTACTATAATATTATTATTAATTTAAATAAAATGTTTTGAATTTATTAAATAAATAAAAACTGTATTATATATTGCGCAAAAGAATTTTTCACATGTGATAGACTTACAGTCATAACTGACAATTTTCAGCTATGATGGATTTATTGTTAGCAATAACAGAAAAAGTCATGACAGTAGACAGTATAGATATAAAGTTAATCAATTCCGAATACCTATTTATTAAAGAGAGATGCGAACTCACACACTTTCTGCGCGCTGAAAAAATTTTTTCAGCTATGACTGTCATATTACCGGTCAGATGACTGTCATTGTTCTTGTAGGGTACAAGTCACGACTAATATTTTTAAATGTGTAGCACTTGTCTGATATTTATATTTAATTATGCCCAACTGTTAGCGACAAATCAGCAAACTCGTGTCTTCATGGTTTTCTTTAAGGCTCATTCAAATGTAGTCATTAAAAAGTGAATAAATAGAGACATAAATAAACAAAAGTTTTGGTAAACCACTGGCGACATTTAATTACTTGTATGAGATGGTTGTTATTCACGGCTTGATGCCGTTTTGCTACAGTGGAGTATTTATGGTCGCGAATAATAAAAAGTGAAGGTTGTGAGTTACATACTCGTAGTATGGAGAATGGAATTTGTTTATAATACGATATTTGATCTGATGTCTAATAAAGAGTGTAACAAGTTCGCATACGCATCTAGTAGCTGCTTGCTTGAAGATCTTGTTAGCTGTCAAACTATAACGAAATTTGCTTTATGATATAGTGGTCCGATCTTAACAGTTTGTTCGAAGATTGTAGCGTTGCCTTGGACAATAAACTATGCAAATTTCGAAAATATACCTTCTCGAATAAGAAAGTTTTCCATATTAAGACTTTTTTATTGTTCAGTTTGTATGGCAGCTATATGCTATAGTTCTCCGATATCGGCAGAGTCGGGTATATGCATAGTAATAGGTATATACGTTGTATCGGTCCTGCAACATGTTATCGAGTTGAATTGGTACTAGAGAGTGTGAGAAAACCCATCCCCGCCATCATCAATGCCACCAATTTTTGTTTCACAGATTTAGATCAGTTTTCTTTTGTGAATGGCTCAAATAACAAATGATCATACACATTTCTATTTTTCTCTGATTTAAAAAACTTGACACTTAAAATCCATTATAATAGTTTATAAAAGAAAAAATTGCGGGGTCACTAAAATGTTCTTGACGCGGAAAAAAATAATTTCGTCACCAAAAAAGCATCTTAGATATGTTAACGCAGAGCTGCACCACAATCGCTGCCCATTTGTGCGAACATCTCGTCTAGTTTGTTCGATTCGCTACTCTCCAACACATCGGCGAATCGAAGACAGCTAATGTTGACTAATTCACTCGATTTCTCAATTGGCTGAGTGAAGGCCATTGCTTGTGCTGGTGTGATTCTGACGAAAATTAATAGACCTGTACTTGACCTTATTTTTACAATGAATAATTTTTAAAAATCAACACCTCGCTACATCTTCCTCGAATCGTTTTCAGGTTTGTGCCACTGTGCTTCGCCAACTTTCACACCAAAAATTTGTTAATAAGCAGAACATTAATATATATATATACTGGTTACATATTGCGAATACAACAAACACAAAACTAATGCTAATATTCCAAGCGTAAAACAAACGTATATTTAAAAAAATAAAGGAAAAAGCAAATGGAGAAGTTTCAAAACGCGCTGCCACATGCAAATACCCACACACCCAAATGTTCGCACCAACGCACACATTAACACAAAAGTATTCTGTTAAATGCACGCAAGCGTAGAATTTGTTAACATCATTAAACTAATTTTATGCGTATGTATGTTTGGTATGTAAGTACAAGTGTATTTGTGTCAATATGGCTTTCCACTTAAATTACGGAAAATTTCCGTCGAAAAGTTTAGCACTTAGCTGAAAGCATTCAAATGAAATCAAACTTGGCGCACATTATTTGTTCGTTCAAAATCCTTGTTTTGCACTACACACACCCCAATCACTTTTCTGACGGCCCAACACCACTATGGCCATATGATAAAACCTTTTCTAGGCATTTGCACAATGTGAGTACTTATTACTTATATTATTATACTTATACATATGTATTACTACGGATATGTTTGTATGTATGTATGTGTGTAGAGAATTTGAATAAATTTCTAATTTTGAACTCTTACATTAAGTCCATCCATTCAGCGTTCTTTGGACTCTTGTTTCATGCACAGACTCTTTACAAGCATGAATACATATGTTAGTATTTAGCAGTTAAGTACTTATTAATTTATAGTGTTTTGTTGTTCTTAACCCTTTGTGCTCCCGTTGGGCCACGCCTTTGCATGTTGGCCATAAGTTGGCTAATTCGATTAATTTGCGTACAAAAGGACTAAGTTTACTAAAATGTTTCCATGTTAGTATGCAGTTTATTTGCCCCTTAAGTACATCCGCCAATTTACCGAGATTATTGTTTACCTCATTCTGATTGCATTTTCCGACCTTATCTTAATTATGTTTAATTGCCTTTGTTTCGAAATCCACTCGTTTCTATGGTATTTTCCTTCAATTACTTACACTTGAGTTCAGTCAAACAAAAATGTGCAGTAGAACTAACCGAATTCCATAAAGGCGAACTAAATTTAGGAATTTAAGTAACACATGAGTAAGTTTTGGATACAACAACAGCAAAATAAATAAAGTTACAATATTACAATGGCTTGGGTAAATATGTATTTAAGTTGCTAATTCGTTCGAAAATAACTCGTGCTCTCTTGATTGATATAATACAATTGTCGGCAATTTTGTCCAAAATCACAACTTAAATAAATTATTCTTGCATGTCATCTTCGTAGGTTACTACAAGTATGACGCAGGAAGCCCATACCCTTTAACCCGCTCCCGAAACAAGTGCAACAACCCAAGTGGGAAATACGGTAACTAAACCAAGTGTAGTTTAGCTAATGGTTGCAACTGAGATAACTTCAGTCATTTTGCGAAATTCGCATTAAAGGAGTGCGGCTATCTTGAAGTAGACTAATATAAAAGCTTGTGCGTTGTATGTGTTATTGCCTACAGATCTGTTCTGTAAGTAGAGGAAGCGAAGTTAGCTCTTAGACTGAGGGAGTCTTCCCCAGTCGTCTGTAATAAAGGGCATTCTAAGATACGAAGTAAGCTCTCGTTTTTACGCTATACCACGGATTTTTGAAATCCTATAGAATTAAACCTAAATTCGGTCCCCAATATTGCCTGCGCTTCCAGTGAGGAGTGGGAAATGGCTGAGATGGACGAGGACACAGGGATAAGTATTTATACAGAGGTGTCTTTTCAGCAAAACTAGATGTATGGATCCCCTTCTGACTCCCAGACCACTGCAGTATCTTCCAACCGGAGATTACAGCAATTAAAGAAAATCTCTGCTTACAACAAGAAATATATTTATATATACCATACAGATAGACAAGCGGCTTTGAAGTCACTAAAGTCTCTTAGGGTTTCATCAAAGATAGTTACAGAATGTCTTTATCTGTTAGTTGATCTAACATCTTATTTCATGATAAACCTGCAGTGGGTTATAGAATATAGTGATATTCCTGGTAACTGTGAATCAGATGAACTAGCACGAAGAATCTGAAAAAAAGAGGGAATTTATATATCTCTGGCTACTTGTAGATCTTTAACCGACAAACATGTTATAGATAGAGTCTCGGTAGAGGCAATCCCTAACAACAAGCGCAACAAACAAAGCAATCGTGCCATAAATGGAATATGGGGCGCACATGTAGACTATTAAAATTTAAAAGGTATGACTTACGAATTCTAGTACATAGTATTCCTAACAGGTCACTGTCTAATTGGCAGACATGCTAGCAGACTGGAAATACCATATAAGGGCTTTTGTAGAAGCTGTCAAGAGGTACAAGAAGAAGAGACTATAGAACCTCTTCTATGCGAATGTAAGACTTTGCATAGGAAAAGAATCGCAACTATCGTTCGAGGGTTTCTTGAAGATATCTGGTAAGTTGCACTAATAAAACTTTTTGTATTGATGAAGTTCAGCAGGAGCATAGGGTGGTTCATGGAGGACATAATAGAGTGACGGGATTTTAGTCCAAGTGGTTTAAAAATGGATCTTCTAAAGGCCTAGGTGTGTCACAGGGATCCACTCTGCCTACCTATCTGCCTGTATGTAAAAATTAAGTACTTGATGTGAAAATTTTACCCAAGGTGATCATGAAATCAAGTTTTCTGTCAGTAAAAACCCTTGGTACGGCGAAATGACTTAACGAAAGAGATAGATGCAAACTTTCATATATTTCGTTGGACTTCATCGGACCTCGAAACAGGGTTGTCTCTAGTAGATGTAGCCACCATGGAACACAAGACAAATTTACGTGGTTGTTACCGACTCAAAAAAGCGAGTGTAACATATGAAATATGTACTTGGTTTTAGTGATTTGGATGAGTGTACTATCTGAAGAAATTTTGTCGTAGGCAAGATTCACAGGCGTGCTTATATAGTGAGGAATTACAATCTTACGTAATGTGACCACTGAAATAATAAGTAATGAAATCCTTTTGGGGAAACGAATGGGCACAGACAATTTAAGGGCAGGGGTGAACTGTTGAATTAATCAAAAACTAGACTAGTTTAAAGATTTATTGTGAGATCATTGCAAACAGTTGTACTTATACTTATTTTAGACCAGCGAAGTGATCCAATGAGCAGATATTCACAATGATTTGAATCTTAGAAAACGGCCAAAGTTAAAAGGATAGACACTCATTATATCAGTCGCATTGTGTGCATTTGTTGTGGCGACTCCAATGTTTCACATCGGTTGCACAGTTAGGAGAGGAAGGAACCTCTTTAAGTAATTTTTCTCTAAATAATTGTAATATGATTTCTGATAACGACAAGTTATTTACTTTTAAATTTAAGGCGTCAATTCAACTCAAGTTATCTGTAGGAAACTCTCTTTGTAATAAATTGCAACATTACAAAAAAGGGGTAATTCCTAAGGATTATTATAACTCCCGGCTTAGAAAAATGTTGACGTATATATTATCGTATATTTTGTTTTAGTTTTTCACATATTTTGAATACATTACGTATACGTCTCTTTGGACGCGTTTTATTAATGAGGTTTGGATTTAATAGACGTAAATTCATAACTGAACATTGTTTTACAACACATATTTTTATTGTGCTCTGTGTAGTTTTGTTATTATAGTTTTTTCTGTTATAATATGCTTTTTAGGATTGTGCTCAACTTTTCACAAGTCTCTCTTTTGTATGCTTGCTGGAGGGTCTTCCAGTCTTCTACAATGTATGTCTAAAGCTTGAATAGCCTCTGTAGTCTGCGTTGATGTTATTGATTGATTTTTGTTTTAATTAAAATATCTGATACTAAAATATACATATAAGTCCATAAAAAAGTGTGTCAACTTCATTAATCTTTGCGCAATGTATAAATAATTAAATTCTCTATGTGCTTTTCGAATTACTCTTCATTTATTTCATGGTGTTAAATAGTGTTTGTTATATTTTAAACTCACATATATATACAATTTGCGGTATTTATTTTGAATAAACTTGACATAACTACGTTGTTTGCATTGTTCACAAATTAAGTAGTTATTGGCCGAATTAACATTTATAATAACAATGGATGGCACTATCGCCCGAATTTCTATAAAAGCACTAATTGCCATACTTTTTTGAAACTAAAAAAACTGCCTTAATTCTTTCTGAAAAAGCTTTTACTTAAACACACATATAACTAATTTATTTTACTATTTTAGGACAAGACACAAACTAAATTAAATAAATTGCTGTCTTTAGCCAGTGAATGTATGTTAAGGTTGTCGCAATATAATATTTTTTTCTGCATGTTTTATGTTATTCGTGGTATCTGATATGCATTAATATTGTCCATTATATGACCAGGCAAAAGTCAAACTTTCCTACATTGCCACCTTTTTATGCGGCTTAGTTACCTAATTGAAAGTATGCGCCCGGTTTATTAGTATTCAGAAAGGGATATAATGTGGTCACAGGTTATGTTCGGTTTTTGTATCTTGTTTAGTAACATATCCGTATGTGCGTAAATATGACTTACATAATAACGTTATCCGAATTCCATTAAAAATTTACATGCCATTGTATTTCGGGCTTATCTTCCAAACCATATGTAAATACAGTAACAACGACCAGCAATAACATGAAAGAGTACCCTGTTAGAAAATGTTTGTAGAGACATATATTATATATAGTTTGGAAATTATGTGGACAAATTCTTACAAATTTGAACCTGACTTTCAA
Organism: Bactrocera oleae; assembly: GCF_042242935.1. Lineage (NCBI taxonomy): Eukaryota > Metazoa > Arthropoda > Insecta > Diptera > Tephritidae > Bactrocera > Bactrocera oleae. The sequence goes on along the minus strand of NC_091537.1, from coordinate 26,013,243 downwards.
AGAATTTTTTAAGTGACGTATGTAAATTTCTATCATTTTATTAAGCAGGAAAAAAATGCTACTCATGCCAAAGTATGTGACCTGCTTAATGTTTTCAGAGGTTTGCGCTAGGAAAAATAATTCTATACAAGTCATAGGAGCACCGAAGACGATGATCGTTCGACTGGAAGTCCATAAGAGTCTATCACGAACGAAACCGTCAATAATACTGTACTATAACTGTAGAATGATGCTGATCAAGATTATTGACTCTCTAAAGAGAGTGTATTGGATACATCCTTCATGAATATACGGGTATGCGAAAGCACCTGTGTGAAGTAGGACCCGTGTGAGCTTACGATCAGAAATCGATAAAAACAGTGGCGAAACAGTATAAATAGCCCTTAGTAACAGCATATCTGATTTGGACCAAACTATTGCATTTCCCTATAGGGTCCGTATGTGCTTATGCAACATTTGCGCACATAGACCAAGCCACTTTTATGTTACTACTTCTAGTGTTGGTTTGAAACAAGAAACTTTTCTACTATAAATCTATTTACGAGAGTGATAACTTTTCCCTAACACGCTTACTAAATAGTTTTTCGGAGAAGGTATATGCTTTTTTTCAATCGCCCAAGCTGTGAAGCATATAAAATATTTTAAATTTCATGTTTATCTGGAAGGATAAAATACACACACATGTATTTTACTTTCATTTGCATATCAATTTTGTAACGGTCACCAAAAGGACTTTATGGAGTGTGAAAAATCTCACCACAACTTTTTATTTCGAGTCGGTGTGTGTTTTTCCGCAATTCCGATTTTTAGTGTTATTATTATTTTAAAATTTTACACATTCACATTTGGTATGACAAGCTATTTATGTATGTACAATATTGTCAGGCCATGCGTGTTATGAAACCCCAAGCAAAATAAATATGTAGCTCACATAAAAATACGAGAGAGCTCTTATTTATATTATATGGTATGTGTCCTGTATTTGTACAAAAAAGGAATGCACATCATCAGGCGACTACTCTGGCGATACCACTGACAGCTGTTGACGCCGGTCATGGTACTTGTAGACCAAACACCATGTGTGTTGTTAAATTGAAGTTGACTTTTGGTTGTGGCAAGGTGATATGACAGAGTAAAAAACGAGCTGCCGGGCAGGTGCTTGGGGTTGACGTGGTCGCTGAAGAAGCAGTCCTCTTGTAGAGAGTGCGATACAACTTACAAGTACAGTGAAGGTTTTGAATTCAAAGTATTAGATGTGTTGGTATTTAAATAAAATATTCAGAAATTTTAGCTATATATTTTCATACACATTCTCCTAGATATGATTGATTGGGGAAGTATTTGATTCATATCACACACTTTTGAAGTTTTCATAGTGTTGCGCAGTCTCATCGAAACCCATCTTTATCATACAAAAATACTCGGCAATTGAGGAGATCTAAATACGCCATATTATTCTATTACTAAGTCCTCAATAATGTAAACGAATTTGTTTTAGAACAGCATTTTCAAAAATGGCTTTATAAGAACATATGTTTCATATAAAACGCAAAGGGAATCATTCGTTCTTTTGACATATTTTATGTAATTTTTTGTTGTTGTTAGTAGCCGAATATTTCTGCCCTGAACGTATTAAGTTTGCCACGAAGTTTGTAACATCCAGAAGAAAACGTCCGAGACCCTGCAAAGTATTTGTATATGTTAATAATCAGCGAGATGAGCTGAGTCGATTTAGCCATGTCCGTCTGTTTATACGCGAACTAGTTCATATGCCATTTTCTTTTCAAGAATTTGCTCATTTGTCGGAACGGAATATCATATAGCTGTTTGATCGATCAAATTCAAGTTCTTGTATGGAAAGCTTTTTTATTTGACAAGATACCTTCACAATCTCCGTACAAGTTGTTCAGATCGCACCACTATAGCATATAAAGGTCATTCAAACTGATCGATGAAAAGAAAGTTAAAGAAATTTTTAAACCTTAATATGCTAAATGCACCTATACGGGTAGGGTGAGGGCTGAGATGCAGACGAAGTTATCGTTTTTACTAGTTTTTTAATATGTTTTTAGGACCCATTTAAAATGCGAAGGCTAGGAGTGAAACACGTATATAAGTAAGTCGCAGCGGGCATTTCCGAAATCCTAAAAGCTTATATTTTATTTAATAGATTGCTGGATATATAATATAATCTCTAAAGAAAAACGATTGAATATATGGAACCTTTCACTCTATTAAAACTTGCATTTGATTCTCGAAAATGAGGAACACATTATTATGGCTTTGTAATTTATACATATTGTTTTTTTTTTAAATAAATTATATCTCTACCATTTCTACCTTAAATAAAGTTCGAATAAAACTTCTATGTTCAAAAAAATTTCGAGAACGTATAATATAAATATAGCATTTGAAATAAATAGTATAAATATAGCATTAAAAATCATAATAAATTTGATTGATCGATTACTACTACATGATATAAGACGCATATATGTAAGTGTTTTGGAACTCTAGTCACATATAAGCTTGTTTAATTTTCAAAAACACTTTTTACAACAAGAACAATTATCTATTTTAAAATCGGATCTGGTGTCTCACGCTGCAGGTATGAGTGAAAACTCATCACTAAACGACACTTTAATCTAAAGGAAGAGTGAATGAACGAAGCCTGCGTATTGCATATTATTATTTATTTTTCTCATTTTATGTGCTTTGATCTGCCAAATATAATTTTGTACATTGGCCATTTGCATTTGCAATGTTAAGGGGGCTGGCGGCAACGCATGAAGCACCCTTTTGCTGCTTCCGGTGACACAACCACTCTCACCTTTGCTATGCTGGCTACGAGTGCTTGGCTGCCGTGCCACTTTTTGTTGCGGCCGTACGTGCTGACGACGCGTTGCAAAGACTTTCAAAATAAATTGCATTTGTTTTGCGGCAATGAATTGCGCACTTTGTTCTCTGTTTTCCCTCTATAGTTTTCTTATTTGTTTTTCAGTTAGGTAGCTTTTCAATTTTTGTATTTTGCATATCACTTTTTACATACACAAATACGGTGTCTAGTCAAGTTGAATTCGAGTGCCTGTTTGTGTTGCTGGATGGGAATGCGCATCATTTTATTGCTTTGTGCATTTTGTCATACGAAATGTCACGTTGCAATCAACGGAATTGCAATCAGCTGTTTTTTCTCATTACTTTCCGCAATCAGAATTTTCGCATAAACTTTTATGCAGTTAACTGGAATAACTATGCCACACCCACACACATGTGCACCTAAAATGCACCTGCATAATGCATAATTTCATGTCGTCGACTCACGTGTGAGTGCATAGAGTTTACACAAAATACCGATATTTAATTTAATGTAATATTGCGATGTTGAACCATTTTCTTTTTATATATTGGCGTATTTGTTCAAGCCTCTACTGGGTGATTATTTCACTCTTACAACATTTTGTACCACATAGGAGTTTATTTAATACAATTCTTTATTTTATTCCTCTACCATAATTTCTCATCCTTTCTCACACTTTTATCAGGTTCGATGATGAAATAGATTTGCTGCGTTAATGCGGCATTCAAAAATATTCAAATCCAGTTAGCTGATCATCTCAAACATTCGGATCGGTTAGACTATTGACGAATTGAGTGATAATTTGATATGTGTTCCCCAACACACTGAGTCTGGCATAACCGGACCGCAACGTCTAAACCGGAATTATTCCAAAACAGTGCCTTATCGCCAACTCTACGGCTGTAGCACTGTAAGTGATTTATAAAGTTATAACGCCATATAGTCAGAGGTAAAAATCATAAAAATTTATGTTAAAAAAATGTTTAAAAGTTGTCATAATTTCCCCCATAATAGCTGTCTTCGATTCCATTTCTCCGCTTGCTTTTACTTTCTTGTCAAAAAAAATGACGCGTAAAAGCAATAACAAAGCTATCCAGTTGAATTTGAGCAAGGCAGTGCTTTAAGTTTTGTTTTGCATATTTTAAATCAGTTTTACTATTGTGAATGTTTCAAATGACAAATGAAATTGCAAATTACTTTTTTCTTGTGTTTATTTTTGAATCACTTAAAATCAATTTTAGAATTTAGAGAAAACCAAATACAGCAACGTTTTTTTAACTCGAAAAAAATAATTTCTTTACTATAAAAGAAACATAACGGTATTGCGCATGCGTCAGAAGACATGTTAGCGCAGGGTTACACCACAAGTGCTGCCCGTTTGTTTGAGGATCTGGTATATTATGTTTGATTCGCTGGATAGTAAGGGTTGGCGAATCGAAGACAGCTAATACATATATCATAGAAACTATTTCAACAAAACTTATTGGAATATTATTATATGATAAAATTCTCCGTCTTATGCTATGGTGTAAACATAAGTGAAAGCGGCTATCAACCACTTTCATACGCGATATAACGGTATTGTTCGAAATCGATAATAAAAATTGTCAGAAATATTAAATAGCTCAATATGGATTATTGTCTCGTGCGGCCATGATCAACAATTGAACTGTAGGCCGCTCTTTTATATGTGAAATAGTTTATCATATAAACAACTTGCCCAGATGATAACTACCTGTGTTTCTCATCACCATTTTGGGCATTTTTAGTTCTTTACGATAAAACTTGCTTACGATCACTATTGACTTTCTTGTGGATTCCGCAAAATTTGTGATACCGTTCTTTTCCTTTCTTAATTTTCATAAAGTTACCCTATATTAGTGAGGGTAATGTGATGTAGATATAAGTTTTTTGTCAGTAACTCAAAAATTCTGAAACGATTTTAACAAAAAGCATGCATAAGTAATTATTGTTTCATCGCGAGTATATATCAAAATGTGATTTCGATATTTTATGTACAATAGTTTCAAAGATATTCCATTAATATCTTATATAGTGCAGTAAGTAAGAAAGCTTTACTTAAAGAAAGTTAATTGCAGACAAATTGCTGGATACTCCATTTATTAAAATATCATAATTTTCATATGTCTATGTATGTACATATGTATATACCCAGCACATTATAATTTTACTTAAAATGTATATTTCTTTCTATTTGGATTACTTAGACTTTCTGTACCTACATATATGTATATTGACTTTAACTTCATTAGGTACAACGTTTTTAGACTTTTAGTGGTTTTAAATAAAGCACTTCATTCCAAGTATTAATGATAGTAAATGGAACATTGTCATCGAGTTACAAGTTATCGTGGATTTTGCTTATGTATGTTTGCAAATATGTATTCAAAGACTTCTAATGTAGCATATAAAGGACACAGTGACCTTATTTCCTAAGCAAAAACTATAAATTACAGTTTTAAATCTATTTCGAATAGTCATACACATTCATACAAAACCGGTATGTCTGCGTTGACGTGTAGTGCCCCAGCTTAATGCCTACTATATATGCATTTTGCCATCAATATAAATGAAATTTATTGCTGCACATTATTTACATAGTTTAGAGGCGTAAAATTGTTTATAATTGCAATTGGCGTTAACAAATGCGAAGGCGAGGATTGAAGAATGTATGTATGCATATACACATGTATCTATGTATGTACATACATATGTATGTTTGTGTACAAATAAAAACCATTTTAAATTAGGTACACAGATTGTGCAAACTCACATAATTTTCAATTGCTTGTGTTTTATCGGTTTATGGTATTGATATTTCGATGTTTATTGAATTTTCCATCGACCGAAAGGAAAATCACGTATGTTATAAAAATTAACCAGCTTTAATACAAAATAGAAGGGTGGATGCAAACTAGTACGCTAACGCTTGGAGCTTTAACCAGTATTTAAAATTAATTTAGTGATAGGAAATGGTCATTTCTTAAAATATAGCTGTCTTCTGATAAAGAAAATTTCCGTGCAATACGAGTTCTACATATACTTAAGTAATTTATATCTTTATTTTAATTATTAATATTATTAATAATATATTTGTTTCATAATAAATTTGGTATTGTCAATTTTGACCGATATTTGACATTTGATCCATTCACATTAGTAGGTAAGAGGATTTCATTAATAAGCTCCTTAAAGAATCCTGAAATCTACTAAAGTTTGATTGCATTTATCGATAAAGCGCATTGGATTTCTCACAATCTCAGACGTTTTATTTCGATTCTAGTTAGTTCTTATGGATAGCTAAATGTAACTATAAGATTCAACATGTTTCAGCGTTGATCTCGCAAATGCTGTAGAGTCAATGTGTCAATAAACATTGAGATGGTTCTAGTTTGTCTTTTTCAGAATTCCGACTTCAACCCGATCTGCTGAAATTGAAATGATAGAAGACTTTTTGCTTGCAAGTTTATCAGATATACAATTCCATGCCACTCTGCTGTGTTCAGACAAACCTACTAGTCGTATTATGATAGCAAAGCTAAGCATTGATTAACTTATCTCAAGTGCACGGTTAATGTTTTCACGACCAGTATGTCTCCTTACTACCGCATTGGATGCACACTTCTTTGAAGGAATAAAGCATTCTAATCACTCACTTGTCGGCGTAAACGTGCTCCAAAGTATTAGGAAAATTAAGCTGCAAGTTTTTAAAAATTCACTGACCTATGGTTCCACCCTTGCTTGTCGCGAGGCATATTTTATTTTCACTGGGATTCACAATTTCGCGAAAATAAACAGGCGAACAAAGCATGAGTAGAAACACATATTATATATGTACCAACGCCAACGAATATACAATAAACAGTGTATTGAACATGTGCACATTAGCGCAAACACATAAATTTCCAAACGTGGCAAGGCCACATATGTGACGAAGTCCATATTTTGTGTTAACTAGCTACTTCTCATTCCCTACACACTGACTTTCTACAATATATTTTATATGTAATAAGTATATACATATGTATACGAGTATGTGTAGGTATGTAAGTCTAGCTGATAGCGCAGCCTGTTTCCCGTTATACAAGGGGAAATACAACACAATTTATTACCGAAGCCCGGAATAAATTAGCGTCCAAATAAATGGCAAAAACAATGGACAGCAACAATAGCTTTCCCCCGTATCATTCGCTTTACTTCTGAACAGAACAAACAAACCCTTGCAAAGCTGACTAAAATTACAAAAAACAAAACTATATGAATTATATATGTATCGGTATCTCTAGTAACGAAATAAAAGATCGATACAGGATAATAAAATCAAACTGTCATTTATGTAGAGCGGGACTGGGTGTCAGGTAATGGAATGGGAATTGTGGAGATGTTTTTAATGCCGAATAATCAATTAAACAAATGGCAGCAGTGAACTTTGATTGACGACATATAGAAATTTCGCAATGAAAGTCACCAGACTCTCGAAGCTTGCTTAAAACTTATGGGACAAACAGATCAATTAATAAAGAAAAATTAATCACTACATACAAATTATTCGAAATAAAATGATATTAAACGATTTTTAAGAAATATAATGCAGAAACACATCAATATTTATAGTTGTTGTTAAACGTTTTTTTTTATAAATGGTCGAAAATCTTTTGTAGAGGTTTGAAAGTGCAAAACCTATTTTAAGCAGTGTTTAAAATCTATATACATATTATATGTGCCAGTATTCAGGACCCTGTGATATTCCTCGATCTATTTTAAATACTATTTTTGAAATAAAAAGTTATAATTGAAAACGCCTTTAAATATAGCCAATGCTGGTTTCCCAATTATTTTGATTTCTTTTTATATTTTTAATACTAAAAACATTCCGTTTTATGTTATGATTTATGTTGCTATCTTGTTTTCTCATTAAACATAAGCTTTCCTCATACCTTTTATCATTCCAGAGTTGCATAGTTACTTTTACCTCTATTTACTTCAAACTAAGTAATTATTGGACATAATTTACTAATTTCTGCAATTCATATAAATTCGTAACAAATGGGTGTTAATTTGCAGAAATTTCCCTAATAATTCAAATAAGAGTATGTTTGGACATTATATAAAACGTATTATATTATTTTGTTACAATAACTTGCTGTACTGTAGAATGTCGTGTGGAGGTCTACCTTAATCATTTTGTTCCATACTTGTATGTGGTTGGCATATAAAATGAATGTTAAAAGAGACTTTAAATTTAAAAAGCATACGTGAGTCTAATTATTGAACTTATTAGGAGTTTCATTGTTTTCTCCATTCTTGTTGAGATGATGCTATCCTGCATAGTTAAAATTAATTTTGGGTAAATCAGTAAATCGTCAGTAAGTGTCAGTTTCCTCTCTCTCTCTTTTTTCCGAAAATATCGTTCAATCTGTTTGGTGTAGTCTTGAAATTCAGAGAGAGCGTGTGATAAAAATGGGTCAAATCGGTTCAATACTTCCCTTAACCCCCATATACCTAATATAAATATTTTTGAGTTTCCGATTTTTTTATACCGCATCTTTCGGTCAATATTTAAGACATCATAATGAAATTTAAAAATAATCTCTTTCTAATAACAGTTGAGGTGGCTGCCATTAAGGTAGCCGTGTTTGCTCTCAAGTGCAGCCTTTTTCAGAGAGATGATCATTCATTTCGACAGTAGAGTGGTAACACTAGTAGTTTACTCAAAGTTAGTTAAGGAGTGTCTATCCTTACTATTGATAACATCAAGCTTCTTTGTTATCCGAATTGTGTCTGGTTATAGCGGAATCGCTGAAAACTGCAAAGCCGATGAGCTCGCAAAAGAGGACACCATTGTCCCGATTACATCGGATTGGGAACGATTATTTAAATATTACAATGAACCTGCGGTCGGAGCTGTTCAAGTGGGATTCGATATTGTATCGAATTTTTAACCTAACATAACTTATGAATTGGTCTAGATCGTAGTCTAAACGTCCTATTCCTAATATAATGATTTCCGTTTCTTTGGTCTACTTTTTCATTATATACCCAATATATTAAATTTAACCTCTTTGATTAAATTTATATCACGTATTTATATAATTGAAATCACACATAACCTATTTGGTTAACTATGTACGATTATATGATACTGGTACTGGGGGTACTCCAAAAAATTTTTTTTAGCGGAAAAACTAAGTTTAACATAATAAGATTATTAAATATGAATTCCTATAACCTATATTTATGTAGTTGTACATTATATGACAATACCGTGCAGAAACCGTATATATACTCAACCACCTACTCGTTAATTAATGCTTAAATTTGTTACATATTTACATATACATATATATTTATGAAGGAAGTATTCTTATCCGACCATTTGATGTACATAGTTATTTCTTAGAATTGTAATGATAGCAAAAAGTAGCTAATACAAATTATTATTTTCTTGCTAAAGCTCATTTAAGGCCAAATAGATTGAATGTCTGTATTAATGTCAGGGTGTTCCTTGTTTCCCAACTTGATATTTGAAAACGCAATTTCAATTTTTGCCGTGCTAAATCATTTTACCTTTTCTGTATATTTTATATGGGATTTATTGACCTTCTGCAAAACATTTTTTATCACCAAAGTTAATAAATAAACAACTTTGAAAGAGTGATATTCCAATTCAAAAGTTCTTAATCAACAACCAAGTAACAACGACTTTTTTGATACAAACATTCCTTTAAAAGTTACAGCAGTTCAAGTTATATGTATGTACAGCAAATGTACTGTATAGTCATATAGAACACCATGTCGTATGAGCAAAATATAATGTATTAGGTAAAGTAAAAAGTTCGTTCGGTTTTTTATTGATTTTTCAAAAGATGATAACTTTGTGTACATTTGTCCGATTGAAGTCAAATATGCGCCAACTTTATTATACCCCTCTCGTAGAAGACTGCGTCCCTATTGCCAAAAAACTCGGAGAGCCAATTTTCACAGGCCTCTCTTGAGGCCAACTTCTCACCATTAAGGGCGTTCGCCATGGACGGGAAAAGATGATAATCACTTAGTGCCAGGTCCGGACTATAAGGTGGGTGCATTAGAACCTCCCATCCGAGCTCCAGGAGCTTCTGGCGAGTCACCAAAGACGTGTGTGGCCTGACGTTGTCCTGATGAAACATGAGCGTTTGGCCATGTGGGAGCAGCTCGCAGTAGATGATTCCTTGCCCATCCCACCAAACACACAGCACAACCTTCCTGGCCGTCAATCAGGTCTTGGCCACCATCTGGGCCGCTTTCCCGAGCTTTGACCACGACCGTTTGCGCTCGATGTTGTCATAAGTGACCCATGTTTCATCGCCAGTCACAATCCGCTTCAGAAACGGGTCGATTTTATTGCGATTCTGCAGCGATTTGCGGATAGAAATTCGGTCCATCATGTTTTTTGCGTTAGTTCGTGTGACACCCAAACATCGAGCTTCTTTTTGAATCCAAGGTTATGCAAATGGTTCCAAAAGGTTTTCTGGCTTATCTTTAGTTCCTCAGCAATTAAATAAGTGCTCACGTGACGGTCTGTTTCCACTATTTCCATGATTTTATCGCAATTTTCGACGACAGGCCTCCCGACGCGTGGTACATCTTTGACATCGAAATTACCGGAACGGAACCTAGCAAATCACTTTTGTGCTACACGTTTCAGCCGCTTTGGCTGCTTTTTCGCTTTGATCGAAGAAATATTGTAAAATATAGCGAATTTTCTTTTTGTTGGTGTTCATCTTTGACATGAATATATTGAATATCTAGTTTTCACTGTGTATAACTTTTAAATCAATGCTTTTATGAAGAAAACTACCATAACTATTTTTATAGAGCGGAAAATTTTATATTAGAATATCAAATTTTCAAAGTTATGGATTTACTTGTTTAATGTAAAGTATCAAACTATTCCGTGTTATTTACATGCGAAAAGAAATATGATTAAGGCACGATTGAAATAGAAAATAAATAGCTTGTCTAAGTTCTATTCTTATTTTTAAGGCAAAAACTGAACTTTAGGAGTCATTTGCAAGAAAACAAACAATCAACTTGGGAAATAACGGACACCCTAGTGTTATACTAATACGTACATAAGCATAATCACAGATCATTGAATCTGCTAATCAAGTAATCAAATAAAACAATTTCCAAAAGAAATAATCAAAACTTTAGTTAACAACCATATTAAATTGCTTCCTGTTTACCAATAAAAGTTTCAAAACTTGTCTTAAATAAACAAATAAATGTCTACGAAAACATATGAGAGCGAAAAAAAATCATAATAATACACAAAATACAATGACAGCAAACATCAGCGGATCAATTGATATACTAATTACATGTAAATCAATTATTTTCAAACTTTTGAGCCATCGAAAACAAAACCATATCTAAGTGTGTGCAAAAGTAATTAAATTTGCTTGATTGTTGAGTATTGTTTATTTACGTGAAATACGTTTTGTAACTTAGAAATGCAGCTACTTCTGTCTGATAATTTTGAGTTAAATGTTTATAGATTTGTTATAAATACTACATAAGCATATATATTACTAACATTTTTTATCCACATATATATATTCTTGTCATACTTTTGGTATACGGTTTTTACATTTTTAAGCAAAAATGGCTCCTGATAAGCTAATAATTTGCACAACTATAGACTTCCTTTAAACTCATCTGAAAGCTTCAATGTATTTTAAAATTTGGTCTAGACCTGCTTTCTAGTGGTCGTATTGTCAATAGTTTAAGATATTTAAATGAATATAAATGACCAATGTATTAGTTTTGGATATTATAGGTAAATATTCGTGTAAATATACTTGTATATATCAAAAAAATATTCTCCACTCATCCATTAAACTTCGAACAATGTAAACAACTTGTATTTATTGACTTCCATTTATGTGAGCATACATATATGTAGATTTGTATAAAATTGTAAGTATATATATATAAATACCTCATAAAATATAGAAATGTATTAATACTTATTTGTTATCAACATGTCGAATTACGTAACTGATATTGTCCGGATGTTTGCACAGCTTGTTCTAATACATTGACTGATGTGTCATGTTTTGCGAGTGTGCTGAAAATATTCTACAATTTATATGTACATAACTACAAGTATATGAAAACTGGTATAAAATTTGCGAGTTGCGAATGGTGCGTGGCAATACATAGATATCGTATGCATTCGCAGTGGAAATCTTATGATATTTACACGTACTCAACCATTTTACCACATGAATATGTATGTACAATGTCGTGTGAGCATTGTTTATGGTTATTGTTGTTGCTATCGGAAGATATATGCCAATTTTGTCGATTGTGGTTCTGCTTTCGTACAGCAGATAAATATGTTGCTGGATTTAATTTATACAAATGTTGCGTTCCACTTGATTTGCTTGCAGATTAATGTAATTGATTGCTCGCTTGCAAAGGAGACGATGAAAGAATCTGCGTGGAAAGTAATTGAAGCTGGCGCAGCTTTGATGAAGAAAATAAGAAATCAAACAACAAAAAAAAAAAACACTACGTACATGAAAAATCAAAAGGAAAATAGGTAGAAGATTGTAAAAATCACACAACAATTAATGTCATTAATGTTTCAATACTAATTTTTTACTTAAATTACTAATGGTTTCCTTTAAAAAAAATTATGGAAAATGATTTCGTTGTTGTTTTGACAAGTTTATTTTGTTTGTCGTATTTATTCGTAACTTTTTTATTAGATAAAAAATATTATTAATTTTTTAATGTTTTAATCTTTTCGATCAAATGTTATCGATTTGTGTACTTCTTATGTTTTCGATCATGATTAATTGTTAGCTGTCAATAGCCATACAAGACGTTCCATGTAATATATTAGTTTCTTTCACCAAACGGTTTTGATTTACGGATCTCCCTCCATCTGTTCGTGAGAAGACCAAAACGGAATCGGCATAATTCGAAACATAAGCAACAATACTGTAAATTATTATTTTAAAGCACTCGTTTAGTAGAGTTAGATGGAAACATCTGGTTTTAGAATTTTATTAAGTAGGTGTGGATCTATAAAGTTTAATTTATGTATTAATAAATAATATTCCTACCAAACTCATTGCATCACCTTTATACAGTTTGAAAATGGGCAAAATTGGACAATAACCACGCCTATATCCCATGTAACTACATTTTTAATTATCTCAGCATATTTTGCTTTAAAAGACGACTTAATAACTATTGAATGCATCGAAGCGTCGCGCATTTTTTATGTTCCTCATCTGTACTAACAAACCGAATGTGGGGATACTAGCCCTTCCCTACTGACTTTACACCATATATATCGAATATAGTGAGTGGTAGCTTTTTTGAAGAGTTAATGTAAAGTCATGCGTAGGTCAGCAGATTTTATACTGGAGAGGAACTTTCACAGAGAACGGCAATTGTATTGAGGAAAATGAGATTCTTGATGATCTGGCTGATAGGACCAAAACCTTTATTTGCAGTGGATGCACACGCCATTAGGGAAGAGCTGCAGAAAGAAAACAAGATACAGGAGTCTGTAGTTTTTCAAGGGAAGCTAGCTTTTTCTTGTAGGATACTACTTGAAATCTCCAGATAGAAACTAAAGTAACTTTAAGTGATCTGGTCAACATGTATGCTCGTACTGTCTGTCGATTCTGTGATCTTGAGTCTTTCGAATGACATTGACCTCAGATCAGGTATTTCAAATATTAAGATGGATACCTTGTTGAAACTAAGTGAGCCTTCGACCTTTGGACTAAGGTTATTTGTAAATACAATTGCAATCGGTTTAAAATGTCGACTAATAACAAACTTTAATTACAAGTTGTATTAGTTATGATATCCTAAAACCTTTTCTTAGAATCAAATTATTAACAAGTAAGGAATGACTAAGTTTACATACATACAAACAACCGTTAGGTGAACAACACTGTTATACTCTGTAGCAACATATAGCAAGAGTATAACAATTTAGGGGCTATAAGAGGTAGCAGTAAAAGTATTTTACTATAACTACTGCACCATTATTTTTTAATTTACTAAAATATAACAATTAATATGCTATTTATTTTGTGTTGGTTCCATATAACAACTTTGGTGTGAAACCTTTACTTCATGTTTGGATTTCTAAATAGTGTCACACAGGGTTCTCAGCCAAAAACCTACCATACGAATTGCCAGATTAATTGAAAATTGTAAAAATGTATTTAAATACGTGTCCATACAGATTTGAGTTACCAAAAAAATTCCTATCGCTAGTGGATTCTGCGTTTCCTCTTTGACTTTATTTTTCGTGGACAGTGTTCCCTTTATAGAAAGCGAAAAACGCTCACCAATATGCATACTCATTTAAAAGATACCTAATCACCATTAAATATAAAGACCAGCGTACTATTGAGCATAGTGGGAATCAGACTGAGTTTCATTTATTGTAGTTTCATGCAAGGGGGAAATCACTCATACGCCCCGGTGTCAAATGCAAAGTTGCTGCTGTACATTCAAGCTGCTTTTTATTCTGACTTTCCAACTTTTGACAAATAATTGCATTTTTTCTCTAGCCGTAAACAGCAACTCACGGAAACTTTTGTAATTTTTCTGTTTATTAAAAATGCAAAGTTTAACTTGTAACAATGCCACAAAAAGCATTATGAGGGAATATTTTGTAAGTAAATGAAATGCAGCAGGTGACACACTTTGATGCGCATGTACCATTGTTGACGGGTATGTAAAGCTGCAATAAAACATAGAAGGGAGTTCATACAAATAGAATGCTGGTTTGTGTGTGCACATTTCAGGCAAATAAAATTGTGCTTACATTTCAAGTGGACATATATACTAGTAGAACATATACGAGTACTATACATAAATGGATATGGATATGTGGATATATGGATATGTATGCGCGGGTTTTTCCAGAAATGCTGTATGATCATAAGCTTTCAGGGATATACAGGGAGTTAAAAATTATGTGAACAAATATTTCCTGTAATTGGCTACCTACACATACTCTATGTAAGTAGTGGTATGCTTCATTTTGCCCTACTGTGAGGCTGATATGCAATCTATAAAGAGAAAGTTTATGCAGTGTCCTATGAAAATAAAAAAGATATATATTCTTCAACAAACCTCACTACTTTTTGAAAAGTTGCACTTTCCCATCTTTTCTTTGCAATTATATATATCAGGTTTTTCAATAGATATATTCATGATATGGTCGTTTCGGCCATTTTTAATATACCATAATCTGTAATTTTTTTGCATTGCATTCGCTAATATTTATAATTTCATTATGGAGAACAATGTTTACAAATTGTTCAATTTTATTATGAAAATAATCGTTCCCCAATCGTAACTTTTCGTGCGCTTTTGCCATTTTATGGTCGTTATGGTTATGATGAGTGGTACGGTAAATAAACAAAACTGTCGATTCTAATGCAAAGAAAAACCATAAATTATTCATGAACAACTATTACATTCACCTTAGTTGACAGTTTGGTGTGATTTTTGGTCTCATGGAATCATCGGTCGGTACTTCTTTCGAAATGAAGCTGCTGACACCGTTACTATCAATGGAGAGCGGTATAGATCGATAATGACCTACTTTTTATGGCCGCAATTGGAAGAAGTTGTTCTTGACAACATCTGGTTCCAACAAGATGGGGCTACGTGCCACACAGCACGTGCGACAACCGAATTATTGCGAGAAAACTTTGGAGATTCGATAATTTCAAGAAATTGTGACATTGAATGGCCTCCAAGAAATTGTGATTTAACACCATTCGACTATTTCTTGTGTGGTTATTTGAGGTCGTTGGTCTTTAGCAATAAACCAGACTCTCTTCAAGCTTTAGAGTTCAATATTGAACATGTTATTCATGACATACGACTTGATTTAGTGGAAAAGTACTCGAAAATTGGGTTCATCGTTCCAGCAAGAAGCAAAGAAGTCGTGGAGACCATTTAAATGATGTTATATTCAGAACTTAATTGTATCGATTGTAATTCATATTAAATACAAAACATTTGAATTTCCTTAACAACTAGAGTGCTTTTTCTTGTTTGAAATCATATCACTATTATTGGAAAGCCCAATGTATCAGAACTCTGTGGAAGAAGTGGATTGATTAAAGTATTTATAATATGTAACAGCAAATTATAATATTAAAAATTTATTACAAACGTTAAAATCTAAAACGTCTAAAAATCATTCCTGTGAAGCAGTTATTGCAACTGCTTTCCACGATGGCAATCCTTCTTTTAAATTTCTCGTAGCTCGTGTTTAAGTTCAAATTTATACGGTAATATTTAATTTGGTTTGCCGCTTATAACATAATAACATGTGTAAACAGGTGGCAACTATATCCAATTATATTTCTAATGGCAAGTTTTTAAAATTTTTCAGTTGTTATTGTTGTATCATATACTAACTTTTAAATGAAAAGGTTAATTTAAGTGGCAACATTCAAAATAAAAATAAAAATTATATACACGTGACAATATTCTGCAATTATATTGCCAAATAAAAGCCTTCTTAAAGTTGTTCAGGTTTTCAATTTTCTGAAGTAATGAATATTTTTGACTTAAAATGTGCAAATATGTGTCAGCATTCCTGCTTACAACATTAAATTGTATACAAATGGCAACTTTCCGCACTTGTATTTTAAATGGGTCTTCCTATATTTTTTGAGGTTTCTTAAGCTCATAAATCTTTTTGTCTAAAGAATTTGCTTTGTATATGGCTGGCAAAACGCCGACCTAAAATAAAAATTATTTTCAAATAGTAACATTCTTATATTTCCAGCTTTGAGATTTTTAAAAGTGGTAAATTTTAACTTTAAATAAAAAATAAAAATATTCAAGTGCCAACCTTCTGTAGTTATATTTCCAAATATAGATATTCTTAGGTCTTTTCAGATTTCAGTGTTTACTAATCTTATAATTTTTTGTCTTAAAATTTTCATACAGGTGGCAACATTATATCTTTTATTTGGTTATAAGTCAGCCAGGTGTTGCGTCGAATTATTCAGTGCAGAATAAAATAGCATTGGAATTGCCCATATGTATTAATATATGCATGTGTGCGTGTAATACCTTTTACCTACACACATATGCCATCAGCGGCAACCCCAGCAGTGGCACCAACTTACAGCAAGAGTCGCAACCAACCGCAACAAAGTGCACTCTGCCGCACAGTGGTTTAATTTGCGGTGTGTAACGGAGCGGTGAAATGCCATTTAATGTGCCTGAAAATGGGAAATGATTTCATGCTTGATTCTAGGTATTACTTCTCGACATGCCACATTGCAGATGATGTGGTTGGATGGCTATGACAACAAAGACAGCTAAGAATCTTCTAATGAGATGAAATCAAGTTGCAACAAACTACTCGTGTCACAAACGGTCATATGTGTCTACATGGGCAATGGTCAACATTAAGAAATGAGTATAAATCTGTTATTTGTATACATATTGAATATGAAGTTAACTGATCTTAATTTCACTATACTTGACCATTAGAATAGATAAAGAATATATAATTCAATTAAATTTTTGTACCGCCGCTATTATTTTACTTGCCTAACTGTTGTTTGTAATACCTAAAGCTGATCGGGATAGTAATTGAACTACTGTTTTACTCACAAACTGCTATTATTCAGAAATATCGGTGATAGAAATCGTTGTCTACTTACCCAGAAACCATATATAAGGTTGGAAGGTATCTCCCTTTTGCTTTTTTGTCTTTTGAATTTCGCGGCTATGTACAAAGCGCTACAGAGCTCGTATCTGGCAACACTGTACATAATTTGAAAGGTCTTGACATAAGCTACAAAACAACGCTATGCATGATTAGTTTGGATATTGCGTTCAACAGTTATAGACGTGTAAACATGGAGTTCACTAACGCCGAAATTCGCGCTATTTGAAAGTTTTCCTTCGTTAAAGGCAAATCCGCTAGAGAAACGTTCCGTGAGATTAATGGTGTTTTGGGGGATGGTACTCTATCACTTCGAACCGCGGAGGAATGGTTTCGACGATTCAGAGCCGGTGAAAACAGCACCATGGATAAGCCAGCCGGCGGAAGACCTGTGACGACAAATACCGATCAAATCATGGAATACATCGAGTTAGACCGGCATATGGCATCTCGTGACATCGCCCAGGAGATGGGAGTTAGTCACCAAACCATTTTGAACCATCTGCAGAAAGCTGGATACAAAAAAAAGTTTGATGTTTGGGTGCCGCATAATTTGACGCAAAAAAACCTTCTGTACCGAATCAACGTCTGCGATATGCTGCTGAAACGGAATGAACTCGTCCCATTCTTGAAGCGGATGGTGACTGGCGACGAAAAATGGATCACATACGACAATATCAAGCGAAAACGGTCGTGGTCGAAGGCCGGTGAATCGTCCCAAACAGTGGCCAAGCCGGGATTGACGGCCAGGAAGGTTTTGCTGTGTGTTTGGTGGGATTAGAAGGGAATCATCCACTATGAGCTGCTCCCATATGGCCAGACGCTTAATTCTACCATCTACTGCGAACAACTGGACCGCTTGAAGCAGGCGATCGACCAGAAGCGTCCAGAATTGGCCAACAGGAAGGGTGTAGTGTTCCACCAGGACAACGCCAGACCACACACTTCGTTGATGACTCGTCAGAAGCTACGGGAGCTCGGGTGGGAGGTTTTATCGCATCCACCATATAGCCCGGACGTAGCGCCAAGTGATTACCACCTGTTCGTGTCCATGGCGAATGCCCTTGGTGGTGTGAAGTTGAACTCAAAAGAGGCTTGTGAAAAGTGGCTGTCCGAATTCTTCGCAAATAAGGAGCGGGGCTTCTACGAGGAAGGTATTATGAAGTTGCCGTCTAGATGGAAACAGATCATCGAACAAAACGGCACATATTTTAACTAAATCCGATCACTGTAACACTTTTTATAAAGCATTGAATGAAGACCAAAAAAGCGGAAGGGAGATACTAGGGAGGTTCTCCTTGTCTCCGGCGGACTTATATCCAGAAATTTGTAAGATATCTTGGAGTGGACGTATTTTCTTGATAATAATGTGGTCTGATACTGTAAATAAATAATGTAGTCAATACAGTCTGACTACTTTATTTAGCCCCTTCCAATGATGAGATATTTTAATGTTATAATAATAAATTGTTTTAGACATAGTGCAGTTTAGTGCTAAAAATTGGTATAAACGGTTTGCTTTGAATTCTACTTTTAAATTCTACATTTGCAGAACGATTTTAAAAACTTATTTTCATGATTTTCGCTGGCATGGCACACCGTCATTTATTAAATCACTATAATATTGATGCTTAATTTCTACGCTGTTTACCATTTTCTGCGCACATTTTTCTTTTATTCATGCTTAAAAAGCAAGAACTCGACCATTAAAACTGTGATTTGCATCGACTTGTTTGTATTTATGTGTGTGTATTTGTGAGTATATACAAATAAATACACATTTACATAGGTAAATTGAAACTATAACATACATATTTGTACAATTTTATAGCAATAATAGTCGTTCGTATTTGCATTGAATAAATACAAGATTTTAGTTACACTTTTGGATATGGTTTTTCATCAAATTGCTGATCGTCTGATCCTGTAGGCTAAATAAAGTTCCTACAGTGTTACAAATTTTTAAGTTTATTAAGATAAATTGCTTTTTTTTGGCGTATTATATTCAAGAGCGTTCGAGATTTAAACCACAGTTTAAGGAGTGGTAGAGGTGCTACCAAATTAATAACAATTCTATACATAATTAGTTCAATCGGTTTCACGAGTACAGCAAAAATATAAAGGTTTGAACCAGGGCTGCAAAGCGGCTTTGATCCGAACCGTTTCTTTTTAATGACCTTGGACCGAGCCACGAACCAAATCGCTTTTATATTATAATGGGCAACCCGAACTAGAAACGACTCAAAAAAATGAATATCCCCAATAAGCATTTTTAAGTTAAATAATATCCGAAGTGCTTAAAATTGAAATCCTTATGATAAGCTTTTTGCCACAAATTTTCTTCAATGAAACGCTATGACATGTAATTTTTCACTGTAATTTCAGATAATCGCGTTTGTGTTCTCAAAAGGTTGGTATACTTTCAAAGTGATTATTATTTTGTAAGTATTTTTGAAATTACTGTGAGTCCAGTACACAAAAGCTTTTATTTTGACCAAAATTATTATAAAAATGAGTGAATACATTGTAAATTTAAAATGAAAGGAAAACATACAAGTTTCAGAGAAGATCGTTGGTGAAATTTCGAAGAAGAAATTCCAGAAGAACTCTACATTAAAATTTCTTTCATTGAAAGTCTACATTTTGTCTTGCTATATAAGTATGAACATGTATATAATAATAACTATTGGTGTCTTCTATATTAGGTTTTGTAATTAACGCTAAAAAGTTTTATTATTATTTTACTCGAATTTGATCTCAATACGAAGCCTTTAATTTTCGTACATACATATGTATGTAAGTATAAATATATATAAGTATGCGTTTTTATACTCTCGCAACCTGTTGCTACAGAGTATAATAGTTTTGTTCGTCTAACGGTTGTTTGTATCACCTAACACTAATCGAGTTAGATATAGGGTTATATATATATTAATGATCAGTCAGACCGTCAGTCTGTGCGAGCTGTAACTTGAGTAAAAATTGAGATATCTTTAGGAAACTTGGTACACACATTTAGACGGTTGCTATTGCAGAGGTCGTAATCGGACTACTGCCACGCCCACAAAACGCCATTAATCAAAAGCAAATAAATTGCCATAACTAAGCTCCACAATAAGATACAAGACTGTTGTTTAGTATACAGGATCACATTAGGGTGGGGTAAATTTTTTAAAAAGTGGGAGTGTTCCCGGCCCTAATAGGTTTAATGTGCATATCTCCTAAACAGATTAAGATATAAGAACAAAATTCAGTGAGGACAAATGTTTTTAGCAGTTCTCTCGATGGTAGGAAAAGAGGTAAAATCGAGCGACAACCCCGCTCACTCCCTATATAACGGTACGGTTAAAAACTACTAAAAGCGCGATAATTCAAGCACTTAACACGCCAGAGGCATTAAATTGTCTCTCTGGGATGGTATGAGATGGCTTTTTAGGAATCGCGTTCAAATCAGTTAGTAGGCGTGGCACCACACATTATATTGGGGTAAAACTGAATACTCACTTGCGTGACTAATGCGCTTAAAGTATGCCACGTTGTGACCAAAAATTGTCTAAATCGAACCAAAACTGTTCAAGCCCCTAAGTACTAAATATGTGGACTCCAGTGCCTATAGTTGACTTTTTTCCCGAAAATATCGGTCAATGTGTAAGATATATAATTGAAATTCATATAATAAAATAAATAAATGAAACTCTCGATAATAGTATGTTTTTGTGACAAAAATGGGTTGAATCGGATCAATACTTCCTTTAATATAAAACTTTGTCAACAACTGAAGTAATTTTCCGGGCTTTGATTCTTACAAGTTGCGAGAGTATAAAATATTCGGTTTAACTCGAACTTAGAACTTCCTTACTTGTTATATCATGTTTCTTGCTGGGATACTTCACAATCAATTACATATTGCAACGTCGTTGCATTGGATTGTCATAAATATGGATGTGAAATTCTGCATACTGCTTGCATTTTCAACATGTAACTGACAGCTGTGTCTCATTACTAAATTGGCAACAGTATCGGCAAATCCAATACGAAGCAGACGACATGTGTCAGAACTAGAACAGGCAAATTGAAATCGATTTAAGCATTTAAAGAAAATAGTAGATAAATGTAAAGTGTCAGAATGATGGCCACCTTCTTTTTTTAAGGACTTGTACGTTTTATACATAAAAGATTTATGGTATGTATAGGTAAAAACATATAACATATGTATAATTTAAAATATAGACAGCAGTTATATCTAAGAAGGTGTGAACCATCTCGGGCTTGTCTGCTTAGACAAGCAACTTCTCATAACCCCACAAAAATTTCGTTGGTTGTATGACATGTAGCGCCGTCTTATTGGAACCAAGGTCGGCCACATCAACATCCTCCAATCTATACAAGAAAAAGTCATTAATCATGGATCTACAAGTATAGCGTTCCCCAAAACGGCAGCAATACGGCCAGATTCATTTTTAAGACATATGGACCAATGATCCCTTTGCCCACAGTGCACAACAACACTTCAAATTCGTTGCGTCGAAACCGAACCATTAGTTTGCTAATAAATTTGAATGATTTGCAAACGTTATTCAGTAGTAAGTCTGTTCATTATAAACTGGCACCCCAAGCGAACCAGGTACCAACTGTCGAAAAAATCAATTCTGAAAAACCACATCTCTAAAAAAACAACCGTTATCCACTCTAAAATCAACTTGAATAACATAATCTACAATATACCCTAAACTAATTTTTGATAAAGTTAGGGTCCGATGTAACTTATTTTTGATACCGACGATTATGCTAAGCGAAATATCCTTCCTTAATTTTACTAATGTAGTTTAGGGAACTTAACCCATTTTTTCACAAAGATTTCTACATATTGATTGTTATAAAAAGTATAAAGTCACTTTGAAGGACGAAGATTATTATATTTGGTATATGGCTAAGAGAAGAGTTAGACCAATTTTACCAACTTTTCATTCACGTTTGGTACCAAACCATATTGTGGTCAAGAAAATAAGAAAAAAAATCTCTTAATTTCATTGATTATAATAAGTGATTTCTTTGATAAAAAATTAACAGAAAGGGGGGTATATTGGGTTAGAAAAAGTATATACTGACTTCGTGTAGTTTTAGGTGAGAGTTGTCCTATGTCAGAGGTTTTCTATTGTCAAGAAAAATATTCGCGTGATATTCAAAATAGCGTTTTAAAGAGCGGTTCCGTTTTTTAAGTATGCAATTTTTTCTAAATTCGGGTGGTTCCTTGGTTTTTTTATTACGGACCACAACATGAATTAATTTGATATACACAGATGCTCACATATACCGTATGATATTAGTCAGGATGTCTTTAGGCTGAACATTAATGCAGCATTTCTAAGTTTCGATTGGGTTATACGATGTGCATATATACATAAAACAACTGGAATTTGTGGTGATAATAGAGAATATATCTAATTGTACAGTCGCCATTTGCATTCTAAGACTGGGGAAGGCCTGCTTATTCATCATTCCGTCGATTAATCTGACGACATTTGCTGTCATGCAACCCCAGACTTTCAGGGAACATCCGTTTTTGGTTCCAAAAAAGTTGGAACAGTTATATGCGAGTTCTGGTACTTCTGAGCATATGTTTATTTATTATTTCTAGCCACATGGCAGAATATATCGCGTTCGATATTTGTTACACACAATTTTGGCGAGTCTCACGTCCGTTTGTTATGCCTGCAACACCGTTTAATATAGCTGAGTTGATTTAGCCATGTCCGTCTGTCTGTTCGTCTGTCCGTCTGTCTGTCTGTGTACACAAGAACTAGTCCCACAGTTTTTAAGCTATCGATCTGAAATTTTGACCTGTCTTTTCTCACTAAGAAGCTGCTCATTTGTCGGAACGGCCGATATTGGACCTCTATAGCATATAGCTGCTATATAAACTGAACAATCGGTATCAAGTTCTTGTATGGAAAACTCTTTTATTTGACGAGGTATCTTCACAAAATTTGGGCACGGATTATTTTTTAAGTCAGTAATGCAATTTCCGAAGAAGATGTTGAACGATCGGAATTAAGTGCTTGTATGAAAAACTCTTTTACTTCATAAAATTAGGCACATGTTATTCTCTAAGGCAACAATGTAATATCCGGAGAAATTGTTCGGATCACATCACTATAACATATAGCTGCCATACAAATTGAACGATTCGAATCAAGTTCTTGTAAGGAACCCTTGTATTTGTGAAGGATATTAAAGCTTCGGTGAACCGAAGCTAACATTTTTTCTTGTTTACTTTGCAATAATAGTATGGATGCAAGCAGAGAAACAAATGCCGACAAGGAGTTATATTTCAATAAAATGCCTTTTATGAGCTTTTCTTTTCCACATTTTACAATTGACGATCTCTGTTTAAAAACAAGGATAGTCTGTCATAGTCGGACCATACCATCCACCTTGATACCTTTCTTCCATCCCTTTTAGATCCTATTGGAACCACTCTCGTTTTTCGTCACCATTCCAAAGCTATCTAAAAATGTATCCTGATGATTGCATAGATAGTCTAGCTTGATACTTAAATGTGCTTCTAAAGTCTGAAAGTGTGTCAGCTTGTGGTGCTTTATGTCACCATAAATATTTTCGACTGTCAACACAAAATTTTTCAGGATACACTTTTCAGAACAGTCATAACATTGATAAAAGTCTGTATATTTCATTATTTGCTGCATTAAATATTCCATCTTTCAATTTTCCATACGAAGTTTCGGAAATTTTTTTACAAATATAATTAAAACAATATTCTTCCACGTCCATTACTTCTAAAAGTTGTTGTATCATTCCTAACTTCACCACATAATAATTTTCTGAGTTCATTTTGAGAAAAAAACTTTGATAATCATATTTCACAATCCCATTCACATCCCTTGGTAAACAGTACCGATATCTGGTTATTTGGCGAGATTATTTTTTTTTAGTAGTTCATGCAATAACTTTATATGTGAAAGCAATATTTTATATAAGCAAATTCGGACATTCTGTAGACTGTAATTTATGATATCTCCACGTTGCATTTAGTAAAACCTTTAAACTTTCCATATAATGTTTCGCATATTTACAGTAAGGAGCCTGAGAGTGGAGGTCACGTGATGGTTGTATGCGCAGAAAAGGTGACTCTAATCATGACTTCAAAAATAAATTTTATTGCTAACAAGCCGATAATTTATAAAAATATGGTTTTTGCATTAATATTAAAAACGGAACCACATTCAATACTGTCATGAAGAACATCGTAATCTTGAATATTTGAAAACATCAAAATTTACTAAAATATCCAGGACAACGAAAGTTTTTTTTGTAGAGCTGTGTTATAGAACCATACAAGTATTTCTGCTTATTGAGAAAGCAATCTTCAGTCACTACATTTTGCGAAAATATTTAGGTTAAACTTAGCCCTTACTTACTTATTATTAATTAAATATGTTGCACCATCACAAATCTTAAATTGAGGTAAATTCCGTTTACTATATTCGGCTGTGATATCACTGTCAGGTCGCTGAAGGCCATAGAAATTCTCATACAATCGCAACGATATAATCTCACGTGCAAGCAGGAAAATATCAATTAATGAGAGTGCATTGAGGTGACAAAGTTGTTGTTGCTGTTGCTAGCTGATGATGCTGCGCTGAACCGGCGCGATAATTATCTAACGAGATTACACGAAATTTTCGAAGCTGCAACAAAGGCCACATTAGTGGATGCAGCTGTGGCAGCTGAGGCAGCAGGACGAACGGTATTTAGGACAGAATGCCAACAAAAGCAACAAGGCTGTGGAAAAGTCATCAACAGCAAGCCAACAAGGCAAGCTCATGATTTCCACATTGATGCGCTCCACTAAATATTTATATTGTTGTTGTTGTTGTTTGTACTATCTAAACTCAAGTAAACTGTGCAGTCTGCAGTTCATCCGTTGCTCAAGAAGGAATATCGAAGATCCAGAGCAACTGTAGAAGGAGTAGAGCGTCGCGGCTGATGATAGGTTAAGTCGAAGCGGCAACAAGTAGGAAATAAGGCGAAGGATTGCAGGCAGAATTCGGAGTAATGTCAGAAGCTGTTGCAGTTAAATACAAACATCCGTGTAGCTGGGGCAACTGCAGCTATAACAAATACCAGAGGCAGTAGGCATGACAACACGCAGCAACTGCTGCCTTACAAGTTGCCACATCCGGTCAAAGTTGAGCCGAGAACTTGGCACTGCAACGTCGTGTTGGAGCCATTATTGTCACACAACGCTGCACAAGGATCTTAGTGTCTTCTCCTGTATATACGTAGACACATGTATGTGTCTGTGAGCTTGATAACGAGACGCTGTTTCTGACTATTTAGAGGAACCTCAACATTTCGTCGTCGTCGTCGTCTTGACTGTTTATCACTTTTATATTGCAATAAATGCTTTTGTTGATTATTACCATACAAGACAGTGGTTAAGTGCAGCCGAATATTATACGTAAGTACAAAACATCTCATACATTAACCGATACGTTTGGCATAAGGTCATACAGAATAACAATAGGAAAAAAACTTTAACTCCGGTTGCATCGAAGCTATAAGCACCCTTTAAAGATACAAAATATTTTATACGAGAGAAAAAAACGTGTCCAAAGTTTCAGATCGATAGCTTAAAAACTGAGGGACTAGTGCTTATATATACAGACAGACGGACGGACAGACGAAGAGACAGACGGACATGGCTAAATAAACTCAGTACGTCATGCTGATTACTTACATATATATTTTATAGGGTCCCCGACGTTTCCTTCTGTGGGTTACAAACTTTGTGGCATTCTCAATATACCCTGTTCAGGCTATAAAAATCATTATTATTAATGTAATTAATGTACCGGCTTCACCCATTTTGGCCAGTATAGTATAGCCAGGATTATACGTCCACTTAACTTTACTCAGATATCATATATATTGTTCGAAATCATGATATTAGGAATATATGTATGCTCTATGTGAATTATTAAGCCGATTTTAGCAAATTTTTGGTACCAGACTATATTATTAGTTAGCAAAGATTCTTACCTAATTTAGTTATCTCACAAATTTACTTGGTATATGAGTCGTGTCAAGCTGACATGTTACTTAGATTTATTGAGAGAAGACTTCGGTGAGCAGATAATTTCACGTTTTGGGCCGGTCGATTGGCCCCCAAGATTGTGTGTGATATCACACCGTTACACTTTTTTCTGTGCTGATGTGTAAAGAAGATGTCTAAAACCTATGCGGACAATCCCAAATCGAATCAGGCATTGGAGCAAAAAATCACGGGTGCTTTCACCAGTTACCGGTCGAAATGCTCGAAAGAGTCATCGAAAATTGGACTCAACGAATAGACTATCTGAGACGTAGCTGCGGCCAACATTTCAAAAAATAAATGCCAAAGAATGTTCTTTCGAATGATAATAAACATTCTCCATTAAATTTGAATTCTCTGTGTTTTTTTCTTTAAAAAAATAGGAAATCTCAAAATGGATCAACCTTTATAAAATTTTATCTAGGTAGTAGGTAATGCCAGTCCAATTGTCCAATACATCTCGCTACTGTAATTCGGTATGCCATATTTAATCATTTCCTCTTACTTTTTTTATACCCTGAACGGGATATATAATATTAAGTTTGCCACGAGGTTTGTAACACCCAGAAGGAAACGTCGGAGACATTATAAAATATGTATACAAATGATCAGCTTGGCGAGCACAGTACATTTACCATCTGTATACTCGAACTGAAATTTTGGATACGTCCTTTTCTCACCCAGAAGCAGCCTATTTGTCGGAACCGCCGATATCGGGGCGCGATAGCATATAGCTGCCATACGAACTGATCGAGCAAAATCAAGTTCTTGCTTGGAACATTTTTTATTTGTAAAGGGTATTCTTGCTTAGGTGAAACCGAAGTTAACGTTGTATCTTGGTTTTTTTTATCGGATTCGTTATTTGGAAAATATTAGAAAACCTTTGATTCTCATAAAATCCATTCGTGATTTGTTGGACCAACTATCTAGCAACAATGTGAGCGCAAAAGCTGTTATTTACTGAACAACCATATGACCTCATCGAACAACATATTTTTAAATAAACCTTTCTGACTGTCAGTAATTCCATTGGCTAAATGCAGGACTATTAGCAATTAGCTTTTTATCAAAAGCTGTAAGTGAACTACATAACAAAAGTTCATTGATTCAACAATTTAAAATTTCTGTTTACAAATGTCTACAAAATCATAAAGTGGACAGTTTTCAGCCGCTCTGATTTATACAGGGTGCGCAATATGTCAACACGTAATTATTTCATAACTTTGACATTTATAATACTAAGCGATTTAGTTGGCTGATCCTCAAGAAAGGGAGGGTAACCATGGATAAACTTTAAGGATAATACTTTGTGAAATCAGAGTAAGGCAGTGCAGTGCAAAGAGTATTTTTTTATGTTAACTTTTTAGCATAAATAGCGGGGCCAACGGGCAACATCTGATAACACTATTCGTCCTTTGGTACGAAGTTTTGTTGCCAACAATGATTCAACAGTCACACGAATGGATGATACTAAACGTGATTTTACAAAAAAAAATGCGTTGTCATTTATTCGAGACCTAGAAAATGTTTTGAACAAAAACCATTATAGTGTTTAAACATAACAACACACTCTATAAAAGCCGAAATAAATATGCGTAGGATTATTATATATCCCTGAAAATGAGTGGGAGAAGCCTCGGTTATTACTGGTATTGACAGGACGAGATTTTATATCTAACTGTGAATAAAATTAGTTAGTTTCTGCCGCAAAAATTCAGCGGACGCCTAATATCAAAATGAGAAGCTATCAACTGGCTACCCAGAACTTCAGATTTGACTTCTCTGACTTTTATGTGAGGTTTTTTGAAAAGCTAATTTTGTACCAGCAACCACTGGACCATTGATAAGCTCATCGCAAACAGTCGTACAGGAATCATCGCTTTACCCTCCGAGAAAAAGAGCTTAAAGTTCTGGGCAATAAGTTGATGTTTTATTAAAAACTGGTTTAAAGAAATTTAATAAACCAAATAAATTAAAAATCACAAATTTAAAAGGTGTCGATTTTCAAAGTTATTCAATATTCACAATTTGATAGAAATGAAGGCGCACCTTGTGTAAATATGTATATTCGTTCAGCCACTAGATCTAGGTGTATATGTAGGAAATGTCTCTGCTTTTGGTGTGAAAAATTTGCCACCTGCACCTTTTCAATTAGTTTGATATTCCACAGTATTTTTAGTATCAGTATTGATGTTTACCACTCACAGCAGAAATAACTGATATTGATGTTGAATAACGGCACCAAAGTGGTGCGGTTAACGTCAGCGTCAATTGCAGCATGCAATCTGTAACACGCAACGAGTTGCCGGCGGCGCTTTCGATTGCCCAAATTGTGTAAAATATTATTTGGCACTTTTTATGAGCGCAGTTGCATTGAGGTCAATGTTGAGTTGCACGTAAATACCTACATATGTATATATGTATCTATGTTGCTGCAGCATATGCGGGTTGAATCAAGTGCTGTACCGTTAAGTGTATATATACAAGTATATGTACATACGAATTCATGGCATGCATGGCGTGATTGTGGCACAATCGGTTGCGGCCGAAATGGCAGCTATGTTTAATTAAATTATGCATACCTGATGCAAAAACAAAAGCAAACATTATACAGCGCCATACATAATGCAAAATATTATTTACGAATATTACTTTTTCATGTTTGCGGTGAATTTGAAATACACTCAGCACAACATACATACACAAGCATCCTGTTGGTATGTGTACACATATATTAAACGTAGTGAAATTATTATAAATAAATAAAAAAATCTATGCAATATTGCCTGCTAATTTTCGCAAAATGGGAAATTCTGCACATGAAATTTTGCCTGAACCAATTTATTTTTCAATTATGAAAGGATTTGGCAATTTGCCGTGCGCGTCGAGCGTGATTAAAAAGTGCTAATGCCATGGCTCACCGCACCAGTGATGCGCACATACATACATACATTTATACTTTGAATGCGTGCTATTGTGTGTGTAAGTGAATGAAATCAATACCAATGAAAAGTAAAATATTTGAATATACTTGTTAATACAAGTATGCTGGTTCCGCACATTGTAAAACATGGAAATTGTGGGTGCATGCGGTAATGAAATAAATATCATACTGCCCCGCGTTCGCAAGTTGTAATCTGCCGCTTGCATTACATAGGTATCGGTATATATTTAATGATGTACTTACATATGTTGGCAATACTGTGTTCCCAAATATGACGAAGGTATTTCTATATAGGTATTTGTAGATACTGGCGAAGTTTCATGAATGTTCCGGTATACTTATATACATTTCCTGAAATTTCATGTTAAAATAATCATGCCTAAAGGTCAATCAAAAACGTTAAAGTTTTCGACAAATGATATTTCACAATATTACCCAAATGGTATTTCCATTTTCGTCGGTGTAAAAATTTCCAATAATGCGAAGTACATCCTGCACATAACTTCATATATTTTAATGATGTGAACTAAAATCGTCAAAAATTGCAATATTATGAAGAAAACCCTTTGTTAATCAGCTTATTAGGTACTTAATAAATCACCTATCCAGAATTCAGTAAATCAAATATAAACATTATTGGATTCTACATTTCAATGATAACCGAATCAAACAAAAAATTGACATAAATGCCATAAATTGATATAAGCACATTGAAATTCTCTTCAATGCACCGTTTATCTGCTCGCTAACTTTGAAGGCTCTTTGACAGATAGAAAGCAACAACAAAGTTAGTTAGTTTTATTCAATAGGGTATATGGATGCCTCATTGGTAAAGTATGACGGTTTTCTTCGGATGTCAAAGAATTTCTGATACTGTACAAAAGCAATACGAAATTTTTAGTGAAAATATATGTGTATATTGATTTTAAAAATTTAAGAACTGAAAAAATTAGATTTGTTTTATGAAAGACGGATAGCGCGAACGCT
This sequence comes from Bactrocera oleae, assembly GCF_042242935.1. Classification (NCBI taxonomy): domain Eukaryota; kingdom Metazoa; phylum Arthropoda; class Insecta; order Diptera; family Tephritidae; genus Bactrocera; species Bactrocera oleae. Next base: position 25,982,594 of record NC_091537.1, on the reverse strand, counting down.
GCTGGTTTATGTAGTGTAGAGGGAGTAACTTTCCCACCAAAAAAACAAACGCTAGAAAGATGCTCTTATTAACAAATAATTGTACATCTAAGACCATTATAGTACACTTATACTAGATATTTACCATTGGTCAACTCCATAATAGAAACTAAACTAGGAAATATGGTAAACAATATGCTATGTATACTCTGTAGATTTAGTTGTTCAGATCAATGTTCTCTGAAAAACATGTAATCTTCTTAGTCTAATTTATTGTGATAGCTTTTAGTCAAACTATGTTTTTTTATATAATTTGTATCACCCCATTGTAGATTATATTCTTGGTATTATAGGGATTTTTTTAAAAATATTTTCATCTATCAGAATAACTTTATAGTAACTTTTTCTGTAACCACATGAGTTGAGAATATCAAGGTTATCTCATTCCCTCAGGAAGGCATACTTTATGAAAGTAAAAGTAATAAAGAAAATTATTTTATTATGTTCTAAACAGGGAATATTAAGTTTGCTATGCAGTAAGTAGTATTCAGAAAGAAACGAGTGTGACCATTTAAAAAAAATATTGGGTCATTCACTAAGTAATTTCGTTTTTTTTAGTGCAATTTAAACACGATTTTTTTGTAAAATATTTTATATATTAGACAAATTTAATCTTTCGGCAAACTCTCGAGTTGTTATTCCACGATTGGCATTGACCAGCGACTTAATTTTATCCACATCGGCTTCAAAAGGTCTTCCTATGCATCCTCAAGATCGAAATAGCCGGAACGATATTTTGCAAACCATTTTGGCATTGGCGTTCGGTCAACACATCTACACTTTTACCCTTTTGATAGTAAAACAGTGAAGTATGCCGAAAATGCTCTTTTTGATCTTCCATCTTCAATAGAGCACCGAACAAATACTATTCCAAGCAAATAAGGAAGATCTAAGTTAGGATGTTACCGAGTATTTAATACTCTAAAATACTCTCAGGCTTAGGATAACTTTATACCAAAAAATTTTGCGAAATAATTCAACATTCATTATTTGACGAAATCGTCATTGGATTACAATCTAATTTGTATTTTATTAAGTTATATTATAGCTCATATACTCGCTTAATTTTATTACCATGTTTTACTTCGCTTCAGCCAAAATTGTACTAGAATCATTTTCAAATGAGATATATGGGATCTTAAGTCTACTGAAGAAGCTAAATCTAATATAAAGAGTTGATGTGAAAACGTCAAGCAGGATCGCAATTCTTTATTTTGGAGCTACAAGAGTTGAAGAAAAGTGTAGACTAATTTCATTCATACTCCTACATAATTTTTAAGAAAACTTTTTCATTTAATTTTATTAAAGTATCACACATATTGTCAGGTGGAAGGTCGGAAATTATTATACAGACTATATTGGAGACGGAGAAGGAGATGGGCTAATTGAGTTAATTTTGACATTGCTGAGTTATACTTGAGATCATATTTTAAAGCAATTTTATATGTATATAAGACACACATTGAACGACTTGCTCGGCATAAGGTTTGTTTGAATAACAAAAAGCAATATAAGTAGTATTTCAGAGTTGAGGTATTCGTGAACTAAATTCGCATATTTTCGGCATTAAATTATATTGTATTCAACATCTTACGTTTAACTATAGTATATCAATATTAATCAGTTAATTTTGCTAAGATATCTTACATATTGACATTTAAAATCTTATATCAGGCATATGAGAGAGTGGGGTAATATTGACCCGATTTTATTTCTTTTTGGTAATACAACATACTATTAACAGAATAAAATACTCCCACAGTTTCATTAAGATACCTCACATCCATACCATCACCAACATATGTGGAGTAAAATCAAACGTATGATTTAAAATGCTAAGATATGAATCAGTTCAGTAAATCCCTTAGTTCCCATCTACCTAATAGAAACATTTTTAAATTCCGTCAGACTTTATACCGTAAATTTGGGTAAATATGTGAGTTATCCCAATTAAATTAACAGAATGTGCTTTTCTTAAAACAACGTATCTTTGTGCATAAAATGGATAAAATCGGATGAAAACTTGTTATGATGCCGTAATTTTTGGAACTATATATTATATATTCAAAGACCACCAAAAATGTGCAATGGCAACTAATTCCCTTGTCAGATATTATACGTTGATGGCATAAGGAGTGAGAGCCAATGTTCAACCTTAATAACAAAAAAGTAGGCATATTCGTGATAACTTCGAAGAAATTAATAGGAAATTTAAGCCATACGAACAATGTAGAAGATGAAGTCAAATCTGAAGTTTAAGTGGGTTGATGATGTTTTAGAATTCCATAGAAGTAGTTTTGATATCTCTCAAATACTGAAACAATTTTTCATATATTATCCTCAAGTCAATATGGTTTTAAAACGGGAAAAATCAATTAACCGCTATTATAAATTCCATAACATTTTTATTTTCAATAGGCTAAAACACTATTAAATATATGGAACTGGGTGAATATATAACGAGGTTGATATAAACAACTTTCTCCTGAAAATAGGCGATCATAGTCCATATAAGGTGCAATTCAAAAGTTTCAGGACTTTTATTAAAAAACGAATATTATTTGTTTTTTTTTTGAAACATTTATTGGTCGCCTTCAAAATAGTCTCGTTCCGCCTGAATACAATGTTTTGCACGTTCAAGAAGGTTATCGAATGACTTTTTTAGGTCATTTGTCGGTATAGCGATGAGGATGGCGGTCGTCGCCTTTTGGATGGCATCAACATCAGCATAGCGGTTTCCTTTCGCTTGGTTTCGGGCTCATATTCAAAGCACCATGTTTCGTCACCAGTCACATTCGAATACAAAAAATGTGGGTATTTTTTGGCCTCTTTAATGATGTCTCTCGAATGTTGAATTCTGAGGTCTTTTTCGTGTTGTTTCAAAGTGTGCGGGACAAATCGAGCACAAACCTTTCTGAGGCCCAAATTTTCTGTCAAAATACGATAAATCGACGCTGCAGATGTTGATAATTCCAACTCCATATATTTCAGCGATGATTTCGGCTCTTTTTTAATGAATTCACGCACAATTTCAGGGTTTTTTGCGTTCACAACATCTTTTGGCTGGCCCGAACGTTCGTCGTCTTCCAAGACCTCCCGTCTTTCTTGAAAACGTTTAAACCACTCGTGAATACGGTTACGGAATAGACAATCATCGCCATAAACTTGTTTCATCATTTGATGAGTTTTACCAAGTTTAAAACAAAACTTAATGTTGGCTCTTTGTTCGATGCTCATTTTATATATATATATATAAATTTTATACGACAACACTGAAGAATACACAATTGAGGGATAACAATTTCAGACAGATGGCGCTACTAGAAGCCGCGTTGTTTGAAAAGCCTTGGAACTTTTGAATTGTACCTTGTATATAGTATTTCGGATCTTAAATATTCCAAATATAACTTAACCTTAAGTTTGTAACAGACAGAAAGGAGTGTTGGAGATCCTATAAAATATCACTATAGCATATAGCTGCCATACAAACTGAACGATCAAAATCAAGTTCCTATACGGAAATATTTTTTATTTAACAAGATATCTTCATTTTATTTGGCATGGATTATTCTTTAAGCAACGCTGCAATCTCCGAACAAATTGGCACCATATATAGCTGAATGTAAGCTGAATAAGGAACCTTTTTTTTATCAAAGTTTTCATAATTTTTTAAGTTTGAGCAAATATATCGATATAGTTTATAGTCATTATATGTTTAAAACAAGCGAGAGTATGGATCTAATTCTCGATCTCGAATGTAATTAGTCTTCCTTACATCATTCTGAAATCTTATAGGCGTTGATGGGGAAGGTCATACATATAACGCAGAAATTGAATTCGTCGCTCCATTAAAGTCCTTGCATAAAATTGTTGGATTTAATTTAAGTTTTTCGCTATTAATATGCAGTTATTGTTTGAGGGTGTGTGCGTTTTTAATAATATAAATAATTTTATTTTTTTATAATTCAATATTCGTGCTTGATTAAGTGTAAATCAATTAACTTAATAAGTAGGAAATCTCTTCGCATTTTATGCGCATATGCGGCAGATTGTGCGTAGTTGGATATTTCAATGAAGAAAACTGAACAGCAAATAGGATTTTTTCACACAGTGTACTAAAAACAGCTGCATGGATGTAGTTGTGGAGTTAATTTATAAAGTTAGCTGTAAATTCTCTTGCTGCGAATTTGATTGCTGTTTTCGCTGCTCTTAAAATGCAAATTTCACGAGATAATTGTATAATCGATATATAATTTTTTTTCTCATTTAATAATACAAAACAACTTTTGATATTACTTTTCAATAAATTGTGCTTTTTATGCGATTTTTAATGCAACACATGTGAAAAAAGAAATGCACTTTAATATCCAAGGGCAATTTAAATACATAAGTAAATGTGTGGATATGTTTGGGGACAAAAGATAAACGTTTTGAAAAATGTACGGCATTTCAGTCGATAATACACTTAAATATTATCATTGCAAATGTGTAAAATTCTATATTAAGAATGTTAGAAAAAAAATAAGAGAAGAGTTTCTGCGCAACCTCAGTACTTTATTAACCTTAACGGTATAAAGTTAACCAGCGGTTAACAAGAAAATACTTCGTTGGACCGAAGCTAGAATACCCTTCACAAATACAGAACACTCCTTGAACTTGATTGTGATCGGTCAGTTTAAATGGCAGCTATACGCTGTGGTCAATCGATCTGAACAAAGTCTTCGGATTTTCAGCTTGTTGTATAGCAGCTATATGCTACAAGTATAATGGCTCGATATCGGCGATTCAGACAAATAAGCAACTGCCTGGGGAGAAAAAGACGTGTGCATTTCAGATCGAAACCACGAAAACTGACGTCTTGCTTATCATTTATATGCACATATATTTTATAGTGTCTCCAACGTTTCTTTCTGTTCAGGTTATAAAAATTCAGTTATATTGGAAATATTTGTAATACAACTAAGTTCAAATTAAACGACTAATCACAATGCTACAAACAATATTGGTCGAGTAATTTGTGAAATACGAAATCTCACCTAAAAGTTGGCAGTGCGACGACCTCAACTTTAGTTTTGAGTTAACCCACATTCACATCCCCAAGACTGCAGAATTATAATTGTATTGTTCTACTTTGTTATGCTTTAATATACAGTTTGGTATAGCTTTAGTAGTTTTGCAACTTATTTATCGCATTTTCGACAGACAGTCAGACAACATGTTTCAAAAACGTCGATGAAGTCGCTTAACATAAAGGGTAATATAAGCCGACTTTAATACAGATATTTGAACTTTATACATATATACCTTATATCATTTAAAATGAAACACAATAGCGTCTCAGGAATAAGTTGTTTATGCCGACTTAAGGCACATTACCCTAATATACAATATATAAACCAATTTTTAAAAGTTTTATAGTTTTACTTCTGACGATTTCAGAAAAGAAATTGAGATTGATTTCGTGTTGTATAATTCGAATGGAAAATTTATAAGGTGTGCATTAGGAAGATTTCAGGGTTTCTTCGTACTTTTAAAATTTTCAGAATTTAAACAATAAATAGCGTTCTTTATTGCTCTTTTACTTGCAATGTCCTGAACTCAAGGTCGTTCAGTTGCTGCAGACATTTTGCAAATACAATATATTAAGTGAAAAGTGCGCACAACTAGTGGGAGGCTAGTAAGTCAACTTTCAGTTGATTCCCTTTTGCATTCTTCGCTTGCATTTGTTATAACTTTTTCGTTACTTACTGAAGCCCTCAGGCAATAACAAACCGCAATCGGTAAGCGACTGTCGTGTATGTCAAAGGTTTTAAACTGATTCGACGGTTGTACTCGCAACGGTAACATCGGCTGTGCCGCTCACCGCGTAGCGACACATGTAACGGCAATAAATACATTTGGATACAAGCACATTTATACATATAAGTAGACTTATGTCACTATGTAACTATATATATACGAATATATATTAGTGTGTTCCTTAAATGAAAAAAAAACACATACAATCACATTTCGCCGTTACATGAGCCTACGGTATTAGGGTAATACGAAAGTATTTGTAGGACATGCGTTGCAAAAGAATAATTTCGAAGAATAAGGGACACCGTAATGCACACATACGTATATTTTAGCGAGTAAAACTATGGTCGGATGGGAATATTCTCGCTGTGTCGCCAATAGTGCTACCAAAACGTGTGCAGCAATGCGGAAGCGGGGTTGGTTGCTTTCACGTTATGCTGCGGCAATTCATGTCGAAACGCAATCTCTGATGTAAAAAGTTAAAAAATATCCACACATACTTAGCTTTTCCCCACAGTAAATGGTAGTGTCACCAGAAAAATATAAAACTAATGTATTTTGCATTGCTGTTTTTTATAAAAAAAGGCTTATACTTCATTTTGTGGTCACCATATGCATATCACCGTCACCAACAAATATCAAAATTTTATCAAGCGCTGAAGGAGGCTTACAATGTTTTTCTTAACGCGACCCAACTGCTATCCAGGCGGTAACTAAAATCAAGGAAATCTCTTTCTGTCTTCATTATGTGATGATTTTGCCCGTCCAACTTCGAGTTGCTTTATAGCACGAACCAAAGTTAAGTTGGGAATGGGAGAATAAAATTCCAAGTAAAAGCTTACCTAATCTCACTCCTGCGTCGTCGTTAGAGTTATATTTTAACGGTTCTTTTGTACACTCACCTGATATTATCAGTTCTTTCTTTCATGCATTTCCACTTAACACCAAACAACACCAATTGGCTCCCCATAAGAGCTCTTTTAGGTACTACAAGAGACCAGTTATTCAAATCCGCTCAGTTCATTTTACTTGGGGTCATATATAATATATATTTCGTTTCACACATGTTTACCCACCTACTTGCGGTGGGCTTCGTATGGCACTTGTAGTGAGTGCCATTGTGCTTCGAAAAATTTCGGAAATATCTCAATTTGCTGGCGATACGTGGAGTGATTTTCAATATCTGCACAAATTTGCATTCAATTTGGTTGAATCTTCCTTTACACAACTTTTTTTTTCAAATTCCCGCATAACAAGTAAGCGTTTTGGTTATATTGTCTACCTTTCTTACAATTATCAACTTTTTTGTGCATGACAATGAACTGAAAATGTCACTTGTGTGTGACAGGCTTTTCTGCGAAAAGAAATATTTACAATGTGTTACGACTTGAAGATGTGGCAAGAAAAATAAAAACCTTTATAACTAAGTAAATACGATGCTTGGGAAGTCTTCAAATTATTTTGCACACATAAAGATTTTTGCGCTTTCTAAATACGTAAGTATATGATAGTGACGCTTATAGTGGACATAGATTGCGAATATAGACTACAATACATATAAACCGGTTTTTTAAATCAAGTACCCAAATGTTTAGTAGCCGTTCGTCGACTTTTACATCCTATCAATTACACTGATCGATCGGAATAAAGTTGTAGAAATACTTTGGCAAACAAGGGGAAAGAAATTTGTTTTCGTATAGGGAGGCAAATCTTCCACAAAAATTTTACGTGGATTTTAGCCCACATTTTACACAATGTATGTATCTTTACTGGTACATTTATATATTATAAGGTTATAAAAAGATCTTTGTCTTAATTTTTAACATTTTTAACGATCAGTTTGTATGACAGCATAGAATATAGCTGGTGGATCGATATCGGCGGTTCTGACTACTGAGCAGCTTCTTGAGGACGTATGCAAAATTTCAGATCAATATATCAAGAACTGAGAGACTCGCGTATATACAGAATGACAGACGTATATTCAGGCGGATGTGGCTAAATCGACTCAGCATGTCACGCTGACGTCTTTTATATATTATATATACCTTGTAGGGTCTCCATCGTTTCTTTAGGTGTTACAAAGCTCATGGTAAACTAAATTTACCCTGTTAAGGGTATAAAAATTTACTTGGCCTTTTTTTTGAGTTGCAGTAATCATATTGTATAATGGATTATAGTAAATATATCATATCTGAATCTGAGGCAAAATGTTACACAGAAAAAATATAGTTTTCAATTCGATGCTTCTAGCGTTTTTTAGCCGTGGCAGGTACAAATATAGATATTATATAAAGTATATTTCAAATTTAAATGTTAAGATTATATTGTTAAACTCCCAAGTCAACACACAATGGAGGCTTATGGATTTTGATAAATATAAATAAAACAATATTCTTTGCAAGCACAACAACCACATGATTCAAAAAGTAAATCCAAAACAAACGAAAAACAGAATGCGGCAGTTGCAACTTTCACATTTGCATGCTCTCGTCGTTGTCATAGTCGCGTAGGGTTAGTTGACATCTATGTGAGTGTTTCTCTGGCATGTAAGATCGTATCTCAAGATGTCAATGGAGCTTTAATACTGTGAACAACAGCAACAAGCATCAGCAAATGATATTCAAGCGCCGCCCTGTCTATTCGGATTACGTTCCTTGCGTATCGTTTTTCACAAAGCCGCTTTCCATCTACCCTCGCTAGGAGCGCGATGCCCTTACACATACGTGTACATAGGAAATTAGCTTCGCTGAGAACTTCAAAATACTGCATACGAAATGCCTCTCTGCTTGCTACGAGACAACGCTGTGCATTTTGTCACTAACATAATTTTGCATTGCAAAAACTTAAGTGGAAAATTTGCATGCAATTAAAGGCGCGCGCATGCTACTGACAACCTTCAGACGTCAGCTTTCTGCCTTCTTGCTGTTGCTCACTGTTCGCTTGCGCTTTTTGACCTTTTTCTGTGTTTTCGGAATTCATAGCAAAGAAAATTCAAGGTAGTGACACTTGGAGTGGCATACGGCAGACTGGGTATGTGTGGGAGTGTATATATAAGAGACATTGCGTTTAGTGTTCTCACGCAGCTGGGGATGTATTGCATGTACATGTAGGATGCTACATGTCGAAAGTTAAGTTCTGTGATTTTCACCATTTAGCTGAGCTCGTTTAAAGATTTTTGAACCTGAACTTTTGTTTAATATACATACGAGTATGTTACATATGATTATGAAAATGCAGCAAGAAGCGGAACCAGGTGAATATAAGTCATTATCTTCGAATTTGGAAGCTATCAGAACTGATTTTTCAAAACAACTGGTAAAGTAAAGGAGGCGGATAACAATACATTTCTCACGCAGCTGGTCAAAAATTTTACTATGGGGAATGTTTTTCATATACAATTTTTTTTAAATATGTTGTCACTTTATCTATAAGCGGTTCTTAGCTTTCTAAAGTTAGTGAAATTTCTGATTTTGGTGGGATTTTTTACACTAAATTTACAGTTCAAAACCAGGTAACCTGCATTCTACTAAGGCGTACTTCTTTCTTTAATTCTTCCTTTCAATAGGAAGAATTAGGTAGGAGATTTTCATATGTAGACCTTATTTTGGTAGTAAAACTTGTAAAAGAGATTTTTTCTTGCGATCATAGACGTCACTCTTTTATCACATATGTATTATATTTTTGGCATTATTTTAGGGAAGATTCTTTGTCAGTATTTCTACCAGAAGTCTTCGGAGCTTTGTTGATTTTTTCTTTAGAATAAGCTAAGACTTTAACGATTCAAAATTTCATGTTTTAAAAGCTTAAAATCTACGGATCCCAAAGTCAATTAAGTTCTGTCATCATTTAATCTATTAATTTTTATAATCCGTAAGACTAGGTATTCTATAATTTCATAATTACTACCCATCAAATAAATAAAGAGATAAACATATATAGCTCAGAAATATGAATTGCCCGTTCAAATCAAACGCTTCCACATAATAATAATTCCTTCCTTCCAATGACAATTATGTCAAAACAAATTTTCATATATTTATTTGATGTAACGGGTGCTTTTTAACCGAGCCTTTTCACTTGTATACTTTTCGTTTTCTTGGCATTAATTATTAAGTTTTCAAGAAAGCAATCTTAAGTGAACGGAATGATACAGATAGTAATTGCTACAATTTCTGATTTTTCAAACCGAATTTGCATCGAAAATGTGAATTAGAATTAGATGTAAGAGCAGTCATCAATCTGCTGAATTTCCACTCAAATGGTTATGCACGATCTCATTCCTCTTCACTCGGAAATTAGCCACAGCCAAGGGGCCAGCTGTGTACATTTGCTAGAGGTGCATAATTACTAACTAAAAAATGTAGAACCTTTATTTAGTCACAGCTACTATTAACAAATATCTTGTTCTTATGTAAATAAAAGGAAATTTTTGATTCAACGATATTATTTGTTAGAAATATGTAAATATATACGTGTATGTGCTCTGAGAATACAAGATAATATAATTCTTCAAAAAACAACAATATACAAACCAATGCAAACTTTTCAAGTCAACAATGTGTAGAAATATTCTCAGTTTTGCATATTTATTTTATTTTGTCAGAGAAACCTAGTAAGAACATGCACATAGATATAATACACTTGTGCTTAAGTGAAAGTGTGGTAGCTCTATAAGCAACATTTGTTGTTGGGTAGGTATTTGTAACACTTCGTTTGACTTTTCACTTGCTTATTTCGAGTATTTACCTTAGCCCGCATACCCTAACCCTTATAAGTATATGTATATGGCACGTGCCAGTTCACCTTTATACACACATATGTCCATGTGTATGTGTATATCTATGTATGTTTATATATTATATTTCTGGGTATATGCTTGAATCGGCCTTTAGACGAATAGTGTGATAGACAGTTTGACATCTCGAGTATCCTCGGATATTTTGCAACACTTATCGACGCAGTGGCGCCGCTTTCAAATATTTCAACATTGAAGTATATAGAATGCAATTTTTTTATTATCATCCCACAATTTTCCGATTAATTCAGACCTTTCAACACACTTGTATTTTCCCAGGGTATTTTTCAGAGGTGCCGGTATTTTCTTGGTGTTAAGCTTAAGTGGCGACTTAACGCGCTACCACCGTTTTTTTCCCCACGTTCCACTAATAGAGTGTGCATTGTAGGTGTAAAGACATACTCGTGCATACAATTGTAATCACATTTACACCCACGTGCCGCCACACAAACACACACACAGGGAGATGTAGAGAAATGTCAACACTTACGTAAATGACTTTATGTGAGTGTTTACTTGTTGTTGGTTTTGTTTGTTTGTTTGTTTCTTCGGCTGTGTGGTTTCTTATCCGTTTTTATTTTCTCACTACTGCTACTTGTTTATTTGGTTTGATTGTTGCTGCTGCTGTTGTCATTGCTGTCCTTGGCATCGTTTTGAATTCCATTTTAAAAGTTTACTTGTACTTTAATGAGTTTTTCTTTCATTCATTGCTTTCTGTCTGCTATCGGACTTTTAACTTTTGACTCAGTTAATGGAGGTTTAGATGCTAAAATGGAAATGTTTGTGATATATGTACATATATACGAACAGATGTCATCATCGCATTGAAAGTGTGTAACTTTTTTGCATGATGTGGACTTTGTCTCATTCGCATAATTTAAAGTGCATTAGTTGATGAACAACATTAGATTGAGACACTATGCTTTTAATTACATTTGGTTTATTATTTGATGAGATCTGAGCACGTAGTTATTTTCTTTATGCTCAACGATTCAATGGAACTTATTACTTCAAGTACTGGTACTAAGTGTGGCTACAGCTTAGAGGTTTACACCAACATTTCGCTATCGAAATGTGTGTTATCACAAGGCGGTAAAATAGGAGGGGTTAAATTTAGCTCACAATAGCACGAAAGCGTGCTTTCTGCAATAAGGGTCAGAAATAATATCCAATCGACGATCGCGCAGTAGTAAAAAGTTCTCCATAGACATTAAAATTTTATTTTTGTTTCAGTTTAGTTTTGTTTAGGGACTAGTTAAGGCGAGTCAAAGAAAATTGTTGAGCTAGTGACCCTACTTTCGGAACTAACGTACACATTTCCAGATACATATTATAAAATAAAATGATTTACTCTCAAAACCATTTTTTTAAAACACTTAACCCCTTAATATAGCAACTTTTTATTATTTTATTCGGTTGGTCCGATTTTCTTTATTTTCACTCTCACTATTTAGTATGCATTAGAGAACATTTCTGCAAATTAAGTGCTCTGAGCTTTTTTATTAAAGGCAGGCAACCGAAAAATAAAATAATTGAATAATCGGTTGTAGGAAATATGTCATATAGTTGTCCGAGCTGGCCGATTTCGACAAGTGATTTCTTTGGGATATCTCAAAAGCTGACATATAAATTTTAATAATCTCGAAAAATTAAATTTCACCTAAAAAACGCTGGCTCGGAACCGGTTTTAGACCCATATACTCTTAGGCAAAATTGTTTAGAGTGAACCATTAAATATTTCCCGCATATGCGATTTTTATATGTTTTTGGCTCTCTGTAAATCAACCCGCTCTAGTGAACATGTAAGCAAGTTGATGCTCTACTTATGAATGGAATGATCTGTGGCGCAGTGAATCGGTTAATTGTGAGATTGTGCGCTCCGTCAATACTAAACATAGGGCTTTCTCATATCCAAATATACATGAAAAATATGTCCAATACCTTCCACTGACAACTTTTACAGTCAGTCAGTCAGTTATTTTTCCCCTCTTTGCCCTTTAACTCTTTCGAATGGTTGCTTCGGTTGCATAGCAAATATAGTACACGTTCACCCACTTTTTATGTGAATGATATTTCTTTTATCAAAATATACGTTTTGTTGACACACGAAATTTAACTTTCGAGGGTATTCGATCTGTTTCCGAAGCAACCTTATAACTTTAAGAGTGCTTGCCTTCTTCCAGTATTCTCTGAGAGGTATCATTACAAGATAGCAATACAAGATAGCTTAACCCAAAATACTAGTAGGATCTGGAACTAAAAGGAATCTTATAAAGACGCACTCATGAACAACATGTAATGCAATATACTTTACATACACTCAAGATCCTTTTTGACTCGGACTGCGCCTTTTAAACTCCGTTAACTGAAGCGGATTTCGAAAAAAAAAGTCACAGGGACCCAAATTTGGCCAATACGGTGGCTCACGCTTCGTGTTTGACCAAAAAGTCATTTAGGTCTTTTGGTACGAGCCTATCAGCGCTGATGGAATAGCGAGCGAGAGAGACTAATCAGTTGTCTTAAAGTAGGACAGAAATTTACAGAAAATTTCTCCGATTTCCTAGACGAAATTCTCTGTTACTACTGACTTCCATGCCAATGAGTTCTCATTTACTGTGAGCTAACCTTAGATAGGCCTTATCAACCGAGATTCTTCACCGTTATGTAACTGTACTTCTATTCCTAATCATCTAGATTATAATGGGCATAAAATGCCATTTAAATTATCTTGTTAATAAGGTTGAGAATTTTGTCGGCGAATGTAAATTTAAAATGGCCTGGAGTCATACATATATATTGAGTTGTATACATAACAGAATATATCTAATGCTGCTTTGGACAAAATGTGCATTTCGGTGCTGCCGGTTACGTTCAGACAGTCACTTCATCGGCACATATATTTTATGCATGAAACAAAACATCCTCTTCCAACACTATTGCTCCCTATCCTTATCCCCTGCGTTCTTAAGATGCTCAAGGCAGCTCAAGTTAGCAAACAGCTTCAAACACATTAAGGTTGCGTTAGGAGAAGTTTGGAACGTGTGCTGTACTACCACAGTGGCTAGGGTATTTTCATTTGACTAACTCACCGACAATTCGATGTACTCGCAAACGCTTGATATATTTGAATATACTGGTACTTAGATAAGAGACTGAGAGACTAGTCGAGAAGTGAAAAGCAAAAAATGGAAATAATTTCAAAAACAATTTCAACGCATGCAAATTTTACACAAGTGTTCGCTTGTTGCTGGCCGCACAGACTCAATCCACACACATATATACTATGTACATGCATACATGTATATTGCCCCGCTTTGCTGCCAGTGAATCTGAAGTTGGTACTTTTTCTAACCAGACGCCCATTTATCAAATGTCGCTTAGGCTCGTTCGCAGTCTGCCAGTGCGCCTATCTGGCTCAATGCTAGTTGCTTGCCGACTGCCACAGAGGAGCAATTGTGCGCCCAAATGTATGCAATAATAATCACAATAAATTGCTTCAACAGTTGGAGCTAATGGTGAGTGTGCAAACTTCTGGGCGCTTTGCTTATGTGCGTGATATACAAAATTATTGAATACTTGTGTGCGGCTAACCAGTACAACAATAAAACCCAACGGATTTTCGGTAAGTTTAGTAGAATGTGTACATGAATAAATGAAAAATGCAAGTGCGATTTGTTTGCTAAAGTGGAAATTTTAATGAATAAGAAAAAAGTGGAATAAATTATTTAAAAACAAAGAATTATATCTTAAATATATTCTGCTGAAGTTGTTTGGGATTATAATTTTCAGTTTGCTAAAATTTATTTATTTAGGTTCATAGCCACAATCCATGCTAGTGGCTAGTTGCATAAGCAAGTTAAATTTATATCCATACAGTATGACTATCTCTCATAACGAACAACCACACATACATACAAGAAATCCTCTTGCATAAAGTAGTTAAGCTGGGGGTAACCTATTTCTCTCAAATTTGCTTCTAATTGTGGTTACTTATGCAAACTATACCATATGCATATATATTGTGAGATTCTTTTATAATTCTCATTTTTATTAGCAAAATAGTAAAGAAGTGAAAGCAGAATTACCTAGACGACCATTTTTATATTTTGAACAGGGTATATAAAGTTTGCCACGAAGTTTTTAACACACATAAGATATATATATATATATGAGGGTTGCCTTCTATATTTCGAGGTTAGAGAACAAAAAAATTTTTAATCACCGAAAATCTCTTTAATGTTTTTTAAAACATTCTCCATTAAGATTTATACACTTGAGCATACGTTTGAACCGATTGTCGAAGCACTTTTGCCACTCTGATTGAGATACATATCTCAAAAACATGCGTTCTGAACGCGTCAACCGCCTCTTCAGGTATCCAAAAGCGTTGACCTCTTAGTTAATCTTTTACGTATGGGAATAAAAGAAGTGCTCAAAAATGCAGTTGTTTCAGTATATGTCTTAGAGCTTACATTGTCGTGGTGAAAAGTGATCCTTCTTCAGCGGTTGATTTTCCTGATTTATTGAAAGACAACCGGCAAACAAATGGTTGTGTATCACTCATAATTTTCTCTCCTGTTATATTCTAGTGGTATGATTGCAACATGTCCAGTTTTTCCAAAAAAAAAAACAGGAAATCATTTGCTTGGAAGTGATTCGTGCGCGAACAACTTCTGTTGGACTTGACTCATCTTTAAACACCCATCCAGTCGACTGCTGTTTACGTTCGGACTTATGTAAATTCACCATTAATCATCATTTTGCTGGTCTCACTAAGGCCTTTAGTTGTCTATATCTCACGATAGGTCACATGACGAGCTCGTCATATCAGGTCTTGTAGTATCGGAACAACAACTGCGTTTGGACAACATTCACGAAATTCGTCTTGGAGTGGTATGCGACCTCGATTGAATTCACCATACCAGCTGGTCCTTGATGGAGCTTCATCGCTTAATCCTTAAATTGAGTTCACCGATGCACTTGCATTGAGCTAGTCCATGTCGAAAATTGCAAAAAATAGAGAAGAGATGAATTTTTTAAGTTACTGTAAACAACACAAATATCGCTCGTATGTCAAAACGTTCATAGTATATATTCCATCAAAAATGTCAAACTTCACGATAAAGTTGTTACCAGATGGCAGCAGTAGGATTGCCAAATCCCGAAATGTAAGAAGTAACCTACGTAAATGATCAGCATGACGAGCTGAGTTGATTCATACATGTCTGCCTGTCCTTAGTTTTTGAGACATCGATTTAAAAACTTGAACACGTGCTTTTATCACCAAGAAGCGGCTTATATGTCGGAACCAAAGTTATTGGACCACTATATTATATTGCCTCGGATTAAAGTGATTTTGTGAAAAACTTTTCATTTGACGAGATATCTCTGGGTAATTTTTCACAGGTTATTGCTTAAAGCAATGATGCAATCTCCGACCAAATTATCTAGATCAGATTGCTATAGCATATAGCCGCCATACAAACTGAACGATTGAAGTTCTTGTTTGAAATCTTTGATACTTGTGAAGGGTACTATTGCTTCGTTGCAACCCACGTTAACATTTTTTCTTATTTATACAGCAGTATGAACAAAGAAAGAATACTGAGAAGTAGAAAGAAATATTATAAAAATGTCAGAATTGTATCGTTATAGTTTACGAAAAGTTAGAAGATTATTAAGTATTTAGATATATATCAGGAAGGCTAAGAAGTTCATTTTAGCTCTAAATGAAAAAACATGTTTTTTTCTCATCAAAAAATAGTGTTTATTTAATGTTAAGCATATTTTTTATAATAGAACTTTTTTCACTCTAGATATTTCACTATTTAATTCTGCAACTGCTGTAAAATATATAGTCTAAGCCTAAGTCTAAACAGGTGGTTCAATTATTGTACCACTCTGTAAAAGAAATTATGTAGCTTTCCTCAGACATCTGACATCTTCCGAAGGGTTTACATTTTTTTAGTCTCCTTAGTAATCGATAGTCCATTTCTGCATATTCTAAAAATATTTTCCAATTTAAGGAATGCTAGGTTATGGCCAAGTTCATACTTCGAATCATGTTAAAACAATGACGAAAAACATGCTTCGAATCGTGTAGGTGTTTTATATATTATAGTATGCTACAGAATTATTTGGCCACTGACATGAAAAAGGATGCAGTTTTCTGATTCAACTTCGTTCCCTTTTGACTAAACAATTACTCCTCAAATAAAATTAGCAGACTTTTGATAGGATTAGAATGTAGTTCCAAAAAATGTCTAACGACCATGAAGGGTTTTTAAGTCACTTCTCATACTGCATTACTACTTAATGCATTTTTTGATTTATCTGTGCGCAGAATTGGGATTCCCATTTGTATTATGAATCCATTGATCTCATTCTCTGGGTGATTAGGCTTTCTGTTTCTGCCTAACAGCTAAATTTGACAGCCTATTGGAATGCCTTGATTCCATATCCTACTTCATGATACGGTTACTAGAAGCCGCTATACTCCACCGGGTTCTTCCATCCAATCTCCTCTTTTAACAACATAGGTTTGGGACGCGTATGATGTTACTACGGAATTATACGGAGAAATAAATATCAGTACAATTTACTCAAATTGAAATACTTTTAGTAGTCCCATTCACATAAATTGTCTTTCGAATTTCTCCTATTTTATCCTCTCTATTAAGCACATATTATTATATATATACACTTATATATATTCCTCAATCGCACTTTAATTATTGTTGTACAAACATTTTCCACTAAAACAAACAAAAATTTGAGGAAAATAGAAAGACAAGGCTTTTATTAAATCCTTGATAAGTGTGTGAATTAAACATGAATTTATCTCTAAATTGTGAAGTAAATCGTATGCAAATGGCAGATAGAAATATGAAAAAAACCACATTAATCAAAATTTATTCCTTAAACAGATTAGTAATACGCTTGCACCAATGTACATACTATTATATGAATGTATAAGTTCGGTGACTTTTTGCAGCAAGGAAAACGTCGGTTTTTGTTTTTTTTGTAATTCGATATTCTGTTCTCCAAATAAGATTTCTTACGCACACCTACACACATAAGTAAAATTGGCTTGTGTGCGCTATTTGTGTTTGTTTTCAGTTATGATAGTTTGTAGGTGTTTGTGCATGTGGACAGTATTTTGTGGATTTGTCATTGACAAGTAGACGCTCCGGTGCACAGCACTTGAAACAAGAAAAATAAATGCTGCAATAACTAAATAAATTACGCAATAAATATTCAGAAGACTTTACCTTAGTCCGTTTGCTTTCACATATTTTGAGATTGAAGAATAAAATAGCTGATTGCATAAAGCATCATTTGAAGTATAATGGAATAATAAATGTTTGAGCAAATATACTGTCCAAATATATATATATACTTTTCTTATAATAAATTTCTCTACTCATTTAAAGAATATTCAAACGAGAACTTACAGTTTTCCCTTGTTTTCTTATTATCAGATAGAGAAACTCATTATTTCGCGTCCACCTATTTCGTTTTGTGGATTTTGTAGAAAATTGAATGCTCTTGAGAAAACGTCTTATACGATTTTTACGTAAATCTAGCAGTTGAATTTTATAACTCATTGAAAAAAATATAATTTTAAATTGCAAAGCTCTTAGTTTTCTAGCAAGTTTACTGGTCTACAAAAATGTTCTCTGTTTATGTTGTTTCTGCTGCCCTTATTCCTTCAATGGGTATCTTCCTATCTTTATAATACAACACAACGAGTGATATTTGAGGATACACCTTCAGATACAATTAATGTTTCTTCAGGTGTTCCGCAAGGTAGTGATCTTGGCCCGATTCTGTTCTTGTTGTTTATTAACGATATCTCTTCAGTAATAGAATTCTCAAAAATTTTATTATACGCTGACGACGTAAAGCTCTTTAAATCATACACTTCAACTGAGGAAAGGTGTCTGTTGCAAACAGACTTACTACAACAGTTTCGTTGCATGGTGTGATAGAAATGATTTGCCATTGAATCTCAATAAATGTAAGTGATGTGCTTTTCCCGTAAATTTGTGCACCACTCTTCTTATGTAATAAAACACCATATTCTAGAGCAAGTTTTTAACTGTGTTGATTTGGGAGTTAATATGGACCCTAACCTTAATTTCAGTCTTCATATTGATACCATGGTCTTAAAAGCAAAAGCTGTCTTCAGTTTTGTTAAACGTTGGTCTAAAGAATTTAGAGATCCGTAAATTACTAAAACACTTTATACAACTTTTGTTAGACCTATATTGGAATATGGCTCTGTTGTATGGAACCCTAGCTACCTAATTTATTCTGACAAGTTAGAGTCTGTTCAAAAACAATTTGTACTTTTCGCCTTAGCGCATTTCCGATGGGATTCTAGGGTAAGTCTACTTCCATACACTAGTCGTTTAAACCTTATAAATCTACCTACACTTTCTAGTCGTAGGGAAATGCTTGTCATAATATTCTTAGTGAAAATTTTGAATGGAACAGTTTGTAGTTCTTTTCTCCTGTCTGAAATTTAATTTAAAATCCCGGTTCGCCTTTCGAGGCAGTTTAGACCTTTACTGCTAAAATCCTGTAGATCAAATTTTGAACTAAACGAGCCATTCCGCCGTATATGTCATGATTTTAATTCTCATTCCAGCACATTTGACTTATCTGACTCACTTTTCAAAATTAAAAAGACTTTATTGTTTTTTTTAACAAATGAAAATGTAACAATTTATTATATTGTAACTTTAGATCTTGGCTGTTGAAATTTTTGTTTCTCTAGCTGAGCAGTTTTAGATCTCAACACTTAAAAAACTCTCTTGCCTTTTCTGACTCGGCTAATTCCGCACGTATGCGGATTGCGCCCCTCGCGTCGGTTGGGCGGGAGGAGGGTAATCGTTGGGTTATAATTATTGTCATGTTACCTGCTGCTAAAGTCATACTTTTATAGTCAGATGTTCTCCATCAGATGTCGTGAAGCTGAGTAGGATCAGATACCCATAGGCGTTGGTGTACCTCAAAGCACCGTATTTGCGCCTCTTCTCTACATTCTGACTCCTCAATCACGGCAAACTATGTGGATGATACTGCACTGCTGGCGTCGAGTAGTAATTCTATTGCCGCCGGCAGAAAACTGCAAACGCAATACTTGTACATACCAGTGGTACCTACCCTCAGGCACAAAATATGCTCACATGTGGCCTTATTTGGTCAGTTGCTACCAACAGACACAAGCGCAAATATCGGGGACTTACAATTGATAAGAGATGTACAGGGAGAGACCACGTGAAAGTAAAGAAAACCCAGCTAGGGTTAAGGTTTGCGCAGTTGTACTGGCTCCTAGGTTCAAGCTCAGTTGATTAACATTTTAAAGTTATTCAAGCCTTTCAAAATTCCAGGTGTTAGGGTATGAAGTGAGCGTTAAGATACAAATGTGTTGGTTAGGAATATTTGTTGTGAACGACCTTTAATTTTTTTCTGTTTGGTTAGCATGCCATCTGTCAAATATATTCAATAACTTTACAGTTATTGAAGAAAAAACATAGTATATTTTCATTGGGTTGAAAATGTTAATTTTGTACCGGAAAGTGATGACTTGCGAAAAGCATTAGTTTTTTATTTCCATTTGAAGAAAATTGCTACAGAGTCGCATCGAATTCTTATCGTGGCATATGGTGACCATGCTCTATCAGAAGCAACTTGCAAAAGATGGTTTCAACGGTTAAGAGATAAAGATTTTTATGTGTGAAATGAAGAAGAAGACCATCAAAAAGTTTGAAGACGCCGAACTGCAAGCAATATCGGATGAAAATGATATTTTGAGTCAAAAGCAAATGGCTGCCTTGTTAAATGTTACAACAAATAATTTCAGATGGTTTAAAAGCTGTGGGAAAGATCCAAAATTGTGGAAAATAGGCGCCAATTGAATTGAAATAATGGAAAATGGAAAATCGAAAAAAGACTTGTGAAATTTTTCTTTAAAGACACGAAAGAAAATCAGTTTTGCAACGAGTTGTCACTGCCGATGAAAAATTTATTTATTTCAGAATCCTAAGCGGAGAAAATCTTCGGTTAATCCTGGACATCCATCAAATCGACTGCAAAACCAGATCGATTCCGTAAGATGGCAATATTCTGTGTTTGGTGGGATCAGAAGGGTGTGGTATATCATGAGCTGCTAAAACCTGGAGAAATTGTTAATACTTATCGCTACAGACAACAAATGATCAATTTCAAACCATGCATTGATCGAAAAATGGACAGAATAAAGCAGAAGACACTTTGTAACTTTGTTACACGACAATGCACCTGCACACAAAGCAAAATCGGTTCTGGATACAATCAAAGTACTTAGCTAGGAACTGCTACCACACCCGCCGTATTCACCAGACTTGGCCTCTACCGATCACCATTTGACCTACGCAGAAGTCGAATTAGTTTGCTTCAAAAGGCAAACATTTTTATTGACATGATATCCATAAATTGCCAGAAAGGTGGTCCAAATATGAAAAAAGGAATGCTTAATAGTTTGAATATTTTCTTTTAATTTCCCATTCAAAATTAGTATGTAATTTTCAGAAAAAATTGTATAACCTGGTAAAGCTCTTCGCACAATAGTGGGTGAACTTTTTTTTTTGTTTGAAACGACGGTCTTCATCAAGACTAAAAATGCCCTCTGCAAAAGAAACAATTGAAGAACTTAGTACTCGTTACCTCTCTTGACTGGAGAACCTTGATAACATACTTGCGATCCAACTTCTGGATAATAGTCAACAATGTAGGCGACTAAAAAGTTATCATCCATTGGATCTCCGCTTTCGATTCAATTAATTCCTCCTTCATTTACGCAAAATATTTTACATTTTTATAAACTATTTTTTTCGATATTTCACATTTTCTTCGACAATGCAATCATTATTTTTGCATTAGAATGCTACAGTGCTAAAAAAGTTAAATTTAAATTTAGAACTTCAGTCATGAGCTATATTTAAATTTGACATTTTTTGGTGTTAACGGTTTCTAACCAAGACACACGCATAAATCTAACACAATTGCATTTCAATTTATGCTCCTCATGGTAGAAAAGGCACATTCGTTTCAACTGGCGCCATTAAGAACTTTTACCTTTCGTGTGCATACCAAAAATTCAATGTTGTTAAATTTATTGAGAAAATGTTTGTGAAAAGCGAAGTAGAAACCGGTGCGGCAAGGTAGCCGAACATCAAAATACTTTATGCATTCGCACATATTCAATTGCTGTCAATTCAACGACAGCCGGTGAAAGGAGGAATATCAGAAAAGTAAATGAAATAAGTGAAAGAACAACAAAAACAAGATCAGTTGAAATCAAATAAAAAGAGGAGAAATGGTAGAAAATTGTAGAAAATTGTGGCAGCAATAAAAATGCAAGCTTATAAGTAAGCACATATGTGCCTGTGTGTGCACATGGCTAAGTATGTGTGTTTATGGAAGTAGCACACGCATTTAACAGCTGTCGGCAAACACGAGTTGCGGGTGTGCGGCGACGATTACCGGCGTCGAAAATATCGCTATCGTTTGCCATTTACCAGCTCAATTCAATTCATTTTCGGGTTACATGAGTATACTCCGCACTGAACGGCACAAACAAATTCGCCAACACTACAAAGTGTGCGAGAGCAAAATTTCGCAATCGTTGTTGAAAATGTATTTGAAGGTGAAAAATATTTTACATTTCAATTGTTCTTTATGGCTTCGGCATTGGTGGCGTGCTATGCGACTTTGGGTGAAATGGCGGCGCAGCGATTTGAGCGCCGCATATGCCGCAGATATACATATATGGGTGCGTGTGTGTGGGTTTATTAACATATACAAGCGTTTTAGTGTCCAAACACTTGTGTGGGTGGCGGGGACATTTTGAATGTCCTTCATCAATTTTGTCACGGTGCTTTTTTACCTTTTCCGCAGCAAACTCGCTGTTTGTGTCTGTTTAGCGCTCCCCGCGCTATCAATTTCTTCGTCTAACTGATTGTTTAGCTGCCAGTGTATCTCTACGCACTGAGAGTGTGTTTGTTGTGTGAGTGGGCTTATGGTGTGTTAGTGTAATTTTCACTGAAATTGAAAGTGAAAAATGGATTGCGGCTGTTTCGAACAATGAAGTGCCAATCTGTCGTCGTTGATTTGCTGCGACTGTTCAAAGGTGTATGTATGTACATATATATATATATATATATGGATAAGTGTATGTAAATGTGCTTGTATTTCTTTGATTGCATCTGCGCGTATATGTAAATGTGTTTTGATTTCTGTAATTTCCATCAGTTACCTCTAACTATGTATGCCTGAAATGAATATTTAAGCTGTCAGGGAATCAGTTAAACGCAACCTAATGTATAACTATGTATATATGCACATCGCTGCTTGCACGTTCATTTTCTTGATTCTTTACGTCATATGTGCCTGACTCGAGTTCGGTTGAGTTCTCACTTAGTCTTTTTTAGTCAATTTCTTTGTATGTTTTAAACTGATTGCAGCTGAAGGAGTGGTTGAAATAGATGTGCAAAGCTAATAAAAAAGTATACTTATCGAGACTGTCTTATAGCTCTTACCCATTTCATAAGCGTGAACAAACGATATACATATTTGTATGCTAATGAAATCAAATATAATACTTCAAACAAGAATAGGTATATTTGAAAAAAACTGTTAGGAACTGTTATATGCAAGGTAATTCATTTATTTATTTATGCTTTTCAAATATTTAATTATGAATTACTTTACAATTGCCAAATATATACCAATTTGTAAATTCAATATTGTATATGACTTGTACATGCATACTCTTTGTTAAGGTGGCTTGGCGATTAATATTCCTTTAGAGGTAAAGGTTAGGTTAGATTATACTGGCCGGCTGTCACGCCATACATAGACCTACTGGTCCTTAGGAATGCCAGATAGAGGTTCAGTTTAATTTGAGCTGAAGTACAGGACGTCAACGCTTTTTGCGAACTTTAAGATCGACTTAAAAGCTAATTTTGATATTTCATCTAGTTCTTTGAACTGTGAAGATCACCGATATCTGAGACGAGTTCTAAATATGGCTGGACAGAAGCATAGAAGCTTTTCTACCGTTTCTATCATGCCTACTTCCCTGCACTTGCTGCATGTATCGTCGTTACGAATACCCATCTAGCTCATATATGAGCGAGTCAGTTGTGGTTTGCCGTTAGGCCAACAACCATCCTGCAGTCCTTTTGAGACCGTGTGAGTAAAAAGCATGCCTGTTTTTCTTCCGGGCTCTTGCACATGATCTTGGCGATCCTGCATGTCTTTAAGGCACGCTGATCCATCTGTCAGCCCTTTTAAAAATTTCAATATGAATCGTTTTTAATGACTTCTGTATTTCATGTTCTTGTTCATTAACTAGATGGATTGTACTTTTCACAATCTCATCAGCAATTTCGTTTCCCGGAATTCCTTTATGTCCTGGCTGACTTAATTTCCGCCTAGCTAACGACGTATATGTTGCTCTCGACCACTCTATGTTGTTACTCAGCCACTTTCCTGACCGCGAAAGACTTTTGGAATATACTGTAGTATTCCATAAGCTTGAATCCACCTGACTTGAAACCTTCTCTCTCAAATAAAGCGTGAGGGTAGGTGTTAGATGAAAAGATTTCTCAATAAAATTCTACGTCCTTTATGCAATGGGTACGGACTGTTTTGCTCTAGTCTACAAAGAATGCCAATCATTACAACTTTAACGCTTTAGCGTTACCGTAAAACGTCAAGCTAAGCCCGAAATTTTGTCAATTTTCTCTATAAAGAAGGTCGATTTCTGAAGACCCATTGCTAAATAAAACAGCTTTAATTAATTTCAAAACAGAAGATTTGGTTTTCATATGGACTACGTTACCGTTGTGGTTTTAACCTTGCAGTTATAAAGTCAATATATGTTAGATCGTTATTCCATCTTATGCAGTGCCGAGTAAAGTTGAGTAAATGCTTTGCAGAATCCTTATCTCTCGATCTCGTATATTTAAATTTGGTTTTAAGTTTTTTGAATAAATATCTTTTTCGATTACTTCCCGATACTCCATTTAACCGTTATGGGAACATAGCTATTCTATACCGTACCATCTATTGCGAGTGTATGATAATCGTGAAAAATCTATGAAAATCTTAATCAAATCTGTACTTGATCTATGTGTCTATGAGAACTACGTTGATATACTTTCATATGTAGATGTACATATGTATGTTCGTACATTATAATACTAGAAAGAACTTATGTCACACAAATTTGTCGTCATATTTATGAAGAGCATCGGTTATTTTTTGCCAGTTAGAAATTTTGTTAGAAAACGGCAACCAATTACATCTTTTAATTTTACGAAACGTCGATTAATGGGACTTGGAATACATTGTACTTCTAGTATAGTTATAAAGCTGAATAAATATCGAATTTTTAGTATTAGTAGTAATACGGGTTGTGTTTGTTTTCCTTGTTAATAAATAGCAAAACAAACTAATTTTTAATAAATTAAAAAGTTATAATGATTATTTATGATCTAGCTAATAAAAAAGGCACACAATTTAAATTTATTCCAAGTATATTTTCTGATTCGCTTTTTTTCTACCAAAGCATGTTAATGTGACATTCCACTCCTAAAGCACATGCAGGAGAAATTTTCGAATTTATTCAATCGTAATAAACGAATATAAAGAGCAATCCCCAGCCCCAGATTTCTGTTAATAACATGATAGCTAGGATTCACTGTTATATACTCGAACTTTCCCCCCTTTTTAACATTTCGAATTTTTTGCAGACATTTAACAGTATACTGTTGCGTAAATATATTCGAATTTTGTACCTTCAGTCCCACTGCCGGGGGTGTGCAGTCTATATTCGACGATGCGCTTCTACAGCAAACAGGTATCCTTTGGCTTTAACAGCTGCCCGTTATAAATAAACCGCAATTGTCGTTTTCATTGTACATTTATACATATGCTTGTACATACATACATACCTGAATACATGTGTATGATTGCCTGACTTACGATGCGAAGCAGATATTCATAGCTAAGCGGATTGGGCTTTTAAATCAAACCTAATCTATTGATTTAATAAATGCAAAGCGATTACACTTTCCCTTTTGATGATGATAATAATGACAGTAAATTACAATGTCGGATTTGTCTAAGTAACAATACACATTAAGCGATAATAAAATCAGCCAAAGTAAAAAGACATTGTTGTGAGGGCTTTATATAAATATATGCACTTGTAATATTTAAAATAAAGATTATGAATAACTGAAGATAAATAAACAGAGTGTCTAAATAATCTGTAAATGTGGTCAAAGTTGATGATGTGTTATTTTCTATTAAAATGACCTGTACATGCATATATACATACATATATATGTACATCTAACTTGAGTAAAGCATAAAAACTTTCGCACAGAAATTCTTCATTAAAATTTGGCGCACAATATTATTTGAAATCTTTCTCTCATTGAGTGAAAATGGGCCAGATTGCACTTAAACCACGCCTACTCCCTATAAAAGACTATTTCAATTCCTTCAGATCCTTTCACTTTACAATATGTAAAAAGCACCAATGAAGGTATCGGAAGGAAACTCTGACCAAAGAGTACCCTCAGAGTGTGGTACTTCTTTGCGAAAAACGGTAAAAATTTGACTTTTCAACGCCCATAATACCAATTATAAAAACTTCAGCCTATGGCTAGCTATTTACGGAAAATAACGGTCAATCTGTTAATATTACTTTACTTTACTAAATGAAATTCAGAGGTCAGCTTGAAAAATGTATAAAATCGGTACAGAGTTTCCTTAAGCCCCCATATAACTAATACAAAGATTTTCGAACTTTCGGTCAATATTTTGAATATTTTAACAAAGTTTAGCTAACATATTATCACGAACATAATTAGTGAAATTAGTTTACAGATTAGTCTAGCCTCCATATATTAAATAAGGGGTGTTAGACATGTGATAAAGATAAGGATTTGCCATTATGTTCTAAAAATGATATCGGGCAAATAACAGGCACTGAGGTCTAATTTTCAACCAGTTTTTGCAATTGGGCCGTATGTCAGCAATAGTATTCTCGGACAAAAAATATTAAAGGCCTTTCTAAAGGTCAACGATGCGAGTCAATGCGTATTGTTGGAACCAAAGGTCGTTTACATTAAAATCCCCCAAGTCTGACACGAAAGAGACATAAGTCTTGGCTCTATAGTATTCCCCAATGACTGTAACATTATGAAAAATATGAACCAATTATTTACACTCACCATAGAGCACACCAAACAGTGACTTTTTGAAAATGTAACGGCGTCTTAAGAATGGCTTGTCATTACTGTAAATGCGACAATTTTGTTTGTTTACGTACCCATTCAACTGAAGAAAATTAAAAAACAAAATTCGTCGCGCGAACTGTAAAATATTTTGGCAATTAATTCGCTCGATTTGCAAACGTTGTTCCGTGGTAAGTCTGCTCATTATGAAATGGCACACCAAACTGAGTACAAATCAAGTAAAAGCTGTCAAAAAGACCAACTATGAAAAAAGTATTGCCTCATTGAAAACCACTTATCTAAAAAACACCCGTTATAATGATATGATATTTGTTTTATGTCGTCATAATATTATATATAAGTACTATATTCTCATACCTACTATATTCAATACCGTAAAAACTAACATATATAATTATTGTATATACGATTACAAATAAAAGTTTCATAACATATCATGGCTCTGCTTTGAAACATCTCTGCTAACTTATCTGCACAGACTAATGACTTATTGAAGCATTTCATTTAATAGTATTAGCTCACGATGACTTTCAGTTTTCCAAACACTGCACACAATTTTTACGGAATATCCTGCAGCGGCATTAACTGAATACACGTATAAACCCATGTGTATAAGATATTTCAAACTTAATGAGCGAACTAGGTGAAAACTAATCTGATTTCCGTCTAAGAAGTGTGCAGTAACTTCTGTACTTGAGGAGCAGTACCGATAATAATATACCCACGCTGATGAAAGGCTCTTACATGCTGTTTTGCCATTCGCGGCGAACATGTTTATCAGCAGCGGATTTAATATTTTATAGTTGTGATTGTTTGTTTGTGAAAGTGACAAATCTCAAGGAAAACAATTGGGCAAAAGAGAATCAACAATGATTTGGGGCACTAGTGCAGGCGGGAGATTGTTAGCCGAAGTTGGTCTACGGTGTGTTTAATCCGCTTAAAATGCGAAAATCCGTAGCGCGAGCACACAAATCTATGCGAGAACCACATGGTGCATGAAACATCAACAACAAGCGAGCGCGATAAGTGCCGAACAGGAAGAGTGGGGACTTGTGTGCTGCAAGGGAAGCAGCGACAAAGTTGAAAATGGCGTTGTCAGCGCTTTCGCAGCTAATCATTTTAAAATGTGTTATCCCACCATTTGCCATTTTCCAAGCCATCAATTTGGCGTCATCAACTCAACGAATCTAACTGTGGCGACGAAATGTGGTGCGTGGCAACGAAGGGCAACGTCACGTCAAATTTGCGGGTGAGAATGCTATAACTTGACATATTTTTGACAGTCACGACAATGTTACAGTCAAAAGCAGCAAAAATGCGGAGAAGTATTAGTGATGGCAACGTTGACAGCTTAAAGATACTGGCTTCATAAGTTATGTTTAAGGCGTGATGTGCTTTGATGGCTGAGCGGGAAACGGTGTCAAGTGATGTTACAGCAATAAATATCTATCTGTGCACAGGTGTATCTACCACTAGATTTAAAATATTATTGGGTAAATATATTTTTTATATTTTGTGAAGCATGTGTGTCTTATATATAATAGTAGTTCTATCGATCTGAAATTTTATACACGTCTTTTTCAGCAGAAGCAGCTCATGTCCAAGAAATTATCCAGATCGGAATCAAGTGTTTGTATGGAAAACTTTTTCATTTGGCAAGATATCTTCAAGAAATTTGCACTGTGTAATATCTGAAGAAATTGTTTAGATCGGACCACTATAGCATATAGCTGCCATACAAACTGGCCGATTAAAATTAAGTTATTGTAAGGAATTTTTGTGTGTTTGGAATTATAGCTTGACTAACTTGAGCATGGTAAAATTATTTGTAAACAATATAACTTTCTATGATTGGATCGGTTGGACGTCGAGATCCGAGTTAGGTAAAAGTTTTTTCAACTCATGTACTATTTACAATACACATGAATTTATTCTTAATTCTATCAGCAACCATGGTTTTATTTAAAAATGGACCAGTATGGATCCCACTGGAAAAAGTTCTAAGCGTTTGTTAAATATTGCGAGATATTGCACGGTGTTTACGTTACTTTCTTCTAATTTAGACATGTGAAAGCAATAACAGAGCTATCGAATTAAACGAGTTAAGAAAGAGTATGCGGATACATCATGATAATGGTAGAACCGCTATCATCAAAGCTACCTAGTTTTGGTTTACAGACCTTAGACAAGTTTTGTTATTATAAATGCCTTAACTGACAAGTTACTGCTAAAAATGAAAATAGAAAAATCTTTTGTATCAAATTCAGAAATTTAGTACTATAAATTAAGAAATGTAAAAGCTGTAAAGCATAGATGCTACTCAAAATTATGGGGTTATTAAAAAGTTATATGGGGGTAGGAAGAAGCATTTCTTCACCAAAGAGATAGGAGCAAACTGAAGAAAAGGAAGAGCGAAAGGCTGCATTGAAGGGTCCGTTTGCACAAGTATCACTTGTTTGTTCGAATCGCTACTATCTTGGTGAATTCAACATCGACACCGCTTGCGATCTACTGCGTTTTGAAATCAAGATATGTAGTTACTAATTAAACAGGCGTGTGCTTTACATTCATTCAAACGATTTGAAAAGGTTTCTATATCAAAAATAAAAGGCTATTTCAGCAAGCTATTTTGTCTCCAACTTTTAGTAGTGGAATCGTAATTATTACGGGTAGAAAAAAATATATGTATATGTGTCTACAGTATTTACATGCCTTCCTTTTTCCTTGAATTTTATGAGTTTCCAGTAAAACTAGATTTACTTGAATTGCTACTCTTCCCCTACTTTCCGTTTTTAACATCATCTAAGCTGAGCTTTATGAGAAGAAAGTTTAGCGAGAATTTTTAGCCGAGCAAAAGTGAGGGAATAATGAAAGTAA
Organism: Bactrocera oleae; assembly: GCF_042242935.1. Taxonomy (NCBI): domain Eukaryota; kingdom Metazoa; phylum Arthropoda; class Insecta; order Diptera; family Tephritidae; genus Bactrocera; species Bactrocera oleae. The sequence goes on along the minus strand of NC_091537.1, from coordinate 25,952,759 downwards.
GACTGAAAGAAAAGGAGAAAAAATAATGCACTTCGAAGCTAAAGGTAGCAGAGTTATTCAATGAGGAAAGCGCAATGGCTTTTGTTCCAGTATCTGTCGGAGACAAATGCTATAAAAATCTGTTTGTAGGTTAGCCCAAAGTTCGACGGACAATAAATAAAATTTTCCTCATACAATGTACAACGGTCAACAGTGTGTCACAACATTGCTGAAATTGAATGTGTGGCATGAAGTACAAAGAACACTGGAAGCCTGGATTTATTTAAAATATCGCCGTCACACTACGCCTGCATGCGGTGAGTGGCATCGCAGTGTACAAGTTCGAGCCATTCATCGCACTTTTGGCGGCTGTGAAAACTATTCACTTGCGTACACTCCGTATGCATTCATTCATCCACAGAGAGCTGGCTGCCGCAAACAGCCAACAAAGGCAGCGAAAACCAGGCAATGCTTGTGCGGCGTAAGCGTGGTGGGGGCACGGTGTCTTCGGTTAGCAAACGTTGGTGAACAGCGTTTAGGATAGTATTAAAATTTGCATAAGTAAAGTTTTTACACAAAAACATTTAAATAGACAACTGCAATGAAGAGAAAAACTTGGAAAAAATATCGGAGAATTTAAGCATTTTTGAGTAAGCTTCTGAAACAAGTTTCGAATTAATTTAAAAACATTAAAGACCACAACCACTCAATATATTTAATTTTCATTTATTAAATCTTACTTTGGCGCTACATAAGATCCAACTAGAGGAATTTTCATGCTTCATAAGGGCAGCAATGTAAGTGTGAGGTATAAGGGAAGGGTTGTTAATCTAAGTAAACATTGCAGCTGAAGAAGTTTTGGCATGAAGTACACTTTAGGCTCTTAAAAAATGGAAAACAGTGTGTTTTTAAAGTCGGGAGACGATGGTACTCGGAGACAATTGTACGCCTCCGCTTGTAAGTTTAACTGTAGTTTGGCAGTTACATGTTTTTTACTATTACCATTTTTTTAGTCGAAGTCCGCCTTTAGCGCAAATTCCTAGAATCAGCGTGGTTCTTAGAGGCTAACTTGGGAATGGTGATTCAGAAGATCAGTGCAGCTACCGCTACTTTGTATTAATTTTAATAGAGACTGACAGAAATAAAACCGACTTCTTTTTCCTTACTACGAAAAAAATTTGTCGTAAAAATTAAGCTTAATCCCATAATTCTTAGAAATTTCTGGATCTACTCTATCCAATGGATAACAAAAGGCTGCTTTTATTGTTGAAACTGTTTCTTTAAAAACATATAGACGAAGTAAATTTTTTATGTCGAACTACGGTATTCATATTCATCAAATTACCTGCATGTTTTTAAGTACAGCTATACGTACTAAGATGTATGTACAGTTATAAATAAAAAAACATTTTTTATCCGAAGTATTTGTAGTTCAAGTACATAACTACAGAATAAACTTTAAAAATGTATAATAAAGAAGAAATACGCAAATTTTAGTTGAGTTTTAGAAATGTTCAAAGAGCACACACAAAATTCTGAGACATCAATAATTGGTACTTTTTGTAGCGTAACAGTGGTTTTTGTTCGGATATCTCGTATCGCAAGTATGTAGGGAAAAACAAAAAAGAAAAGAAAATTATACTTGACCAAAAGACATTGAACTTTTATCATCGGCTGGTAAACTGCTGTGGGAAAACTGAAAAAGGAACTAATTGACACTCATGCATTGCTACATTTCGTTAGGGTTAGTCTAAACACTGTGGGTTCCAGACTAACCTGGAAGTTTTGATTTTGACGGGATAGTAAATAATGAAGTATGGATATAATGCTACCTAAGCTGGTTCAAACCAATTAGAATTCGATACAAATGCTAATTTTTTCTACAATTAGAATGTATCTCACGACTACTGTAGGTATTTACCTAGCGCTCCCCAAGTTCCTGTGAATGAAGAGCAATATTAAGAAAAGGCGCTGGCAAAACACATTCTGTAAGGGTATATTTGAAAGCTGGAAAGGATAACAGTTTTGTATTTATCAAACCCAGAACTTTCGATACAAGCGAGCCGTTAAAACTTGGTGTGGTGCCGTTCCCATTACAATTGGACTTACGTACCCGATACCAGTCAAGATCTTATTCTGGCAAAGACTGTCAACTTGGCAGCGACCCCCAAAATTAATTGGGAATATTTTCTACCACTATACCAACAGCAAAAAGTTACATACGAATTTCCGTAAATTAAAAATACTCTTCACAGTGAAGACAACTTCGAAAGCTATGGAAAGGGAACTGAATACCCATTGAAAGATGATTGTGTAACAAATTTCACCCACTATATTGCATTAAAACTTTTTGAGATTCTATATAAGCAATTGAAGGGTTGTTATTAAGTTAATTAGGCTCTATAAGAGAGACTACATATGCCGAAATTTTTTTGCAGATTTTGGTAGAGGCCTAAGGGTCATGGGTTCTTGTGAATAATCCATTTATAATATAGTTGTACTTTTTTTGCCATATCTGAAACTGGCGTACAAGCCAAAACTCGCCAATATTAATTTGGCTATATAAAAAGCCATTGAAAATTCGATTCAGACGGGGACGGGGACAATATCATTAAATTGAGTAAAAAGCTTGTTGTGTTTTAGTAACTTGGAGTATTACGAATCAAATAATGAGCACAATGGCGTTTTAGTAAATGAATGCCCCTTCTTGGGGCCAACATAAGCCTTATGCCAGTTGTACTCAATTTTCATACTTTTCTCGAACTAAATTCATTAAATGTTACGTGACCTAATCTTTGCGGAAAGGATTCTGATACTCCTTAGATTGAAAACTTATATGAAATGTGTCAAAAATTTTTAGTAGAACCTATATTCTGAATATGTGAAATCTTTTCTTATTTTTCGTTGCTGCTTTTGTTATAGCGGTAATAAAAGATTCCCAAATACTGATTGACCGTACTTGCCCGAATACGAAACTGGACTCTATCGATCTTTTGGTGATTTAATAATTTCTCCAACACCCTAATGCGCATTACCTTAGTATATGCTACATTCTTCGTTTGGTTGCACTGGCCTATCTGCATGGTTATGCATCATCAACGCAGCTCCAATAGATGTTCAAAGGACATTAGGCAAAAAAGCAAGAATGAAACATCTTAGCAAAAAATTGTAAAATAGTTGGACAAAAAATGACTACCAAATGATAGCGCTGAGAGGGATAAAAAATGATTGCTTGCCACACAGGCGTTGTCAAAGCGAAAGGCAAACGAAAGCATGTGTGGGAAGCAAAAACTAAAGAACAAAATTTACGACTTTCACAAAGGCATGTTGTGCTAGGAGCTTACAACAAAGCTTGCACACGACCTTACTTTTAAGTGCCATGTGTGAAACAAGTGGCACGCGCACAAATGTACGCAGGTATGCAGCGGCAAGGCTATGTACACACATCTGTAGAATTTATGCCCGACTTAACCGCAAACGTAGAAAAAATGGGCAGCGTTTAAGTGCGAGCTTGTGCACCTTAAACGGAAGTACCTTTTGTGGGGCGCCAGTGTCAGCTTTCGGCTCATAAAAAACTCGCCCGTTTAAAACGATATCTCAAAGTTCTTCTTCAATGGCTGATAGCGGCGTATAGTTTCCTTATATCAGTATGAGTAATTGTGCAGCCGCTCCCTACTCTATTTGCTCGTACTTTATCCATTATGCGTCACAATCACACACTCCGCAGCACATTGATTGCTTTTAAAGCTTCGCTGCACTTTTTCTTTTTTTCTGCCATTGCAACGCCTTTTAATTTTTGTTTCAAGCATTTCCTTTATATCAGTTTCCTTTTTGCGTTCATTAATTTTTTTTCTCGGTTTCATTTGCGTGTTTCCAGCCGATATGCAATTAAAGTGTTGTGAAAAGCAATCGAATGGTGTTTGAGTGGAAATTTGAAATGAGTTTGCTATAAAGTAAGTTCTTTGCAAGGGTGTTTAAATAGTTGAACCTATAACACTTTATATAAGGAGTGTATGTATACATGAGTATAAAACTCGATAATTAATTAAACAGCAAATCTGTGATAAAGTAAAGTGGGTCACGCAGCTCAAGTGGGTATTTTATAATTTTTTTTCGAAGTGGGCGTGGCCCTACGTATTTCAGTCACAACTTAAGCTAATTTATATTATATCCGCAGCGTGATAGGATACAGCTAAATACCAGTAATACCACAACCGTTTTCTCGTAGTATAGTATGATTTAAGATTAACGAGATACTTATTTTGACAATATCACTAAAAACATAATATCTGGTAAGAATAGACTAAATAAAATGTATGCCTTCTCAAAATTATATCGAACTGACACACTGTCCATCCGCTCAAGCGTAAATAGCAACATGTACTCGATATCTGCACATGATTTCAACTGAATTATATTTCCGTGAAGCAATTTCTATATGTCTGATGAAAAAGCGAATTTCTGCTGAATTTAAAGCTACTTCAGGTTTTTTATAACTTAAACAATTTCCCAGGAAAGCTTAGATCTCTATACAACATACTAGTGCATGTCAAAGGCTGTTAACTAATTATTGGATTCATGGAAAAGAGTGTAAACTTTAAAAGTTTTATTACCTGGCAGATGTATCGATCTTTGACTATTTTGTCAGTGTCAAGTATACAAGTATATCTAGTGAAGCTATAAATATTTTATCGAGCAGACGCACAAGTTCTTTCTTATTTTTACATTATTTTATTTAAAATGCCTAAAAAATTACAAAAACTGATAGAAAACTATCTGATCTGAGGTTATATCGACCTAGGAAAATTGTACCTCCGAAAAATCGTTGTTATCCGCTACAGAAGAAATAAAAGCAGCAACGCCGGAAAAGAATAAGACTGAAGATGCAAACGAACTGTATCTGATGCAAGTTCATTCAGTGCCATAAATGTAAAACTGGGATACATACGAAGAGTGGTATGGAATTTATTTAAATGATAGAAAGTGTCGGACAAATCATAGAGGTGCAGCTGGAAAGACTCTGTATGGTAAATGACTATTTTGCGTGGCTATTAGACATTACTCTGATTTTGTTGAAAATGTAAATGTAAAATGCTATAGGGGCAACGTTTGTACACTACAGTTCGACTTATAAAAATCCACACCATACAAAACAGCCCGGTTGGCGCAAACTTGCAAGACATACGATCAATCACCAGTTTATTCAGGCCACGCTTCTTGGGTTTTTGCTGCAAAATGTGTAAAAAACCAACTGACTTATAGGAATAGGAATGCCATTTAACCTGCAGAATGACGTTGAGTGCAGCCATCAGTTCCGCCAAATTCGGGAAGGACCTCTCCGAGCCATTCAGTACCAGACGAGGTTTTAGACAAGTTGATTTTCTCTTACGCGTCTTTCTACTCTAAAAGTACTAGGGTACACAGATGATATTAATAACCGAGCCGACAGCTCAATCTTATTTAGCTAAGAAAAGCAGCGAAAGGGGTTTTGTTTTGTGGTGAGCGAGGCAAGAAAAAGAACCTGGACGCCATATAAAAAAATTCCTCGCATCTCCAGTTCCTAAACTTCGTCACTGTTGGCAGCTATAAATTTGAAAAATCGAGAGAGCTCTTCTCCGCAAGGTCTTTGGAACTGTCCTCGTGTGCGATGAATATCGAAGAAGATAGAACCACGAAAAGTATAAACTCTACGGCCACATAGATATAGTTAAGCGCATAAGAATCCAACGAATGCGCTGAATAGGTCATGTCGTTGGCATGGAAAATGGTGCTCCAGCTCCTTCAATTCGAGATGCGTGGGTGGACAACGGAAATATGTGCGCCAACGCATTCAATGGAGGGACGACTTTCAGCACTTGAGATGTTCAACTGGCGTGACCTCAAAAAGGATAGAGGCAGTTGGCGGAGTTTTGTGTTCTCGGCCAAAGAAGAAGAGAACTCATCAATTGTTATACCATATCTAAAGTCACTCATTGTTGAGTAATTAAAAAAAGCACACACACAGATCGGAAAAAAGCTATAGGTGCAATATCTAGGATAAATAACTAGAAATATTTTATCAAATCGCAACACTTGTGTTTAATATATGAAGAGGATATTGCGCTGATGATGGCTGACAATATAAGTGTTTAACTTTATTGTCATAAGTCAACGATTTCTGAAGTCGATAATATAATAAAGTGGTTAGATATTTCCATATGCCTCTAACACACGCATCCGGATTGACAAATATATTACAAAAGTACCTAATTAAAGTACGTCAGTGAAAAAATTGAACACCGCCTACTTTCAGAAAAAAGTTTATATTATTATTATAGGAACTAAACCTAAATATTTTAGGAACTAAACCTTGATTTACATATAGGCTAAATTGTAGCTCTACAGTTTATTGAATGTAGGACCGTTTTTATTAGCCAAAAGCTAGAGTTTTAAAACCAACAATTAAAAAAAATGAACTGTATTTCAAAGTTCCTATTTGTTAACTGTTTGAATATAAAAATAAATTTTCTCCTCACTTTCTCTCCTAATTTTTGCTACTAAAAACCAAACTGACAATCTCTGCTTCTAATCGCTTTTAATTTGTTTCTATTGTTGCTGATACGCATATTTGACTCATAATTTAAGATATGCAGTTTTGTCAGGAGTCAGTTATTAGTTCTAAATGTTGAGAGAACGCTATTGTTCAGCTAATTCATAAGGTTAAACTGAGGTAATGTCCGAAATCTGTGTGATATTTAAATATGTAAAATTTTTATTTGCAGACGGAATTATAAGTGAATAAAAATGCTTTGCACAAAAACATTCAATAATGCGAAAAATTTATGTAAATTGAAACGAAAAACTTTAAAACTGGATATAAACCAGAACTTACGACTGCGTTATTGACAAACAATTGAGCGTTTGAATTGCAATGGAAGCCATTGTATTAAATAGAGCAAGTTAAGCTTAGACCAACGGAGCTTTTATTGCGCTACAGCTTATGAAAACAAAATTATCATTGATCTTCTATGAAATTTATTGCATACAATTTAAGCATATACAATTATATGAACGTCTGTACATATGCATATGTGTATGACGCGATGATGTCGCAAAAGTGCGCTGAGTGCAAAGCACTTGCCGAAGACTCGAACAAATTCAATATACCAAAATAGCGCTTTCTTATACTCTCGCAACCTGTTGCTACAGAGTAAAAAAGTTTTGTTCACCTAACGGTTGTTTGTATTACTTAAAACTAATCGAGTTAGATATAGGGTTATATACATATAAAAGATCAATTTGAAGAGACGAGTTGAAATTCGGGTGACTGTCTGTCTGTCCGTCCGTCTTTACAAGCTGTAACTTGAGTAAAAATATAGATATCTTGGTACCGTAAGACGGTTGCAGATGGGCGTAATCGGACCACTGCCATGCCCAAATAACGCCATTAACAAATAAATTGCCATAACTAAGCTCCGCAATAAGATGCAAGACTGCTATTTGATACACAGGATCACATTAGGGAGGGGCATCTGAAGTTTAATTTTTTTTAAGTGGGCGTGGTCCCGCCCCCTAATAGGTTTAATGCGCATACCTCCGACACCGTTTAAGCTATAATAACTGAATTCACTGGGAACAAATGCACCTCGATTGACGCTGTGAAAATGAGTGAAATCGGGTGGCAACCCAGCCCACTCTCCATATAACGGTGCTGTTAAAAACTACTAAAAGCGCGATAAAACAAGCACTAAAGACATTAAATTTTATCTCTGGGATGGTATGAGATGACTTTATACTTTATGGTATGAACCGACTTCAAAATTAGAAAGTGAACGTGGCACTGCCCACTTTTAGGTGAAAATATATCCCATATCTTGGGATCTGCTCAAACCGATGCGGCGCATAAAATTCTTTTCATACTTCTATGTTATAGTGCGAAAATGGGCGACATCGGATTACCACACCTATTTCTTATATAACACCATTTTAAATTCCATTTGATTCTTTCACTTTTCAGTATGCAAATCAAGCAACAAATATTATATCGGCGTAAAACTTTGCGTGAATAATGCGTTTAAAGTATGCCAATTTTTTTTATTCATTGTCAAAAATAAATTTCTTTTCGTACTCCTCAATACAGTTGCAATACATTCTATATAAAATTATAAGCGTATACAAAAAAACACAAGAACGATTTCTTATAATTTGGGTAAATTTCGCTTACAAATTGCTCTAGTTATTTGCACTGTGAATGTAAAAACTGAGGCAACAGTTCCTACTTCTAATTATTAAAATATATAAAGAAATATCAAACGAGTATACCGTTTGACTTTGCGAAAGAATAAAATGTTCGGTTACATCCGAACTTAGCGCTTCCTCACTTGTTATTATTGTATTGTGTAATTCTTTGATTTCTTTTATTGTTATACGCCGAAATATGCGGCTGGATGTAGGCGAAGCTTCGAAGACGATTCCACGATTCCACGATTTATCGCTTCATATCGCTATGCATAATAATTTTGCTATAAAAATATAAAATACGAATAAATAACCAAAACCGAAAACAAGAAAAAAGGAGCAAGTCAAGAAGGGAACTGGAGAGCTAAAAAGAGAACAACAAAACGAGAAAAAGAAAACAGCAAAAGCAAAACAAGTCATAAATACGACATAAACAAATGTGATGTAAAATCGCATGAAAACATTACCGAGGAAAGCAGCAATGCGCAACGAATTGAATGGCAAGTAAAACGCCTCGGTCTGGGTCGGGGTAAGTTTGGAGTGCACGCGAAAATATTGGCCAAGAATAATATTTACCGATTGGGATGGAAATTTGTGCGAAATACAGTTAAGAGTGGAAGCGAATGTGCTTATGATTTCGTGTTAGCATCAAAGTGTGTGTGCTAAGACGGATATAAGGGGCTCTTAAATAAGTGCAGCCAATAGCATGTTATTAGGGTGAAGAAAGGCAATATGTAAAAAAAACAAAATTATTAAGAGAGGTCTAAACACGAGAGCAACCGAACACTTAGTACTATTGAAAAACGAATATAGCATTTGCAATCGTTTGGACAACTTGGTTACGATGGGCAAAGGGGTTTGAATGATATTTATGTTGGGTTTGAAAAAAGTCTTTCAATATTAACAAAATTATAAGTTAATCACTCAATCATATAATATCATTTTGAAGAAATCCTATTTTTTGACAAAATTAGATTTTAGTACTCAACAAAGATTGAGAATGTAAGTCAGATCGCCACCGCGGTTATAGCTTAATAACCTACGGCCTTCAAGACGTGTGAGAATTGTTACGGTTGTCCCCTGATCGACATGTAATTAAGTTTTTTCAATTTGATTAAACATTACGTAATCGGTATAGACACTTTAGAGATGTATTGATTCATAAGGGCGTGCGCTAACCCTCGTCCTGGTCTCCTTACCGAGCTAGCTATGGAACCCTGAAAGACGATGTATAGCGCTTCTGGCTGGAGACGCAATGAACATGAATTATAACAAACATATTAGAAAATATTGTGAGAGAATGTTAGAGACGAGTCAACAAACGGTCGTCATGTCTGTATAAAGAAGCAGTAACCACGGTAGTAGAAGTTTTGAAGATGGCAAGACTACATAGGGAGCGATCAGTCTAAAGAGGACAACGGAACCATATCGACAAGCGGTAATACTCTTAAACAAGGAGTATCTCGCTTCTATAGGCGACACAAAGAGGGTCAAAAGCAGTGGCTTCGAGAGATTGGCCCTTCTGATTTACTTGACTGACACAAAATCGGATTTTCAACAGACTCCAGCGTACCGAAAAAGAAGGAAAGTGAGACCAAACCGGCATGAAAGTGTACTCCGTACTCTGTACTCTAAGGCTCAGACGCAGCAGGTATATGTATGTTGCTACATAAAACGGTCTGCCTGCCTGGTACATAACTCTAAAACTGATTTAAATAGTGCTGTTTCAAAAAACAGTTAAGTGAATAACATTATTCTACCACGTGCAACATGTTGCGTGCGTATACAAGCGAGGAGTATAAAAAAGGAATGCTAGTACGATAACACATAAATAAAATTCACAACAAATGGAAATGCATGTAATGTCAGCTCAGTGTTCGCTGCGTTCAATGTTCACTGCGCGAAGCTGATAAATAAAAGACAAACTGATGATACAAATAACAGACAACAAGAAGACGAAAAAGCGAGAACAGAACAGCGACCGCGTGGCCAGTTGGATAGTTGTCAGCGTATTGCACATTGTATTAGCATTTGTTGGCTATTCGAATGAGGCACTTTGTGTCCCCTCCCACATAATTTCTACAAGCACGTACATTTAACGCCCACTATGGCGCTAGCATTTGATTTGGTTCGATTTGGCGAGGCGCAACTTAATCATCTTATTTTGATAGACGAAAATAACAATTTTATCAACAAGCCACAAATCAGCACAGCAAATACGGCGAGTAAGCCTAATGCCCCAAAGACAGGACCAGCCAGCCGAAGACATGCGATTTCCGTTTGCTGCCAGCAGCGCACGGTCTTGCTTATATTTATTCCGCCATTTTTTATACGCCACTCTTGGTTCATCGACATTATTTGCATTGATTTTTGCCTGTCCTTCGCACCCGTCACACCGCCATTCGGAGCATGTCTAATTTAAGCGCGAGCTTTCAAAATATGAAATTGCCTGAAAATCGCAGTGCCCCAAATCGACAATGGAAATATTCGTATTAGCGTGTAACTAGCGCTGCTGACTGCACATCCAACGAAGCGTGTAGGTGCTACTCTCCGGCATTTGTTGCTATCTAATGATGCAGACAAATTCCATAAATGCGCCACGGTGGCAGGGCAAAGGCAATGGCAGAAAGCAAGCGCAAACTACATCAAAGCCAGCAGCATTGAATGGAAATTGCCATCGTCCGAATTGGCTCAATCAATGGTCCTTTGAAGCGTTCACTCGTTGTAGCGCTCTGTTGTAAGCTACTTCTTCTGCAGCACATTCCAAATTTCATCAATTCGAGTAGCAAAAATTATTGACTTGGTACTTTGGCAAAATATTTGTTTTTATTTCCTGCATTCAAATTTATGCGCTGAATTTCATAGCTACCACGACGTATACTTCTTTCCTTATGACCGTCAACATTTGAGCTTCTTTTCTTCAAGCAGAGTTTGCTTCATCTTTGGTTTTCTTTTCAGCCCATTCTCCATTTGCAAACATATTTTATTAACTCGTGTTCTTTTTCTCTGCTCTTTGAGTTTGCTTATTTGCGCTTAGCGGCTGATTTGATAGTATTCCACCTCCTTTAGCTTCGGACTTATCGCCATTCATTGGATGGCTTGGATAGGTGCTTGCTTTCGTTATGAAGTGATTTTGGTAATTTTGTAGATTACATTAGCCAAATATTTTCCAGTTTATTTAGTAAGGTTTCGCCGAAAGTAAAGTAGTCTGTTTTCAAAATTTGTTGGCTTTTTAGATATATTGCAGACAGTACAGCTGCTATTTATTATTCTTGGTTTCTTTTAATTTAAAAGTTTTGAAGTTCATAATACATTTATATTTTATACTGTAAATTGGTCACATATAAATGCATAGATATGCTAAATACAAATGTGATACTACAATACTTGTATATCCTAAAATGATAAAAAAGAAATGTTCGCAGGAAAATGTAGGCATGCATATTGTTTTGGACAATCGGATCACATGAGGGAGCGGCATCTGCAGTTTGAATTTATTTTAAAAAGTGGGCGAATTCAACTAAATTCGGTAAATAACATTCTTCTCATATTTCTATGTTATAGAGCGAAAATGGGCGAAATCGGATAACTACCACGCCTATTTCCCATGGAATTTAAAATAGTAATTCCATCTGATTCTTTCACTTTCCGTATGTAAACCAAGCAACAATGATTGTATCGGGTAAATCTTTGCGTGAATAATACGTTTCGTTGGCTGTATGGCACGTAGCGCCATCTTGTTGGAACCAATGGTCGTTCATATCAACATCCTACAGTTCAGGCGCGAAAAAGTCATGAATCATGACTCTATAATGTTCTTCATTGACATTATAGTCGACTTCATTTTGAATGTGGACTAATGATTCCCTCTGCCCATAGGGTCTGTGTTTCAACAATAGCTTGTGGTTTATCATCACTCCAAATGCGATAATTCATTCAACCAAAAGCATTGTATAAATCTACAAGTAGCCAATCATAAGATTTTCACTAATACACACGCAAAAATATCCCACTTGGTACGGGTTGCCTCGGAAATTCTACTACTAAAATCACACTTGGTATGGGTTGCCAACCAATATTCTGCTACTAAAGTCACACTTTGTACGGGTTGCCAACCAACATTCTGCTACTAAAACGTCCAAATGACAGAAATCTACTATAGTGTGTTGCCGTGTTATGTTTTAAAATTTATAACTTTAAGAATGTTTTTATTACATATTCAAATATTTTTCGGTTGTTTTAATTCCTAAAGATTAAATTTACATATTATTATTTAAATTAATATTTATTGTGTTGAAATATTATTAAATGTTTCCAATTTTATCAAATATATTATTGTGTAACGGTTTGTAAATTCTATGAATTTCGTGCAAATGTGTGATGTCAAAAATCATTTCAACGGACATTTTTTTAAGCTTAAGAAGCTTTAAAATAAATTAAGTTTCACTGTTAATAATTGCAGTGTTAACTATTTTAGTTAAGTGTTATTTGTTTTTCAAGGAGACAGCCGGAGTGAGTATGATAACATTAATTTATTAGATTTGTTAATATTTGTATAATAATTTTTAGGATGCCTAGAAGAAAGTGTGTTGCTGGTTGCGATTTGGAGGTACCGCTGTATCCCTTCCCATCAGAAGGGGAAGTGTCCAGGTGAGTTTTATACATAAAAATAAGTGAATATAAATCTATAATAGTATAGTATATAAATAGGTTCAATAAATAGTTATATTAAATAGTGCAAATAAAAAAAGTGAATAGGGTCGTCCTAAACCGTTATTTTATAAAAAACAAAATCGTGTTAATTTTTATAACATTAATTTTAAAGTATTTGTTTATAGTGAAATAAAATGAGTAGTTTAATGCAAAGTGTGCTTACCAATAATAGTTCTAAAGATATTAATATTTTCTTTTAGTTTAGTTACGTTAACTTACATGTTTACGTTTTTGTGAGTGAAAATTCTTTGTCTATTGAATATTTAAATTCTTAGTTTACCGGTTTAGTTAATGTACGTTTTTTTGTTTAATTTCAATTAGGCGCCGCGAATGGATCAAGCTGTTGGACGTAATGAATCCAACGGCAAAATATTTGTTTACGTGCCAAAGGCATTTCTCGTTAAAGATGAGGGACGGCTTCTGTCCAAATTGGCTGTACCAGATTTAAATTTAAGAATATTATCACCTGCAGTGAAAATAGACAGGGCAATAGGTTGTAGACAAGTAGGTAGTATAATTGACCAAGACGGACAAGACATTCAATTAGGTAGTGAAAGTTTAAAGCCGATTCATCTTAGCTCTTCCCCAGTTAGAACTGTCTCGACTTCAAACACTAATATGATGTAAATCCCTTCAACCCCTATATAATGAAGATCACACATGTTCTTCCTCTTTAGGTAACTCTCAAATAGTTAAAACATGGGCACATAGTAGGCAAACGCAAACAGAGCGATATATGACAGAAGGGACACCTAGGAAAAGAATGTATCGGCAGGAGCTAGACGAAAAATCGCAGGAAATAGAATTTTTACGCAATAAGGTGAGAGCTTTAGAAAGTAAAATAGAAATTTTAGAAAGTAAAAAAAATGTGTCTATAGTTGGGCAGGAAGAAAATAGACAAATAACAGAGTTTTGCGACAAACTTCCTCCACATCTTGCGATATGTGTAAGAAATTGTCTAAAAAATTCACCCCGTAATTCTAAGGGTTTTAGGTATGATAAGGTATTAAAAACATTAGTTCTGGCTGTTAAATTTTTATCACCTATTACGTATAGATATTTACAGCCCATTTTTAATTGGCCATCACAAGTTACCCTCGAACAATTTGTTCAGGGTTGGCCACGTAACCCTGGCTGCAATTTTAGCAGTATTAAAGCCCTGGAGTTGAGAAGCCGTGGTTTCACAGACGCACAGAGATATGTTTCGATATGCTGTGACGAAATGTCTCTGAAAATTCATCTTCAGTATTAGAGAAATAGGGACTGGATTATTGGGTTGGAGGATTACGGTGATGAAAATCGTACCTCTCGAGTAGCTTCTAGTGTTTTAACACTTTTCGTCCAAGGTATTGGTGGAGAAACTTGGACCCACCCTTTAGCATATTTTTTTGTGCACAAAGCGTGCAAAGGAGATATAATGAAAAAATATATATTCGAAGCCATAGGTCAACTCCAGGGTATTGGATTGCGTCCCTGCCAAATCGTTAGCGACCAAGGGTAAAATTTTGTAAATTTTGCTAGGTTAGTAGGAGTATGTAAAGATAGGCCCTATTTCGAAGTGAATGACTCTGAAATCATTTACTTCTTTGATTCTCCTCATCTCTTAAAAAGTTCACGAAACTGCTTAGAAAATAAAAAGAATAAAGTCGTTGTTAATGGGCGTCCAGTGAAATGGTCTGATATCGTTCATGTATATGAAAATGGTACCCCAAACGACATTAGTTGCACCCATAAGTTGACCTCGGCACACATTGCCCCTAAACCCTTTCAAAAAATGAGCGTGCAATTAGATTCTCAAGTTTTTAGTCATTCTGTTGCAAGTGCTATGTTCGCGCTTTATAGCTCCGGGAAACTTAATACTTCTAAGTCTCCATCTTTTATTAATACAGCCGAGTTCGTCCTCTTTTTTGATAAATTATTCTATATTTTTAATAGTAATGCCTTTGGAGCAGTAGGGAATTTTAAAGAACCCTTTTTGGCAACTGCGGACCAATTAAAATTTCTTGAAGAAGCCGATGAGTTTCTTAACTCTATAAAAGTGTACGATTCTTTCAGTCGCGAAACAACAAACACTTTTAGCTTTATAAAAGGTTGGCTTCTTAATATAAGTAGCTTAAGACGTTTGTGGCGCTTCTGGTCACATAAGGGATTCACACATTTAATGACTAGAAAACTGACTCAGGACAGACTAGAGAATTTTTTCGGACACATACGTAGAGGAGGGGGATTTGATGTGAGAATAACTCCGCAGCGTTTCTCATATCTTTTCAGACAAGCCTGGGGCATAGGATATATTCGATGTGTAGACAAAGGGAATTGCGAACTCTTGCCGGTTGACCAGTCTGAGTCATTTTGTAATAGCTCCCTCCAAAGCGCCTGTAACGACGCTTTGGTTCAAAACACCTCTTGGCAAATATTTCAAGGTTTACCAAGACCTACCAATTCTACCTCCTTTCAAAATATACAAATCGAGGTAAATGTGGATGTAGACGAAAGCAACTTTCTGCATAAAAATGCTTTTGTATATTTTTGCGGATACTTGTATTATAAATATTTTAAACAACATAATTGTTTAATGCCTTTGCCAATATTTGATGGTGGTATTACTGAAGAAGAATTCTTCTTCACTTCAGAAAAGCAATATAGTAATTGCCATTAAGTAAAACCACCCTCTGAGTTTATAGATTTTCTGTCAAAAATCGAAGATATTTATACACAACATTTTGATTCAACTTGTCACAGGATTGGCTTTTCCCAATTATTATTTGAAAAAATGGTGGACGTAGAACCATACTATTGTTGTGAAAATTGTAATTCCGATACTATAAAATGTCTATTCATTAGAATTAGAACATATTTCTTAGTAAATGCTTTTAACAAAAAAGTGAAACAAAGTGATTTTAAAAACATTAAGTTCTTGTGTATTACACATAAATAATCACGTCCGTTTGTCTGCCTATATGTGTTGGAATTTATATATATGTCTGTCAGTCTGAATTGTTTTATAATTGTCAAAATGTCTGTCCGAAGGCCGCATTTCTATAGTTACCTGGATCTATGATTTTGAAATGAGAATTTTTGTGATTAGGTTTGTACGCTTATTACATATTTTTTTGTTTTCTAAGTATTTTCGTGTACCCTTCTATCCACCACTATTCCTTTGATAGGGTTTTTTTATTTAGTATTTTGCTGTGGGTGATTTAGAATATTTTGTAAATATTATTTATTACTTAGTAGATTGTTTTTATTATTGTTATTGTTACTGAAGTGTACCTCATTTTTTATATTTATTTTTGTTTTTGCTAAAATTAATACAAGTAGATTGTTTTCACTATATATATATTTGTTTATGAAAACAATTGAATTGTATCTGATTTTTATATATAATATTAATTTTCGTTTCAAATCAAGTTGAATATTTCAACTTATATTGTTAATGTAATTAATATTCATGAACCTGATTCATGTACCTGATTTTATGTATATATCTTTTCAAGTTATAATTGTTATGAAAAGTAGATTGTTTTGGAACTGTATATATTATATGGGTGAATATAGGCCTCCTGGGGAACCGAACACCCAAAAAAGATCGGTAACGCGCCTATATTGCAACCTCAGAGGTGGTGAGGAAAAGCAATAAATATTTAATAATCTTTTGTTTCGAAAATTTTCTTGAAAGTTTTCATATTCATATCAGGTGATCACGGCTGTTTCACACACATATGAAAACAGCTGATTCTTTGGCTACTTGTAAGCTTATACAATGACCAAAAGTGAGCTTCCTCACTGAACAAAATTTACTTGTGAATATCGGTATCGGGCGGCCATCTCGTTTTAGGTCTACTCATCGAACTTGCGGAGCGGCGGAATCGAACCAATATTTTGATAACAAATTTGCACGATTTGCAAACGTTGTTCCGGAGTAAGTCTGTTCATTATAAAATGGTAAAAAAAAAATGATAAAAAAAACCAATTGCGAAAAAAGTATAACCTCGTTGAAAACCACACGTTTTACAAAAGCACACCCGTTATTTATATACATACACATTTTAGAAAAGTGAAATCGTTTCGAAATTCCACGTAGCTTCCTTGTAATTATTGATATGATTATTGCCGCATACATGTTGGTTGAAAAGTTTCTGCGCTCGAAATGAAAAAATATTGTTTTCGGTACCAAATTTATTTTTTTATTCAATATAATCTCCATTAACTTCAATACACTTATTCCAATGATCTTCCAAGAATTTTATGCCATCCCTATAATGACTTATAATGACTCCGGAAACTCTGCAAAATACCCGTCTGCGGCTGCAGCTTCTTCATTCGATGAAAAACTCATTCCACGAAGAAATTGTTTCAGGTTTATAAATCTGGTAAATACGGTGGATGCTCAAGCAATTCGTACTTTAATTCGTTGAATTTTGTCATTTTTAAAATACCTTTGTGAACAGGTGAAAAATGATTTTTTTTGCTTCAAACCAGGTCTTACAAACCTACAAATTTTTTCAAACAGCTGATCCGAAAGGCTGTAATAATATTCAGAGTTGATCGTTTAACCTTTTTGCAGATAATCAATCCAAAAAATTCCTTTTGCATCTCAAAAAACTGATACCATAACCTTCTTTGCTGATCTTTGTGCCTTCACCTGCTTTGGAGCTGAACAATCAGCTTCATTCCACTGTAAACAAAAAGTCTCATCCACTGTTATAAATTGCAAAAAATCGGTTTTATTCTGCTTAAAACGCTCCAAATTATGCTGAGAAATTTGTTTCGATCCAGTTTTTGTTGAATTGTTAAGATGTGCGGCACTAACTTTCAAAACAGCTTTTTCATATGTAATTATTCATGTGAAGTATTAGGTACTCATTTGTCTGAGATGCTTATGGCATTAGCAATTTCAGGCTTAGTCAAACTTGGATCTTTACTAACAAGATTATGAACTTGCTCATTGATTTCTGGTGTGATTGCGGTTTTTGTTCATCCTTCGACCACGTTTAAATTCACCAGCCGTTTTGAAGATGAGGACTCCTTATACTTGTACACTTCTTACAATTGTTCTCAAATTTTCTTTGTTTTTAAACAAACTTGGTGGTAAACTCAAAATAATTTTCAACCAACCTGTATGTTTCAACGAAATTAGCCTTTACATAGTAGCTATTTTGTACTCATGTAGCCTATAATAGCTTTGTTGACACATAAAGCACACTTTGTTGGAGCGCCTTAAAAATATTGAGTACGAGTATATACAGGGTAGCTCACGAATTGTGCTGCAAAAAAAAAAACCGTAATAACTTTTAATATGTATGAGTAATCGAATTATTTTTAAGTTTTTTAAAAATGAATGTTGGGGATACCGAAAAGAGGGTTTGGATAGTGCAGCGGTGATATGAGTGGCAGTCCGTCATTTCCGTCCAATGGGAATTCAGGCGGGATTTTGGCGGCACTCCACTGAGTAGATGAACCAGTATGAGGTTGGTGAACATGTTTGCCGAATCTGGAAGTATCACAAGATGATGGTACCACTTTCCGCTGGCCCCCAAGTTCACCTGACCTGACTGCATCAGCTTTTTTTATGGGGTTATGTCAAGCAAGAGGTGAACAAAATAAAACCTAGGAATCTATTTGAATTAAAGCAGTCCAATTAATAGATAATTAATTCAATCTCGACTTCAACTCTTCACGCCGCAATGAATAATTTTCTAATTAGGTGTTGCATATGCATGGCTGAGCATGGAGAAAAAAAATAAATGCAATGGATTGATTAAAAAGTTTTTACGGTTTGTGTGTGTAGCCCAATTTGGGAGCCACCCTGTACTTCAAAATGTTCTTCTGTTCGCATAGCCTTTTTGTGACTATATAACAATGTAACATAAATGAAGTGAAAAGGAAGGCATTATAAATTGCTGGAATTGACAGTTGTCGCACTCACAAAAGGAGTTATCCGAAAATGTTTATTGATAAGAAATATAGTTGCCAAACTCATTTTTTTATAGGGTTATCTTCTATTCTCATGTTACAATTGAATACTTTTTAAATTGGGTAGCAGCGTTGCTTTTTTCAAATAAAGAGAAAACTACTCAGAGTATTTCGCGAATTGCTTGATATATTTTAAGTAATTCTGTTTTTGTTGTTTGAAAATTTTGAACTCGTATTTGAACCACTCCTACTATAACCTTTGCCGAGTAGAAAGCACTTTTATAAATAAATAAATAGATTGAATAAACCTTTCCGCAGATTATGCTCCGAACTTGTAATAATGCTGATTCAGGAATGATATACTTGTACATCAATGCTTACTTTTTTTAGCTCATTATATACCGACTATGTGGAACCTTTTTGTTCCAGTTGACTTTATACTGTATACGCCAGCTTTTATATCGTTCAGTATAAAAGTTATTCCTAGTTTTCTTGAGTTTTCATAGAATTAACCATTGAAAACATCAATAGAATGATTTTCGGCGTTCCAACAAACTTTATCTTGATCGATATACGAAATACTCAACTTAATAAAATTAAATTTGCAATGGATATCTAATATATTTGCACTATCTCCAATTGAGATTATCTCCAAATCATATATAAGTAGATTGGCTGAAAAGCCGAAAAACGAGGAGGGTGTGAATATATTTACAATTTGGTGGTGTTAAAAATAACCGTTGAATCTTCAAAACTATGTGAAATGTGTTGAAAAGTATTATACAAAATATGTCATACAAGAACTTGATTTTGATGGGCCAGTTTGTATGGCAAGTGTTGGCTGTATGGCTAATCTATGCTAAATTTCCTGAAGATATCTTGTCAAATAAAAAAAGTTTCCCATACAAGGACATGATTCATATACACTTTATAGGGTATTATAAGGAAACGTCGGATCCTTCCGGTGTTCCGAACTTCGTGGCAAACTTTGTAACAGAGTATTCATTATATAATTATTGAAATATTTGATATTTTTACTTCTGATAATTTTACTTGTACTGCTCCATAAGTATCAGTTACAATTACAATTAAACGCCAATTTCCGCTGAAACGCAGTTAAAGGAACTTAGTCAATTTTAATCTTTGGAAGATTACAATTACACTTACTACAAAAACTATTTAAGTAGAAAGCTATTAATCACCAAATGACGGCAATTTCCCGCAAATTATAAACTCCTTAAAGTGGCCATCAGCTGACAACTCACAATAATTTCTCCGCCAAAAGTGAACTTCCTGAAAATAAAATAGATAAAATTGTGAGATTGTATATATATATGCATTGGTGTGTGGATATATTGTGAGTACTAACTTTTTGTGTATAAAAATAAATAAAATAAACATTTACGTAAATAAAAAGCAAACCTTGCCCATTTCACACACCAACTTGCGCAAAGTAAAGCTGAAATAAGCACCGCAATAAATGTACTCGTAACGAACCACGAAATGGATCATCAACATCGGCGTCAAGTAAAGTTGAGCAAAGTTTTTAATCTCATCAGTGATGAGTAAGTACTCATGAATAAGGCCATAAGCACACATACCAAAACAATGATGCCAACAAGAAGTAAAAAACACAAATTACCAAAACTCAAATAAGTAAACATAACATTTGAGCCAAAGTTTGATGAGCCTTCGCCCGAATTCACGCATTCCGATGCGGGGTCGTGAGTTTAGACAGTCAATTGGCTTAGCGCATGCTTTAAACACATCGCAATCGTATATATGTATGCATATATTTGTGTCATATCACAGCACTACCCTTGACCAAATTATGGACGAAATGCCTTAAGGTGTTTACGAGTGTGTGTGTCAAGTGTCAATGAAATTAAATGCAGCAAAGGCTACTGGGATCCGCAGCCGCCAGTGCGTCACTGCAGCGTTTAAGACACACAAAGGCCTTTTAAAGTGACCAACTATCGCCGAGTGTACGCCATAAAATGGATATAAAGCGTACAATGGTCGGATGGCGGGAGAGAAAGTGAAAGCGGGATGCATACAAATATAAAAAATGCAAGCGGCCTAAAGTGGCTGAGAACGGAAACGGCCCGCAACGACGCAACAATTATGGCTAAAAAGCATGACAAAAGCGGAAAGGAAAACTTTGAGCAGCAACAACAGCACTAACAACAATAACAATATGTATACAAGAATAAGGGAAGCGGCAGAAACGTTTCACAATAGTCACTTAAGTGAAAGAGCTTATTATAATAAATACGAGTACAAAGAGCAAATGTGATGCGCTCGAGGGTAGGCAAAGCGCTGAGTAGGGTGGTCCGTCGCCAGAGCGCCACTTACATATGTCTGGGTACGTATGTTTGCAAAACTTGCTCGAATGCCTGCTTACAAGCTACCTTTTTGCTCTGCCACCTACTTGCATATGCATGAATGTGCTCAGACTTACACACACACCACCATATAAATGTGTGTAAATATGTGTACGAGTATTATATGTATTTGCTGTTTTTGTGCAGGAAAAGCCGTTGGAAGCGGAAAAGCGGAAGCGCGAAAGCATCAAAGTGAAGAACTGGGGCGTATATACATGCATCCCTGTGTATGTAAATGTTTACCTCCTCCACCGCTTTCGCAATGTTATTATTATTATAACAATTTTTGTTGGTCTTTTACGCTTACGTTCAAGAAATTCATCAAGAACTTGACATTTACAAATGTTTCCTCTGAGTGGTGTTGTGTAAAAAGCGAATTTCATTTAAAGTAATGAGCAGTTGCTGGTGAGCGCGAATTTCAAGTTCACATTTTTGCAGTGGGTGTCATACAGTGACCCACAGAATTATTCCATATTGAAACTCAAGCGAGTTACCGCTCTAAGTTTTTGTGAACTTTGTTTTGAGAGACTAGTATTAAAAGGTTATACAGTTATTTTTATCTACCACCATTACTTTAGTTTACTCACGGTTTAAACTGCGAAGTGATTCGATCTAACAGTTCCGGAACGAACTTGGATTTTCAACTGTCTAACCACTGGCATCTCGGCAGTATTGTTTTTAATTATTTGGGATATGCAAGAGAGAAAGTTTCCATCTGATTAAATATCATCATTGTTTTGTGTTAGTTTCAAATATTGTCAGTAACCCCTACCTCCAAAGAATTATAAGATTAACCTTAACTCAACCCCATGGCCATTGGCCATTGGCTCTACACAAATGTCATCCGTCCCATTCTAACATATGGTGAGGTTGTATGGTGAATGGTATTATCGGAAAAGTGACGTGTTAAACCCTTGGAACAGGTGCAACGGGCCTGCGTACAGTGGATTATGGGCGCAAAGAAAACTACGTCAACAAAGGCTCTAACCTCCTTGACATCTGGCCAATACATATACAAGTGAAGTATGAGGCAATGATTTCGGTCAGCCGGCTAATGATTTTAGGCCATTGGAGGAATGAACTCGAGCTAAATTGGCAATGCGACCGAAAAAAGGAGACCCATGAAGAATTAAATACAATGTTTTCATTCTCCAATGGAGAAGAATGGACCAATGGTTCTCACGGGGAAATCTACATATTTACCGACGAATCAAAGGGGGAAATAATATACAGAAGATAGCTACAAACTAAACGACTACAATTCAGTCTTTTAGGTCGAAATTATGGGCATTAAAGAAGGTGTCAAGTGGGCTTCGGCTCTAACCAGCAAGTCCATAAACCTTCTATTGGATAGCCAAGGTGCAATTGTGCTATCCGTAATGCCAATACTAAGCCTCAATGCCTCACTGCGTTAGGTAATGCAAACAGGCCATAATAAGACCCTCAGTAGGTAACTCGATTAATACCACCTGGGTACCCAGTAATACAGAATACAGAGAATGATAAGGCTCACTTAAGGGCAACTGAAGGCACAATACCCCTAAGGTGCCTAAGACGATTCCGCACCTTCAAAGGTTTTTGAAGCAATGGACCCTAGAGGAACACCTAAGGTCCTAGAGGACAGAATCACAGGACACCTACCCTTAAGATCTCACCTTCAGAAAATTGGAAAAGTGGATTCGGCAGATGTCTAACGTGCCAATGCTCCAATATAAGAGACATTGACAAGCTGGGGTGAAAATCCACTGAGTTATTGGATAAGGCCTATTTTGGTGACCATCCGGGAGCATAATGGACCTAAGTGCGGCCGAATGTGATCTGGAACTCCTGCGCCTCCCTTTTCAACCATCCAACCAACCTTATCACAAGTAAAGGCTTGGGCCATAAACGGCTGCACTTAGGCCAACATAAGTTCTGTCCTTTCAAGTGTTAAATTTAATTCCTGTTTTTGTTTTACCCTGCTTGCTATTTTTTTAGATTAGAACATTGGAAGCAGTTTAAACACCAGGGTTAATTCCTAAAAGTTGTAGTCTTTTGGCTCGTCCAGCTTCCACAAAGTAAAGTTTAGCAACTGAAGTAATTTTGTTATGCGTTTTATATTGGAGGTACTTCACAGGTTTGAGGTATTCGTCTTACATAATTTGCCCGTGAATAACTGGACGATATTTGAAAACGTATGATATAATATAATCGGGTACACAAAGTGGTGTGACGTACTAGTTAATCCAAATTTCTCAAAAAGCAGAGTTTTAGTCACTTTTTTGTAGCTACTTTCTGTGTAAGGATTTTTAAAAAAACAAAGGGTGCTTTAGTGCGCGCTTCACATTTGTACTGAACATCAGTGCTGTTGATAACTATACCATTGAAGCAACTGCTGTATTGAAAAAATATTAGGGTGTTTTTTCTCGAGATCCCTTTTTTGCGGTCGCATTGCCTATTTAGTTCTAGTTCTGTGACAATATCCAGTATGAGAGGCCGTATCTGTAGTTGTGCTGGGTTTAATCCAATCGTGTAAGCCCTTGAGTCGACTGGCTGTATGCACTGTCTCATACTTCACTTGAGTGGGTATTGGTTGAACATTCCCTATATCACTTGGAATAAGGAGTGTATTTTATATTTTTTAGTTTCTTAGAAAAATTCTGTTCAAATTGGCAGTCACTGTGGCAGTAACACTATACATTCTTGACATGTGTACTTACGAACAGTGCATCATGGCGGTCACCATGGAGGCCACAAGGCCACTGCCATTGAGGTAGCCACTTTTCATACTCAAGACTCTACACAAAGCGGCGTCGCTGCGGACACTTGACGCATTCCTTCCACTTTGACCAACTTTCTTTCACTTTTACCACTTTAACGTTTTCCTCCGTTTTTGTACAGAAACAAATTGGCATTTCGTTGTGTGCGTGCGTAAGCGCATACAGAGCAAGCACTAGGACACTGCGAATGTGTATTTTAAACAGATTCACATGTAAACACATACACACATTCCTCTTGTACATGCTCATATACATATGGCTGTGGTTTTTTGCTCAACTTTTATTGTTGCCTTAGTGCAGCCATGGCTACCCCTGTGTTCGCATTTATTATGTTATTGTTGTTGGGGTTTCCAGAATTTTGTTCCGCTGGGAAATTAGTTTTCTGTGGTTTTATGCTCTCATTTCATCAGCGGGACAGAAACAAAACTGCTCGCGTTAAAAGCAACTTTTTCAACGCCCATCCGCTTTTGCTTTTTGCCGTTGTGAAAGGAGCGTTATCGTGTTGTGTTGTGACTTTTACCGGTTTCTTTGGGTTGCTCCATTCACTACCAGCACCTGGCAAGCTGTTGATGATGACGCTGTTTTCTCTGTTGTCTCAGCCGTTTTATATGTAAATTGTGGAATTTTATTACTCGAGCGAAACGCACACATGGGCACAATGCAAAACGCAGAAGAAACAAGTGATCCTTTTAACACTTGAATTTGTTGGGAAGCTGCAAAAATCACACACCCTCGTATACAAAAAATTTAAATATTTAGAATGAGATATTCGTAGAAAGAAGTTCCGCAGCGTAAGGTAATAAAAATTTGAGAAACCTAATATGAGAAAGTAAATTAATTGGCCCTCATTAGCCAGCGATATAAGGATGCAAACGAAAGTCAATACTTCAATAATGTTTTCCTTAAGAATTCGATGGAAGCATTTCTGACAAAAGAGTATAGATAATTAATTATATTCTTCAATAACGGGTGTTATTTTTAGAAGTGTGATTTTCAATGAATGAATTGATGTTTATGTTTCCAATAAGACGGCGCTACATGCCATACATGTCGTAAACCTGTGACGTGATCTCCAAGATCGTGCGATTTAACACTCCTGGACTATTTTTTGCTCAAGTTATATGAAGTCGCTTGTCTACACAGATAAACTCGAAACGATTGATGTCTAAAAAGATAATACTTGGTGCGTTATTGTTGACATATGGCCACAATTGTTGCAAAAAATAGTTTAAAATTGGGCCTCTTTGATGGAATTTATTCGAGCTAGCCGCCGCGGGTACTGGACAGAATGGAATCTTTTAGACATAATGGCAAACCTTTATCTTCATTAGCTATATTCTTTGGCATGATTATATGATTAAACTAAATGCGTTTTATTTCTTCTTGAAAACCACCGGTCTAAAAAACACTCTCTATTATTACATTTATACGCTGAATAAAGTATATAAAGTTCGCATGACTACTTATTGTATTGTTAAATATAAATTACAGATAATGTTTTTGAGGCCTTCATTTAAAATGTTTATCAAACCTTTACGGTTTTCGTCAGGCTACTAAATCTATGATTTCGGAAATGTTATAATGAAAGGTATTTAATGCATGCAACTATAAAATGAAAGTAATTTAGCTGTTAGTACGAAATTTGGTTATATTTCGAATGTCGTCTTTTTAGTCGAACGGAAGTTGAAAATGCAGTTGTCTGGGCCGGGTGGATGTTTCACGACGCACCTAGGCCTTTAAAATGCCCATTGTAACGCAGGGTGTCCTCTCCGAGGTGAAGTATTAAATTAGGTTGAAACCACCTTAAATCACAAAAACTAATTTTGAAAGAGAAAGAAAAAATAATAACAGTTGTGAATATTAAAGTAAATTTATATTTCTAATGACTTTGCAAATGCTGTCGTTACTTTAGCACAACAATCAAATGTACAGTTAAAGTCAATGAAATTTAAGCTGTCAAAAACATAAATTATTTGGCAGAGAAACTTTTTGCGGCACATAATAAAAGTCAATTTGACAACAATTTTCGACGATTTGTGGAAATGGATTAATGAGCGAACATACCATATGTACGAGTACATGCGTATATAAGTATTGAGTAAGAACGAAGCGGGGCGAAATTCGAAAGTAAATAATAAATGAGGACAAATACAATAATCTCATCAGCGGGGTGTAAAAAAAACGTAATTAATTTTTGGCGGAGGCATTAATTCCCAAAGGGGTCAGCGGACGTAATCAGCGCGAATATAATAAATAAAGTAATTAATTTCCTTGCAACGTGTTTCCGTACAGAACTGAAATCCAAAGCGAATGCGGCGCAAAAACACAGCAGGGCGAAAAAGTAAAGAAGGCAATGATATGAGATGAGTTATGATGGTCCGAAAGGAGGCAAATAATGGCGCATGGAACAACAGTAATTGTAAACAGTTAACGATGGAGCATGCCACATTTCAAGCTGTGCAAAACAAAAGGCCACAAAGTAGGTGAGCATATGAC
Source organism: Bactrocera oleae (assembly GCF_042242935.1). NCBI lineage: Eukaryota > Metazoa > Arthropoda > Insecta > Diptera > Tephritidae > Bactrocera > Bactrocera oleae. The sequence continues at coordinate 25,926,295 of NC_091537.1, read as the reverse complement.
TGAGATTAACCGAAGGGAAATACATAACGAGGGAATTGTTAAGTATGTAACGTAAAGGGGAAAACATACGAAAGCAATCAAAAGTGTGACAACATTTCAATTAGTCTGCAGTACCAATCAGCTGTACATTGCTACACACTGTATGCGCCTAAAAGCACACAACACGCACAACACGCATGTCAAAGCTTATAGTACATATGTATGCTTATATGTATAAAGACGTTACATGAGTACACTCTCATAGTTATATGTTTAGAAGTATGGATATACAAGAAGCAAGTGCCAAACTAGTTCAAATGCGGCTAGTAGTAGTCTCGGCGAGACGGCATGTTCACAAAATGGATAAGATTATAAAAGAAAAGCAGAAGAGCAGACGGCTCATTTTAAATCTCTACCTTTATTATACTATTGAATAATATGCTAGATTATGTTTCGCTATGTTTTATTATGATATGCTATGATGTGCCGTATATTAAATACAATACTTTTACTTTACAAACTACCCGACCAATGTGTTAAAAAACTTTTTCTTGCTACACACTAACATACAGCATATATTGTTCTTATATAACTTGTTTGTTAAGCTGTCGGTAAATGGTATGTTTTTCATTCTTCATTTCTGACTTTAACCGCCAAGACGCTGGGGAGTGTCTGCAAGGCAGTGAGTCAGTCAGCCATCACGTGTTAGCAGGCGTCAAGAGTCGCGTCAACTAATCATCGGCATGTCCCGTTACTAACATGAACGACAAAAAGCAGAAGAAACAATAATCAACGGAACAGAATAGCGAACTCTCAATGATGAATGGTGACTCAACCATATGACTTTATGTACATACATTTTATATAGACTATTACTATGGGGTTTTCCAAAAAAAAAATAAATAAACGATAAATAAAAAAGAGTTTCCGTTGTATATATATTTTTTTCTGAAAAGAGATCACATTAGACCTGGAAGCCTTGAACCGTTACAATAAAACACCAAATCGTGGTTAAGCTTAAGGAAAGAACTTTAATTTTTCTATGAGTTACTTAACGTGGGCTCAAAATAAAAAGCAAAGAAAAAATAATATCCGATGACTTCGTCTTGGAACGACCCAAGTCTGTAAACATCTATGGCTGTGTACAACATCAACAGCCCCAGCAGTGCTCCACCTCTTTAACACCACAATACCTTTTGTTGTCACTTTCATCTCTTCCATTTTCATGTATTCATTTGTTTTCTTTTTAGCGCGCCTACTGCCACGATCACGCCGGCTGTCACGATGTGTCATGTTAACTCAAATTACCGGAAATAATTTGTCCCTAACCGCCAATTCTGCAGCTCCCGCTGTTACTGACGTCTTCAATGCTGTCAACATTCTGGGTATTTTGCCAGTTGGCCTCGTTTGGCGTTTGTTGACACAAACTTTTGCATTCACTTATAAGCATAACATTGTTGTTGTTGCGAGTTTCTTTGTTTTTCTTGTGTTATTACGTTAGATTTCGCTCTGCGTAATGCAGATTTCGAAGCTTGTGCTCGTATATTACTGTTATGGGTAGTTGATGCTGTCTCTAGAGTATTATCAGCAGTAATGTTCTGCTTTTCCGCTGAGCTGGAAATATTAACATGTTTCGCTGGAATATAAGGAAACATCTCAAAAAATCTTAGAAATATATGTATATATCTTACGAGTTTAGGCAGTATTGCCTGTAACAACAACACCCCCAGAGCGATCGTTTTCGACTATAAAAAAACCAAATGTTATCTTAGGAACACGATAGGCCAAGGGTGTCTCAATGGTCTTGCACCCTTAAACATTCACAAAAGTATAAATGTAACTGATGATGAAATCTTCAAAAACCGAAAAACCAATTCGCGTATCCTCCACTGTTTTACCTTAAGAGTTTTTAAATAAAATGCCAAACTACAACATTAAAGATACATTTTGGTGATCACTTGTTTAAGTCTGTTAAAGAAGAAAAATGAAATAAGTCCTCCATTCATCTTGAAATATTACAATGATACATTAAATTTGTTGAAGGAATAAGTTCATAAGTTTTTTGAGCTCCAGCCGTACTACGCCAATTTTTAAACAAATGTTTTCTTATTAAGATACCTTAAAGTATGTTCACACTGCTGCCTAAAATACGTAATATGTGATAAAATATCCCAATAAATCAAACCTGAATTTATTGAGTCTTCGAAAATAATAATATGAACGAAAGAAAGTTTTTATTAGATTTCGGTTTATGTGATAGTATTTCTTAATTGAGTTGTATTTATGACAAAATTGATTGTATAAAAATTAAATTCAAATGGTTCTAATGCAAATGTTTCAAATGCAGATTCTTGCAGAAAGCGTTTATTTTTCGGTTATTAACAAAAAATAAGAGACGGTTTGTATTTATGATAAGTTAACCTCATTTTAAATTTATTGACAGATTTTATGAGGCGAAATTTATAGATGATGCTTAGTTTATGTATATACTAATAATGAGCTGTAAATTAAGATACTCTGCTCACTTAATCATTTATAATAAATATAGTACACTTTTGCAAAATATCAAAATATTCTTTGATCATTTCTATGTGGACAATTCCGGCCATTTTTTGAAGAAAGTTACGCCATGGGTATTATTGGATTTAAATAGCATTTGGTGCCAGGGTATTATTTACACAAAAATTTATGTAACGGATATTTTTTATATGTGTGTTTTTCTATGAGGCAATCCTCTTTTCGAAGTTGGTCCTTTTTTAAAACTGTTACTTGATTTTTACACTTTACATTTTTGGCAAACCGACATTTCATAATGGACAGACTTAAAACTAAACAATTTGCAATCGTGCAAGTTTACTACCAAATTATGGTTCATTTCACGCGACGCATTGTCCAATATTCGACGTAATCGCTCAGCAGAGACAGTAATTTGAAGTCCCATGGATCAGTTTCAAACCACGATTACTCTAGTAGTGCAGTGTACTCCAAAAACGCTGTTGCAGCTGTAGAGTAGAGTATCGAAGAAGACCTGAATGAGCCCATCCGCCATCGCGCGAATCAATTCGAGCTGTGCCCATTGACTTTGTGGAAGATTTTCAGAAGTCATTGTTGAGACGCCAGATTTTGGTACGCTATAGGGACATTATTAATGGATTTGTCGTACCTGAATTGGAGGAGGGTTGATGAGGACAACATTTTCAGTTTTTGTGGGGTTACGCAGACACTAAAATATATGCATTTAATTTTTTCTTAAAAACCAAATGTCTAAAATAGACACCCTTTACCACATTTGAGAGGCTATATGATAATAGGAAAGTGTAAAAATTTATTTATTTATATTAATATTGTATTTTTATACCACATACTATGCGACCAGAATAAGGGCGATTTTATTCACATAATTCTATATTCAGATTCATTCAGGTGAAAAAAATAAAAGGTGAGAAATATTAGTTTACTTGAAGAAGTGTTTGTGTAAAAGAGCTTAAATACCAATGCAAAACATACATAATGCCACATTAATGGGTTAAAACCTGCTCAGCGATATAATGAAACCGTTTGAGAAACTTTTCGTAAATTTATGGGGAATGTCACCTAAGAAAAAATTAGAGTGCATGGCTTGCTGAAAAGTAGAGCAGAAACCAGCGTATGCTTATACCAGCTACGAATAAATGTATAACGGTTTGATTGTTTCATCTGAAAGGAGCATTTGCTCAAAAAAAGTCTTATTATACATCAGAATGACATTGAATTGCTTTGTTATTGTCAAAAGTACAATATTATAAAAGTACATATCTCTTGAATGCTGACAATGAGAAATAACAAATGGACAACGTATGTCGACTAACCGAAATCGGTCTGCTCCGAACAATATTACATTTTTGGGTCGACGAATTAACATATTGTAAAATACTGTTATCGGAGGATACTCATTTTTCATCGTCAGACAATCAAAAAGGAGAATGTGTGATGAGAATATGAAAGATTCCTAGACATAAAATATGTTTGTGTATGTAGACATCTATATAAGTGTAATGTAATAAGTATAACTGTGGGTATTAAGGCAAAGGACTCAGAATGACGAGATATTTATCTTATGAAATCCCTTTCGAACTTGTTAGATGCTTAGAAGTAGACAGTAAGATATGTCAATTTGAACATACCAACACCTTTATGCGGCATACGGACAATTTGGGTTGCTGCTACATACACACATACTCGTAGACACGAATTAGTTGAATCGATTTGTGTAGCGGAGCATCTGCGATGAAATATTGTCAATTGTCCGGCGGTAAATCAAGTCAAAGGGCGCGCCCAAAGCAATTCGAGTACTGGCATTTTTTTGACAGTAAACCTGTGCTAATGCCAATAAGATTGTCTTCTGCTATCAGATTAAATTTATTTAATCGACCAAAGGTATACAGACGTGTTGACAAATATCCACATATATTTTCACACCTTCTATAGCAATAGTACGTACCTCCTGAGTATGTATGTGTGTCTATTTCCAGCATCATTATCAGCGCGCATTTGTCGAAGGCTTCGAAGAAGATGCGTTTGTAAAAGAACCATAAGCTTTTATTTGTTGGCTGTTTCCACAGTTTTCTGCCCGTTAACGCCTGCACTTCTTCGTATTTTGTGTGTAGTGGGCCATGATCTGTGGTATATACCATGCGCAATCAAGTCCAGACTAGGCAAGTGTGAATTGAAGGCCATGGAAACTGTTATACACACCGCGAACCATATGCTTAAGTATTTTTTGAATGTGAAAAGGAGGCTAAGTTTCTTACAATGGAAGAATTTTTTAAAATAAATTTGAATACGACAACCAAGGTGCTGACGTGTCTCAGAATGTAAATAGTACACAATTGACACGCTGATTATATAGTATCGTATTCCTCCAAGTTTTAGGAAGTTTTTATAAAATTCTCGACACATTTTTTAGCTTCCTTACTTTTTGATTATTTCCAGGAGAATCAAATCATCCCTAAGGCTCTAGTTATGCATTGGGCTCAAAACCGAAACGCAGTAAAGCAATAAATGGTCGTAGTTATCGAAACAAAAATTTGAAATAGCTAACGCTTTGTCTATGCCTTAACGTATGTGTAGGTGTGACTTTTATTGCCTTTGCTGTTCGATGTATACATGCCTACACACATATGTGCTCATTTAACGAGCATTGCTGATTGTTTATAAAATACAATGAACGAGAAAGTATTTATATGACTTTAACATGGCAGTCTTTCTGTCCTGTTATTGTGGCAAGGTATTGCCTAGTTTGAGCAATAAGATTATCATTAGATTCCCATTACAGTTACTTTGGAATTTCATATGAAGTCCATAACTGTTGTTGATAAGCGGATTAAGCTAAAAACGGGAGACATTAAAAAAATGAAGGTAAGAACAAATTATATCAAAACGAATATTTTTATTGTTGTGGCGCACCAGTACTGCGGTATGGAATAAAATAAATTGAGGAAAAATTTCTAAAAGAAAACATTTTCATGTATGATCGTAATGTTGTTCAAATGTAATTCAGAGGTACAAAAAAAATATTAGCTCTAGCATACATAAAAATTTTCGACGTTTTCCGTACATAACAAATTATTGCAGAGAGCTAACCTGATAATGAACTAATTTCGGTCCATAAGTAACAGGATAGTGCAGTATTAATAAACTTTCAATTTCCAGTACAACTATTAAAGTCGAAGAATGCAAGAAGCTAAGTTCGAGAACATACAAACATTGAAAACTTTCGTATTTTTTTGGAATTATGGGAAATATTCCCAGAGGCCAGATAATATTTATTATCATGTATTAAATGTTGCGCATGAAAATGGTGTTGGTCACAATCGTTTTCAGACAAGTGCTGAGTGCAATTTCAAGTGAAGCTCTTAATTCCTTAAATAGATAATGTATTTGCATGCCTCGTGAAGGCAACTCATCTAACATCTTTTTTCCAATGGTCCGACCTCATCGGAACAGTACGTTGCCTGGGCCTTTTATGCTATAAAAAATGCAACAATTATGGAAAAGATAATCTTCACCTAAAACTTATGCGAGAATAGGTCTATAGTTCATGTTTTGAGATCCTCATGTGCTTGCACTTACACTGGTTAACAAAATTTTAAAATTTTTTAGTCACATGAAAACTCATATCAAATTTTGAATGTACTAAGGCCACTAAGCAATAATATGTGAATAAAAAAATAAATTTACACATCAGGTTTTCTTGTGTCATCAAAACATATTTTTTCTTAAAAAGTACAAACATCAGCTACTGAGAAAGAAAGAAAGTATTGCTGTGGACTTAGAAATATTGCCTTTTTAATTTAACTGATTACGACGCTGAGATTTTAAAGTTTTACAACATTTTATACTAAGGTTAAGTGATAAACGAGATTTTCGAAAATTTTTTATTAAAAGTAGGCAGCAAGGTATTGCATGCATTATTTACAATCACAGGCAAGAAAATATATTATTATTCGAAAGAGATTCTTTAGGAATTTCAATAAGATTTCTTGCATATTGACCGATAGATGCGGTATAAATTCTACCGGAAGTTCCAAAATATTTATATTAAGTATTTGGGGCTTAGAGAAGTATTGACCCGATTCAACCCATCTTTTGCATAAGGGCATGCTGTTATCACAAAAATATTCTCCCCGAATATTAATACTAGAACTTACGGACTAATCGATATTCTCGACAAAAAATCAGCTATATGCTTGGTGGTGGTACCCATTTTCATCGTCTATAAAAAATGCTGAAAGTACTTCTTCTCAGCAAGTTTGGCTAAGTTAGCTTTGATAGTTTCAAAGCCCACAAATGCCTTTCAGCACTTCTTAGTTATAACAATTTATATGTTTATGTTTAATGTTTTCTTGCCGATTACTGATAATTGATCATTTATATATACTTGTACATATATAACCCTATATTTAACTCGATTATTTTTAGGTGATAAAAACCACCGGCAGATGTACAAAACTATTATACTCTGTGCAACATCGAGTTAGATATGGGGTTATTTTGATAATGATCAGGATGAAGAGGCGACTTGAAATCCGGGGACTGTCTGTCCGTGCGTCCATTTGCGCAAGCTGTAACTTAAGCAAAAATTGAGATATCTTTATGAAACTTGGTATACATGTTTCTTGGTACAGTAAGACGGTTGGTATTGCCGAGGGGCGTAATTGGACCACTGCGACGCTCACAAAACGCCATTAATTAAAAAGAAATAAATTGCCATAACTAAGCTCCACAATAAGGTACAAGACTATTAGAAGAGGATCACATTAGAGAAGGTCATCTGCAGTTTCAAAACTTTGTAAAAGTGGGCGTGGTCCCGCACTAATAGGTTTAATGTGCATATCTCCTAAACCGCTGAAACTGTAATAAAAAGGTTTACTGAGAACAAATTTTCTTAGCAACTCTATCGACAGTATTAAAATTGGTAAAATCGGGTGGAAACTCCACCCCCTCCCCATATAACGGTACTGTTAAAAACTACTAAAAGCGCGATAAATTAAGCACTAAACACGTCAGAGACATTAAATATTATCTCTGGGATGGTATGAGATGACTTTATACGAACCGCGTTCAAAATTAGACAGTGGGCGTGGCACCGCCCCCTTTTAGGTGAAACCCTATATGGGAGCTGCTTAACCGATTTCAACCAAATTCGGTGCATAACGTTCTTTTCATATTTCTATTTTGTAGTGCGAAAATGGGCGAAATTGGATTACAACCACGCCTATTTCCCATATAACACCATTTTCAATTCCATCTGATTCTTTCACTTTCCACTATGCATATCAAGCAACAATGATTATATCGGGGTAAAACTTTGCGTGAATAATACGTTGAAAATATGTCACCTTGTGACCAAAAATTGTCTAAATCGAACCAAAACTGTTCAAGCCCCTAAGTACTAAATATGTGGACTCCAGTGCGTATAGTTGACCTTCTACCGAAAATATCAGTCAAGCCACAAAGAAATTTCATACGAGTATACCATTTGACTTTACGAGCGTATAAAATGTTCGGTTACATCCAAACTTAGCCCTTCCTTACTTGTTTATTTTATTTATGTTTATGATTTATAACAAATTATATATCTAATCCTCTTTCCCTCTCACTTATATAGATAATACACTTGATGTCAATTACCGACGAGAGAATCTCCATGTTTTGAAAGTTTGAAAACAACTTATGTTGGTTTACCATGTGATGCGCTGAATATATTAATGTTTCGTAACCCATTGATATCATTTTGTGGGCCTGTTAGTAGCCCTATTCTTTCCTATTACTGTGAAAATTTATCTAAATAATTTTTGTTAATTTTTACTTACAATATATGCATTAAAAAAATTGATAACCAATATAAAAGAGCATGTAAAAATACCTCAAAGGGAGCAATCTGATAAGTTTAGGTATAATATATTCAATATTAAATATTTTACGTAGTCTTGTACATATTTTCGTATGTACCATACTTATTAAAGCATATTTAGTTCTTCAATATTCCCAACACAAGCATCAACAAGGAATTCACACACGCAAGCATTTTCCTTGTGCAATTTCATTAGCAAGTATTTAGTTGTTGCCTCAACCACATGAATATCTGCCTACAATAATTGGATTCATATCAGAATGTGTACGCCCAATGTGGTTTTACACACTCTGCACATTTGCACCAAACCACGCACAGAGCGAGCACAAAAGTCGCATTTAGTAGGTATATAGCAGTGTGCATATAAATATGCCTAAATGTTATGTAAATGTAAGCTTGTATGCATAGAATTAATAGCAGGTAATCTTTTATAATTAAAAAGATTTAGTGGCTTATTGTTATATGGTGGTGTCTAGCGGCTCATTGTGGTGCGCGTTTAAGTGGTTTTGTTGTTGTTGATAAATTATATATGTGTATTCTTGTTTTTATTTTTGCATGTGTTGTTGTTACCTTGATTACAAGCTAATATCGTAAATATCTATTGCATGGCCTTTAAATGTGTGCGGCGGCTTTTATGAGCGCTTTGCGCGAATCACCTAACAAGCGCCACCAAACACACCATACATACTTCACGTGTTTATGCTGTTTTTGGTTTGCACACCCACATGGCAGAAGAATCTCCTTGCAGTAGACAACCTGTTTGTACGCTCAATTATTTCGACACTATTTGGCTTAATTGAAATTTAGTTTTGTGGTTATTGTTTGTTTGGGTTTATCATACGCCGTGGCTACCAATAACACTGTACAACCCTCGGCTGGGTAGTCGACCAAACCAATTTTTTTTCAATAGATTGAGTTATAAGTAAACAAGTAAAAGTGTTGATTTCGGTTGTTCACAAGCTATAATTCTTTTTACAGATACAAAATATTCCATACAAGAGTTTATATATGCTATAGTGGTCCGACCTGAAAATTTTTTCGGAGGTCATGAACAATAACCCGTGCCGATATACTGAAGATATCTCGTGAAATAAATAAGTTTTCCATATAATGTTATGATTTTGATCGTTTGTATGGCAGCTATGTCTACTCGTATTCTATAGTGTTCCAATATCAGCGCTCAAACAAATGAACAGCTCCTTGGGAAGAAAAAGACGTGTTCAAAATTCTTCGAGAAAAATAAAAACATTGTATTTCGAAAAATTCTAGCCTGATTAATAAAATATTGGTAACTTTGCAAAAGTGACTTAGCACCCATTCTTCTGATATACTTTCCGTATACAACTTTACAAAAGAAAAATTAAAGACAAGATTTATATATAGTTATTTATATATTTTTCAGGAAAGCTACTTTTAATAGTTGTTTTTTCGATCTTCATAATCAATATCATGTTCAACATAAGCTTGTTCACAAAGTCTCCTTTTTTCTCTCTTCTCTCATCAGGCTATCGTGAAAGTTGCCATCTAACCAATAAAGATGAGTTTGCATTATAAAAAACTTCAACGACATATGAACTTACATTTCCATATATTTACAATAATTAACATGAAAGATTTTGCCAATGACATTAGTGATCTTTAATGCACTCCAAGCAGTCCTAGCACAAGCAAAATCTTTACCACTTTACAGTTGGATCGTTTAAAATACTACAGTAGTAAATATATATAAACACACAAATATACCACGTAAATTTACAATAATATCAAACTCCCAAAAATTAAGTTACATGAAACATAGATCTGCGGTTTTTGATCGCTTGTGGCATCTGCCATATATGTAAGTCAGCCAGAAAAACATTTTACCCTATTGAAATATGAGGAAAAGGTTGATTAAGCTCCTACTTTTACTGACTTTGAAGGCAAATATTTCGAAATAATTTTTTTTTTTGAATTGATGGCTCATTCTGTCAAACAAAATTGGTTTGGTCCAATACCCAGTAAAAAAGTTGTTTTTGCCGTATAGTGTAATCGTCAGCCAATCCATATTTATACACACATATTTATATATGTGTACAGTTGGTATTAGAAAATTTGTTTGAAAAGCATGACTTACAAAACCAAATCACATTAATTAAATTAAAGTTATTTAGTTTTGCTTCTACACTTGGCCGAATAGTTCATGCTCATACATATATATTTATACATAATATATGGCGAATTTAATAGCTGGCAAAGAATTTAAATGTACTTTCCGCCACTACAATGTGGTAGTGATTAAGCGGTAAATTAAGTAAATATGTTATGATATATAGCATATATATATATATGGTAAATGGTATATGGTAAATTAGTCTAACTCGAATTGCTCATTATCATTATTAGTTAAACCATTTAAATATGCTTTTCACTAATTAAATTATGTGTTGACTTATCGTTAAAATGTTAGAATGAAATAAGATGTAAGAGAGATTACACCCAGTACTGTTATCAAATCACTATGTGAACTTTTTTGTTTCCAACTAAATTTCTTTTTAAACGCAACACGCGATATCTTTAGGCTTACGGAAGGTTAACAACCTTTTCAACTATTGGTTTTGCTAATTTATTTCGCCAATAATGCTTTGAAACTTAAGTCTAGCACAGATGGTCTCAGTTGTGTAGGATTTCAAAAAATTTAATAACTCAATCACTTTTAGTGATTACATATATCATTTAGGTTTTGACATTTTTATAACGTCTCTTGACACAGTTTGAGAATATACTCAGTTGGAAAAACCGCGCTCACTTCTTATATAATTCACGATTTTACACATTACATATATCTAAAGATATCGAAATTCCTTGAAATATTTTTACTCTGAATATGGTATGCTAAGTTTGCCAGAATGTTTGTAACACCCAGAAGGAAACGTCGGAGATCATATAATAAAACTACAAAAGATGAACGTAAGTGCTGAGCTGAGTCTGTCTGTATATACGCAAACTAGTCCCTCAATTTTTAAGATATCGGTCTGAAATCTTGTACACGTTCTTTTCTCTCCAAGAAGCCGTTCATTTGTCGTTACATTCGATATCGGACGACTATAGCATATAGCTGCCAGCTGCCATACAAACTGAACGATCAAAATAAAATTTTTGTAAGAAAAATTTTTTATTTGACGAGATATCTTCACGAAATTTGGAACGAATTTTTGTCAAAAACAACACTACTATCCTCAAAGAAATTGTTCAGAATCTGTTGTATTTGTGAAGCTTCGGGGCAACCGAAGTTAACGTTTCTACGTTCTTTCCCTATCCATATGTACCCAATGTTGGAGTTAGATATATTGTTTATAAGTGGTGAGATTTAAATTTGGGGTTGTGCTATATAAAATTAGGAACTAATAAATCTGGCCATCTACCCTAGGTCCTACATACCAAATGTATTGATTAATTATATATATATATATATATATAAATTAAATTTTATAGCTAGTTACAATAAGAAAAAATTGTTTCAACTCTTGTTTATCATACTATGTATTTATTTCGGCTTTATTATTTATTTATAGATCAGTATCAACGGCATCTGGAAACAAGTAAGGAAGGGCTCTTTCAACTTGCAAGGATCAAAACAAAGAAAATACCTCCGGGTTTTAGGAAAACTTTACATTCAAAAATGTTGCGAAATAATTCAACATTCATTATTCGACGAAATCGTCAATGGATTACAATCATATTTGTATTTAATTTCGCGCCAGCTAAAATTGTATCAAAATCATATTCAAATGTGATACATATATGCGATATAAGCTCAACTGAAGAAAATAAATTTATTATAATGAGTTGATGTGAAAACGGAAAGTGTAGACAAATTTCATTCATATTCCCACAAAATTTTTAAGAAAACTTATGTGAAGTAAAGTCAACCGGATGTTTGAGGGCTAAGGCAAGTTTTCACCCGGTTTGACACATTTTAGGCACAAAGATGAAGCATTATAAGGAAAATATATCCATTTAATTTTATTGAAATATCTCACATATTAGCCGATATATGAAGTAAACAGGGATTTTGAAAATATTTCGATAAGGTATATGGGGGCTAAGGAAAGTTTTGACCCGATTCAATCCATATATGACATGCTTGCGTACTATTATTAAAAAGAGACTCTCTCCGAATCGCAATTTTGACAACGGTTACTTTAAAACCCCCCTGGGGCCATCCCATATATAAAATTTAATGTCTCCGACTCATTTATCGATTTATCGCACTTTCAGTAGTTTTTAACAAGACCGTGATATAGGTAATGGGCGGGGTTATCGGTCGATTTCATCCATTTTCCCACTGTCAAAGGAAGTACCAAAAATATTTAATCTGTGCAAATTTGGGTTGTACAGCTTAAATGGTTTAGGATAAATATATATTGAACTTATTTAGAGGCGGCGCCTTCTTTAGAATTATTTTTCAACCATAGATGCCCCTCCCCAATACAATCTTCTGTATCAAATTACAGATATATATCTTAGTTTTCGAGAAATGGCGTTTTGTGGGCGTGGAGTTGTCCGATTACACCCATCGATAATACCAAATTTCCAAGGAAGATGTAGATCAATTTTAAGTAAGATATCTGAATTTTCACTGAAATTACAGCTTGCATAGACGGACGGACGGACAGACAGGCATCCGGATTTCAATTGGTCTCGTTATACTGATCATTCATATATACATACCCCTATATTTATCACGGTGAGCTTTAGGTGATATAAAAATTAATATTCTATACAGCCCGCTAAACCTTATATTGCGAAAGTTGAGCTATTCCAAAGAAAATGTCGTGATGATTCTATGGTCAGAAACTCATGCAAATTCTATAACGAGGTAGCTCAATATCTCTCACAGGTTTTGCGTAAGGAAGAAACCATCAGGAATTGGTACCGCCATTGTTGATGTGGGTCTCCGACCCACTAAAACCACCAAAAGTTCCTAGGAGAGGAACTCATTTAATCCGCTTGAGCTGATCATACATAGCTTTCAGTACTAACCACAATACAAATACCTCATGATATGGTATTAATGGCTTTGGTACTGTTTCATATAATCTATATATCACTTAAAGTGAAAGCTCCTCCTCGATGTTTGGTCTCCACGAAAATTATCTTTATATTATGAGTAGCATGTACTTCAGCAGTCTGAAAATGAATTATTCTCATTGAAGTGAAAGCTCGTAAGCGGTAAACAGAACTTTTCCGTTTACCGTTAGAACCACATGGTTTTCAACACCTGGCAGAAATGTTACGCAAGTTTTTCGGATAATTCATGACTCACTATTACTTTGATCAGAGTAAGGAAATAACAAAATATTTGACCTTGAAAGTGCCCATATTCACCATCCGCAATTCACGTGAACTAGTTAACTCCTACAGTTTTACCGTTCATGTTAATAGTCTCCTAACTTCGTCAATATGTACCGTCCTGTGCTTTTTCTGCGTAATAATGCTTTTTTGCGTATATATGGTAGATATTTACCTTGGTTTTGGGTAATCTGCAATGTTTGCTCCAGCACTGTGTGAATTTGCTTCAATTCGAAACAAAATATATTAAATTATTTCATAAATATTTATCGATCTCATTCATGAAAAAATCATACCCGCACTCAAATAACATTGTTTTCCTTTCATATTTCAGCCTGCGAGAGCATTTCTTTAGAATTTTCATCAGTTTTGTTGGTTTTGCTTGGCATGCTGTTGACTTAAGCATTGTAGCGTGGCGAGTATGATAATATCACTAACTTGTAGCGGTACTCAAAGCGGCCATGAAAACGCATACAACAAAAGCGAAGCAAATTTTCCATAATGCCGCATAAAAATCGATTTTTATTTCATTGCCCATGTTTTGTTTTTCAGATTTTTCCTTTTGTTTCCCCTAACGGCGACCCAGATATTATCGCTCTATCGTTGGTACAGCTATTACTGTTGTTATTGCTTGTAAGCACCCGTTGATTTTGTTGTTGTAAATTAATTTAATAATACTTATATATGCGTGGTAAATGTTGTGTTGCATGCATAATTGATTGGTTTTTAATGAGGGTACACGCAGATGCAACGGTAGGCGGTATGAGGGTCGCGAATACGGAGCGTCTGACAGTCGGTCGGCGAGTGATTTTTTATTGCTACATTTAAATTTTGTCGCATGAACACTATGTATTGTACAAAGTTATGTGCGAGCTAAAAACTCATTTATAATAAATTTCAAGTGCAGATAAATGGCGCGCGGCAACGTTTTTATATCAAATGTATTTCTATTATTGGCTGCCATTTGCACGGAGGATGTTTTGTCATTACCGTTGTCGCACTTCTTCTTTTTAGCAAATACAATATTTTTTGGCTTGACATATACAAATATATTATATATGTATATATGTGTGTGTGCTTGCTATTGAACACGTGTTTATACTTGTTTGGCATGCTGCATGTGGCATGTGGCAATGAGTCGCATTGTGCACCAATGAAGTGGTGCATTTGTGCAATAACTCACCATGCAGCTTTATGGCACTTTGTCACGCGTGAAGAGTAATTCAACCATTCTATACACTGCCACCATCTGCTGCAAGCCATTTGTGCCACTCTCTCGCAGATCGCAGTGCTGTTGCTTAATGACAGCAACGGTGTTACTTTAGTACGTGTGTTACAGCTGCTGCTTGATTTCCAGTGAATAGTGTTAGCATTGGCGTTAATAGCGTCTATTGCTTTCTATTTTGCACTCGGCAAAGAGTCGACAATTATAAATAAGTATACAATCGGTTCAAAATTAATTGCGTTTAAATTAATGTTTACACCTACGCACATTAAATTTGATCAAATGCTATTTTTTAACTATGGTATCCAATGTGAGTCCGATTTCAATAAGTGTTATTATTTGTTGTTGTTTGTAGTCTGGCGAAGCGAATGTTTTTTTATGAAAAATATGTGACATTAAATGTTATTTTCTCTCATTTATTGGAAATTTTTGATCCAATTCAGTATACTCTATCCTTAAGTTCTAGTGTGCCTATGTGTGTATTATGTTGTTCGTTAATTCCCAAGTAGATTGCTTTTTTTGCAAATGCCCTGTGAAGCTTAAGTTTTTGTATTAAAAATTAGGATCCAAAATAAATAAGCTCATTCTTTTCAATTCAAGCCGTGCGAAAATTGTATTTATTTTTCCATGTATACAACATGGGATTTTTTACAATAATATTAACAAGTAAGGAAGTCTAAGTTCGGGTTTAACCGAACATTTTATACTCTCGCAACTTGCAAGGATGAAATGCTGGAAATTACTTTTTATTATTAAATTATTTTTTAGTATGTAACAGATTTTTGGTGGGATCAGACGTGTTTTATTTGGTGTTTTCTTGACAGTGAAAAATAAAGCTATGGAACAATTATCGAGAGCTGACTATGCTCGGTAAGTAAACGTTACATATATTTAACATTTTTAAGTATTTTAATTACAATTTTGTGTAATATAATTATAATTATTTACGAAGTTTATCACATGGCGGTGGCCGTACTGGATTTACTCAATATATTCCATCGAAACCAGATAAGTATGGTATAAAGATCTGGTGGATTTGTGATGCAGAAAACGCATATCCTTTGCATGGGATTATGTGCACTGGTAAAACAGATAATACTCGAGAAAAAAATCAGGGTAAAAGAGTAGTGAAAGAATTGGCGGCTCCGTACCGAGGTAGTGGTGGAAACATCTGCATGGATAACTTTTTTACTACTGTACCAGTTGCTAAACATTTCGTAGAATATTACCATTGTTGGCACGCTAAAAAAGAATAGACATTACATCCCTAGTGTTATGGGAGCGAATAAGACACGGGAGCAGTATTCGACAGTTTTTGGATTTCACGAAAAGGTTAACATGTGTTCCTACGTTCCTAAAAAAATGAAGCTGTCATTCTGATATCTACAATGCATTCAGCTATATCAGAAAACCAGAAATAATAAATTTTTATAATAAATATAAAACTGGAGTTGACACAATGGACCAAATGGTGCGAAGATACACCAGTCAACGACGATTTTCGAGATGGCCAATGGCAATGTTCTTCAACATGCTAGATATTTCTTCACTTGCGGCATATATAACTTATTATGAAAATAATAAAATAATTGTCAAAAAAACGACAGAACGTCGTCAATTTATGATTAAACTAAGTGAAGAACTAGCATTGCCGATGATTGAACATCGCACGGCGAATCCACAAGTAATGCGCCACTTCTCAACAAAGATTGCCATTGAAAGTGTATTAGGCCATATACTGACAGAAACAGTCGTGATAAGTCCTGGTCCAGAGACTCCAAAAGATAAAACTGGAAGGAAAAAGATAACAGGATCTTGTCATGTCTGCAATGCTTTGCCAATAAGAAGACGGCGAAAGACACGTAAGGCCTGTGCCAATTGTCACCAACCTGTGTGTGACGAGCACTCAGTTAATCGTGTACAATGTGTTCAATGCCATTAATTATAAAAAAAAGTGTAATATTTCTTTATTTTTTGAATAAAATTTAGTTGCATGCATTAATAGAAACTATATAAAACTTTTTACCCGGGTACCCGGTTGCGATGGCTAGACTTTCAGCTTATTTAAAAAAAAAAATATATAAAAAAAATCAATTAAATGAACTCACAAATAGCTTTCTTTTAAGTTAAAAAACGACGATTTGAGAGCTTAAAATGAAATATTGAATTTTTTAAGGTATTCATAAAAATAGACCGCGGTACCCGGGTACCCGGTTACTAACATAAGGGTTAAACGCATTATTCACGCAAAGTTTTACCTCGATACAATCATTGTTGCTTGATTTACATAGGGAAAGTGAAAGAATCAGATAGAATTTAAAATGGTGTTATATGGGAAATAGGCGTAGTTGGTATCCGATTTCTCCCATTTTCCATCCATAAAAAAAGGTGGTGCCACGCCCACTGCCTAATTTGAAGTTGGTTCTTATAAAGTCGTCTCATACCATCCCAGAAATAAGATTTAATGTCTCTGGCGTGTTTATTGCTTGATTTAACGCGCTGTTAGTAGTTTTTAACAGTACCGTTATATTGGGAGTGGGCGGGGTTGTCACCCATTTTCACACTGTCAATAGAAGTGCTAAAATCATTTGTGTTCAGTGAATTTAGTTATTATAGCTTTAACGGTTTAGGAGATATGCAGATATCTCTTCATCCTGATCATTTATATATATAAAACCCTATGGGAACAAAACTATTATACTCTGTAGCAAAACGTTGCGAGAGTATAAGAAGCAGTATTTGCTCTTTTATTTCCATCACTTTATTGGTAGTTGATTTAAATTCCGTAAAGTGAAAGATTCAGATAAAATTCAAAGTTTGTTATATGCAAAGTAGGCGTGGTGGACTTTAACATAGGAAAATCAGAATAATTTCAAAAAAAAATTTTTTTTTTATATAATTTTTACAACTGCTGCTGCAAAGCCCTCAGCAATTATTCAGTGAGTTATCGGATTTTTAGTGGTTTTCAACTTAACTGTTATATGTGGTGTGGGCGTGTACGAAGAAGTGTTAAAAAGGCGTATTCTCAGCAAGTTTGGTCGATTTAGCATTGGTTTAGGAGATATGTACATTATATCATTTAGGGGGCGGGGCTACGCCGACTTTTTATAATATAAATTAAAAAAATCAGGTGTACCCAAATTACATTACAAATTATCTTCATTAAGTGCTAAGTTATGGCACTATACATTTTTCATTTACTATTAATTTGAACACAACTGTACAAATTGATAACCATAACCGACTACTTTGACTTTAAGCTCTTTAAACTTTCTTATATGTAAAATCTGACGTTTAGGTAAGGAATGCCACTTAACAAATTTATTATAAATTCAAATGTTGATAGAGTCTAGACATGCCATCTTTTCGAGGTTTCTTACAAAAGAGCTTTTGGTAAGTGACAATATACAATGACACTGCTTGGCAGACCTATATAGACAAACAAGTACACGATGGTTTTCTATAAAAGCTACACAATATATTCGACACTCACGTTTTTGCGTCTTATATACAACAAAATGTTTAAGAATTTTACTTATGCTCCACTACATATCTTCATTTCATTAATACTTGTAAGTATTTGATCCACGCATACAAGCTCAACCGTTAAACATGTTATAATGCACAGACTATTTTATGTAATTCGCAACCCTGATGAGCGTTGACACTTTGTGGACGAGTGCCGATAAGTAGACTTGCTCCTCTTTCTCCGCAACTTCGCTTTGCATGTTCATTCCGACAGTTTTCTTCATATTAACTTTGACCCATTGAATGTTTATATGGATATGTATCTGATTACATATGCGAGTGCTTGAATTAACGATTCCTTTCGAGCGTTTTTTTGCGCCCACACGTGCGGGTAAATAATGCTCATCTATAGTATCGGCATGTCTGTGGCATGTTTGTCTGTACCGTAATTCGATTGCCACCAACGATTGTGTCAATTTCGGTACCAGCCGCTTCCGATCATTCATTATTTCCACTGCCACATAGTCGGACGGCAGACTACTCACACAGCGAAATTACAATACACCGAAGGAAAACAGCCGAATATGAGTATACGGCAGAAAATTGATAGTTGTGGATGCCGCCTATATTTCAGCAACATTTCGTATTGAAAGTCCGGCGCCGGCTGAAATTAACAACGTACGTATCGACTACAGCATCATTTCCGTTTCCTTTGCTGACTGCCTCGAAAGCATATCAATCGGGTTGGTTTGTTTGTATTTTGCGCCTTTAGTCGCCCAGGTAATCAACGTTCAATGCTTTTGTTTGCACAAACAAAACAACATTCTCACACACACGGTATGTATGGTACACGCACTCACGGCACATGCGTTTGTGTCATTGGTGAGACTGTTTTCAGTGTTGGCAGACGGGTTCTTGTTTGGTTCGGAATATCGTGTTGAAGTTGCCGTTGCACCTTTTGCACATTAACTTGGGTAAATATGCTCAGACGAAATTGCAAAAGGCTCAATGTGGAATATAAATTCTCTTTCGTTGCATTTTGAACTACGAACAAATACTTGACATACCAATCGACGTGCTTGTAATTATGTAAAATTGCCGGGCAATGTCTTTGCCTTCCGGCAGATATGTAAATTGCGGCTGGAAAATGTAAAGTAAACACAGAAAAATGGAGAAAAATATTCTTGATTCAAGAAGATTCAAGACAACGTCGAGACAAAACAGAACAAAGAGCAATATAAAGTAATCTTCTCTCATTAAGATCCTTAGAACCAAAGAAAAACGGCAAAATAAAGTTTCGCGAATTGCTTTGAGCGTCATATAGCAAAATGTGCTTGGAATGATCGCAAAATAGAAGAAATCTTCTATAATTTTGGAATTATGATTTTCAAGAGTGCTTACGATAACTTAGTGTTTAAGTAAAGATGGATTTCGATTCAAATATTATAAATAGCACTCTCATCCCAACATGATCATACTGAGAGCATTTACTTACTACTGCCTTCATCAATTGTCCAAGTGAGATATTGGGCGCGTGCATTATTCTTTACACTTAATGTAACCCTTAATTACATTATTATGATTTGGTGAACAAAATTTGGACCAACTCACCCTGATCATAAGCTTAACTAAGCTAGGAGGAGATATTTAGGGTCTATAAAATGTGTTCGAGTTTATTTGTGCCTTAAAATTGTCAATGTCAATCATTCTTTCACGATTCTCCTATTTATTTTATCCAACTCGGTGTTATGCAATTAGTTTATAGCCCAACTATTTTTAAGTTGACTGACTGATGATTTTCCATAAAGATACTGCCAGACTTAGTCAGCGACGCCTGTTACAAAAATGTGATTTTCTTAATCTCAGATTGTTTACCGGTCGCCGCTATATACACAAATTTTCTTTTACGTACCATGTTGATTCCAGAACAAACGGTAGCTACTTTAAGTGGCTTATCACACAAGCTTTATTTCTTCCCTTTTGCAATCGTTTCTATAGGTGTGTTCTATACAAACCTATCACTGACACTTTGTGTCACCGTTTGATGTTTAATTTTGATTTGACAAATTGTGCATTTGAATTACCCTTTGTGAACAGCTTTTTACAACACACATTGCACACCTAAATATATGTATGAAAAGCAATTTTCTTTGTTTCTCAGTGCCAGCGGCAAAACCAGAATGTACGTTCCTTGTAGTTTTGCGGCGTTGTTGTTTTAAGTGCCCTTTTAAAGGAAAATACTCTTTAAAGGTGTGACTGTTGACACAGAGTTGAAAGTAAACGTTAAATAAATTTAAGTACAAAGTGATGTTGATTTCACTAAGCTTCTACGATCTACGAGGAAATGTCACCCCATTGTTCAGGATATCAACGCCAATATTGGTTAGGTGCTTAAAGAATCTCTGTATATTTTGAGGCTCTTTAGATTTGTTCTACATCTGCTTAATATAAAACAAGTCCGGAAAGACTAAGTTCCAAGTTATAACTTGAGAAAAAATTAAGATATCTTAATGCAACTTGGCACACATATATCTTGGCACTATTGTCACGCTCAGATAATGTCTGATAGAATGGTAATTTGATACATCGATTAGAAAGGGCGATCTGTGATTTAGAAAAACCTAAACATTTTATTATTCTAGCTCCCTAAATATTATAGCTAGAACAAATATTTGCAGCACCACATCTTTCAGTGTGAAAATTAGAGAAATCGGAGTATAACTCCATCCATTCCTCTCAAAACGGTTTTATTCAAAACTAATAAAAATGGGTTAAAGAAAGGGTTGCAAATAATGCATTAAAAAAATTGATTTTTTTTATTGTAATCAGAAATAAAGGATTAAAAAAATTGTAAATCCCACATACCGGATTAAAATATAAAAAAAAAATGTAATCCCAAAAACCGGATAACATTTTATACTTTCGCAACCTGTTGCTACAGAGTATAAAGGTAAAGCTTTGCGTGAATAATGCGTTTAAAGTATGCCACTTTGTGACCAAAAATTGTCTAAGTCGAAGGAAAGCTGTTCAAGCCCCTAGGTACTGAATATGTAGACCCCAGTGCCTTTAGTTGACTTTTTACCGAAAATATCGATCCCAAATATAATATAATATATTGGATTAAAAAATGAAAATTTAATTCGTATTCAAAATTTTTAAATTAAAAAATTGTCAACCCTGGCTAAATGTATTATATTAATGTTTACGCCCGGTAGGGTACGAAAAGGTTTCATAAGCGCTGGTATCAGAATTAGACAATAGGCATGGCACCGCTGACTTTTAGGTGAAATCCTATATCTAAAGAACAAATTATCTCAACAACAACGCCTACTTCCCATGTATCACAATTTTAAGTTCCATTTAACTTCTTCATTTAACAGTATGTAAATAAAGAGCCGGAGAAGATATCGGAATACAACTTTGTACAAAGAGGCACTTAGGACGTGGTGTTTTATGTCAAACATTTAACGAATTCGGACGATTACTCTTTAAGCCCGCAGATAATATAGTTAAATCTCGGACATATTTTATTGAAACTAAAGCAAGAGTTTTTCCTAATAATAGTGTGCTCTTGTGGGGAGAATATCGGGTCAATTCTAAATAATCCTCCATATACCTAATATAAGTATTTCAATTTTCCGGATGGCTTTACACCAACATATATATATGTAATAAGTAAAATTAAGTAAGCGTAAAATATTTAATACACTACAGTTAATTGCCGAAAATGTATGAAATCGGTCTACAAATTATCCCAGCTCCTAACTTGTATACTATATATACAGGTTTTCTGAAAATATTTCTCTAGTTTTGATTCTTGTACATTGCGAGAATATAAATTGTTGGGGATGCACTTAGTCCTTTCATAATTATTGTTCCTATTTTTATTAAGAGCTTGTGAGGACATGTTCACACATACATATGTGTTATTTATATTAATTTCGAGGATGTCGCTTATCAACTTATTTAAAATTAGAAATGTAATGAGAGTTTTGAGTAAATTTGTTAGTTGTTATTGCGCTAGAATGACTTCTTGTACTATAGTACAATATAATAATGCTATAAGAACAACCCTTTAAATGTGTAATTGTATTTTACGCGTTAAATGGAATATATATTAAACCTTTAAACCGCACATTGTTATATGCGCGAACTCTCCTCGTCCTTTTAAGCCGCTTTCATATATGCCTTGTTAAATGTTCTCACTTCGCCTTTGTTTGTTATTGTAGCAGTTGCAAGTTTATGCATTTGTTGATGTGATTAAAATCAATGAGATTCTAGCTTTCATTGCTCACTGCGGTAGAAGTTTCTGTCGTTACCGCGTCGCCCCATTTACTACTACAACTTTCTCGGTTGGCTACTAACTGTTGCTCATGACAGGTACTCCTGACGCTTATGCAACCGCGTATGGTTGCTTTTACAAGCAAAACGTACAGAAAATTGTTGAATATAAATAAATTATGGGAGGGGCACAATTCAAGAATTGAGTAGTCAAACGCTCGAAGATGTGTGTATACAAGTATTTATGGATTAAACCGGTCTATTTGTTTTGAAATTTTTGACAACAAGAAAAACTGTTAACGTCGATTGCAGCAAGGCTATAATATCCTTTACAAATACATAAGATTCCTTACAATAACTTGATTCCGATCGTTCAGTTTGTATGGCAGCAAATATGCTATAGTGATGAATTGTCCTCCTCGCTATGAGAAATCTTATTCATACTAATACGATTTGCTTTATCACCTCTGCCCTGTGCACTTCCGGTTTGTGCGCATGCAAGACATGCAGCTTGATTATACAATGGTAATTTAGTAACTTAATTAGGCAAGAAACATCGCTCACACCCGCCTTCTTTGATGTACACATATGAGAATATTTGCATTCCTGCTCAAATGAATCTTTCCTCCCGCATTGACATAATTTATATGTTACAAAATGTTGTAACATGTTCCCATTATCATGTAATTGACAACATATGTATGTAGGTGCATGTACTATTGCTTGTCTTCTGATGCCTACAGGGCCTGCACACATACTCGCAGCTAAATTATGCATAACATCTCATTTAAATGTCAAACGTTTGCTGCCACATTTTTATTTCATTCCCTTAACTTTACAGTTACCTCTGACTGGTACTGATTGCGCATACCTGCTTCCGCTCTAAAAATTTCCAGCAATTAATATTTCATTAAAAATTCAAATGTATATACTCAAATACATATGTATATAATAATACTTGTATATGGGGCGTATTGGATTATTAAGTCATGACTGAAAAGTAAACGAGGAAACTATATGAATTAATGTGAATTACTATTATGCATGTATGTGTGTATTTAAACTTCGTGTTCGTGGCAATAAGTGCGAATGAGGAATTTCACATATCATTCGAAAAAATTCGTGTTTCTATAATGTGTGTGTGACAGCTAGAAAATTATACATAACTTCACAAAAATGACAGATTCTCATATAATTAAATATCACTCAAATTCACCCAAAATTGTGTAATGTAGATTTTTAATAACTTATAATCGCAATAATGACATTCTATAAATAATATGCTTGTTTCGTCACAACAAATATCTGAGTTGCCATACTTAAGCGACTGATTTTTTTACAAAATTTTCAAATAATTAGTAACATTTTTCAAAAACATTTCCAACTAAAAGTCTTTCGTGAATCGATTATTTTAGGTATTGATGTATACTAAATTAAATTTGATATACAATTTTAAATCGGTGGCATTGTTTGTACAAATATATACTTATATACTATACTTTAATACTCAACTATATACTTTAATACGCAAACCTATATATAATTGTATACAATTACCACTTTTAAGCGGGTTACAACGCTGTTTAAAATACATTTGATTGTAAGTCGTCAACCTATTGAATTTGATACTAGAGGTTTTGAATAATTAACTACGCCTGCCAAAAATTCTGTTACGAAGTTAACAATGCATAAAGTATATATACTTGTAATAATTAGATCAATGTTTGGTTTCGCCTATTAAAAATGAAGTGGGAAGCTAAAGAAAATCGTATTGCGATGATTGCTTTCCATTAATGTGGGAATAACGCAAGTGAATACTCGTTTACCATACTATTGATCGCTTTTCCTAAACGTCTACAGTTGATGACAGAAAGAGGACTGACCATTCTCGATTGATTAGACTCTTTTGGGTGCCTGGTCATAGCGGAATCACACAGTTTGCTAGGGAAGGCACCATTGTTCCGGTTATGTTCGGAAAGAGTTGGGTTTCCATTGTCCACTTTGCCCTTTGTTCTACCGCTGGAACTCTGGACTTTGCAAGTGCTTAGCAGTCGATGGTCAACAACTACCTACTGTGCGTCTGTGAGACACTTCTGGATATTCTTGCTCTCAGTCAAATTCATCTAGTCGCAATCGCAGGAGTTCTTACTAAACATTGTACGATTTGCGTACATGCAGTAAGTCTGAAAATCTTGTCGAACGCTTATTGTCCATTTATTTTCATCTACATTAGACAGCTTTTACAAGACTGAGGATGCAACATCTTCAATGAACCTGGTGAAATGGGATGCTCAAAGCGCTTTGTCGATGTTTAAGAGTCTGTTCGATCAATACTTAGCAGTATTTGGGTATCACATTGGATCGGTGAAAAGAAGAGGGCGACTTCAATGGCGACTAGACTAGTTTTGTGCAATGAAAAATGCTTTTACTTCATTTGGTAACTGTTTTAATTGGTTTTGGTGCAAATAGTTTTAAGCCATTGGCTCCCTCAGACACACTTGAAAGTAGATTAAAATCATACATCAGTGTCGGTAGCGACAGAATCTGTTCTCTGAGTGCTAAAAAGGTGTATCATAAATTTGGCACAAAAATTTCTAGATGGAATTGATAAACCATTGGCAAGGAGCACAACTATTATAGTTAGCGTAGACCATATGAATCACCGTCGTTGGTCGAATGTCATCACCTTCAACTTTTTCCCTGCGTATCAGTGAAAACGCGCAAATTGCCGCAATAGTCTGGTACAAAAATAAAAAGGCTTCTCTTATAAGTATATTTCGCTTCCCAAACAAGCCTATGTGTGTGCCTTTACCCTAATTTCTACCGTTGCAAAATGTTGTCGCTTTTATTACACATTCATCAGTCATCATCTTTGTATCCAAACTAACCTTAGCAAAGTTGATTTAACACACAGTAATTTCCTCCGTCAGCAATGAATATACATAAGCTATTTATATGAATAATCCCGACAATCCAGAAAGACTCTTCACTCCACAATCCCACTTTACGAAAACCGCATTTACATACATATCTTCCTTTACAATATACATTCTTACTCACTCTTGTAACGCAAAGACACGAATCTCAGATCAGTAATCCTTTGCTAGCCCACATTATCTACTGTAGCAGCTTGTTGGCTTATTGTTCGTCAATTCCGACAATACCATATTGTTCGCTTAACCTACATATTACCGAGTACAAAGGATTCCTACGTTGCAAGCATTTAAATGCTAAAACAATGCAAACACAAGCTATGTGCGTGCGTGCATATGTCGGATTGCCAAAACAAAACTAACTGCAACAAAGATGGCAACAATGGCTGAGATTTCAAACTCAGGTACAGGTGCTGCTGACGTGTCTCCTTTATCTATGACTTTGTCAACTTTTTGTCATTTTTATCATTCGCTCGGTTGTATATTTTGTGCCTCGCGCTTTCAACGTATCAACTCCTGTTAGTAGCACAGACATTTGTTTACATAACTGAAAGCCGAAAATCAATGAGCCCGTACGCCATATTTTAGCTCCTACTCCAACCAGCGTAACCACCTAAGCACTGACTGCCATTATTTTCTGTTTCGTCCAGGCTTGATTTCTGGAGTACAACGGAAATTTTGCTCATTTTACCAGTCTGTGCGTTTTCCACTTCATTGCCACAGATATGGCATTAATCTTCGTAGCTTGCTTTAGCTTCGCTCCCACCCACCCCTCACGATTGGACTCGGTTGTGAACTCTGCTTTAAAGGCCCACTATCTTGCCGCACCAATCTGCTATTCAAATACGTTGCTCCGTTGTTTTGCCGCTTTTTTGCACACCTCTTTCGTTGCGTTGCAATTGAGCTGGTTTTTCCTTAGGCCTCGCTGGAGCCAAGGTCCCATCATCTACGGCCTGTTATTCTACTTGTTGTTCACATTGTGTTAACAATTGTTGTAGTGTCCCTGCAAAATTCACAGCCGATTTCTCCTCTATCATCGTTCGAGTTTCATTTTGCGCATTTTCAGAGGTTTGTTCATTTGGCCTAAAACTGCCTGTTTGTCTGGTTGTGCTGCAGCACTGCCGAAATAATCATTTCGAACGTTCCATATAAACTGCACTCACCAAACTCATTTTACTGATTCCCCAGCCTTGACACCCCTGCTTGGTTATGTCGTTGGCAGTTGGTGATGTGCTTCAGGTCCTATTTAGGCGTGCACCTGTCGCCTTGTGCTCATCTTTGGCATGATGCCCGCACATACAGCGCAAACGAATACTTATTGAGCAGTTTGTCTTTGATCTACAGTGGTCCATACATTGTACGACAATACTTGAGCAGATGAAGTACTCGACTAGAGGCTAGTAGATCTGAAATTTGTGAGTTGCGTGGGGAACGTGCAAGCCAAGTTTATATGGATCAACAGCGCAGAGACAAAAGCCTGGAACCAAGTGAAATGAAAATCTGGTTAAAGTCCTACCCTGCAGTGAAGAGAAAAACTAAGAAACGAAAGATGACGAAATGGAAAAGTTTACACTAGACTTTACGAAACGACAAAATATCGATATCCGATGGTCTTTCTTCAAAACGTCCATATGTCCTTTCATGTGGCAACTTAGATAAAAGTATATCTTGATGTAATTTAAGCTACGTTCGAAAACCATCAAAATTGGGTTACAGTTGTGGAGGCATACATATTAGCCTAAAAGTTTATGTTTTATATTAATTTTTCGATACTATTTTGGTTATAGAATTTGCATTTTGTTCCAAAATAGTTTCGGCGAATATCTCTTAAAGTTTATGAATTTCACTCCAGCAAACATCTTGAGATCTGAGAACAGAATGAAGTCGATTTAGCTTAATATTTGGTAGCGAAAGAAATTCGGAGCCAATTTTTCAGCGGTTTCACCGTGCAAAAACGATATAGGTATAATAGTTACTGTATGCTCTTCGCCTGTTCAGGGTAATCGTTTACAAGTCTAAAATATTTTATGCACATTGCAAAATATAGAAATTATGACTTTGATTTTCTATGTTTGTAAAATGTCTTCCAGAGAGCATTCTTTTGAGGTCAGAGAACAGAAGAAAGTACATATTGGCTTTAGTGGTTGGAAGTGTTAAGAATTCGAATCTTTTCTGGGTAGTCTTTTATTAGTCTAAATTATTTCAAAATATAGACAGTATAACTTCGATTGACTGTTGAGTGAACTCGATATTAAAATTAATTAATTGGTATAACCTGAATATTTACAACCCATATATCGATTAAGCCTAAAGTTCACGTAGGGAGAATACCGTGATGTGACCATTCGGTAGACTTTACGGTAGATATCGCATAGAGTAATTAATATTGCTTCCATTTATTTATTCTACAATTCTATAAACGTCTCGTAGTATATAATTTTTACGATTTTCATATTCTTAGAAAGTAGACTTCTATTTGACTTTGTTTGCAACCATGTCGAAACCACTGTTCGCGCAATGCTTGGTGTGCGACTGTTGATATCGTCGGCATTCTCGTAGAAGGTTATAATTGAAGTGAATCCTCGTACTCCTCATTCCTGAGTATAGCCGTAATTGCGGCTTGTATGCTGATGTTCTCGAAAATGTCTGCAATGACAGCTTCTGCTGCTATTATCGTGGCGTACCCTTTTAATCACTAATGCTCGAAAGGGCTAAAAGGTTCTCTATTTTTTTTTTTTTTTTTTTTTTTTGAAAAATGATACACACAGCCCAACAAAAGGAAAGAATGTGTGCTTGTCTCACCTAGCAAGCTCGAGGGCACGCAAGCTTATTCTGCTGGGTGTCATTGTGTTGTGTATCTTTTGTAGCGAACAAATACAAAACATTTGTGCTTTTGCATAAACTGAGCAGTTGTCAATGCGCCCTTATTGAACTGGGTTGATGTGTTATCATTGTGAAACTCGATGCTTACTTATTGAGTTTTGCCAACAATAACACACACAAACATGCCTATCCGAGGCGAGAGCCACTTAAGTTAAATTTTGGCACTCAGAATGACCAGAATATTGCACTTCATTTAAATCGTTGAATTTTAAAGTCACTGCTTTTTATTTATTTATACATTTCCTTTAATTTCGATTTGGAGCACGGCACTGCTGATTGAGATGTACTAATTTAAGTAGCCAGTCATAAATGTAACTTAATGAAACTTTAAATGCTTGCCTTTATTTCACATGGTCTGCTATTGTGAACTTAATATCTTTAATTGTTGTCTTTCCGCACTAAAAAGCTAGCGCTCTCACCCTTTCGATTTGCTCTTGGCTGCAGTATTTTAATGATATAAAGCGAGTTGGCGCGCATTAAATTATTATAATTATTTTTTTTTTCTTTTTACACTACACATTTTCCTTACTGCCGATGCCAGTATGGCGTGTATTGTGCGCACCATTCATTTCCAGCTATGTCTCCTCTGCTTTGTGCGCTTATGTTGCAGACATGCTGCTACTGCTGCCGCCACTAATAAGATTACAAAATTATTCATTCATACCGAGCGCGGAAGTAATGCCAGGCGACAATTGGCACAAACAAAAAATTAAACAAAGGGGAGAAAGAGCAGAAGAAAACAAGTGAAGAGGAACTACGTACGGGTGCAGCCGGCTCGACTCGAAATACATATAAGATCCAAGCGTAGGAAGTATTTCTAGATGTCAGCTATATTTTCTAATTAATATTGGTTTCAAAACGAAATTAAAATTCGGTTATATTTAACCAGATGGAAGGACATCACTACAATCGGTATTTGGAGATAATAAAATAAATGGACTGATTGCACAAAGTCTAAATACCAAACCAGATTATGTTTGTTATAACTGCTTCAATTAACGCCATAACAATATACGGCAATATATTTGAAAAGAGTAGCGAATACTTAAAAGTGGGTACATGTATGGGGCAAGATCAATGTTTGATCTGAAAACATGTTCCCTTAACTTCATTGAAATACGACACATATTAATCGTTATAAGTGGTATAGAGTTAACTAACTGTTCGAAAATCACCATAATACGTATATTAAGGCTAGTAGAAGACTTGAACTCATTTCAGTTACTTTGACCTTAAGCTCAAACATGTTCGAAAAAATATTTTGTTCCAATTTTATTAATATAACTCACTCAAATTGCCAGTTATTGTATTTTTGTTTGAAATATTCGATGTATCCGATTTTTACTCTATATCAGGAAATACTAGAACTAAATGTTTCCTATAAGTTTGTTTGAGCTAGTTTTGGTGGTTTGTGAGAGAATTTATTTCAAATTACTTAAAATTTTTAAAAGTGTTACTCTGGACTAATTGTGGGTCTTTTTATGGTTTTATCATCGATTCTATGATGCATTGGGCCGAATGTTGCGCTAGTATAAAGTCTTCAAACTTAAGCGTAAAATGCATATGTAATACTGCAGTTTTCTCCTACTACAGCAAGCAACAAAAACTACTCATTTTGCCACTTGTCTCGCTGGTGTTTTTGTTCTTCTGAATGGTCTTGATTTTATGCTACTTTGTTTGCTGTTGTGACTGCCAACGCTTCAGCGTTCGCTGAGAGTGCAAATATTTTCTCGCTCTGATGTTTCCGCGCTTGGTAAATGTTAAAAAAATATATATAAGATAATATGATGTTCAAAATCAGTATGGACCAGTTGAGAAAGTGGAACACTTAGGCTTCGAAGTAGTTCGGAAATATCGTTTTCTTCTTCTGATAAAAATCTTCTCTTGAAAAGAGGAATGATAGAGCATTGTCGGTATAGGTATATTGTGATAATTGTGCTATCCACTTTGAGATGGTGAGACGTTCAGGTCATATTTGTAATAAACATTTTAATTTAGAAAATTTAAAAATGACTTAGATTCAATTATAAATTGCAGACATTAATTTATTTCTCTTGCAGAGTTAGGTTGAGAAACATAATGAGAGTGATATGCACAAGATTCCGACACGCTACATCATAAAATCAATGCAACTGTCATTTATTTATAACTATTGTTAACAAAACCTTCAGTTTCTTTCATTCGTGATGTCAAGAAATGGAGTTCTTCTCTATTAACCACATTTCGAAAGTAAAGAAAATAAACTGTCGTGGTCGCTATCTCTATCAACCAAATTTAAACTACACGAAATGGCTACTATGAAAATCCTACTATTCTTCTCCTAATCCAAATTTTACAAAGGTCAAAACCATCAAAATGGCATGGAGTCGAAACTCTACGCTTAGAAAATGTTCGTATACATTTTTGGATTACAAAAAAATAAAAGTAATTGTCGAGGCAGTAATAGGGATATGTAGCAGATACTAGATTGGTTGAACGTGGTCGTTATATGAGTTATTTCATGACGAAGTCAAGGTGATTTAGATGCTCTAGTACAGGAATCAAATTGTAAATACTACTGCGAAGTGGCATCAATCATACTTCGATATTCAAATATTTACTTAAGATAAGTTGTAATTATTTATTATTTTTATGACAGTGACAACTTAAGATGTTTTTGGGTCCTTGCAGAGAATTGTTCTCCTACAACTCGCTGATCCTTTTGGTGCCTCAAATACCCTTATATTTACAACTCGCTCAACAACTACATACTAGGTTGCGCAACATTGAAACAATCCCACTATGTTTTGCTTCGTTAGAGTGCGCGCAGTCAAAAGATAATTAAAAATCATTGCGCACAAAATTTTGTTGGATTTAAGCCAAAACATGAATTGAATGGATAAAAATTTAAAGCGCGAAAACGAGCAAGAAATGAAGGCGGCTGAGCAAACTGAAATTGGTGCACTAACTACCCGCACAAACACTCACACATACATTCACACACAGATGCATTCATACAAACCCATGCGCTGAAAATTAAATGCTATGCGGAAATGCTAGCTGGAGTGGAAGCAAATGAACACACATACGACACGACGCTACAAAACAAGAAGCGAATACGCAGACAAAAAATGAAAATGCTGTTGTCAAAAACGAACGCTTGCCGCACTGGACCAGGCGACAGGAAAATCATTTCGAAAGTCGCCCTTACATAAATGTCGTAGAATTAAATGGCGCAAATGCGCTTAGAGGTAGAGGTCGAGGGAGGGACTGCAATGGCGGAAGGGACGGTCGACTTCAAATAAGCTGCGCAAATAATATGACAAAATGGGCAGTACGTTTTCGGAAATATATAAATATATATACATATAAATGTATATATATATGTATAGGGTTGGTGGCGTCCGCTGCGCCATTAGCATTTGCAATTCCCACGCCCCCCTTTTCCAGCAGCAGCTTGTGAAGGAAATGGTAATGAAAGCAGTGAGTCTTCTCATTTTCCAATTTATTAACGAGTTTGTGTTAGCTGGAATTACGAAATCAGCGTGCAAATAAGCCAACTAAAAAAAAAAGTTATCCACCATCGTTGCGGCTTGTGGGCAATATGGCAACCACTTGTCGACTGCATTTGCGT
Organism: Bactrocera oleae; assembly: GCF_042242935.1. Taxonomy (NCBI): domain Eukaryota; kingdom Metazoa; phylum Arthropoda; class Insecta; order Diptera; family Tephritidae; genus Bactrocera; species Bactrocera oleae. The sequence goes on along the minus strand of NC_091537.1, from coordinate 25,894,187 downwards.
TTTTGCTTCTTGCTTTCCTTTTGCGTTCGTGGCTAAATGCTGGTCGCTTGCATGGTCAATTGACTCGAATATTTACGAACTATTTACTATAAACCATACAAAGTTTCAAATGTGTGCTTATTGTTGTTCTTGTTACTATCGGGCTGCATAAAGTGTGCAAATATTTTAGGTTAATGTGCCACATACACACATCCACACCAGCGACTAGCATTTGTTGAAAATTTGCCAGACGCAAGAATTTAAAATTCTGCAACTTTTTATTTCAATTGATTAGTTGACTTATAATGTAGGTCACATATCTTCATAGATATGTATATGTATATCGATACGTAACAAGGGACGTGATTATGCATGCAAAATTTGTTGCACATTGTTGCTGTTTGCATAGTTTTGTTAAAATATCACTTTCAGCGTACTTTGTTCTTGAAGTTCGAGTTTTCAGATTGAAATTGCTAAAATCACTTGTGGAATGACTCTGGGATGAAGTTTCAAAAGCAATTGATATCACAAAGTAAAGTTACTGGCCACAAGGGACTTTCTACGACGGAGTTTTGGGTATTTCTTTGATATTTTTTCAAGTAGTTGGAAGCGAGGTATGTATTATTTTATCTCATATCAAAAAAAAAATAGAAAACCTTAAAGCCGAAGAGCTTTCCGTTACAATATAGAGCTCATACTTAAAGAGATTTTTCATATATTTGGTAATTTGTGGATTCCATCCCAAAAGAACTGCGATGGTTGGCGGCCAAGAAGCTAGTTTTTGATAACTTATTATGATGTTAATCGTATTCCAGTGAATGCATTCTGCATCGTCCAGAACAAATGATAGTAAGAAGGTGCAAGGTCTGGGCTATAAGGTGCGTGGCAAAACTTCTCAGCCGCTGTTTTCCAAATAGTTTTCAACTGGTCGTGCACATTGCGGTTTTTTCTAAATGGAAAATTATTGCCTCGCGTTTAGCTGCAAATACCAGGCGATTTTCGTCAATTTATCGCCTAAATTTGATCAGTGATTGTCGGTAGCGTTCCCCATTAATAATTTCACCCGGTTTTAGAAGCTTATAATACAGCACTTCCTTCGGTTCTCAACAAATATGGAGCATTGCCTTGGCATTATGGATATTCGGTTTTGCCGTTGGTTTGGCAGTTTGGCCAGGTTTCACAAATGATTGTTTGCATTACAGGTTGTCGTACCAGTTACAATCCGATGCAAAAACGTTTTACAACGCAGTAATGACGTTACGCCATCTCTTGGCAAGTCATACACATATAGTTATAGATCTAATATACTTATTAAAAAAAATTGCAACAAAATTTAATATCTTATTAACTTATACTAATAGTTGTAAACTCACTTATTGTAATTATCACATTTGATTCGAATAGATCAACCAGAGGTTTGAAAATCAGTATATTAGGATTTTGAGGTTTAGACCAAAGTCTAAACAAATTTCATTTATATTAATTTTAGATGATACAAACAAGGAGAACAAAACTATAATACTATTTAGCTTCATGTTGCGAGAGTATAAAAACTGTTCAAGTCTTCCCGCCAGATATTTCTAAGATCATCCGAACCAGAAACAATTTGTGTAGATAATAATAAATTGTTTATAAACGAAATAAGATGCATTTTTCTTGCTAGATGAATACCATGAATAATATCTGTCGCCTATCATCATCCGATCTTTTAGTTCAAAGTGGCGGTTTTAGACTTTTGTTAAGCTTATGTGCTGGTGGACGTTTTTTCTTAGCAATATGCGTTCTTCTCTGGTCGTGAGTAGTATATAAATATAATATTGTGTAGTTCAGTAAGTAATTTCGTTTGATGACAAGAGCTGATCTTATTGAACGCAGCCAACTTCACACTTAACCGCTTTGACATTATATAATATTTGAACAGCTGATGCTTGTATGTGAAAATTTTTTTTTAATTTTTTTGGAATAGTTTATTTTGGTGCATGGAAGATTGAAAACAGCATTTTCGGCATATATATTTTACTGTTTTACTATCAAAAGCTTAAAAATTCAGTTCAAGCAAGGCATACAATAAATAAGATGTATACGGAGAAGTTGTGTTGACCGAACGCCAATGCCAAATTGGTTTGCAAAATTTCGTTCCCGCATCTTCGATCTTGAGGATGCTCCTCGTCCTAGAAGGCCTCTTGAAGCCGATGTGGATAAAAGTAAGTCATTGGTCGAATCAAATCGTAGAATAACAACTCCAGAGATTGCTGAAAGATTAAATTTGTTTAATTGATTGGGATGTGCTACCACTTCTCCAGACTTGGCACATTCGGGCTATTACTTGTTCCGGATATGAGCGTGCAATCAATCTCTTGCCCGAAAAATGGCAAAAGGTATTGGATCAAAATGGAGAATATATTATTTCATAAAATGTTTTACACAATAAAAAATCGTGTTTAAATTGCACCAAACAAAAAAAAACGAAATTATTTTAGGAACGACCCAATATATAAGCCAAGGTGACTTAAATATCATTTATCGAGTGGTAATCGTAGGATCTAGTTAGTCTCTTTTTTCGACCAAAATTAAAATATTTCTTTTTTATACCAACAAAGTTCTAAATAATATCAGTCCCACAATATTAATCATATATAGCACTCGCTGGTAGAAAAACCGTTAGTAGAATGGCATTATGCCTGTCAAAAATTAGCTAAAATTGGTTGCTCTTTCCTCTATCTATTACCCATATCTCTAGTATATAGTTCCTTTTAACTCTTTGTTACCTCTTCAAAGTTTATAATGGGAAACAATTTGCCAATAGTTAAGTGTTCCTTCATTTCGTTGATGACGTCATGAAATACTATATTTTTTATCTTTTGCAATCCAACAACTTTAACAAAACTCTTTTGGGTGAAGAATTCCAAACTTCATCGTGGACCTAAAACCAGCATCCAATTATAATATTTGTGGCTGTATTACCACCTGGTTGAAATTAATTTCTTTTTATGTCCATTTTTCCAATAAATGCATTTACTGACTACAAAATATTTCAGCTGAAAATATGGTAGTTAAAACTGAATACAGTTCGCCGAAGAGGCGTTAGTTGAAAGAAAAACAATTGCTACACTCGATCATAAAATTTAAATTCAAAGTATTTCATCAATATTTTTGCTCTTACAACAAAGCCTCTATTTACACAAGCAAGCTTATATAAGCGTCAGTTATTGATTTTTGATATTCTTCATTTTTTCTATTGGTAATAATGAAATTCTTGTGAAAATATTTAAGTTCAATAAATTTATACTGCGGATGAGCGTATCCTTACAATAATCTAAGCCAAGTTGTTTGCTTAATATTTAATCCTCTTATTATGTCAAGTGCACTCAAGGCTAAGTCGCAAGTTGTGTACTTGATGGGCAGATGGACAATTAACATTCCTGTTGGTTCTGAGATTTCTGAACAGCTGTGGCGTTAAGCTGAAAGTAATTATACTAATAACGCTGTAACTTTGTCTTTTGTATACACCCTGCAGAAAGTGCAACTAGCATAAGAACTAGCTTAAGTAACCGACAGAACTAGGTTAGACTACTAGATATGGTGTTGTTTGATATTGATCCAAATAACCAGCTGCGATTTTTTAAAAGAGAGCTGGAAGCTTTATTATTACCCCTTTCTTCAATTTGGTCACCTAAGCAATTCTTGTTAAAAATAGTTTCGTCCTTCTGAGAAGGCTCTCCACCTTACCAAATCTGTAAGATACAATTATACATGAAATTTATATAAACACATATATTTATTAATTATTTGATTGCAGTAGATTTGATGACATATAAACGTACTTTAATTTTTATAATGTCATAACTGGCACAATAAGATAAGCTCTGCAAACAAAAGTACAATTAAACAAGATAAGAGCGAATACTACGTTTAATGCACATATAAAGGAAGAAATTAAAAAAATATAGTTTTGGTAAACGCAAGTAAACGCTTGGAAATAATCATAAAACAAGTTAGTCCCCACTACGTATGAGTAACCAAATGCATAAGTGCATTAATGGATATCTGAAGAAAAACTCCAAGAAATTGGTTTTGAATTTTAGCAAACAGTTTTACACAACCTTAAGCTTTGTTATTTCGTGTGCAAACAACATGGCTCCCACGTTTAGTTTCCTAAATTAAATTTACTTGTATGAAAATAAATTCGTTTTTGTAGAATCAGGTTTAATATTGTTCAAGAAAAAAACCTCAACTTCGTTTGCACCGGTTGCTATAACACCCTTCACAAATAAAAAATGCTCCTAGCAGGAACTTTCTTCGGTCATTGCGTATTACAGCTATATGATATAGTGACTCGGTCTTAACAATTCCTTCGGAGATTGAACCATTGTCTTAGACAATAACCCATGCCAAATGTCGTCGAATTTTTTCTCTTATTTAAGAGTTTTCGACCAAATCACTAGATACCGATCGCTCAGTTTGTATGGAAGATATATGCTATAGTGGTCCTATATCGATGGTTGAACTGAGGGACTAGTTCCCGTATATAAAGACAGACGCACAGAAGCACATAGCTTAATCGACTCAGCATTTATATATATATTAATATATTTTATAGATTATCCGGTGTTTGTTTCTGGATGTTACAAACTACGTAGCAAACTTGATACAATCTGTTCAGAGTGTAAGTATTCTAAGGTTGATAATGACAAATTCGCACATCTAGATTTTTCAAACAAAGTCAGTTTTTCAACGAAATATTCTCGAACTTACCATATTTGGGACGTCGAATCAACTAGCCCCTACTTCTTAAACTTTAAGCCACATTCTATAACTAATACGCTGGTATGTTTATTTATTCGAGTTCATACATACATATTATTTTAATTACATTGTATGTCGACACAGGTGTATATGTTCCCTCGTTTAAGTTGCAATGGGCAAAAACCACTACGTGTTCGTATGGAAATAAAACTCATACAGTCATTTACTTATCCCTAGAAATCAAAGTTAAGTATTCCGTCCAGTGGATGTTTGAGCAGCCTCGAAAGAGATACAGTTATTTCATGCATTCGATTTAAGTTGCATTTACTTAGTCACACCACTGTTCGTCTCAAATACCGCCCTGTATAATGTTTGTCGCCGAACCATTATTTCCTTTCTGGTTATTTTCTGGTTCCTATACGTCCTAGTTGTCTAGGTCATCTATTTCATCTATGTGTACTCTTCGCCATTTAGGTTTCGTAATTTTTATACTCTTACAACATGTTTCTAAAGGTATAGTATGGTACAATGGTTTGGTTCACCTAACGGTTGTTTGTTTCACCTAAAACTAATTGAGATAGATATGGAGCTATGTATATAGGTATAAATGATCAGGATGACAAGACGAGTTGAATTCCGCAAATTGCCATTGATCGAAAACATATAAAGTGGCATATTTAAGCTGCATAATTAGACACAATGTTGTTATTTAGTACAACAAATTGCATTAGGGAGGAGCATCTATGGATGAACAAATTTTTTGAAATTGGGCGTAGTCCGCACTCTAATCAGTTTAATGTAAATATCACTCAGGACAAAGCTTTTTGGCATCCGAAACCATCATGTGAAAATGGGTTAATTCGGATTATAACCCCGTCCTGGCCCACATTTAGGTGAAAACCCATATCTCGGGACGTTTGTATCCAGATAAAACTGTGCACGAATATTGGATTTGAGGTAAAAACTGTTCAAGTCGGATTAAAACTATTCATTCTCCCAGATACTGAATATGTGGACGCCAGTTTCTATTTCGAGTTTTTTACCAAATATATGGTTTACCGATATAATATTGAAATTCGAAAAGACTTTTTACCGCCTTTGGTCTTTCCAAGTTGTGAGAGCATAAAACGATCGGTTACACCCGAACGTAGCCCTTTCTTACTTGTTGAGGTTGATTCACTTGTACGTGTATTTGTAATTAGGTGTAATTAGGTGACCCGTTGCTCTACAGGTTTGCGTGACAGTCACTTTAATGCGGGTCCGAGGTTAACTCCACAAAACCATTATGGTCCGCTGAAGTGCTGAACAAGTGTTTGACACGTGGCGTGGAAATCAAGAAATATACATAAGCATGTGTGTTATGTTATAAAAACTAACGGAGTAGTAGATTTGGGAAAAAGATCATAATATTCTCCGCATGCGGATACGAAACATGTTTAATACTATCATTTCTCTACTAGGCATTCCAAAGCGTTTGATCTACTTGATAGAAAATTTCCGGATGTCGTTAAAGTGTGAAAAATCAGGTGAACTCTGGAGAAGTGTCGTGCTGCTGATCATCTTAGCCGGGTGGAAGCGCATAGTATCTATTAGGTATACACCGGTTCTCAGTAACTCTTCCTGATACTCACTGATTCCTCTTGATTTTTAGTGGCTCTTTCTTATTCTCAGAATTTTTGCTGGTTTTTTCTGTTCTAGTTCTCCGTGGCTCTTCCTGATTCTAAATGGTTCTCGTTGCTTCTAATTGGTACTCGCTGGTTCTCAGTGCTTCTCAGGGAATTTCGAGGGTTCTCCCTGATTCTCATCGGTTATCATTAGTTCTCAGTAGTTCGTAATAGTTCTAATTTGTTCTCCCTGGTTCCCCCACCTCACTAATTCTCAATGGCTGTCCTTTTTTTTCAGTGGTTCTTACTGGTTATCCATGGTTCTAACTGGTTCTCACTAGTTCTCACCGGCTTTCTTCGTTGAAGTAATATTTGCTCGGAATGTATTGTCAGAGAAACGGACGGGCAGACAGATTTTACTTAACTTTTTGTGTTTGCATTCTGGGCATATTTGCTTAAACTCTTACAACATGTTGCTACAGATTAAGATAGTTTTGTTCACCGAACAATTGTTTCTACCACCTAAAACTAATCGAGATAGATATATAGTTATATATACATATATAAATGATCTGGATGAAGGTACGAGTTGGATTTAGAGTTACTGTCTGAAACTTGGAACACATCTATAAATGGCCATAATTAAAGTACACAAAAAGATACAACACTGTTATTTAGTACAACGAATTGCACAAGTAAAATGCATTTATGGTTGAAAATTTTTTTAAAAAGTGGGCTTGGTCTGCCTTCTAATAAATTTAATTTACATATCTCCTAAACCATTTACGCTTTAATAACTAAGTTCAGTCAGGGCAAATGTTTTTGACATCCTTAACCACCATGTGAAAATTAATGAATCCGGATTATGATCTCGCCCACCCCCCATATAACGATTTTTTTGAAAACTACTAAAATTGCGATGAATCTATAGCTAAATGCGCCAAAGACATAAAGTTTTATACCCGAGAAGGTACGAAAGAGCTTTATAGGAGCCGTTATCAAATTTGGACGATGGGCGTGGTGAAAACCCATATCTCGGGACCCTCTAGATCAAATTCAGTAAGTAATATTATTCTGATATTCCCACATTACAGTGCCAAAATGGGCGAAAACAAACAAACACCACGTCAACTTCCCATATAATAATTTTAAATTCCTTCTGATTCTTTCAGTTTTCAGTATACAAATCAAGAACCAATCAATTTATACGGTCCCAGATACTGACTGTGTGGACTTAGTTCCTGTTGCGAACTTTTTACCGAAAAATCGGTTACTCTGTGAGATATATTATATTATAGAAATTCGGAGAGAATTCTTTTCTAATAATAATATTCCTGTATGCGAAAATTGGGTTGAATTGGATCAATAATTCTCTTAGCCCGCATATACTTAATAGAAAGAACTTTCGGTTGACTTTATACCACACATGTTTATCGGCCAATGTATGAGTTTTCTTAATAAAATTGAGAGAACGTGGTTTTCTAATAACGGTGCATATTTGTGCCTAAAATCGGGTGCCCTAGACGCCATATAACTAATGTCAAGATTTTCAAACATCTAGTGAACTTTAATCCTTATATGTTGGTAATGGTATGTGAGGAATCTTACTGAAATTCAGAGAACATTTTTAAAATAAAATTTTGATAAAGTAAAATCACTGTTACGTCTGCTGTTTCACTCGTGACATTTATTTTCTCTGACCATTGTGAGTTGCCGCCTTTTTCAGATAATTAATTAAATGAAATTTATAACTATGTTAAAAATATATGCAATTATACAAGTAGTTATGCCATTGACGTGTGGCAAACCATATGCGCGATGATAGGCGGGTAATTGATGGTGCTAAAAGTGTGAAAAATCAGATACGCGCATTCATAATCGATCATGGTGAGCTTTAAAACCCACAAGGAAACAATTTCGACTTAGAAGCCAATCTGAGGGTGGTAATGAAATTTACTTTCAAAATCGCTTTATAATAACTAATTTTGTAGTTTATACTACACAAAGATTGCATAGCCATAGCATAGGTGTACCTTACTAGGATTAAAGTTTCATTCATTACGATAATTTCCTGATTGTACACCTACGTACTATATTGGTATGTATATTTAGCGAATGGTATAAGCCTTGAAGAATTCTGTGTGTATGATACTTGGGTGTGCCTTTAATCAACTTATGGTATGTTGCTCCTTTGCATTCATTACCGCGCTTTTCTCGTTCTATAATGCACTGTGATTTTACCAAGGTAACAACAGCTGTGCGGGTCTATGCCACACATTACATATTATATTTGCCACGTGCAACTTAATATATGCCCATAAAATGCATATTTAGGGCTAGAGCGGCGAACGGTTTGAGTAGCATTTAAATTTGACTAAAGGAAATATCTACCAAATAAACCGTTACATATAAATATATACATATTTCACTGCGTTTTTGTGTGTTACTACCCAATAAGCAATGGAAAGCTGGTCCTTGAATTTATGGGAGTGGTTCGGTGGCGATCTATTCCTCAGCATAGTCCGAGCAAGTCGAAGGCGGTGGTATGATTTGGTATGTTCTCATGGTGGAAGAGCACTTTTCTTCTTGCGGATGTGGCGCCATCGGGTGTTGAGTTTCGAGTACACACTTATCGAACTAGACTCGTAAACGGAACTAATGGTTGATTGTGAAGACGACTACGATTATCATATTTGGATAAATTTAAAGTTTTTCATTAAACAAAAACAAAAAAAAAACGTTGACTTCGGTTGCACCAAAGCTATAATAGCCTTCAAAAATGCTAAAGGCTCCTATTGCCTTAGACAATAATCCATTCAGAATTTCTTGAAGATATCTCGTCAAATAAAAAAGTTTTCCACGCAAGTGCTTGAATTCGTTCCTTCAGTTTGTATGACAGTTAAATGCTATAATGATCCGATCTGAAAAATTGCATTATCGCCTTAAGCAATAAAGTGAGCAGCTTCTTGGGGGAGCTACCTACTTATACCTTCATTGTATAAAAATTTGAAATTTTGAAAACGATATACAAAACATGAAATTATGAAACAATTCGATGTTTCTATGTTAAAAATACGTTTATTATTAGGATCAAGATAAAATTTGATACTTAGCTTCTTGTCATTTTCAAGAAATAAAATTCGCTACTGATATCCAAAATGACTCAATATAATCTTTGAATATGCTCACTGGACAATAATGACTTTGTCCTTGAATTCGAAAATCCGCACGCTGTGTATTTTCAAACAAACTACCAATTATGCGCGCCGAGCCTGACTGGGCGCCTTAACTTGCACCCATACTTATCGGTCTGAAGTTGGCTTTGTACGTTTCGCAATTATGTATACCATTGATATACCTATGCACGTATGTAAGTATGTTGTTAGCGTGGGTGCTTGCGAATATTGTGTTCTCGTACTCGTAATTTCGCATTAATATATTCAATTCAATTTTCCCCCCAGATTGTATTCAAATCACAGCCACTTATGCCACGCACGTACACTCCTTAATAAATGTGTATTGTAATTGTGAATGAACATACTCAAATACTCACAAAAGTAAGCAAGAATAATAACAAAGCTAAGTTGTTGTTATTTAGAAAGAGTCTTTGAGAAATTCGTACAAGTAAGTCAGGCGTGCAATAAATACACTTTCTATATTTCTGCGAATATCTATGCAAAAAACGTAGGCTTGATAGCAGAGCGTTATCAACAGAGCATTAACCGAGGCTCGTCTTGTCTTCGGTATGCCTCGTGCAGTCCTTTTTGCAAATCAGTGAGTTTTTCTACTGTTACCAGCCGATTTTCGGTTGTGTATGCTTCTTCATGCGCCTAAGCAATTATCGATTCCGATAAACAACAAAGTTTTGCTCAATGTGCAAACCAATAAATAACGTAGCAGAAATTCTGACTTAACTTATGCTTTCGTTGTTGTTGGATTGCTCTCCCCTTAATAGGTTTTGCAAATCGAGTTTGCAGTTATTAGATAATTTTTGCTGTTTTCTTTTAATTCAGTAAATTTTTGCTGGTCGTTTCAACACGTGTGCATGTCACATATCTACGAGCATATGCCGTAAATTTATTTGTGTAGATTGCTTATAGACTCTCGCACAGACTTCGACAATTGCCAGGCGCATTTGCACATTAAACAGAAATAATGGCAGTTCTCACCAAAATAGCCGAAGTTTATGAAATACTTAGGTGTGTCTATCTATCTATAGAATATTAAATGATTATTGTTTTCTAGTTGTGTGTGTGTGTGTTGCAGCTAGAGTGCGTGGTATATTTCACATTAATTGCTTTCATGTGCATAAATAAATATGCGCGCCAATGAATGAACATCAAAGCTGCGCTTTTCGAGCGGTGTGTGCTTCCATTTCTCCAGTTAGCGCACTCGGTGTGGTCTTTGGCTTCACTTGTGTGGCAGGCAAGCTGCTGCCATATGTACATGCCAAAAACCACAAAATACACTGGGCAACATTTATTTTGCAGGAGTATTTGAGTGCTGGCGCTAACTCAAAGTAAGTGCCACCCTTCAAAATCAAGCGGCGACTATTTGTCAAAGAACAATGTGAAATATTAATTTACATTTTAAATGCGCACTGCTGAAGTTGTGCAAATAATGTGCTCAACTGATGAGAACCATATTTGCCAAGTCGCTTTACTTAAATTAAAATATTATTTGAAAATACTTTGAAAAATATATTTTCGACAGAAAAAGGTGACACATACATGTGTAAAATATATTTTGAAACTCAGCTAAACAAAATTGATTTGATTTTGAATGAGAAATTTAGTTAAAAGGCTACTCCAACTCAATTATCCATTTTTGTAAATTTTTACTAAAAGCTATTAAAGTATTTGGGGTTGAGCACTGTTCGTATTTTCAAGTGTCGTCTGAATTTCCTATTAGAACTGGACTTTAAGGGATACACCTATTGTGAAAAAAAATTTTCTTGAATATTTTGATAGCCTGTATCATCAAAAATTAAAAGAAAGAAGAAAATAGTTGATTTCGGTTGCACCGGAGCTTTACAAACCCTAACAAGAAGTCAATTTTGATCGGCCAGTTTGTATGGCAGCTACATGCTATAATGACTCGATCTCAAAAATTTCTTCGGAGATTGCACCATTGCCGTAGACAACAGTACATGACAAATTTCTTGAAAATATCTCGTCAAATAAAAAAGCTTTCCATAAAACACTCTATTCTGATCCTTCAGTTTTTTTGACAGCTATACTTGTATGCTATAGTGATCCGATATCGGCGGTTCGGGCAAATGAGCAGCTTCTTTGGTAGTAAAGATCGTGTGCGAAATTGGAGTGGTATCTTCAAAATTGAGAGACTAGTTCGCGTATATACTGACAGACGGACGGACAAATGGATAAACAGACGGGCATGCCTAAATTGACCTAGCTCGTCACACTGATCATTTATATATATATTTTATAGGATTTCCGACGTTTCTTTAGGTATTACAAATATCATTACAAACTTCATATACCCTGTTCAGGGTATAAAATTTGTATGTATAATGAATATATTGTTTTGAGCTACAGCTTTCTTAAGTTGAGCCGCTGAGTTTAATCAGCGCAATCCGTTTATAGTTAAATTTAATTTTCCCAAAATTACACTTTTCATCGCTTCGAATATTTTTCTGCTTTTTTATACTCTCGCAACCTGTTGCTACAGAGTATAATAGTTTTGTTCACCTAACGGTTGTTTGTATCACCTAAAACTAATCGAGTTAGATATAGGGTTATATATATATAAATGATCAGGATGAAGAGACGAGTTGAAATCCGGGTGACTGTCTGTCCGTCCGTCCGTCCGTGGAAGCTCTAACTTGAGTAAAAATTGAGATATCTTTATGAAACTTGGTAGACATGTTTCTTGGTACCGTGAGACGGTTGGTATTGCACATGGGCGTAATCGGACCACTGCCACGCCCACAAAACGCCATTAATCAAAAACAAATAACTTGCCATAACTATGCTCCGCAATAAGATACAAGACTGTTATTTGGTACACAGGATCACACTAGGGAGGGGCATCTGCAGTTAAAACTTTTTTTTAAAAAGTAGGCGTGGTCACGCCTCTAATAAGTTTAATGTGCATATCTTCTAAATCGCTAATGCTATAATAACAAAATTCACTAGAAGCAAATGCTTTTAGCATTTCAATTGACGGTGTGAAAATAGTTGAAATCGGGTGGCAACTCCGCACACTCCCCATATAACGGTACTGTTAAAAACTACTAAACGCGCCATAAATCAAGCACTAAACACGCCAGAGACATTAAATTTTATCTCTGAGATGGTATAAATTGGCTTTATAGGAACCGCGTTCAAAATTAGTCAGTGGGCGTGGCACAGCCCACTTTTAGGTGAAAACCCATATCTTGAGATCTGCTCAATTGATTTCAACCAAACTCGGTGCATGACGTTCTTTTCATGTTTCTATGTCATGGTGCGAAAAGGGGCGAAATCGGACTACAACCACGCTTACTTCCCATGTAACACCATTTTCAATTCCATCTGATTCTTTCACTTTCCACTATGCAAATCAGGTAACAATGATTATATCGGGGTAAAACTTTGCGTGAATAATGCAATTAAAGTATGCCACCTTGCGGCCAAAAATTGTCTAAATCGAACCAAAACTGTTCAAACCCCTAAGTACTAAATATATGGACCCCATTGCCTATAGTCGATCTTCTACCGAAAATATCAGTCAATCCACAAAGAAATCTCAAACGAGTATACCATTTGACTTTACGAGAGTATAAAATGTTCGGTTACATCCGAACTTAGCCCTTCCTTACCTGTTTTTGCATATGTTTCTCTGTACAATGACCACTCAGTTTTTTGATTGTATGAGAAACGTTATATTAGCGGGCCAAAAATCATCTCCAAGTAGTTTTATATATATATCCGCGAATTTATTAAAAAACTATTCGAAATTAGTTGTTTTGTTGTCAAATTTAGTTATCCGTGAAATTAACTGAGAAGAGCACCCATAAAGTTTTTTTCTGTATCGTCATCTTGCGGTAAAATTGATGCCGTGGCATCGAATTCGAATGCCGAGCCGACATTTATACGAAAGATAAATAATAAATCTGTTAGCCTTATAGCACCGTAATGGTTAAGCGTTATTCGCCGTGACAATGACATTATGCTCACATAACGGCAATGACAAACGAACTTTGAACGGAAATTCATTTGAAAGTTCTGATTTGACTACAATTCGTTTTTACTTTCAAGAACAGACATTTAGATTATTTATATCATCAGAAGAAGAGGTTGAATTAAAGAAATTGTTGTTCTTCCGATATTTACAATAGCTTTCTTTATAATTTACTGTTGGGTCACAGAAGATAAAATGCTTTAAGTATTTCCTTCAATCTTTCAATTAATTTTTAATCTCTATGAAAATATTTTCTTTAGTAATTTTGATTTGCTAATATAACTTTTAGTTGTAAAAAAAATATAGTATCGGTCACAATATTATAACATACTTCAGGATAACTATTTTACTATATAAGCAACTTCATATCATTCTTCTTGCTCATCTATAAATAAAACTTTACATTCGGGTGGAGTGATAATATCATTACATTTAATTGAAATACCTTTTTAATTTTGATTATTTTCTTTAATGATGGCGGCAAATGACGCCATTGCTTTATGTTTTTGATATTATGAATCCCGCACTTAGCTATTGAGGGTTAGCGGAGAGTTAGAAGCATTGCCAGTACACTGCACAGTTATATACTAATTAGGGAGGTTTTGTTTCTCAGAAATGTCCTATGTACTACTTGATTGTACTATTCTTAACCTAACCACCGATAGTTTAAAAAATTCTTATTTTGAAATTATTGAACTCCCTTTAATAAGGGCAAAATACATTTATATATTATATATGTTTTCCTAACCAACACGTATCATAACGAAAAATATATTCAAAAACTCCTATACAAATATTATTTTAACAAGAGTTGCCACCTTTTTCAAAACAAAATTTTCATTTTCTTTCTATCGGATCTACTCGACCAAATTGGGTGAGGAATTTCATCCTGAGATGTTACGGTACGAAAATGGCGAAATCGGACTACAACCACTCCTACTTTCCATATAATACAAATTTCAATTTCAATACCATTTTTTTGGAACAAAACTTTACTCAAATAGTGCCACTAAGGTATACCTTTTGATGTCTATAAATTGTTAAAATCTGGCAATAACTGTTAAAGCCTCCATATCCATATACCGAAAATGTAGACCCCAGTGCCTATGGCTGGCTTTTATTGAAAATATCAGTCGATGTGTGAGATATATTTTAGAAATTTATTGCGAATCCTTGCCTGATAATAATAAGTCTGTATGTCGAAAATACTGGTTAACTTTAAACCGCAAATCTCGGCCAATATGTGAGTTATGTTAATGAAATTGAGAAACGTTGTTTTTCTAATAATATAACTATTATCTTTGTGCTTAAAATTAATAAAATCAGGGCAACCTCTTTCATTTGACTAGAGCAATATTGCATTCTCCGAAGAAAATGTTTAAATCAGATCACTATGGCATATAGCTGCCATATAAACTGAATGATCGGAGTCAAGTGCTGAAATTTATCGCGAATTATAATCTAAGGTAATTATGCAATCTCTAGGGAAATTGTTAAGATCGGTCCACTATAACACATAGCTGCCATACAAACTGACCGATCAAAACCGAGATAAAGATATTTTTATACTCTTTTATGCTGTAAAAAATGCACCTGTGAAGGGTTTATAGCTTTGGTGCAGCTGAAGTTAACGTTTTTAATGTTTAGAATAAAGTTTTGTCAACACCTGAATGTTTTTGCCCCGGCTTTAATCCTTGCAAGTTGCAGAGTATAAAATGTTCGGTTAGACCCGAACTTAACTCTTCCTTACTTGGCTTTTTTGTTTTGTGCTCTTCGCATCGATTTGCTTCCACGCATTTCTACTACTTCCAAACATTTCAATTATCCCGTTCGAGTTGTATCCACAATGCGCAAAAATATGTATAATATTATATAATAACGCCATTATTTGTCGAAACAACATTTCATTTGTAGTAAGTTTACTATGTTCGCTGTGGATGTTTAATTAACATTACCATACTTTCACATTTTCCACGGCATAATTAACCACAAATTTTGACTAAGTACGTTAGTACTCATCTACCATACATTCATATATAGCAGTAAAGCAAACATATTGTACAAACACAAATGCTGGTAACATTTGCTGAAACAAAACCGAAACAAAATTAAAGCTAACAAAAAGTTTAATATAAATCACAAATGCCGCGCTTCATTAAAATGCCTTTCGCCGCAATTGTGCGCTAATTTATGGCGAAACAGGCAGGCAATGGCAATCGCAATCGTGGTAGAGTGGAAATCAGCGGCACCAACTCATGGCAGGCACAAATAACGGCACTTCACAAACATGAAAACATGAAAACAACAATACAACAAAGCAGTTGTAACAATAATAAAAATTCATAAATTGTTTTCACAAGAATACTTTTTAAATGAGCATTTTATTCAGCGCTGACAACGCAGTTAAGCCTTCAAGAAGCCTCAGTTGGGAGGAGGGATGGCAAACGGCGTAAAGCGGTGGGGGTAGAAGTGCTTCTAGGCAGATATGGAATTTATGCATCTATAATTTAAATTTGTTGTTGGATATGTAAAAGTGCTTGCAGCTCCTACATGCGTAAGGCATTGTCTTCATATACTTATGTATCGTACAACGCAAATATGCATGCTACATATTACATACGGTATGTACATTATGTGTGTAGGAGCATGTGTGAGTATGCAAATATAAGCTGTTTGCCCCACATGAGGAGATGAGCCTTGGCGAATGTCAGCCATGAGGTGTCATGTCGTGTTGAGCCCGTGAAGCCAGCTGTCTACCGACTGTTGACAGCGTCTGACTGCCTAAATGTCGGTCAGGGCTGGCAACTGCACCACCACTTTTGCAGCATATCAGCTTTTCCATACGCATTCACGCTGGTTTTCGTGCGTACGCAATGCACATATAATGGGTCCCATTCCTCTTATGGTATTTGACATAATAGAACATATTAGCATTTCTATTAAAATATGTGTTTTGAAGTAGATTCAAATAGAATTAGCAAGTTGATTCAAATAGAGTTAACAACTTGTTAAGATTTGTCTTTGAATTTTTCATTTATGTTCCTTTTTAATTTCACATAAAAACTGTGTAAGCAAAAACCGTGATCTGGTGATCTTTCCGACCATTTTCGTAAACCTGGGGAGAACATTACTCAGAGAAGCTTATCTGCCAAACATACAACAGTGATAACTTGTGGAGTCTATTTATCTCCAAGAGGGCATATAAGTTTTCGATTGCCTATTTAATTTATTGCTTAAACAGTGCAAAGTACAAAAAGAGTGAATATTTTCTGGATTTTCAGAATATGCTTCTAGTATAGTTGCTGGAATTAACCAAAACCAAAACGGCCATGCGACGAAGTTTGTATAACTCTGATCTTCCAACACCTGCTTCTTCAAGTCATAATAAAAGCGTAGGTGATTGGTATTAACCTCTCTTTCTTGATCTACAGAAGTCGAATAATACTGATATATTCTAAAATCGACAGTTTGGTGAGTCACAGTGATTTACTATGTCTCTTTCTTCAAGTAGTGAATATAAATGATATAGATCATATCATAAAAATCTTAATTTGATCCAGATTATGGCTGATAAGTACAAGTATTTCAGCTTAATTCTTATATATTCTCATATTGCTTTATTAGGAAAACAAGAAAAATGTTAACTCCGGCTGCACCGACGCTATAATAACCTTTATAGGTGCATTTTTATAGCATGCAAGTATAAAGGTATAAAAAGATCTTGCTTAGTTTAAATCGGTTTTTAAGATTATCACATTTAGCGGACATGATATTTAGCGGATCTAAACAATATGTCCGAAGTTTATAGAAATGCTTTGCATAATAATCGATGCAAAGTTTCGTGCGGATTCCTTCTCAAATAAAAAAGTTGTACATTTTATAAGAACTTAAGTTTGATCAGTCAGTTTGTATGGCAGCTATATGCTATAGTTGTTCTATCTTTACAATTTCTTCGAAGGAATGCATTGGATAATATTCTATGATCAATTTTGTGGCGTTACCTTGTCAAATACAAAAGTGTTTCATACAAGGACTTGAGTTAGATGGGTAATTTTGCCGAAGTTATTTTCTATAGTTCTCCGAGATCGGCAGTTTTGACAAATCTAAGTGAAATTTCAGATCGCGTCTATTCGTGAAGACAATCAGACAGACGGACATGGCTAAATCGACTCATATTGTCACGCTGTTCATTTATATATTTAAGTATTTTATAGGGTATATGTTACAAACTTCGCGGCAAACTTAATATTCTCTGTTCAAGGTATAAAATTGCAAAGTGTCTATGGATAGCCGTTAATGAATTTCAGGGTGTAATTATTATATTACACTTGACACTTGACGTGCCGTGGTATCGTGTCCCGCTTTTAAAGTTATGATAAGACGACATTAGAGTGTGTTTATACAACAGTTTGAATCCTTAATTGTCGCGTACGTTGATACGCCAATTTTGTCAAGGTGCCACATGTCAACAGTAAGCTCACGTATGTGTATTATTTCTGTACATATGAATAATACATACCATTTTACTCTACAAGTGTAATATTTTTCGCATATGCAGAAATATTATTTTTTCGTTCAAATATATCTTTGCTGTCATAAATCATTTAAGCTTTCCCAGTTGCGGCTAATTCTTTTATTTATTTTCATTTTCCGTTTATAATCGGCGATTACAGCGACGATTGTTAAATTGCGGACACAATATGATGTCAAGTTAAGTTTTTCGTGGGCAATAATGCCGCATATCCACACAAATACATGAGTGTCTATATAATAATAAACCTCATGGTTTGATTGTTGTCACGTTTTATTTTATTTTATCGGCTACTAGCGCATTTGGGATTTGATCATTTAAAAATTTAGTTAATGTAAATTTTAATAAAAAATAATCATTTAAAACTATAAAATTTGCTATATTACACATATTCACCATGACTTGTCCAATAATACATAGTAAGAAATAGGCCTAGAAAAGTATAGAAAGCTTACAGGAATGATTATTGTAACTAAACTATCCCAAAAAGACGAAGATTGGGATAGTTATTAAAACCTGTTAAGGGTATAACAAAATTAATAATAAATGGTATGGAGAGTACGGCAGAAGTGTCTAGGCTTAGGAAAATAGTACCACAGTTGGTGGCATTGGTATAGCATTGGGTACCTTCAGAAGGCAGACCGCAGCTGGACGTTATCCAGTGAAGAGTCCTAAATCCTGCTGATGAATACTCACATCACTGGTAGGTCTGAAACCGATGTAGTTGAGTACAGACAATACAAAGGAATAGATATAGATTCTATTTCTGTAGATTTAGTATCAGAAAGTAATGTATATTGGGCGATAAGCAGTTTCAAGCATTCAAATCGCGGGACCTACGGTATATTCCCGGCTCAATTAGAGCAGTTCCAGAGCTATATAAAAGTCTGGTTAGTAACTATTCATAAACGGGCGCTACAGTTAAGCTATATGTAAGTCCAAAGGATTTCAGTCTTTCCTCATTCCCCTTAAAAACGTTAAAAATACTTATAGAATTACAAATAATAAGAAACAAATTACTCCCAGAATAGCAGTTTTACAACATGCGTATTCTAAGGGAAATCCACAGAAACAGCACTAAGCTAGATGATAGCAGAGATTGAAAAATCTCTGGAGGTCCTAGGAAACTAGGAAACGCTTTCAGTAATATCCAGCCTAACGTCATATTGAGCGCGCTTAAAGATCTGGGCATCTCTGAACCTATCGTGAAATTAATTGATCAAATGCTGATGAGCAGTAGGGTTGATAGAAACAATTTTTCTTTTATTTTTTGCCTAGCCTAAATGTCAAATTTGTAGAGTACAAAAAAATTAAATTTTTGAAAAACTTTTAAAGTAAAGTTTCGATTTAAATTTTTTATTTCGTAAAAAAATTTTGATAAGAGTTCTAGAAGCTGTGGAGAGTCCCCTTTCTGGCCAATTAAAAGTTATCAACTTAAAAATACTTTTTGTGGTCATTATTGGAGTTTAAAAAAAAAAGTCTTAAACGACAACATGCTTTCTGTAAGCGTTAAAATAAATTTTGAGTCAAAACTGTCAAATTTGATAGTTTTTATATAAATGTGAAGAGTTTAAAATTTTTTCCAAAAATTTTCTCTTTTTATAATCTACAAATTTATTATCAGGCTAGCAAAAAAAAATGTTTTTTTCGCTCCACCCCAATGAGCAGGTAAATAATTTCAACGCTTCAACGATGTGCAGATCTCTGTAAGAGGTACACTTCAAGGAGAAGAAATGGAGATTAACGCCTCGTATAACTCATTGGTGGTGGTCATTGTTATGGTGGTCAATAATGGAAGGCAAGTAAGGAAGAGCTAAGTTCGGGTGTAACCGAAGACTTCATACTCCTGCAACTTGCCAGGATCAATGCCAGGTGAACATAAGGTTTGCTAGAACAACGAAAATTAATATACATATATAGTATATGGTAGTGTGGGGAATTTGTGAACCAATTTCGGCATTGAACTATAGTATACACAATATTATACGTTCAGTAAATTTGTCTAACGTATCTTACTTATTTGCCGATATATGTGATATAAAGTCAGCCGGTAGTCGAAAAACTTTCTATTAGGTATATGGGGGCTAAAGAAATTGTTGACCCCATACAACCCATTTTTGACATAAAGGCATATTATTATCAGAAAGAATTATTTTCGAATTTCTGTAACATATCTTAACGATTGACCGATATTTTCGATAAAATGTTCGCAGTAGGAACTGGAGTCCACATATTCAATATATGGGGGTTGAATAGTTTTAGTTCGATTTAGAAAATTTTAGTTCGATTTCACCCATTTTTGCTCTAAAACATAGGAATGTCAAAATAATAAATACTACATTCTAATTTTGATCGAGGTCCTGAGATATGGGATTTCACCGAAATGGGGGTGGTGCCACACCCATTTTCCACTTTTAACCCCAGATTCTATAAAGTCTTCTTGCATCATCCTATGTGTAAAATTTCATGTCTCTGGCATAATTTTTTAATGATTTATCGCGCTTTTAGTAGCCTTTAACAAAACCGTCATATGGGGAGTGGGCGAAATGATCACCCGATTTCATCCATTTTTACAGTATCAGGGGAGTACAGGTGGTAGGTGCGGAGATTTGTATTGTTTTTGCTTTTGGGGATATGTACATAAACTTCTTAGAGGGCGAGGCTATACACATTTTCTCAAAGTTTTTAGCCCACAGGTCCTCCTTGCTACTGTGGTCCTCTGTGCCGAATTACAGTTTTATATCTTAATTTAGGGCTTATTTATGGATTTTTATAAATTTGAATTTAATGGCGTTTTGTGGGTGGTAAAGCCAGCATCAATTTTCATTAGGATATCTCAATGTTTACTCAAGTTACAGCTTGCACAGACAGACGGATAGACAGACATCCGCATTTCAAATCGCATTGTCACCCTGATCATACAAGTATATATTCATATACATATAATAATTCTATCTCGATTAGTTTAAGGTGATATAAACTATCGTTAGGTGAACAAAACTATTATACTCTGTAGCAACATGTTGCAAGAGTTTAAATATACGCGGTAAGGCGTACGGAAAGCATACAAAGTATAGCTAGTTTATGCGTCAGTGGAGCCTTTAGAATAACGCCAAGCCAGGGACTAGAAGTTATTTTACATTAAGTGTGCATAGGCTTCTTCTGTAAGCAGCTGGCTGCGAAGTCAGCTACTGCTCGTTCGTAATAAGGGGTATTTGCAGATAGTAAGCAAATTCCCGTTTGTACCCAATACCCCAGAACTCGAAATCCTGTAGAATTATACTTAAATTTGCATTACTTTTCAGAGAAGAGTGGGATAAGGGCGAAGTGGACAGAGACACACCTTTCAACAAAATTAGATATCATAATCGC
Source organism: Bactrocera oleae (assembly GCF_042242935.1). Taxonomy (NCBI): domain Eukaryota; kingdom Metazoa; phylum Arthropoda; class Insecta; order Diptera; family Tephritidae; genus Bactrocera; species Bactrocera oleae. Next base: position 25,872,770 of record NC_091537.1, on the reverse strand, counting down.
CTTCCGACTACAAGACCACTGCAGTGTCTTTCACACGGATATCACAACAATTAAAAAAGCCTTCCTGTTCTGACAAAGAGAGTGCTCACAACAAAAAATATATTTATATATACATATAGCTTAAAGTCTTTTAAGCTTTCATTGAAGATAGTGAAACCTGCAATGGGTTTCAGGACATAGTGACATTTCTGGTAACTGTGAAGCAGATGAACTAGCCAGAGCAGGCAGCACCCTATATTTAGTCAATCCCTAACTGGCTCAACATGCAGGCAAACGTGAGATGAATGGAATATGAGCCGTACATGCCGACTATTAAAATTCAAAAGGTATAACTTAAGAACTCTAGTAGAATATCTAATAGGTCACTGTCTAATTGAGAGACATGCCAACAGAATGGGAATACCATACCACGACTATTGTAGAAGCTGGCAAGAGGTAAAAGAAAAAGAGACTATAGAACATCTTCTATGCGATTGTAAGACTTTGTATAGAATAAGAATCACAACTATCGTTCGAGAGTTTCTTGACGTTGTACATATAAAACTTTTTGTATTGACGAACTTCATCAGAAGCAGATATTGGTTCAGACAGGACATAATAGAGTGAAGGGATTTTAGTCCCGTTGGTTTCACAGGGCCTCCTAAGGGCCTAGGCATCCCACGCACCTACCTACTTACTTAAACATATTCAGTTCTTCCTTTACCAATTTCTTAGCCTTTACACTTTAATATTTGCCCCCTTTACATCATTATACATTCCGATAATCGGAAATTCGAATATATGTTCATGGATTGTTTATAAAATTTGTACTAAATGTTCAAATATATTCCAAGTCCACATGAAAAGTAGGAGTGGTTTACCTCGCATATTATATAAAAAGCTGGCATTGTATAATATTTAAGACTTACTAACGAATTGAGTTAGTTAGACATATTTTAAAAAACACCAATTACAAACAACGACGGAATAGTGACCCTTTACTTTGTGGATCTTTCAGCTAGGTTTATTTAATATGCATATCGTCGACAACATCGTAGCCAACAGACACCATCTGACAGGAATACTCATCGTCTGGAGCCGCACTTTATTGTGCACGCCGCAGTGAGAAATCGTCAATATGTAACAACAACCAATGAGTTCGAATGGACTGGTTGAATCTTTCGTTAATTTGGTCTGCAGACTTTAGTGAGCGAAATTGCCGCATTTGAAGAGATTCGTAATGAACCTTCTTCAGTAGCAATAACGATAATTTCTAGAAATAAGAGACAAAAGGTTTGGCGGTTTTCTTTGTATAGCCTCATTGTAGCTATAAAATATTATTACTTCCGATTAAGCATATATATTTATTGCGAGCCTTAAATAACTAATCAATCGGTGTTGAAGCTTTTCAACACATAAAAAGAATTTAAAAATAAAATACACAAATATTTATACAATCAACCATTAGGCGATATTTTGACCAAAATTGGAGGCTATCTAAAGAGTTTATTGAGATATTAAGAAATAAGTAACATCACATATGTAAATCAAAATAAAATCTTAATATTAAATATTCATAATTTTGCTTGATTTCTTACAGAAAACGCAATTTGTAACCTGAGCTGATATATGCGAGAGGAGTTACGAATTTCGGGCAATTATCAAGAAGTTATTGCTCGAGTGAAATTTTAGTTGAATATGTAGAGTAGGAATCTGGTAGTCATGAGTAATAACACAGTGTGTTGTGGTCATAAATTCGTGTCACTTACGAAAGTGCAAAAACACCGGCAGCAAGGAAACGGCGCCAATACATATACAGGTGTGAGCATATATATAGTAAGTATATATTTGTTTGCACGTATACACACACACACATGCAACTCGTAGCAAATATGATGACTCGACTGCATGTGGAAACAAGAACGATTGCACCTTATACATACCCCCTGCCTGCCGGGAACGAAAGGTCCACTGAAGCACGTTTGTGGGTAGGCATGGGTTGTGCGAGTATGCATTTGCCGAATTGTATGCAATGCAATGTGATCTGAAGCCACCAACGAATTGTGGTGCCTGTCACAGTCATACTCTTTGTTTGAGCGCTGAAATTTATGCGAATGCTGAAAGCCCAAGGATGAAAAAAAAAGAAAATAGCAGTGAAGGCAGTGAAACAAAACATCGGTGCATCGATGCATTTAAGGCGGTTGAATGTCTTTATGCATCATTCCTGTTCGTTCTGTATTGCCAGCGCGGCTATACACGATTCAATATGAATACTCCCCCCCCACTCACTGCTGGGAAGCAGAAGAGGAATTATACAACCTTATACTTTTCAGAAAAATATCAATTGAATACCAATTCTAGAACGATTTTCTAAGTTTTTATAACAGACCTATGTTTTTGCTTTGTAAGCAAACTAGAAATGATGTTCCTCTATTTTTTGAACCGATATAACTTGTCTGGTGTATGGTTGATATTTGAGAATTGTCTTCTTAAAAAATACCTCAGAAATTGCAGTTGACTATTTTGAAAAGGTACAGTTGGCTAACTAGTCGTGTTTCTGCTTAATACCAGTATGCCGATTCTGGTTGATCTCGTTGATTCGACTGCCTGGTATGCATTCAATCAAATACAACCCGCGGCAGTTGCACTTCATTCAACCGTTTATTTTAAGTTAACGATTTTTGTTTCTTGGTTTTCGAAATTCATTTTTCAGCGCGCTTTCCAACGGAAAACTTCACAATTAGTATTTCTCCCCTTCTACCAACTTACTCTGCGCTATAAAAACTCTTTTATTTATCGCATATGCATTTATTGTTTACACACACGAGTATGTATATGTGAGTGCAAGAGGCTAAAATTTTAATACGGTGCGCCATTGTGCGTGGAAATGAATTGTGAATTGAATGAAAGCTTGACAATGGAGCAGCTGCTGATGCAAAGCTGGAGATCAAACCAATAATGTAGTGTTTTCAAAGCTGTAGAGTGCTTCGAAATCTCTTCAATATTGTATAAACATTCTATAAAAATCGCAGTTTTCGCAAATCTTGTTTTATTTCGTGGCTTTGTTGATATGGATACATGTGCAATATGCACATAGATTGGATATACTCGTGGATTGTAGTTGGTGTTTTGTTGTTTCATCCTATGGTTTCGACGCGTTAAAATATAAAACAATTTTGATCAATACATTTAAAATTTTTAATACACACTGTTTAGGTAACCAATAAATGAAAAAAACTTTGCTTTTGAATTATCATTATACATAAATAAATGTAGGAGATTTATAGGCACGGGCAGGTGTAGGCTAGGAATAAGTGTTCCTAAAATTTCGTCAGTCTATACTTCCCATTAACTCTAAATCGGTCAAAAATAACCTTTGGAGAGCAATAAATAAGAATGTTTGAGAACAGAAAATGGAAAATTAAATTTCTAACTAAACAAGTAAGGAAGGACTAAGTTCGGATGTAACCGAACATTTTATACTCTCGCAAAGTCAAATGGTATACTCGTTTGAGATTTCTTTGTGGATTGACTGATATTTTCGGTAGAAGGTCAACTATAGGCACTGGGGTCCACATATTTAGTACTTAGGGGTTTGAACTGTTTTGGTTTGATTTAGACAATTTTTGGCCGCAAGGTGGCATACTTTAATTGCATTATTCGCGCAAAGTTTTACCCCGATATAATCATTGTTACCTGATTTGCATAGTGGAAAGTGAAAGAATCAGATGGAATTGAAAATGGTGTTACATGGGAAGTAAGCGTGGTTGTAGTCCGATTTTCGCACTATGACATAGAAACATGAAAAGAACGTTATGCACCGAATTTGGTTGAAATCGGTTGAGCAGATCTCAAGATATGGGTTTTCACCTAAAATTAGGCCATCTCAGAGATAAAATTTAATGTCTCTGGCGTGTTTAGTGCTTGATTTATCGCGCTTTTAGTAGTTTTTAACAGTACCGTTATATGGGGAGTGGGCGTAGTTGCCACCCGATTTCAACTATTTTCACACCGTCAATAGAAGTGCTAAAACCATTTGCTTCTAGTGAATTTTGTTATTATAGCATTAGCGGTTTAGGAGATATGCTCATTAAATCTATTAGAGGCGGGACCACGCCTACTTTTTTAAAAAAATTTTATTTGCAGATGACCCTCCCTAATATGATCCTGTGTACCAAATAACAGTCTTGTATCTTATTGCGGAGCTTAGTTATGGCAAGTTATTTGTTTTTGATTAATGGCGTTTTGTGGGCGTGGCAGTGGTCCGATTACGCCCATCTGCAATACCAACCGTCTCACGGTACCAAGAAACATGTCTACCAAGTTTCATAAAGATATCTAAATTTTTACTCAAGTTAGAGCTTGCACGGACGGACAGACGGACGGACGGACAGACAGTCACCCGGATTTCAACTCGTCTCTTCATCCTGATCATTTATATATATATAACCCTATATCTAACTCGATTAGTTTTAGGTGATACAAACAACCGTTAGGTGAACAAAACTATTATACTCTGTAGCAACAGGTTGCGAGAGTATAAAAAGCGAACTATTATTGGTTATGTTCAAAGTAACAAGTCAGTGACCGAACCTGATGAATTTTAATATGTAATATTAATATTATTAAATATTTCACCTTACTTATTCGATAACTAATTATATACATTAAAGGAAATCAAACATATTTATTTCCAAACAAATAAGGAAGAGCTAAGTTCGGGTGCAACCGAAAATTTTATACTCTCGCAATTTGCATGCTCAAAGCCGAGTAAGATTTTCAGGTATTGGCAAAACTTTATCTTAAATAATATTACATAAAACTTCAACATTTATAATTTGAAGAAACCGAGTGGATTACAATAAAATTTTCGTTTTATGAAAATAAATATTTATTTATCCGTCTACATTAATGGTGTCATAAAAACACGGCTAACCCCAGTAAGCAATGAATACAGCTGGAAATTGTATCGTACTTCGGGGGCATGTATATCGATATAAAAAAGAAATTTCGATAATTGGACTCTCTAAACCCGCGAATTTTAAACTTAAAAGTTCTTGTTATTTTTTGAACACCCTTGTGGGCGTGAAAACAGCCCGATTCCACCCAATTGTAATGCCAATCTCCTTTATTTATTTATATAATTAACCTTAATTTTTGAGATATCGATCTGAAATTTAGCACACGTCTTTTTCTCCCTAAGAAACTGTTCATTTTTAGAAATCGGCCATATCGTGCCACTGTAGCATAAATATATGTAGCTGCCATACAAACAGACCAATCAGAATTAAGATCTTATTATACCCTTTCAATATAATATATAGAGGTATAAAAGAAATGCTCCGGTAAAGGTATTATAGCTCCAGTGCAGCTGAAGTTGAGATTTTTTCTTATTTGAACTAAAATATAGTATAGCATTATTAGTTTTTAGTGACCTGAAGCAAATGAAGAGAGAGTTATTCTAGTGTATCGCCAATTCGAATACTGTAAATTTACTCACGTATCAAGTATAGAATTTACAATCAAGTAAGCAAGTATTTAGTTGATTAAAAGCCACAATGCATGGCAAATTAACTCACTACCGTTGTTTGAAAACTTTTCACTTTGCAACTAGCCGTGGAATTATAGCACATGAACTATGAAGTTTGTGCAAGCTTCATACATTGTTTAGATTCCACTGACTGATTTGTTGTCAGACATGTTGTAACTATATTATTAAGTAAATATGTATAGTTATTAGACTTATATCAAACAGGCAGTACTTTGCAGTATGAAGTACGGATAGTGTACTAAGTTCCGGTATGTGCTCCTTTCCACCACAACAACAGCCGTATTAAATATTGTAATGCACTTAGGAAGTGCCAACTCGTAAATGATATATAATTGTATAACTCTTTGTATTTATATATATATATATATATTTTTATTTTTATATATTATTATATTTATATATATATATTAAAAATTAAAAAAAAACTTTGCTTTTGAATTATCATTATACATAAATAAATGTAGGAGATTTATAGGACGGGCAGGTGTAGGCTAGGAATAAGTGTTCCTAAAATCTCGTCAGTATATAGTTCCCATTAACATTTATAGCTATTATATATAACTTTAAGTATATATATTTATATTTTTATATATTATTATATTTATATATATATATATAATTCTACGAACTAATAAAAAAAGATAAAAATACAGTTGACTAGCTCACGCGGCTGTGTCTTTTCATTCACGTTACAGTAGGGCTTACGTAAGACCCGAATTTTAATTTCATTTAAGGACTGTCGAATCGAAAGAATATCACAAAATTATTTGAAAAGTATTTTTTGGTGCTACAATAAAAACAGAAAGCAATTTTTCCCATATATATGGTCATGGATGGCATTTTCTTAAAGCAAAATATCTTCGAAATATTCTCTGAAAATTCTAAGTAAATCCATTAAATATTCTTCGAATTATTCGATTATTGGCAAATCTCTCTTGAGCACTCTGGAACGTTCGTGTAAAACAAGAAATAACAATGTACCTATTTTAAGCTGGAGACCACTGATCCTTTTTTTTTTGAAAATGTGCAAAACTAGTGCCTGATAGAAGTATTTTTGTTTTTATACTCTCGCAACATGTTGCTACAGAGTATAATAGTTTTGTTCACCTAACGATTGTTTGTATCACCGCAAACTAATCAAGTTAGATATAGAGTTATATATATATAAATGATCAGGATGAAAAGACGAGTTGAAATCCGGGTGACTGTCTGTCTGTCCGTCCCTCTGTCCGTCTGTCTGTGCAAGCTGTAACTTGATCAAAAATGGAGATATCTTTATGAAACTTGGTACAAATATCTCCTGATACCGTAAGACGGTTTGTGTTGCAGATGGGCGTAATCGGACCACTGCCACGCCCACAAGCGCCATTGATCAAAAACAAATAAATTGCCATAACTTAGCACCACAATAATATACAAGACTGATATTTAGTATGCAGGATCACATTTTTTTAAAAAGTGGGCGAGGTCTCCTATTAATGGGGTTTAATGTGCATATCTCCTAAATAGCCAAAGCTGTATTAACAAAATTCACTGAAAACAAATGTTTTTAGCATCTCTATCGCCAGTGTACACTGGGGTGAAATTGAGTGATAACCCCGCTAACTTTCCATATAACGGTACTGTTAGAAACTACTAAAAGCGCGATAAATCAAGCACTAAATTCGCCAGAGACATTAAATTTTATCTCTGGGATGGTATGAGATGACTGTATATATAAAATAAATAAATGAAACTCTCGATAATAGTATGGTTTTGTGTCAAAAATGGGTTGAATCGGATCAATACTTTAATATACAATTTTGCCAACACCTGAAGCTATTTCTCTGGAGTTGATCCTTGCAAGTTGGAAGAGGATGAAATGTTCGGTTACACCCGAACTCATAACTTTCTTAACTGTTAGTTAGGACCTCTGCGAATGGCAGGCACCTTGCCGTGGTGCAGGGGCTTAAGTCGCAATTAAAAGGCTGTATTATAACGGAGCCTTCCCAACACCGGGCCGCATTGGGAAGTAACGGTGGCCTTACCGCGTCAAGGGCTCTGGCGCGACGGACTCTCTGTTCCCCTATACAAAAGCTGACCCGACTGCTCGCCCTGTCGAGCCAAGGGTCGTAAGAACAAGATGAGTAAAATAAAAACAAAAACCACAACAACTACAACTACTGGAACCCGGCAATAACAACAGCAAAAGACCTTGGACAACGGTAACAACAAGAGCAGCGGTGCAGGTAAGGGCGATTAAGGGGCTAAACGTAAGTTCAGCATGACGGTATTCCTCCCCAGATGCGCAGGAAAGTCTTACGAGTTTGCTCTAGGACTCATCCGCAACCAAAACGATGGCCTCGACACATCGGCCTGGCGGGTGACCAATAGCATAGCTGGGGATTCAGGGTGGAGGCTCAACCTCTGCATTGATGACGAATCATACAAATTCGTCAGGAGGGTGAACTTCCGCCTGAACTACAGGTTCAGCTCGGTGGTCCTGAGGCCATTCAAGCCAAAAACGATCACCGAGGGTGATGCGGGATAAAATGCAGGTGGATGAGGTTGCGATTCAACCCTGCGCAAGGACGTCGAAGCAGGCGGCAACTGCTGAGACAACGGCGAAGGTCCCTTCCGAGAAGACGGGCGAGCAAGGAGGGGCGCTACCCTCGACTCAGGAGCTTTTGGAGGGGCTCACAAACCTGGCGGGAGACATCGCGGAGGACGGTGAGCATGAGGACCAATTCCTCATGGAGCCGATCCTGTAGTGGGGCCGCGCTTAGAAGTTGCCCAGGTGAACCTGCACCCCGCGGCGTCGGCATCGGCGGTTATCGCGAGCAGGTTCATGATGGATGGACTGGGCTTACTACTGATCCAGGAGCCATGGGTCAATAAAGGAGAGGTCAGGAGCCTCAAAACGGAGTCAAATAAGGTAATCTGGGATCTCTCAAGTGAGAGACCTAGAACCTGCATAGTACTTAGGAACGGTATTGACTTCTTCTGTATTTCAGAGTTCCTAACTCAGGACCTGGTCGCTGTGCAAGCAAGGAACGACGAAGGAGCGACTTCGTCGTGGCAGCGGCCTATTTTCCGGGGGAGACTCCGACAGCACCCCCAGAGGCAGTCGGCAACCTGGTGGAGTATTGCAGGCGGAATAAGCTGCCCCTCATCATGGGTTGCGACGCGAATGCCCACCACACCGAATGGGGCAGCACGGACTGTAACACACGGGGTGAGTCTCTTATTGAGTTTATGGTCAGTAAGAATTGAAGTAAAGCAATCGTGGGGTGTGAACCCACCTTTGTAACTAGCGTTAAAAGGGAGGTGCTTGACATCACTCTCAGTAGCGAGTCTGAGACAGGGCTGATCTCACAATGGAGGGTGTCATCGGAACCCTCCATGTCGGATCACCGTATCATAAGGTTCGCACTGGGGATGGGGGCCAGGCAACTCCCTCCCAAGCGCATCCCTAGAAACATGGACTGAGCCGCTTTTAGGGATTCGCTTTCAACAAATGTTAGCAGTAGGGTGCAGCTGGATAGGAGTGCGTCGGCTTCTGGATTGGAGAGCAGACTGTCTGCCATAAACCCATCCATTATAGAGGCATATCACAGCAGCTGTCCCCTAAAGACAACCACCAAGAGCCGTAACTGCTCTTGATGGTCTAGCAAGCTCTCAGTGCTAAGGAAAACGGTGCGCAAGCTATTCAATAAGGCTAAGCGCACCGGTAACTGGGAGGATTACAAATGCAGCCTATCTGCTTATAATAAGAAGATTAGGACTGCAAAGCAGAAGAGCTTCAGGAAGTTCTGTGAAAGCGTCTCCTCAACCCCAGAGGCAGCTAGGCTGCATAAGGCTCTGGCTAGGGGTAAGACGGACACAGTACTAGTGATCAAAAGATCTGATGGGACCTATACGTCCAGCGCAGAAGAAAGAGCCACGGCTCTTCTACTCGCGCATTTCCTGGAGACGATTCAAGAAGACCATATCCGACCTATGGTCGAAAGCAGGCCATCACGCTTGGACTGGGTAGTCGCAAAACAGCTCTTCACTGCAGACTCCATCAAGTGGGTTTTGGCCTCCTTTGAAAAATATAAGTCCCCGGGTGCGGATGGTATCCTTCCAGCTTTTCTGCAACAGGGGGAGCAGGTGCTACTGCCCCACCTTGTTCGGCTGATGAGGGATAGCCTTGCGCTGGCATATATCCCAGAACCATGGCGCACTGTAAGGGTGATCTTCATACCCAAAGTAGGTAGGAAGGACTACTCATTGGCGAAATCTTTTAGGCCAATCAGTCCTTATTTCTTCCTACTTAAGAGTATGGAAAAGATCATAGACCACGAAATACGATCGAAGGTGCTGAAGGCTTCACCGCTTCATGCGAAGCAACATGCCTACAGAGCAGGCAGATCAACAAACACTGCTCTGTACCAGCTAACCTCAGAGATCCAGAATTTGTTAGATGGGGGCGAGGTGATGTTATGTGCCTTCCTTGACATCGAAGGTGCCTTTCACAATACGTCTCATGAAAGCGTGTCAAGGGCACTGGAGAAAAGGAGTGTGGCAGCACCAGTGCGCAGATGGATTGAAGCCGTACTGCGCACTAGGGTAGCGGAAACCGCAGTAGGTGACACTAAAATTCGTCTGGGCACAACAAAAGGATGTCCACAGGGTGGAGTGCTATCCCCCCTACTTTGGAGCCTAGTTGTAGACGATCTCCTTGAGCGGCTAACTAGCAATGGAATCCGCTGTCAAGGATATGCGGATGACATTGTTATCTTAGCTAGAGGAAAATTCGAAGACACACTCTGCGATATCGTACAGAGGGGACTGGGACTGGCAAAGGGATGGTGTAGCGGGGTTGGCTTAAACATCAACCCCTCCAAAACTGCAATAATTCCCTTCACCAGACGGAGGTCACTGCCAGGCCTCAGAAGCATATCCCTTGACGGCAGAGTGGTGGAGATGGCCAACACAGTCAAATATCTGGGCCTCACGCTGGATTCCACACTACGATGGAAGCAGCACGTGGACCAGACCTTAACCAAAGCCACAAAAGTAATCATGGTGTGCAACCGACTTGCTGGGAAATCCTGGGGGTGCTCCCCAAGGACAATCAGATGGATGTACACCATGATTGTGAGACCGATTATCACGTATGGAGCGGTATCGTGGGTTGCTAAAGCAATGCAGACTTCGGTAGGACTCAAACTATCGAAGCTGCAAAGACTTGCCTGCATTTGCGCGTCGGGAGCAATGCGAACGTGTCCGACCGCTGCACTGGAAGTCATGCTGGAACTTTCACCGCTACATCTGGTAATCAAACAGACAGCCAAACGAACTCTACTCCAAATGACATCAGAGGGAGTTGGCAAAGGGAAGGTAATCTCATTCCAGCAGATGAAAGCGCTAAGTGAGGAAATACCACTAGCCCTTCTTCCAAGGGACAGCATTACCAAAGTAGTAAACTTCAACAGGAAGTTTAAAGTCACCCTTGGCAGCAAGTCTGAATGGAATAATTCATCACTAGACCTGCTGCTACGGGAAAGTACTATCAAGTGGTACACCGACGGGTCAAAAACAGAGGAGGGGATTGGTGCAGGGGTCGCTGGGCCAAGCACCAAACTCTCCATTCCCATGGGAAACTTCCCGAGCAGCTTCCAAGCCGAGGTCTATGCTATAAGTCGGTGTGTAGGGATAAACCTCCAACGCAACTATCGCAATAAAAGTATTGCTATACTTAGCGATAGTCAGGCGGCACTAAGAGTGATCTCTGCCAATGAGGTCAGATCTCTTCTAGTGCTGGAGTGTATAGATTGACTGAACAGCCTATCAGAACACAACCGAGTGCACCTTATTTGGGTACCTGGCCACAGGGGTATAGCCGGAAACGAACTGGCTGACGTGTTGGCCCGCTCTGCGGCCTCCACAAAAATGATAGGACCGGAACCATTCATAGCGGTTGGTCCACATACACATACAATCAAAAAGGAAAGAGTAGGTAGGGAGACCCATTGGCAACAACTTCAGGGCATGCACCATGCCAGACTGCTAATGGGGGGTTACGACCACAAACGGTTCAAAACCATAATTAATCTCCCAAGGAACAAATTCCGGCTACTTGTCGCTTTCTACACCGGCCACTGCAGGCTTAAGAAGCACCTCTTCAACATGGGCATAGCTTCTTCTGCAAATTGCCGGTTCTGCGACATAGAGCCGAAAACACCTGAACATCTGCTGATGAACTGCACAGCAGTCTGCAGACGCAGAATCAAGGCCCTGGGATCCATGTTTCCACACAGGGATTGTATCGCCTCACTAGCACCCAGCAGAATTTTGGAATTTATCAACATGCTGGGCCTAGATGATACGATATGACTTAGGCAAGGGCACAATAGACCATAGGTCGCGGTGCATACCTCGAAATTAATCTATCTATCTAACTGTTAGTTTTGAGCTTTTCACGCGATCTCTGGGATGGGAACTTTATCAAAGTGTCTAAGGTACAGAAACGTGGTTGCGTTAACTCCGCGGAAAGATTTTTCTAAATATGTGGCCAGTTTATCCCTAAATCACAGAATAGGACAATTACTAAAATGTTATGTATGTACATATAAAAAAATATCTGTACGTCATGGAAATTTTTTGATCGCAAATTTGTAATCGTGACACCTCAAATAACCCCACATCAATCGCAAATTTTTCCTTCAGATTTGTTGAGAAATAATATTAAAGGATTGAAATAATTAACATACTCGCATGGGAATGGGGAAAGGTGTGGATTGGGCACAACCAAAGAATTTACTTTTGATTTTTTCAGAAATCAGGTTCAGTGTCAAACGTTCCAGCCACTGTTTGCCCGTATTCTCACCAATTATCGGATAAGAAAAGAAATTGTTGAAAATTCATAACATACTGGCTCCAATGATGTGGAAATGTTGAACGCCTAAATCCAAATTCTTACATAGTCAATACCGACAGAAATGACACACCCTGTACATATTTAATTACCGATTTATACTATTTGAGAATGCTTTGAACATCAGCAATATACAGTTGTCACAGTATTTGCAACACAAGAACACATGTTAGGCAACTATAATTTCCTTAAAGTTGTACTCTATTGCATTCACCATATGCAAGTGTTTTATACATTAATGGAATTATACAAATCATTGTATATCTAACTGATATATTTATATTAGTATGTAAGGAGGTACGAAATTAAAATATATGCCTTTCGTTTTCAGATTATTTAATGTTTTTGAAACCACTCACCAGCCGTCAGCTTTGTTACAATGGCAATTAAGCCTATTCTCCCATCCATTGATTTGTATATATATTTGTTTGCCCTCTAGTTACTTTTAGTTTTCTACGCCCCTTGCTACCAGAAACTCGAATTACGTCCCGTTCTACCTTTCTATTTTACTCATTTTATTCTGTTGTACAATTTTATTACTCACACTTGTGCTAAATCGAATTTACGTTTACTCAACGCTCATTGGATTCACGAACCAGTAAGGACACACTCGCTATATTACCTCAGATTCGCACACATGTTTGAGTGTTGTACTACAAGCACTCACCCACTTATCTACATACATACATATGTACGAATGTGTTTACGTACCAGTGTTGTAAGTGAATCTAAGGTAATAGCCTGTCTGAAATGTGATAGAGATGGGTAAACTGGAAAATCGCGATACAACTCTGGCATTATCAACTGCAGGTCGATTTACCTTTATTCACTTTTATTACAGATCGAACGCGACAAAATGCTAAATCGGAAAAATGGCCATAAGAGATGTGGCACGTGTGAAGTGTGGGTGGTGTATGGTTGCTGTTGGTAGTGGAGCAGCGGTATTCCTTGTTATGCAAATATTTTATTTTACTACAGTGTATTGTTACATTTATATCAAGTAAAACATATACCTATTCACATTGCATATGTACACATTGTACACGGATATGCAATATGGTGCTTGCAGTGTTAGTAGAGTTAATAAAATACGCAGAATAGCTATTATATTTTTTGAAACAGTTCGTTATTGTTGAATTTTTGTGATTTTGTTTATTTTTTATTTTTTATATATATATATATATATATAATTTACAATGTAAGAAATAATCGTTAAAAACAATAGTGTAGAACTTAAGAGATAGCCACGTACGAGTGCAACGGAATTTTATTTGTTTGCGTAATTTGTAGGAATTAAAGCTACTCCTATATCATACTAAAGTTGGAAGAACGTGTTGGCGCCAATATTATTAATTTTTGTTGTTGTTCTACTTGTACTTTGCTAACACAGGGTAGTTCAGAGAGGACATAATAGGGTGGGGGATTCCTATTCCAGTGGTTTTCCTCCGAAAGCCCTATGTGCGTTATAAATCCACGCTAACTACCTATATACTTATACTAAGCTAAACGAGATATTATTTTTAATGTTAGATCAATCATTCTACCAAACTTAGCTAGTATTTTCCAAGCGGAAGTACTAGGCATATGGTAGGCCTGTGGAGTTCTACTGAATAACTACAGGAGGATTCAGAAAGCTACCGAAAACACAGATAGCCAGGCGGCAATGCTAGTATTGTTGTAGGGAGACTTTAAGCTCACTGGGACGTACACTAAAAACTCAGATATAAAACCTTTTCAGCTAAGAACGATCAAGAGGGAGCTTATGCACAGTTTGAACAAATAGCTCAGAACATATAAAAAAGCAGATAGTGTATCAAAATGGCACTAGTTGAGCTCGAATGGCCTGCACTCTTATCTACCTACATACCTAGATAAATCCAGATGAAAGGATAATACAAATTTTGATTTTAGATAAAATCACGTAAATTTCAATATTTTTAGGAAAATATAACTGAAATATAGGTTGATTTGGGCCATTCTAGATGAGAGTTGCCACATGTCGGAATATATACCATACTTTCACAATGTGTTCCACAAACATACATACGCATGTAATATAATATTTTGTTTAAGTATAGTAAAAGGAAAGTAAATATATCAAGAGTTAAGTATATGGTAAATTTAGCTACGTAACTTTAATTTGATTAGCAATGATGTGAAAGCTATCATCTTTCTTATTAAATGTTATTTCTTTGGCATTATTCAGAATAAAAATCAGATAACTAATTAACTAGTACTTGTAGTTTATGGCATATACACGTTTTCCTATTAGGTCTCGTATCCATTTTATGTATAACAAAATCGAGTTGTCGCCCGCCCCTAACAGGTTTAATGTACAATACATACTTCACAAACTTCAAGAGCAAGTCAGTCACACTTGCTGAGAACAAGTCTTTATAGCGCTAGGGTAAAATCGGATTATAACCGCACCTACTTTGCATATATCAAAATTTTAAACTCTTTCTGATCCTTTTACTTTATAGTATATACTTAAATCAAAATGTAATGCATTTATCAGAATAAAACTTTCCCGAAATAGTGCCTTTGAGTATGCCATCTTAGGTCTAAAAATTGTCGGACCATAACTTTTCAAACACCCATATACTGAATATGTGGTAAACAGTGCCTATGCCCTTTTCTGGTAATAATGTGGGCAGACGCCAAAAATTAATAAAATCTGGTCAATATTACCCATAGCACTTATATACCTAGATAGAGTGGAATAGAGGTATGCACCGCGACTTATGGTCTATTGTGCCCTCCCCTAAGTCACAACGACTTATCTAGCCCCACCTCATTGACAAACTCCAATATACTGCTAGGTGCTAGTGAAGCGATGCGAACCCTGTTTGCGTCTGCAGACTGCTGTAAAGTCCACTAGCAGGTGTTCTGGCAGTTTGCAGAAGATGCTAAACCCATGTTGTATGCATGCTTCTTGATCCTGCAATGGCCAGTGTAGAACGCGACAACCAGCCGGAATTTGTTTCTCGGGAGAACTTATATACCTAACATACGAATTTCAAGCTTTTGGTAGGCCTTAGACCTTATAAGTCGGTCAATGTGTTAGGTATCTTAGCAAAATTAAGGGAACATATATCATAAGATATACTATAGTTTAATGCCGAAAATGTGTTAAATCGGTCCACGAAATACTCCAGCTCTCATCTCATATACTACGTATAATGATTTTCGTCATTTTAGCAGGCTGAATGAAGAATATGTCGGTCAGTGTTTGAGTTATATTCAGAGGATGCGTTTAAATATGTTCTCCAGTATACTTGAATAATGTCAAAAGGTATAATATGTTAAGTTTCCTCTTGGGTTAAGTTTTTATCACATTTAAATTAATAAGATTGATTTTAGTATAAATATATCGGAGCTGAGGCAAAATGTCGTACTAAAACTAAGTGAGTCTATCACCTATAATATAGGTACAAAATATGATTGTAATTCATTCTAGCTTTTGGTGAATACTGTAAATTGAATTCTTACGCAAAATTTTTTAATATAAAGTTTTGCCAACACCTGGAGTCCACTTTCTTGGTACAAAAGTTTTTCAAAATCCTATAACTTACACAATCTTATATTGAGGTTCGATGTCCATTTTCTTGAAAATTAAGCACTGCAGATGGCGGAAGTATAAAATCTTCGGTTACATCCGAACTTAGCCCTCCCTACTTCCTTGTGTATGCAAATTTATAAACACATACCACACATTATGCAACATAAAACTGAACACTGCTCTTGTGTAAATTTTTACGCGACTTTGAAACGGTATTGCATTTTACGACCGATTGTACATGCGGATAATAACTTTATTTTTCACTTTTTATTGTCAAGCATAGACTTTAATTTGCGTCTGTAACTGCTTCCGCTGTAAAAAAGTTAGGTGCCGAAAATTAACACCCTTCTGAAGGTCCCAAGGAAGGAAAAGTGTTGAGCTAAATAAACAAACAAAACAACTATGCTTGTAGTCGCAGATTATCTGTACTCACAGGCGGTAAAGTCTTTTCGTTTGGTGTTTAGTACGAGCTTGAAAGTCGCCTGAAAGTTGACAGTTATTGCTTTCGGCTCCTTTATGCGCCTTGATCGCCTGCAACGGCTCTGGAGCAATTTCATTTTACTGGGTTTAGTTTATTTTTTACTGCATTGACTAGATGACAGCAGCTTGGAGAAAACGTTAAATATATGCGCACCAAATGCCCATGGTTGCATGAATTCAAGCAAGTATGTAGGTATTTATATGTAAGTACATACATATGTATATATAATTGCATGAGTTTGTGTGTTTTGCCGGGTGGCAATGACAGTTATTGTTTGTTAAACTCAGAAAGTTCCATTGACATATTTTTATAGTCCAAATCATCGCTATCACTTTGGTGCATGTAAATATATGTATATATATACACATAGTGTAGTTCCGCAATCCAACTTTTTTTCAGGACACGTTCGAATAATTGCCGTAGTCTTTAAAATTTCCTTATGAAAATTTTTAAGGGTATTTTTTATGCAAGTGGATTTCAAGAAAAAAAAAAATTTAATATTAAAATCCTATGGCTAAGAGGTTAGTTTTATTATGAAGATAAGGGTTTGCCATTATGTTTTAAATAATATCAGGAAAGTGACCACCGCTTCTGGCTCGGATAAATTCCAGCCCAACTTCGACCACGTTTTGCAGCAATTGGACATTTATGTCAGCAATAACGCGCCAATTCGACAATCGTCTTGGCCTTGGATAATATGCTTAAGACCCACAACAGGAGATAGGGCGCTCACTAAAAATGTCCTTTAATAAATTGATTTTTGCCTTGATAGAATGGCATTTAGCGCCGTTTTGTTGGACTCAAAGGTCGTTCACATCAGTAGCCTTTAATTCAGGCAGGAAAAAGTTATGACTCTATAGCTCAATGGCCGACTTAATTTTTGAAGAAATATGGATCACCAAACAATCACTTTTTTAGGATATAACGGCGTCTCAAGAATGGCTTGAGGATTATCATCACTCTAAATGTGACAATTTGGTTTAATAACGTACACAATAAACCAAAAGTGAGCTTCATCGCTGAACAAACTTTTTCTCTGAAAATCGGGATCGGTGACCGTCATTTTAAAATATTAGTCTGGACTCCATTGTTAATGTTAAATATACAAATACAACTTCAATATATAATGATTGTGCCATAAACAATGCTATGGCAGTTGCGATTTTATAATTGGTAACATTAATCGTTCGTAAGAGACAGTCATTGCAAATATGAGTTCCAAGTTTATCCCAAATAAAACAAAACTTCTAGCGAGCTTCCATTTACAATAGTGTTTGTCAAAAGTTTGTAATATTGCTTACAAACGACATAAAAAAGTTGTATCAGAATGTAATAATCCAGACAATGATTTCACTTTTACTCGTAATATTTTCACATTCGTTTTGATTCAGAACTTTAAAATTGCCGTTTACAAAATTTATAACCACAGGCAGTGCGAAGAACATGCCAATACTTTTATTGATATAAATACACGTAGCAAGATTTGTATAAAGCTTTGTCATATGGTAGTTGAAGTAATAATTTTAATTTTAAATTAATTTTAAATAAAAGTTCTATCTAATGAAGCTATAAAACTCAAATCGGAAAAAGGAGTTTATAGGTGGACATCGGCAATTTTGTTGATTATACACGATTTTCCAATAAGAGTGTTATGATTTCTTTAAAAATAACACACTATTGTTAAGGAAATTCAAATGTTTTTTAGTTACAAATTCGATTAAACCAAGTTTCGAGTTCTTTTTTCACTAAATCAAGTCGTATGTCAAACAGCACGTTCAATATTGACTTCTAAAGCTTGAAGAGAATCTGATTTCAATGATTTCAAATACACCTACAAAAACTAGTCTTGGAGGCCATTCAATGTCCCAATTTCTTGAAATTATCGAATCTCCAAACTTTTCTCACAATAATTCGGTGGTTGCACGTACTGTGTGGCGCTTAATCCCGTCTTTTTGGAACCAGATGTTGCCAAGATCCACATCTTCCAATTGCGGCCATTACAAATTGGTTATCATCGATCTATACCGCTTTCCATTGACAGTAACGGTGTCACTAGCTTCGTTTCGAAAGTAGTACGGACCGATGATTCCACCAGAACAAAAATTACACCAAACGGTCAATTTAAGTGAATGTAATGATTGTTTATGAATAATTTCTGGATGTTCTTCGCACCGGAATCGACAGTTTTGTTTATTCACCGCACCACTCAGACGACCATAAAATGGCAAAAGTGCACGAAAAGTTGCTATTGGAGAACGGTTATTATACTCTGAACTGGGTATATTAAGTTTGACACGAAGTTTGTAACACCAAGAAGGAAACGTCGGAGACCCTATAAAATATCTACATAAATAAGCAGCATGATGAGTTCGCCCGTCTGTATATATGCAAACTAGTCGCTCAGTTTTTAAGCTATCAATTTGAAATTTTGCGCCTGTCCCTTTCTCAATAAGAAACTGCTCATATGTCGGAACGGCCGATATCGAACAACTATAGCATATAGCTGCCATATAAACTGAACAATCGGAAGCAAGTCTTTGTATGGGAAACTTTTTTATTTGATGTAATATCTTCACGAAATTTGGCATGAGTTATTTTCTAAAGCAACAATGTAATTGCCGAAGAAATTGTTTAGATTGGGTCGCTATAGTATATTCACGAAATTAGATCGGAAAAGTTATTGTAAGGAAACTTTGTATCTGTGAAGAGTATTATAGCTTCGGTGCAACCGAAGTAAACGTTTTTACTTGTTTTGATAATAAATTTGAATAATTTGTTACAGTTGTTCTTGCGTATATCTTTGCACAATGAAATTGTAAACATTACTGAATACAATGAGAAAAAAATTAATGATCATGACATATTAAACATCCCTCATAAACACGCACAATATGATATAAGGCCAAAAATTAATAAGGTCCCTCCATACCTTCCCTTAAGCACAATTTATTAATTTTACATCGTCTTTGCACTATTTCTAACTGTAAATGGGTTATATGTGTATGAAGTTTGTATGATGATGAAGTTTACTTATAACTTTCCCTAACCTCCATATACTGATACTAGCCTATTTGTACTTGTATTGATGTGCTAATAGCGAGCTGATTCTCATGTGGGCAACCAACTAAATATATGAAGAGTTGGTAAGGTTTCTATGCTAACTCTTTGACGGAGACTACAAGGATACTACTTGAAGAGTTAAAACACCGGTACTTTGTGATTCCAAAAATTCTTAGGTATGTATCTAGAGACTCTCATTTATCGATAATGATATCGATTTGAAAACTCAGTCCAGTGAAATCTGAACATTAAGGAGAATGTGTCGATAAAGTTTGACAATAGGCGTACCTAGCTAAAACAGTTAGTAAGGTTAATATGGAAACATCAAATATAATTCTTTAATTTTCGACTTACTGACCACTCGACAAAAAACCTGGTTTAACTACTTATATATACGATTAAAAAAATAATTTCGGCTTTATTGTGTTTTATATTGCTCATATATTTTCTTAACTTGGGTATATTTTTGTTTATTTATTTTGTCCTTTTTAAGTAAACCTTTTATTTCAAACAAATAATAGGAAATTAGACAAACTCATAAGGGGAGTAGGTGAGCTATCCCACTACTAGTCTCCCGTTAGGTGTCTATAATTTGCGGACTTGCTGTTGTTCAACTGATGATTTTTACCTTTTTTGCTCGCGGTTTTTTAATTAAACACGCACACTTTACATCAGATTTGTTTTTTCTTTGATTGCTTTCCACAAGGTGACCACTTCCACCACTTTAGTGTAACCAAGTGCTATTTCTGTCGGTGTGAGAATTTCTGCAGCTGGCCCAAGACACATAATTATTGGTTAGACGAGCTTTTATTACGCCAACAAATTACATACGAACTTTTCGACACACACAAATGAAAGCGTAAGAAATTCGACCCTACGCGCTTCAAAGAGTTTTGTCCTACACTTCTGGCTTGCTCAATCCAGTAACTGGGGATTCGTATCGTATGATTGTTGTATAGTTTTGTTTCGTCTGTGCGTTGATTTCCGCTATTTTTCGGTACATTACTGCACGTTGCTAATCTATTTCTTTCCGCTCTTTATGGTTTGCTACTTTTTTGTTTTTCCGCTTTTTTACCCACGTCTATTTTTATAATCTAGCCACATGTTGCAAAAAGTATAAAAGTCACTACTAATGGAATAGGGTGAACTACAAGGATCGAAAAGTTTTTGGCCTGAGCAAAAGATCGCACCAAAAACAGAAAATCTCTATATGTATCTGTATAAGTGAACTAAGCTTTTTAGAATGTTATCAAAGTTTCATGATATTTCACCCAAACGTTTACAAGTTATTGGTCCTTGTTATTTCTATTTAGTTGAAATGGGAGAAGTGAGTGTCGTCTTTTGATAAAACATTGTTTCCTGATGAAAAGAAGTAACATTGATGCAAAGCAATGGCTTGGATAGTATTACATAATATCTAACCTCGCATATTCAACGGTCAAGCAAAAGTTTGCTAAACTTGGTCGTAACTGCACTAACTCAAATGATGCACCCTTTCAAGTAGTAATGCGAGAAAATATCGTGAAAATTTGAGAATTTGTGTTGGTTGACCGTAGAATGAAGTTGCATGAGTTTATTAATATCATTGGTATCTGAAGGAAACACGTAGGTCATATCATTGACGAGCTATTGAAAATGAAAAGGATTTGCTTGTGATGGGTGCCGCGTTTTGTAAACATTGCACAAAAAGCCAAACATTTACGACTTCAAAAGAGCAATCTGGCACTGATGAATCTACGTTGATTTGTAACAGTAAATGGATGCATTATTATTTGATAGTCCATTAAAACATGGATTTTTTACTTTCATTGACTACCTAGATCTTAGTAAAGCGCTCAGTATATAAAATTAGTACGCGTTACAGGAACGATTGAACGACGATGTGAAAGTTAAACCAAATGGTTCGGACAAGGTCTTTCCGCCCCTTGTAGTATATCAAATGTTCGTCGTTTCACTGTACGCTAAACTTGAGCAGAAATTGAGGTATCTGATGAATCTTACACTTGAAACGTTCGTTTCTTAGTACCATATGGAAATTAGTTTAGCAAATCGAATATGAAGCAAGCTTTTGTTACGCCAACAAAGTAGCATTTCTCCAAAAATCAATTAAGTCTAAATGCTACCGTTTTTTAAATGGCCGAAGACTAAAACTTTACCATAGAAAAAACTCATATGAATAATTTACAGCCAGCGTACGGCTAACTTTAAATTAAAAACGTAATTATATTGACTTTATAAAAAATAATTCGGTTAGTTTACGAGTTTATTAAAAAAATAGGGAAATCGTTTTCTTTTTGTGGTTATCTACAAGTATTAGGGAAAATTGCTCTAACCTAAATATTGTGATTTGACGTAGTACCTTGGTGTTAATTTTTTGAATGCTTTACCTTTCCTTAAGTCTTTGATTTGAATCTAAAAGAGAATTAAATTTAGTTGAGAGATACTTGTTATTCATTTATTGTTCCAAATCGGCATTAAAGATAACCGAACGGACTAGAAACGATATTTTCGTTATACCGACTGCCGATGGAATTTTTGATTGATATCATACTTTTGTATGGAAACGTTCGCTCCCAAAAATAATAGGAATTTATGCGATTTTAAGTTAATTAAACCATAGACGACTTTTATTCGTTATCCGCGAGTTAGGGGGACGGTTTTGCTCACTTTCAATACTAAACCTTAACTTTACTAAGAAGATCGGTTTGCGAAAATCCTTCGCTGAATCCTCCTCCACTGAACCCTCCAGGGTGCCGACTGGTAATAGATACCACAGTTTCACGACGCAGGCAGGGACGAGCTGGCAGCAGTTCGCCCATGTTGTAGTAGTGAGGTGTCTAGCGAAGGTCAGGCTTTCTATCTGGGTGTTCGTTACTCTTCAATAGTACATCATTTAGATAGGAGGTCTTACTATGGTAGGAGGTGTATAAGACTGGATGAAGGTGTCATGCGACCGGTGCCGATAATCAACCTATCTGGGGGTCCTTTAATGGCCCAGTCAAGCTACTTGGGACTTATTTTGTACAGGAAGCTCTCTTGGAAACCAAACTTGGAAGATAGGGTAAAGAAAGCACTCACTGGCTGTACACAGCAATTGTAAAGCCGATTATGACTTACGGTATATTGGTATGGTGGCCAATAACAGAGAAGAAATACGTGATTAGAAGTGTGGAAAGCATACAAAGAGCAGACAGACAATATTACCTTCCCCTCCAGTGAGGAGTGGGAAAGGGGTATAGTGGACAAGGAAGCAGAGATAAGCTTCTATACGGATGCGTCCAAACTTGATAACCAAGTAGGCGGCGGTGTCTTCTCAGTTTAACTAGATACCAAAAACGCCTTCGGCTTCCAGACCTCTGCAGTGTCTTCCAAGCGGAGGCTATAGCAATTAAAGAAAGCCGTATTGTACTGACAAGGAGTGTGATCACAACAGTAAATATATTTATATATACAGACAGCCGTGCGGCTTTAAAATCTCTAAGTCTCATAGGATTTCGTTTAAGGCAGTGAAAGAATGCCTTGATATTATAACGGATTTGACATCCTATTTCACGACAAACCTGTAATGGGTTCCAGGACATTGTGATATCAATGGGAACTGTTTAGCAGATCAACTAGCCAGAACAGCCACCACCCTACAACTAGATTCTTGTAAGGAGGACATATATATGCCTCTGGCTACTTATAGATACTTAATCGACAAACATGTCATAAGCATAGCTGAGTCTCAGTGGAATCAGTCCCTTACTTGATCAACAAGCAGGCAAACGTGCCATGAATGGAATATGAGTCGCACATGTCGACTGTTAAAATTCAAATGTAATGATATAAGAACTCTAGTAGGAGTACTAACAGGTCGCTGTCTAATAGGCAGACATGCAAGTAGACTTGGAACGCCATATTTATATAACGACTATTGTAGAAGCTGTCAGGAGGTAGAAGAGGAGACCATTAAATATATTCTATGCGATTGCGCAGCACTATATAGGAAAAGAATCGCAGCCATCGGTCGAGGGTTTCTTGACGACGTCTCGGAGGTTGCACGGATAAAACGTGTCTTACTGTTGAAGTTGATCAGAAGTACGGAGTGGTTCAGAAAGGAGCCAATAGAGTGAGGGGACCTTAGTGCCGGTGTGTCGAAAGACAACCTCTCTACCTACCTACCTACTGAGAACATTCGTACCGTTTCGTAATCTTTTAATTCTAATTCTTTAAGAATATTTCATTCACTATTTATATAAGTTATATCAAATTTTTGAATTAAATTCACTTTCAAAATTTAAATATTAAAGAAGTACCACACTTCCTGCATTTTTGAAGAATATCCCACAACTTTTCTCCATTTTTTAAATTTAAAATTCGTTTCGGGATATGTTTAATATTAATATTTCTTTGATTCTCGTTTTGAATGCAAAAATCGACATTTCCGTTTTTGTGCTTATTCTGCCTTGACTAAAGCCTGCGGACAGCTGTTGATGCATCTTGTTTACCTAACTCCTTATTTTGTTTTGCAACGTTATGCAAATACGGTATGAATGTACGTATGTATTTATTTTGCTTGCCACTTGAAGCTTCGTAGATAACTATTTGCACAACTGTCTATTCGAACAGTCAAAGGATAGAATCATACATGCAACTAAGGAAGGCTGTCAGCTCCACATTGACTGCGATAAATGTTCAGTTCAGCAAGAAGAACATTTATGTGGAGAAACACTTTAATTCATCCCTTAATCTAGATTCTACAGATCTCTAGAACTTTTGCAATCTCAAATTTCCACCTTTCGTGGCACCAAACAAAATACAGGCAAATAATGTACTATTTTAGTTTTATAAAATTTCGAATAAAAATATAAAAAAGTGATTTCTTCAAATAAAGTTTAAATAAAGTCTCAAACTTCTTTATTCCCATTAATAAAAATTTAATATATATCAACTGCAGTATTTCCTTCGTAACAAGTCAGTTATCGGATATAAGATGGGTGGGGTGGAAACCAACACCGCTAAAAGCTATCGGATCAAACCGTTCCTCTAGGTTGTATATGGTCCATCACTTACTTAGTCTAGTATTATAGTATTAATATCATTATTATTAATATTATGATAATAATATTATGAGTATATATCCCATCCAGTTTTAAACATCACGATCACATTAAGCGTTTCGTAGTGTAAATATGTACATATATAATATTTAAATTTAGCTCTACGCCTTAAACGCTCACGTACTCATTTAAGCGTATATTATGCATTCACTGTGTGTATGTATGTATTTAGGTTCGCTGCTTCATTGTTCAAACGGATGCGAAATTGCTAACAAAATTAGAACAATTGTACTATACAGCTATATAACAAAACCAACAATTACAACTATCCAATAACTATTGTAGCACACATCTGTTGCTGGTCATTTACATTGCGCTTTGGAATGTTTTTATTGGTTTGCATAAATCTACTCGTATTTATGTGTGAGTTCGGACTAGGCTGAAAGTGAACTAGTACGAAAAATACTATGCACGATCAATTATATTTGAGTTATGGTTTCACTTAGCAGCAAAAGTTAGCATAAAATACTCCAAGTAAATTCTATTCGGATTGATCTATGTTCTATTGTATATTACAAAGGGGATTTAGGCATTAGCTGCATTAACTATGCGAAGTTGAAACACATGAGTAACAAAAATGAAAATTATATATGTGATCTCTTTACATTCTAATAAGTGTTTTATTTAGACGAGTCGTTTACAATGAAGCAACACTTTTTTCGCAGTTGGTCTTTTTGACAGCTATTTTACAATAAACAAATTTATTCTGGAACAACGGTTGCAAGCAGTAAAAATGTATTACCTAGATAAGGGTTCGTTTCTCGTGAAGCATTGCGCGCTGCGTCTAAAAATAGGTCCACTTAATCACCCAGCAATGTTGGATCTTCAGAGACGCTTTTGCTGCTATTGAGGAGAGTATCCATAAAGACCCGAATGAGTCCATTTGCAATTGCGATGTAATATGGAAAAATTGAGGTAGGATCTTGGTTTGCGGGCTTACAAAATCCAACCCCTGCATGAACTGAAACCGAATGACTACCAAGCACATCGCACTTTCGGCGAATGGGCTCAAAAAGAGATGGCCAATGACCGCTCTAATTGCTACAAAACGTAGTCGGCTTGAGTTTATTTGAGCCAGTCGCGGTGGTCAATTGCCTGAAATCATTTGTATGACATAATGGCAAATCCGTATATTTACAATAAAGCTACACTTTTGGAAATAACTCTCATCTAAAATTGGTCGAAATTGGACTATACTTAGCTGACACTTCGTCCCGGTTTGCCCGGGACAGTCCGGATTCCAAATTAAGCGTCCCGGCTTAGAAAGTAAAAAAAAAAGAATAAATTGAATAAAATTGTGTTGCTCTCTCACCTATTATATGTCGCGATTTTCAGTGAATTACAATATGGAAAAAATCGATAACTAAAACAAACTGTCCCGGATTTTGCAGGGCCAAATACTATACCTTTTCAAACCCGCAAATGAGGAACTCAAAATTAATGGTTGTCTTTATATCGAAAATATCAGTAAATTTGTAAGATATTTAGAGGACTTGAATATGGTTAAAATTGGTGCAGTATTTTTTCTTGTCCCAAATGCCTAATATAATGATATTGAAACTTCCAGTTTCTTAATACCACATATCCTAGTCATTATACATGATATCTTAACAAAATTAGTTGAACGTATTATCTTGTACTTACTGTGATTTGGTGCAAAAAATGGATGAAAATTATTCATGAAATACCCTAGCTCCATAAAATTTAATTTTTTTTTATGCCTCTGATATATACAAACGTGCACAACTTATTCCAGTGTGAGAGCGTCTCAAAATTTGCGTTTTTTGTAACATTTTGCATTGTAGCCAGACCAGTCGAAATAAATATTGTTGGGCATTCAAATTAAAAATTAATATATACCTATGGAGAAACTGTTTAAATTTTTTTGGTGATTTTGTGATATATGAAAACGGTAAACGGCTAGTACACATGGCTATTAGACGGTTCTCTGATTCCGTGGAAAATATGAAAAATGCTATCCGGGCAACGTTCCTTCACTATAGTTCAACTAACGAAAATTCAAGGCATAAAAACGCCCGATTGGCGCGGACTCCTGTTACGAACGGCAAAAAGATGTGCAAATGCATTGGATTCGTACAAACACAAGTGTTGTTTCAAAGGGTGAAGATTTAAGGAAGGATGATTTCCTGGAGCGACGTGTCGGAGGCTTCACGCAAAACAAAAATGAGGGTTTCGACCAACTTATTTGCAAAAGTGGAACCTCTGAAATCGTCGAAATTTCGGCATATGTGGCAATCAGTGTCTCCAATGAAGGTTCTTTTATTATACTAACTTTTATGTAAGAGAAGCAATCAATCAGCTGTTTATTCAGAGCACGTTTTTTAGTTTTTTGTCATAAAATTACTAAAAACGAAGCCGACTTATAGAAATATTTCTTAAGTCAGAGAAATCGAATCCACGGTGGAAATGTCTACAATATTTAAACAGGTAATAAATATCATTTCTGATAATAAATGGGGCAACATTTAAAAAGTACAATAGATTAACGTGTTTTTGCAGTATTGCCTGTAACAACAGCCATCTCAGAACGACCGTTTTTGACTTTAAAAATAATCAAAAGTTTTCTTAGGAACACGATGAGACAAGATCGTGTCAATGGTCGATTCTAATAGGGATCGCACTTGCACAGTTGATAATGCTGATCCATTGATGTACCTAGAACTCTTATAAAATTTGTCATAAAGACCCTCATAAATCGTAAAGCGCTTTGAGCTAATCACAAATTTATTGAAGCGTCCAAATTCAGTATCGGTTATGTCTCTTGGTTCGCCGTATGTATGGGTGTATGCATTAATTCGTGCGGTTTTCTAAGATAGGGCTCTACTAGTATTATTTCGCGTTGTATTCATCTGTGGCTATATTCATTTCAAAGGTACTGCCATTTCGCGTCGTTTTCAGTAGATATAAATTGTTTGAGCGTGAACAACAATTTGTTTCATTCATTTGAAAATGTCGAAATTTGTACCAGATAAAGTGTTTTTACGGGGAGTTCTTCTTCATTATTTTAACATGAAGAAAAGTGCTGCCGAAAGCCATCGTATTTTACTGGACGTTTATGGTGACCATGCTTTAGTTGAACGAACGTGCCAAAAGTGGTTTGCACGGTTTAAAAGTGGCAATTTCGACTTAGACGACGGAGAACGACCCGGACAGCCAAACAAACTTCAAGACGAAGAATTGGAGACATTGCTTGACGCAGATGCAAGCCAGATGCAAGAAGAACTTGCAAAAGTATTAGGAGTTGATCAAGCAACCGTTTCCAGACGATTAAAATCATTAGGATTCATCCAGAAGCTTGGAAATTGGGTGCCTTATGAATTAAAGCCAAGAGACGTCGAACGTCGATTCTGCATGTCGGAAATGTTGCTTCAACGCCACCAAAAGAAATCGTTTTTGCATCGGATTGTCACTGGCGATGAAAAATGGATTCATTATGATAACCCAAAGTGCAAGAAATCGTATGTGAAGCCCGGCCAACCATTAACATCTACGGCAAAGCCGAATATCCATGCTGCTAAGGTTATGCTATGTATTTGGTGGGACCACAAGGGTGTGCTCTATTATGAGCTATTGAAATCGGGTCAGACGATCAATGGGGACCTCTACCGAAAAGAATTGATTCGTTTGAAAAAGGCAATCGCAGAAAAACGACCAGAATATGCGACCAGACACGAATCAATAATTTTTCATCATGACAACACTCGGCCACATGTTGCAAGGCCAGTTAAAAACTATTTGGAAAACTGTGGGTGGGAAGCTCTACCTCACCCGCCTTATAGCCCAGACATAGCACTTTCCGATTACCACTTGTTCAGATCAATGCAGAATGCCTTTCCCGGAGTACGCTTCTCTGCAGAACAGGGTATCAGAAATTGGATTGATTCTTTCTTGACCTCTAAGCCGGAGAAGTTCTTTTGGGATGGGATCCACAAACTGCAAGAAAGATGGGCAAACATCATAGCTTCCGATGGGCAATACCTTGAACATTAAATGTATAACAATTTTTTCACAATAAAGTCTTAATTTTCGTAAAAAAACCGCACGAATTAATGCATACACCAACGTGTTGATTTTGGGCTCAGTTTTGCAAAAGCTGAAGAATGCAGAGAAAGTGCCTGGATTTTTCCACCTCACCTCTTCCAAACAACTTTGACAATTTGCGTCCGACTGAATTTTTGACAATGTCCGGTAAGAACTTCTAAGGTTGCGGCAAGATGAACTTTTCTAAGGGCAAGCAGATCATTAGTTCTCCCACGTTCTACTCTAAGCCAGAAGGACAGTCGCACAGGAGCTGATCGTCAACCAACGCCTGCTCAGCGCTCGCTAGCTCGATAGATCCAGTGATAGAGCGCATGATGACAACAGAGATCCAACTTGTTCCTACTCCGATATGAGGGGGGTATTGGTTCCCCGTCTTGCAATCTCATCGGCTATGCAGTTTCCAGCAATTCCGCTAAAACCAGGCATTCAATCGAGTTTGATTATGAAGTAGCTTGATGCTATTTCTTGTGAGAACAGACACTCCTTGACTAAATTTGAGCGCAGAGTTTCCGTGCTCAACACTAATATCGCCGCTCCGTTGTCAGTGTGAATTCTCATCTCCTTGAAAGAAGCTTTATTTCTGAGCAGTAAGCCTACTGCTACCTTAATAGCAGCCACTTTATCGTCATATATGAACGATTTCGAAATACATGATTCATCCTAATTCCTTTGGGAAAGTCGTGTCTCTGTATTCATTAGCAGTTTTCAAAATTGATTCATTGAAATTCGACACCAACTGTGTACTGGCTGGGTACTAATATGTACGGTTTCCACTTCTATACATACAGTCCATTCATCCGCCCATTTTTAATTTCCTGCAAGTGCTTAGCAGTAGCATCCTACACCGAGCTAGCGATGCTGTCGTATTGCCTGCAAAGCTATAGCGATTACGAAATACTGACACTTGCGCTGACATCCTTGCAGGACATCTGCCAGCTAAGCGTCCGCTTGCATTGTTCACGCGACCGTGAACTCATGAGACGTGCTATCTTCTTATACGACTGATGGTTGGCTCAAGCAACGGCTTTAGCCCGCGCCAACATGCCGCATATCAATGACATACTGCTATTCGTGCCAGTCCAGTATAGCCAACCAGCTAGCAGAGCAATCAAATAGGAGCACAAGCCCAGATCCAAAGTTTGTAGCTGGCTAAGCAGCGATGAAGTGTCCGCCATTCGAGCGTGCTTCATTTCCATCTGAGCGCAATGCAGCTGCAGCTGCTAAGCAGTCACTCAACTACGGGATGAGTGTAATGAATGAACGAATACATGAATGAATAGATGAGTGATTGAAGGAGTCGGTGTGTATAAGAGATGCGGGCGAGTGATTAAGGCATGGTGTGAAAGAGTACCATAAAAACGGTATATAAATATGCTCTACTCTGTGTGTATGTGTGTCTGTACGAAACTTGCTTCTTTCTAACTGGTACACATTTTTAGCTGCTGAACGTTGATTGCGATGTATTGCAACAATTTTCAAGTCAGCGACAAATTGCACATCCATTGGAATAGTGGGTGGGCACCCGCACATAGACATATACTGCAACTAATGCCTCTTGACTTACAACTCGGACTACCGGCTGGGCATTGGGATGAGCACTTGTCATTATATACAGATGTGTATGAGTGGATCGGTTAATTCTTAAATTTTATTTCATTCTTTTGTTTTGATTTTATCACTTGATTTGCTTTCCAGTGAAGCGTGATGAAAATGTATGACAAAACAAGTATGAGCTCAGCTGTTGTCAGAGTGAAATTTTGCATAATTGAAAGAGCAAACGGGCCGCAACTGACCTTAATTAAATATCGAAGAAAAAACTACTTTAAATGTATTAAATTATAAAAGTTTCCTCTATAACGGTTAACTGTAGCGCAAAAAGACAGTAAACTTATTAGTAAACTTGTACTTGGAATATTAAATATGAACCGATCTGCTTGTTGGAAAATAATTTTAAAATAAGTTTTCTCATTCCTTAAGCGTGAAACAAGACCAATCAAAGGACTAAGGATTGTTGAGAGCAATGACATTTAAAAAGGATAAAAATCGATTGCTCTTAAGAAACCTTGTAGATTGATTTGCTTACGAGAAGAATAAGTGCTTGAAAGCAGTATTATGGAGGTAACCAATTATCACGAGTATCATCCATTTTTTTGTTTTTGATTTCACTTATGTAAAGCAAATGGATTACCAAGAGTAGAAACATAACAGTTAGGATGGGCGAAAAAAAAAACCAACCACTAAATGATTCAAAGTTGCTTTTTTATTCCATCCACCTACAATACCACATAATTTTTTTCTATGGGACTCGTAGGACCCCAGTCGGATCTTTCGTTTCCAATGGCTAGCTCGACTCTTTCAAAAGTTATTCGGTAAGTCCAACCTTAAATTTTTTTTTGTTTTTTTTTTTGGCCCTCTTAATAACCATCATTAAGTCCAACAGTCATAAAACTCATAAACTCGTGGAGACAGTCTATACACTATGGTATTTGACTCGGTCAGTACAGGTTTCAAAAGTTGTGCGGTGCCAAGGTGTATTTGTTACCAAGCGTACCTATCGTAGAATAGCTCCAAACGAAGCTATATTAGTTTGGACTACTACTATTAAACTCGACCCGAACAGTTTATACTGGGTTGCATGTCAATTGCTGCATGGGGACCAACTCGTCGCCCACCTGGCTTAGTGTCTTTATATTGCTATATTGGACGCTGGTGGTTGTTACTACTTTGCTCATGATACGCGCCATACCGACGAAGCAGTAAAAGCGCAACAATTTACTCAAGCGTAAATAAAGTATTGCATTCTTTTCACAACGGCAGTTTTTTAGCGCGTAATTTCATTCCTTTCATGCGCCCAACAAAGGGTGTGTGTTCTTCTGGGAGCATTCGTCCACAAGCGTGTGTTGGTTGTACTTATTGCAGTTGGATGTAGCTATGTATATATAAGTAGATGTACTCACATATGTGTGTTTTAGTTTTTTCTTCTATTTTTTGAGAATATTAGTCTGCGCTGCGTCAAAGTGACAGAACACCTGTGAATTCTGTTTTTGTACCGAAACGAATGAAAGAAAATGAAATGAAAAACGTCAACACAAACAGCACAATGTGCAAAACAACACGAGAAAAGAGCTAAGTAAGAGAACAGTTAGTAGAAAGACAGCGAGTGGCGCCAACAGGGATAATGGTGCTTCTTATATTTTAAGTGTATTTATATTTTATACAGATATTTTTATTGCTTCTGTATGGTATACTCGTACACCTAATAATAACAACCAAATGCATTTGCTTTGTACTTAAATTGAAGCAATGACTCGAGCATTTTTTTAAAGTGAGATTAAGTGTAACGATGAACAAATTTTTTATGAAGCTTTTTGTTTCTATACTTTTATACACTCACCATATGTTGCACGGTGTACAATAGTTTTGTTCACGAGTACACATTTTCAAGTATTTTAGTACAAATCCTTACTGTCGTCTTCAAAATAGTCATGTTTTGAGTCAATAGAAGCATTCCAATGTTTAACACAATTTTATATACACTTGTAATGAAATAAGCTTCGACTGAGAAGACTTTCAATGCCTTCAGCAAATTTGTTTGGTTTGGTATTTTTCGAGATTGTTGGACCGCCTCGCCGTCATATTCTTAACTCACGTATCGTCACTAGTAATGATGCGACAATGAAGATTCAGTTCTACTATTGAATATTTCATACCCAAAACCTTAACCAAAATGCATTCAGTCGAACCATAAAATATGCTGGGATCCTCTGCTATTTGTCTATTTTAAGCAATGTTTCGTTAACATTTTGGTATTAGATGATGGACTCGCGTTACGCACTTTTCTATGACTTCACAACCTTTACGGAATGCTTTGTACCACTCAAATACTTTTGATAAAGTAGACTCCCAAAAATACATTTTCAATGATTCTGTAGCCATGATTCCATTGGAATACATAATATATTGGTCAAAATGTAACATATTTACATGAATAGAAACTACCTGAGCTGTTTTCTTAATAATAAGGCATTTTTAAGTTAAAATTTATAAAAAAAAGATATAGAAATTCTCCTCTACCTTATTTCCCTCTCATATTGTACATCCAATATAATCAACTTTGTCCCTTCCATTGACATTTAACTGTGTATATCGGTTTGAAAGAATACTTTCAATTGGTTTAGTGTCACGTACAGAAGTGAGTGGTGCTCATCCGACTGCGTTTAAAGTATAAATTTCGGATATTAAAATATTTATAATTAATCTGGCACTAAAAATATTTAGTTTATCAATGTTTACCGATAAAACTATATTCAAACTATAAGGAAAATTGTTAAACTTTTAAGTTATCTATTATCATACTAATATGAATTAACCAATATATCTTGTGTGTAAATATATAGTAAAACGCTGTTTTATCTAGATATTTAAAACACAGTGTTGCCATTAAAACCTGAATGCCGCTTAAACGAGCACAGAAAATTAGCCCTGCAGTTCAAGGCGAGCACTGAAAAACTGGATGTAAACATGTTTCTCAAATATATGGTATACTAATTGGAATACCAACATTTGCCTTCAGTTTTATTTAAAAAAATTTTAAAATAAGATAAGGAAAAATAAGTAAATCAGTGTTTTTTATTACGCGGAGTTAAGGTACGATTATGATCATAGTTAATAGGAACTTAAACATTTAGTTCTTGATATTTTATTTTTATTCTCTAAGATAATACATTCAAAATCTAATTCTTCGACCAAAATCATTACATTCAGTGTTACTTTCAATTATTTATTAAAAAGCAAATCAACTGATTAGGTTTATCTAATAATGTATTTTGAATCGATTTAGCCAAGTCATTAAATAAAGTAAATGTCTTGGAATTGTTACGAATTAACCTCAAATAGTTATCATGTTTTCATGCTACATTCATCTCCATTTCTGACGAGGTTCAATATTATGTAAATTCAAGTAAAATCCCTATAAATAATAAGCTATAGAGGCAATTAAAATATAATATTTACAACAAAAAAAAACAGGCATTAAGCGTAGCTTTAAAATCCGACCAAGTAATACTACACACCTTTCGCTTTTATTATCTTCTCTTAAATGTAAGGTAATAAAACTGTGAAACCATGGCAGCGTCATAAACTAATTGAAATCTCTTAAGCCATTATTATCATTGCATCGCTAAACAGAGACAACGCTGAACGCTAAAGCGGCTAAAAGGAACAGTGCGGAAGCGTAAACTAATAACACAAACGACATTAAAGTAGATATGAATTAATTATTATAGACGGGCTAAGGTATACATTTTTTTATTTATTAAGGGCGAGTAGGGTCAATTCGTGTTAGGCCTTGTCTAATTTGTATACTTTTTTTTGATCAAATAGTTAAAATCTATTTTTGGAAACCAACGATACAATATATAATATTATAACATTTAAAGAGTATTATGTTAAATCTATTTTATTTCGACAAATATTAAAACGTAAGGCAATGTCAGCAATTACTCTGAATCGCATCATCGCAGTAAAGAGTTGAAATGCGTTGCCCCTCATAACTTGGTGCTCGATCATCTGACATTAAAGAATATAAGCAATATCATTAGATAATTGCCTTGTCCAGGTAACGCCGATAGGGATTTTTACAATTTTTATTTTGCACTTCTTGGAAACACTTTGAAGGAAAAAAACGCGATTTCTTGCGAAGAAATCGGTAATTTTTTTTGGTAAAATGAAAATTATTAACGAGTTTGTTTAAAAAATCTCCAGCGTTACCTCGTAATATATGTATAACAAGTAGGGATGGGCTAAGTTCGAAAGTAGCCGAACATTTTATACTCTCGCAACTTGCAAGGATCAAAGCCGGGAAATTACTTCCGGTGTGTTTAGTGCTTGAATTATCGCGCTTTTAGAAAATTTTAACAGTACCGTTATGTGGGGAAAGGGCGGGATTGTCACCTGGTTTCAACCATTTTCACACTATCTTTAGGGGTGCTAAAAGCACTTGCTCTCAGGGAATTTCGTTATTGCATCTTTAGCGGCTTAGGAAATATGTATCTCATTGTGGAGCTTAGTTATGGCAATTTATTTGTTTTTGATAAATGGCGGTTTGTGGACGTGGCAGTGATTCGATTTTGCTCAGCTTGCACAGACGGACGGACGGACAGACAGTCCCCGGATTTCAACTCGTCTCTTCATCCTGATCATTTATGTATACATAGCCTTATATATAACTCGATTAGTTTTAGGTGATAGGCACAACCGTTAGGTGAACAAAACTATTATACTCTGTAGCAACAGGTTGTGAGAGTATAATAAGGTTAAGATATATGTGGTATATGCTCAACCCAAGATGCTAAACTTAATATATTGGTTATTTAAAGAAAAAATCAAGCTGTGAAATAGTATATAAAGGAAAAAGGTCTAGACTCATTTAATTTATACTCAGCGATTAAATATGTATTGACTAATATATGTACATACGCAAACATGTTTCCACGCAATTTTGTGAAGAGAACACACAAACTGGGTAGGTAGCTGGTTGCTGGGGTTATTATTTTTTAACCAATATTACACATCTTCTCCATTAAACTATGACATTACCAAAATTGGGCGTTCAGATAATTTTGCTAAGCTATCTTACGTTAATATGTAGGATATCGATCGTATATATACCAGAAGTTTGAAATCTTTATCTTATATTGGATATATGAGGCTAAAAATAGTATTGGCCCGATTTTATCCTTTTAATATTACGATATATTAGTAAGAAACCTCGCAGATTAACCAACTTATACGGCACAAACTCAACCTGAATTTCCAAAATTTCCAAATTCTTATATTAGGTTGGGAATTTTCCCTTATTCGATTCAACCCAATTGGGAACACAGGCCTAATATTAAAAGGAAAGGATTATCTCCAAATTTCAATTATATATCTCACAGATTGGCCTATATTTTCGATAGAAAGTTCGCGAATATACTATACTATATAGAACTGGGGTCCACAAATTCGGTATCTGGAGGTTT
Organism: Bactrocera oleae; assembly: GCF_042242935.1. NCBI lineage: Eukaryota > Metazoa > Arthropoda > Insecta > Diptera > Tephritidae > Bactrocera > Bactrocera oleae. The sequence goes on along the minus strand of NC_091537.1, from coordinate 25,837,050 downwards.
GAATAATTTTGGTCCGATTTTGACAATTTTTAGACTTACAAAGTGGAATCCCGATATATTTATTGGTGCTTGATGTTTATATTGTAAAGTGAAAGAATAATATGGAATTTGAATTTGTGCTATGTGGGAATCAGGTGTGACTGTTGTTCGATTTTGATAAACTTCACACAGTAATTTAGGAATAACAGGTTAGTGTTCTTGTTACCTGAATGCCATGAAACATATGTACAAATTTTAATAAAAATATCTTAATTTTTACTCAGGTTACAAGGTGCACAGACGGACGGACAGACAGTTACACGGATTTCAAGTCTTCTCTTCAATAGTTGCAGTAGTTTTGATGTTATGAATGGCACCTACTTTGAAAACGTTTTGAGTTTTGAAATCTCATGTAATGATCGGATGTAAAACGTTCATAAAATTGGTTAAAAATTACCATAGTTTCGTGAATTTTACTAGGATGGACTTGAAACTTGGGCACGACATTCTTGAGATATTACGCTTTCATTAAAATATATACAAACCCCAACTCCTAACTAATTTTGGCTTCTTATCTTTATCATTGTTTAAGTCATCAAATGATAAGCCAGCAACTAAAGGGTGGTAAGGAAATATTTAGAGATTGGTATTTAAATTACTCTATATAAAGAGTGTGTTTTTATGTGGACTCAATACACACCTTTGTACACCATACACTCCTTTATGTTACTTAAATTTTCTTGTGAATAGTTAATATACTTTAAATTTCAATTTCGTTTCTGTGGGGATTTTCTTGAAGTCTTAGAAGGGTCGTCATCACCATTTTAACTTTTTATGACACGATGCATTGTCTTGAAAATACAACACTTTCTTTTCAAATGAATCGTGCTACTTCGACGTGGACTTTTCTGTCCTGTCTCTATAGTTAATTTACTTAAAATAAAGTAAATTAAGATATGCCAACACTCAGTAATTATTGTATTAGAAATAAGATGAAGTTCCTAGTAAAAAAGCATTTAGGATCAAGTCAACCTAAAAATTTTTAATATGTTTAATATACTGCGTCAAATAAAAATCCTCTTTCCCATCAGTTCCACATTTCCTTTTGATTTATTGTGAAATTGTATTGAATATGAAAGCAAGCAAAGTGATAAAAGGCGTCCTCCTAATAACGATTCAAGTAGCTATTCAACCGTTATCATGACCTGGGGAGACGTCATCTTTAACCTCGGCTTACACGCTTTACCTAAGTGGCATGTTGTTTTGCGCTTTTGAGCTTCTGTCCATTTGCATTTCTAATTTTATTTTTTTCCGTTTCATTTCTTTAAAACTTTCACATTACATTTTGTGCTGTTTCGCTTTCATTGGCTTTTCTTGCGGAGAGAACTGCTTTGTTTAGTAGGCGAATAAGCGGACAATGGCAGATTTGTTTTGTGTTTTATTTTTTATATAAGTCTGTTAAATGAGAACACCACTGACTTCCTCTTTTGTTCTTAAACGCTTAAAGTAGCAAACGCTAAAGGTCAATCGGTAGTAGTGTAACATTTTAAGAGGGCAAACACCAAAAACACACCTAAGTACAAGTGCTGCTTATCTATGGAATAAAAAAAAAACCTAGTAAAATGAGAGTCCGGTCGAAAACTTAGCTGACACAAACAAAAAGTCGTTGGGTTGTTGCGGCACTTCTAGATTTTTTTTTCCCCTTGTCAGTCGGTTATTGTATTTAGATGCAGATTTCGGATTTTAGTATATCCCTTCTCCAACTTCTGTCATTTGGCTGTAGAATCTCCTCATTTTTTCCTGTTCACCGGCCAGATAAACATTTAATTTTAAATGGTATTTTTAATTTGCATAACCTTAAAAACCCTTTTATTTCTGTTTGGACAACACTTTCGTTCTCTTCGCAGTTTGCTTTTTCTGGCTCGACCACGTATGCAGCATTGTTCTTTTAAACTATTTGCAGGAGCAATGAAGGCAAAAATGGTGTCTGCAATAATAATCGTTTCTTTTACAATTCAACATTAGCAAATATTCAACTTTAAAAGGCAGTATATTACTGTTTGCAAAAATATATATTAAAATATAATAACGGGTCTACCAACAAGAACGACGTAATGTTAAAATGAAATAATGTTTTTGATTTTGTTATGCAAATAATTTTATGCCATATGACTTGAACAAAATGTTGGGGAAATGGCCACCACATCGCTATAAAGCGCTGAATGTTGTCTTCGATCTCCTCGAGCGTTGCTGGGCGATTGGCGTTAAGACCTTAATTAACATATCTCAGAAAAAATAGTCTAGAGACGTTATGTCGCATGATCTTGGTGGCCATTTGATTGGGCAATTTCTTGAAATGAACGAGTCGCCATACTTTGCACGCAATATGTCCATGAAGAGCTCTTACAGTAGTCACCGAAGAACGTAAATTTGCGTAATAATCTTGGTCATTTTCCAAGCGTTGTCCCAAAGTGAAACATGCCATGATGAAATGGCAAACACAACACTCTGACAAAATTTGAAACAAATCCGTAAACAAAATCACGTCATCCCTGTTGGCTGACGCTGTATATATACAATAGAATGGTATAAGAATATATTTCGTTCGTGGAGAAAATCCTTGATATCTGCGATAACTGGGCAAATGGACACAAACTCACAGTTAATGCAGATACATCAGAAATCTACCTCTCCACGAAAAATACTCAAACCACGCAAATTTCTTTAAGAGGTAGAACTCTGTTAAAATTCTTACCGTTGTAGTTGATAAAAACCAAATCGGCGGATGAGCTCTGAGTGTAGTGTGGATAGTGGACTTGCTAAAAATCTTCTATTTTTAGGAAAGTGAGAATTAACTTTTTAGGAGTCATCGCAAGGCACTTACACTTTCAGAAACTTGGTAAAGTCGAATTGGCAGAATTTAGAGATGTACGGATAATGAACCGTTATAACATTTACAAATGGCCAGCTTGAAGTCGACTGTGAAGAGAAGATGGCTCCAAATGTTCGAATTTAGGGAAACTGAATAATTTGTGTGAAAATAGCTTAAAAATTATTCAAACCCATTGATGCTTAGTTGGGAATCAATCATCGGCAACTTCCGGTCTTTATTGCGCCCTATTACAAAAATAATTATATCATCTTTGACATATATTTGATAGTTAAGACATTTGTAAGAATAAAGATAGCTTGAAATCAAAGCGGTAAATTTACTTGACTGTGGTATACACTTACTGTTTTGTATCAAATTCAATTCGTTATCTTTAATATTGCTCTTACGTAGATTATTTTTGTTTTGAGAAGAGCACTTAAAATCGCGAGGAAAGGTATGGTTACTCGAAGCTGGCTATTTGCAACTATTTTAAATGTAGCTGTAATGTAATGTTCGTTAATTCTCAGAAACAATTATATAGGCTTGTGCAGAAGCCTTTGATAATAATAAAAATTAGGAAGAAATTCATAGTAGGCTTAAACCCATCGAAAACGAAAAATAAAATAACAACAATTGAAGGAAAAATAATTTACCGACGATCTGACCTCGGAAAGTCGAAGGGGAGGGGCGTGATTGAATTTTTAAGGGTTAAAAACGATTTATCTCGATTTTCGGCAAAACTACGAGTGCTATAGATAAAAGATGCCTATCAGAGTTGTAGGTTATAAAGATATTTACAACTTGTGTATTTAACACCTTTTCCACTTATCCTTATCAAAGTAATTTATATACAATATATACCATATCTGTACAAAATATAGGCTCAACACCGCCCATTTTTATACCCTGGACAAATAATCAGCATGACTAGTTGAGTTTGTGTTTGATATCGATCTGAAATTTTGCACATTTGTCAACACTACACTACTTACATACAAACTGAACGATCGGCATCAAGTTTTTATATGGAAAACTTTTTCATTTAACAAGATATCTTCAAGAAATTTATTATCCAAGATATTGTTGTAGTCTCCGAAGAAATTGTTGAGATCGAGTCACTATAGCATACATATATGCTGCCATACAAACCGATAGATCAAAATCAAGTTCTTATAAAAAAAATGGCACTGTAGCTTCAGTGTAACCGAAGTTAACGTTTATTCTTATTTTTTTATAAATATTTTAGATGAGCGGTTACTTATTTTCTTCGAATTTCTGAGTTTAGCAAAGTTTTGTGATGCCATAATTTATCCGGGGGGAAACTTATTCTGTTTCGGATTTAAAGTGGTCGTATATTTTCGCAATATTATTTGTAGAAACCTAGTGTTGCAACCACAATAAATTGGAGACAGTCCGATGATATGTGGTGTTGTCGTACTTGCATAAAAAGGGTTCCATGCATTTATTTCTGTATGTATTACTCTACGTGAGCCACACCACCTACGCTTTTACAAATCTGAAGCGGAAACAAATGATCCACTTCCGTTTGTGTTCATAGCAGGAAAATGGCGACAGACAAACTGATTGACAAACCAGATGCAGGTTAAAAAAAAACAACAATGACAAGCGAATGCTGCACTAATGACAACAATTTGCAGAAACAAAGCTGCTCTTGCTCTCCACAGGGCAGCGCTCTTGCATTTAAGCGGCGGCGCTTGTACCGAGTACCCGCTTTACTGCAGCTTAATGGAAACACTGCAAGGCAAGACAAGGATACTAGCGTAAAGGAAGCAGAAGTGTGTTTGTAGTGAAATGAAAATGATAGCGAAAAAATAATAAATGAACATTGTCTGTTCGAAAGACATGAGCAGCTAGCACAATATGTCCGGCAATCGCAATCACATACACATGCGCAGCTACATGACTTTTTATAAATTGCTAGTCTGCGAAACAGGATGCCCAACCAACCACACAAGTAGACATTCAATTGTTTACATTGTTGTGTGTATTTTATACGAACACAAATTCATACATATATGAATTGCTACATACAGATGGCAGATGGCAAAAGGAATCGAGTTGTTAGGTAAATACACTCTAAGCTGCCAGCATTACCGCATTACATAACTACAGATGCCGCTTATTTGCCTCTGTACACACATAGGTGGCACATAAATATGAGCAGTTATGTATGAAACAAACAGCATTGCGAGACTACAATGAGTTTAGTTCCACAATGTGGGGTTACAGGCTTTTGTCGCTTTTGTTGCTTTCTTCTTTGGAAAAAAACGTCACCTCTCTTCACTTTGTCGTAAAGCATCAGCTGCTGCAATCACTAAAGCCATCGGTTTCATTCATCTTCGTTAAAGCTATCTTGCTTAGATAGTGAAACTCTGCTGGCGAGTGCTGATGGACGGATGGTATAAAGTCAATAGAGGGCATCGCGTAGAGTGACAGCAATGAGAGGTGAAAACTACTTGAGAAGATACAGTTCTACACGTATTGGCAAAGGCACATTTACATAGAAAATCTGAATGGTTTGTTAAAATTGTAATAATTATTTAGTAACTAAATAATAATTAATTTTATATTGAAATAATGAATTATAAATATATAGGTTAGATTAGGTTATCCGGTCAGTATGGCTATGTTAGCATTCACACCATAAATAGGTCTACTGATCCTTAGTAATAACATATGGAGATTAAGTTTAATTCGAGCTGGAGTATTCGTCATACAGAACGTCAACGCTTTTTGCGAACTTCAAAAGAGACTTGATATCTCATACTTGTTACATTTAGTCCACTGAACTGCGAAGTCCTAAGACGACGATGGTAATACGAGTTATAGATAAAGCTCGACAGAAGCGGAGGAGGGGTTCCAACGTCTCTTGCTTCCTGCATTTTTTGCATGTATCATCGTTACTAATACACACCGGCCAGTAAGGGCAACAACCGTTATGCAGTCCTTAAAAAACCATTAAAGTAAAAAATCAGGCGTTTTTCGTTCTTTGTGATTTAGGTATTTCTTGTATTGGTTCGGTAGCCGGACGGATAACATTTTTGATTATCTCATTTTTCGTTTCCCTGAAACTCGTTTCCCTGAATCTCAATTCGATGTGAAATTGTAGCTTTTATCGTCGGTTGGCTATCGACTTATGTATATATTGATCCTCCTTATGTTGTTTCCTACGTTGTTAGCTACCTTAGCAGCTTTTCTTACCACAAATACTACTATCCGAGGTGAAACATGTGGATATGTCGTCTTTTTTATCCCCCGTTATGCAGAGATCAGCGAGCCATTACATCCGCTCCATCGACGGTTTTATGTATGAGATTTTGCTGGTAAGGGTCCACCACACCAAAGCACCGTAAAATAAGATTAGCTTGACTACCGCAGCAAAAAAATATAACTTATAATAATTTTATGAAAGCTTTCAAATTCGTAAATGCTCTAGAAATTAAAAAAAAAATATATATAATCTAAATTTGAAGGGAAAAACATTAATCAGGAGGAACCTAGTATAATTCAACAATATCGATTGTTTTAAGCACTAAATTAGTCTTAAAAAACTAAAAATAAATTAGGTCTTTTATAGTATATCGCTTGATCAGAAATAAGAAAGTTTGTTCAAAACACGAAGCGAATGAGCATTCCAAATTATCATATTATATTTGTCCACTTACAGTCTTAGAAACGAATTTTGAAAATGTAAATAGAGACAATATTGAGTAAGAACCATATCGAATATTTAAGAAGGGAAAGACGATTTACTTTGGTTTAAAAGTGTGAGTCAAAAAATTGTTTGTTGCAATTGGTAGACCTACCTTAAATTTGAAGTAAATATATGCAGCTCCGGTAATATGCTGTGAAGTTTTTTTGCAATCCTTTGGACTGATAAACAGACATGTGAGAGAAGTTTTGGTTCACTTAAAGCTAATAAGGATATCAGGCACTTTTATTTTCAAATAAGAAATCAGGGAACAGAAAGAAATCGCTGAGGAGCAGTGAAATAATTCAAAGCAATTTTGCAATCGTTCTCATGTATTTGAGATACAATGCTTCGATTGCCCTTTACCCCTTTGTACAAAGCTTTCGCATATCCAAATATGGTATAATAAGCTTACGAAACATTATGATTAAATCTAATTTTGTGACGTATTAGAGATGCTATCATTTTTGCTCTAGCCTACCTTATGTTGTTGTAATTCATTATTTATACTATTGTAAAATGTGTAAAACATGTTTATGGGAAATGATTACTGATCTCAAGACGAAAAATTTTCGTGAAAACCGATAATATTATCTTAGTGAGAATCCTAGGTTATGCCTATGAATATTCAAATCCAACATCACATATGTACTATTATTGAAATTTTTAATACGAAATATTAATTTCTTTGTACTATATCTTCTAACGTTGAATTTTGTCATACTCTTTCATTTTCATTTACACAAATTCTCATATGCGATTAGATATGTATTTATGTATGTACAAAAATATTGAATTTGTAATAAATTAAATATTACCCTGTTGAATATTTAACGACGCTCAAAAGCATTTATTTCCAGCTTAATATAAATTAGCATATTACGATGTGATAGCAATAAATATAAAAAATATTGAACATTTTATTTTAAAATCTTTTTTTGCACTTAAAACACAAAAATAAACGGCAAACGACCTGTGGCGAATTTGTTGTTGTTGTGCGTAAAAATCACTCATACCGCCGCGCGTTAACTCGCTTGGGCCAAATCGATTACAAATCGCATTGACCCACAATTTAATCTGTTGCTAAAATTAAAGATGCCCACAAGGCAACCCATAAACAAAGCAAAAATGCGCACAGAACTACATAAACAGGTATTTGACGCACACGGTTACATAAACCATACACAGGTATATTTGTATGTATAGACGTGTTGCGCATTGCTGTTGTTGTTCGACCTGCAGACATGTGTAACTTTAACAGCCCAACATTAATCATTTATGATGGTTGTAAAGTACACAAATTGCACACATATAGACGGGTACATACACACTCACAAACAAACATATACATACATGTATTATAGCAACTTTTAGCATTGATTTTATGAGCTTGTAATTTGATATTGGGAATTGTATTAGTGCCGTGCTAACCACATAACTGCAAGTCAAGCGTGCGGGAATATCATAGAAACACACCTGCATGACAGGATAAATACATATGTTATGTGTATGTATCTTATTGCAGTTATGTACTGCGTATACCCAATTGGGACTTGCTTGAGTTTGTTATGACAGATATATTCATAAAATCTGAGGTGTGTGATAGTCGACATAAAAAGCCATATACGGCAGGTATACAGTTCAATGTCAATGGAAATCAGATTCCCACAAAAATCGCTGTTTTTCATGAAAATTTTCAGAGAAATCCAAACCCTTTAATTTATTTATTTTTAATGAATTAAGCCTCAAACATTTTGTGTTTTAAAATATATGTTTAATTAGATTAGATTATATTGTTGATCCCAAAGGTGGGTATTCCGTTTGGACTAGAGCCTTAGAGCTATTGTAAATAAATTTCATACACAGATAAAGCACTTTGTGTACATGACAAATCTTCTAACCCGTTATTATTTGCATTCCCTTTAGGACACCTTAATGTATGAAAATGTGGGATTCGAGGTGCCAGAAAGTCAGGACCTTCAAGAAGAAAGTGTGGATATTTTCCTTCCCCAACTAGGCTTACTGGTTAAAGATTATTGAAGAACAAGCCAAGATTATATTAGAAATTGTTTGATAAAAAAAATCGATGTTTAGAGTTTGTTAAATTTAGTTTAATTTTCCGACTCGCGATTTTCCGAATCGCAAATGGTTAAAATTTGGATTGTTCTTTCTGGTTAATTTGGAAACTTTATAATAATAATATATTTAACATTTACATATATATTTTTTTTTAATCACGTAACTCTTAATAAAAAATAATTTCCGAATGCCCAGTTTGAAATAACGAATTTATAATTAAAATTGAAAACCTCTATTTTTGAGTTTAGATTTTTTAAAATTAGTTTTAATTTTTTAATTCTAAATAAATCAGAATTTTTCAATTTATTACATCCAATTTTTGGTTACAACTTTGTAAACTAAAACTTCGCAACCCTGACTGTAACTATTGAAATGTTTGGTATTACAAACTTTAACGTTTTCTTTCTTGGGACTGGAAGAAATAAGTTAAATTATTCAAAGATATTTCTTTTCATTTTTGTGATTTACTAAAGACTTAATCAATGCAATCACTAGTATTGAATACTAAGAATTTAATCCCATATGGGTCATTTTCCTCACACACACATACATATGTGTTATATGTATCTGTTTAGATCAAACGCCGAATGGTCAATAAACGTCATGCTTCACTTCTTCACTGAGTGCACTGGCGTACACGTGTATATGAAACATGTTCAAATATACAGCACTGCTTAAGCACACAAACAATAATGTGCGGCAATAAGCTTGTGAACACCAGCTAGTTTATTTGCCTAGGTATACTTATGTATATTACATGCATATGTGTGGGTGTATACGCTTTCTAGCTGGTGAATTTGTTATGGTGCAAAAAGGCTTTAATGTAATACCGAAAATTGGCATAAATTACTAACCTATAGCAAACAGCTTGTGTCGACATAGCGCTGTTGGCAAAACACACCAACACTCCAACACACCTACACATCCGCACAGCGAGCGAGCGCACCAAAAAACAGACCCTTACACGCACAGAGCCACCTAAAAACAAGGGCAACGGACACACTGCAGTTGCTGCTGCGCCTGAAAGTCGACACAAAGGCAGACACGAAAGTGTGTCAGTCGTAAGAAACTTGACTACGACAACAGCAGCAGCATCAGCTATGTCGGCAACAACAAATAAAAACAACGCACAAAAAACAGCCAGAGAAGTTAGGTTAGGCAACGGCATAAATGCAAAAATGAAACGCACGGCGACTGGCATCGCTCATACGCCACGGCTGGCACACATTTGCGTTTGAGGCAACGATGCACGACGATAACGCCGATGATGACGACGACGACATTGGTGCTGGCGACGAACAACTGAACGGCGCGTCTCAGCGTGTGTGAGTTAGCGATTTCGAAAGCGCGTCTTATCAGTGACGACATAGCCAACACGTGTTTAACGAACAGGGCTCGTGGAGCGCCACTTAACAGTTACGCGTACCGCTATTGCGCTCTGAATGCTCTCTTGCGCCGGCGCTTTATAAACACCTTCCACATTCGTGCGAAACAGCCGGCGTAAATGTGAGACATTCGTGAGAATTTCGAAAATGCGTTTTGCTTCTGTTTTTGTATTAACTACGTAGAGAGCGCTCAAAATGCTTTCTGCTCGCACATTTCGCTAGCCTTCGTCTTGTGTACGTACACGGCGTATGAGTAACAGATTGCGTAGAAAAAACTATGCAACGGCTCGTGAGCAGCATCCAGTCATCTGGTAATGCTAAAAGTGTACACAACGCGTGATCAATTACGCACTCGAATACCAAACGCTGTCGGTAACCTATTTGCTAATGTCGGCTTGTATATTTATTTGTAGCGCACCTAAAACGTGTAAGCTGGTGTAAAGAAGTGAGCAAAGTCTATGAAGTTGTCAAGAAAAATGTTTGAATTATAAAAATTAAAAAAAAACAAGGGCAGCAAAATATTTATTAGCCAACGGAGGGTCGTAGCCGCCTATTGCATATTCGTTCATGACGCGTTATGGAAGCGCCTTGCTTTGTGTATGTATGTGTGCGTAGCATTTTTACTGAAGCCGGGTGGTAAGCATAAAGCGAGAAAACACATTTTGATGTTAAACAAATAGTTAAATAATTACGTAAATACAATAACTAAAAAAAATAAAATTTTAAGGTAGTGTTGAAACAAATAAATAAATAAGATGAATATTGTGTGAAAAGGCGCGCAGTGCAATCGAGCTATTTGATAAAGTTAAATAAATTATATAAAATTATGATAAATATTGCTTAACAGTAAAAATATTTCAAATTTAAACATATAAGTGTTCGTGAATGTGTAAAAACTAAACCAATTGTTCCCTATGCAAGTTTTTCTAAACAAAAAAGTTTCAAACTTATTATAAAAATAGAAAAACCAAGCAGTTAATAAGAAAAAATATTTACAGGTGAATAAAAAAGTAGTGCTTAAAATTTAAAATTGTAAAAAAAAATTTAAATAAGTTAAAATATTATTTGGTATATAAAAAAGTATTGTATATAAAAAATAAGTGTTGAGCAATTTCAGAAAAATAATTAACAATATCATTACAAGAATAAAACTAATAAGCGTCTATAAAAATTATAAGCCAAATGAAAAGAATCAAGCAGAGAATTGGATAATGTGAGCAGCAATTTAAATAAAATTTTGTGATTCAAATTAAGTTTAAGTAATAATTAAAAAACTAATGCCGTCTAACCACTTATTCCAGGGAAATATAAAGCAAAAATAATAGTAAAACATTTAACAATATTTATCGTGCTAAAATTAATCACAATAAAAAATTTGCCTAAATTAGAAACAAAAAGATATATATGTGCATTATATTAATATCATTCTAATAATTTAATAAAAAGTTAGCAAAACATTTTGTTTGAGAGATACCAAATATATAAATAATATATATATCCGCAAAATAATTAGAAAAAATATCAAAATGAAAGTTTGCATAAAATACTCGTAAATAAATTAGAAAAGCATGCTAATTGCTCAAAAGTATGTAAAACTTCATTTAAATTAAATTAATAATATAAAAAAATCCATACTTTTTAATATAAATAAATTGATTAATATTAAAATCAACAAGTGCAGCGCTAAACTAAAACCTTTAAACAAGAAATAAAATTTTCATACAGAATTGAAATGGAAACATATACAAGCTTACATACCAATACCCACAAGATAATGCAATAACAGCCAGGTGTCCGTATATTTTAAGGGAAAAAGTTCGTTAAAGATTATTTCAAGTCAAAGAGTTTCAAAATGAAATTTATTACAATTAAATAAATCACCGACGAATGAACGTTGCCCACATTCCAGCAAAAAAAGGTAAAGAATTTCGCACCGCAGCAAATGTGTTATGCGAAGACTTTGCTGTGAAGTGCCAATATCTGCCACAATTTGTGCCACCTTAAAGCACTCGCAAAATTATCTTGCAAGCGTGTAAGAACACACGACTGCGGGTGCGAGCTGACGCTGTTAGTGCAAAAGTGCCATGTCACGCTAAGCAGTGGCAATTATAGCTGTCAACTTGAGTAAAGAGCCAATAAAATTGGAGCTATGATATAATAATTCAACAACGTCGGGATAAAGGCAAGAGTGAGAAGAAAAAAACGAACATAAAATTGTGCAAACAAAATGCCATCAAAGTAGACATGAAAATATGAAACAAAAAATTTAAAATAAAATTAATAATAAGAATATAAAAGGTCATTTATGAAATTTAAATTGAAAAATGAATTGATAAATTAGTTAATGTGGAAAAGGGTTTAGCTATTAAGAAATGGTAATTGAATATAGAGAGAATAAGAAGAAGAATTGTGTGGCGTCAAATTCAACTCTAGAATATATTAAGTGTATAAAATAGTAACAAAAGAAATAAAAATGGTGCTAAATAGCGGAGTAAATTAAGCGAAAAATTTTCTGTGTAATAAATAAATACAATAAGTTTTGATATTGTTAAACGCACTTTACAAGGGTGGTAAGAGCAGTTTGCTGTAAATATAAACATATAAAGAAATTTGTGTTTTTATGCTGTAAATGGATTACAGCAAAGGATATTTATAAAGTATATTTTAAATTCCTAAAGTTGTACTGTAGTTTATAAAAAGAGAAAAATATTGCGGAGAACTGGCAACTCTTATTTTTTATAAACTCAATCAGCTAGTGCAAAGGTAAGCCTCGAGTGTATTTTTAACCCACAAGCATTTGTTATTTATATTAAACTACTATGAAACGTGTGCTTTTTTTCCAACGAAATGACAAACTTCATTTTTCAAAGTGACACTTAGCAAACCGCAAAAATATAATGTATTCTAGAGTATTTTACATAAAGCAAAAACATTAGACAAATGGTAGAACAACCATGAGCTGGCATGCCACACCACACAATAATGAAAATATGTCGGTGTATGTAAGCTAACGCAAATGCCAAGAGCAGCCGAAACGCCGCCAGGGCAATGCTAGTCGCCTTGACGAAAGTGTAAATTTTCACACGCGACAAAAGGCAATTTGCTGATGTTAATGAGAAAGTTAATTTACGAAATGCTTGAGAGGAGTCTGTGGTGAGAGGGGTGCACTTCCGGCGCCGCTGCCTGTGCCTTTGAGAGGGGCAATGCTGCTGCTGGCGACGTTAAAGTTATTGCCGAGGCTTTGTTTGTAATGTTAAGTGCCTACGTGTGTCGGTCGCTCGCCGCTCACCGCTTACCACTCTGCACGACACTCTCACAAACGACATACACACATTGCGGCATGCCTCTCAAGTATTCAAAGCCCCTGTGCTAATTGCTGGTGCCTCCTGGAAACACGGAAATATAGCGTGGCGGTGAACGCAGTTTTCTCTCTGGCGTGCAAAAATTTCCGACGCACAGGAAATTATTAAAAAAAAAAAAAAAATTAAAGCAAACCACTGTGTTGCCACATCCATTCAATACCAAAGGTTCTTTTACACATAAAGTAAATTTGTTAAAATATTGCTGGACTGATAAAGAGTACCGTAAAGCGGGGTATAAAGTTGAGGCGTAAATTAGGAAATACAAATAATTTAAATGTGATTTACAAACTAGGAGAAGTGTTGAACTGTGCTGTTTAAGTCATTAGAATATAACAGAATGTTATTGGAGGTATACCCAGTGGATTTATGGATCCGAGGAATTCCCTCTTTCTTTCATTGAGCGCTAAGCAATTAAGAAGCAGGTGCTATAGGTTGTCTTCACTTTATACCTGAAGAGGTTTATTACTTGCTTGAACTTCTTAAATTGTTGCCAGTGCTTGTTTCTCTGGATGGTATGGGCTCTTTCTGCGGGGATACTGGCTCTAAAGACCTAGTTACCACAACTGAGCTAGGTCAACTGTTAGCTTACTTACCGCTATGCCTCTGCGCCCAGGTACCCAAAGTACTTACTAAGCCACTTAAAATGTGGTTCAGTTTGTTTAACTTTGTTATCTATCGTTCCAAAATTAAATGGTTAAGCAATTCCAAGCACTCGATATAGGAATATATCTAAGAATTTACTATGGCTTAATTGGAGATATCAGAATATAGTGTCGAAACAGATCTGTCTCCCCATTCGAAATATTTCAGCAATTAGTTTAACCAAACCGAAAAAAAAACGTTAACTTCGGCTGCACTGAAGCTTTAATACCCTTCACAGATGAATTTATTTTAGTACAAAAGGGAATGAAAACATATTTATTTTGATTTTGATTCGGCCAGTTTGAATGCCAACTATATGCTATATTGGTTCGATCTAAAAAATATGTTCGAATATTGTAGCGTCGCCTGAAGTAATAATGTAAGCCAAATTTTGTGACGATACCTTGTCGAATAAAAAAGTTTTCCATTCAAGGTCTTGAGTTGGATCGATCAGTTTATATGACAGCTATATGCTATAGTTGTTCGATATCGGCGGTTTTGACAAATGAACATTCTCTTAATAGTAAAAGGCCGTGTGTAAAATTTCAAAAGATATTTCATAAATTTTATAAATTGAGAGACTAATTCGCGTACGTATAGCCGGACATGGTTAAATCGACACAGCTCTCCACGTTACGACTTTTCATTTTGGATGTTACAAACATCGTGGCATAGTTAATATACTCTGTTCAGGATATAAATATACTATTTACTTACATGAGACTACTTTAATTAGTTATTCGACTGAAAAATATTTATCCTCACTTTTATTCTCTTTATAAAATATATAAAATTCATCTTCTGGACAGACATAGTTGCATCAGCAATGATATAAAGTCTACGTACCTGTTCCAACAACAGTCAGGTATACGTTATCGGAACTAACACAGATTGTCAACTCGAAACATTTTTTCAAATTCTTCGATCACTACACCAACACGGCTGAACAACAATATTTTCAAGCATTAAAGGACATTAAGACCACTACAAAATATAATCAGTTGCGGTTAGGTATACAAATTGTATTGGGCATACAATGCGTAACCCTAAACCAACACAACAACGTCAGTCACACTGCTGTTATGGTCACGTGTGTGTGTAGGCGGGCATTTTATGTGAGCCGGAAGTCAAGCGCACTAAAGTTCGAAATAAGTTGAATGTGAAAAAAAAATGGGAATTCAAACAAAAACATAATAAAGAAGTAAGATAGGGCTAAGTTCGGTCGCAGCCGAAAACAAAAAAAATTGTAAAGAGCTAAAAGTTAAAGACGGCAAAATTTTCTAATAGACAAAGTTGTGGTCGACTACGCTCATTTAGTATCAGTGATATCGGCTGCGAATTAAGTTTATTGGGAAATATAATGACCAAAATCACTCAATTTGCTAAATCATATAGTTTTATTGTTATATCTGTCTCTTAACCGACATGTATGATATTAAGTGAAGCAGAAAACCTATTTAGATCAGATTCGATACTCAAACCTTTGTTGATGATTGAGTTATCTTTTGTAAACCACTTGATATTTCGATTTTATATGGATGTAAGCGTGGTGAAAGGACAAGTTTTTATAAGGTACGTAATTTCACATACAATTAGGCGGTATCGCGCCCATCATTTGGTTTTGAGCTGATTCAAATAAAATTAGTCTTACGAATCTGACCATATATAATATCAGAGAGAGTTTGAAAATTAATTCTGCATTATGAGGATTTATATAAATATAATCCGGTCAATGGATTGGAAACAACAGTTCGGTTAGAAACCAATTATACCCTATATAGTTATTTGAATTTCGCATCACACAAAGCCCTTACCAGCCGGCGCCAATAACACTCGATTAAAGCTTAAAGCCCTAGTAAAAGTCAACACATTGACAACACAAACAACAAGAGCAGAAAAATATTCAAAACTGCGAGAAGAATGAGCAAACAAACAAAGCAAAACTAAAACAAAACACAAAATTTGTTTAATAACATAAAGTGAAGAAAATGTATGAAAATCTCCATACATTAGCAGCATAATGTAATGAATGTATGTACGAGTATGAGCGAGCGCATGAACGCATCATGTTTTTCACCAGCTGGCTATTTACAAACCAACCCAGTGGCGGTCTTATCTGCACACTCAAAGTGGAACATCCAAACCGCTCGAGTGTAAGTTGGAATGGCATGAAATAGAGAACTGTGAAGAAGATAAAGAAGCATCCTGTGTATATATGTTGTGTCTGAACCTAATTTGTGAGCACAGAGTTGTGTGTGTGTGCGTTTGTACTGTGGAATTTGCTTGCTAGTGTTGCAAATGAGTGCGCATGTTGAGTGTGATGAGGTTTTTTGTGTTAATTAAAAGTGTGTATTGTTGCTGATTTTATTCCTTTTGCCAAAAACATGCATGCCGTTTGTACCAGTTCATTTTCTCACACACATGCATGCATAACAGATTACCTGCAAACGTCTATAACGTGTGTATGTGTTTCTGTTTGGTAAATATTGACGCAAAAATATAAAATTAGCCTGTTTCTTAGTAGCCTCCAATTCGCTCTCTGACCACCTGCAGTAAGTGTGCGGCTAATTATGGTGAATTTATGCCGTTCCATAGCAATCGAATATGCTTTTGCTAATAACGTACGTATGTCTAATGCCTATATTTCACACATCAATGCATATATACATACATATATATAATAGCAGAGAATATGGTGGCAAGTTAAGGAAGAGCAACTGCAGCTGCTTGTTATGTTTGCATATTAATAAATTTGTTTGTCTAATTAATGTCAGAGGTGGAAAAACGCCGCTGGCAGCGAATGGCCTTTCATGTCTAATAAATGTCATTAATATTTTATTGCATTAAATTCAATTTAGTGCAGGATAAAGTGTCAATAAAGGATTTTAGCATTGACATACTTAAAGGCTTTCAGTTGCAAGGAAAAAGCCGCCTCGCCGTTTCTTTTCTATTATTTTAGAAAAGAAGAAGACTATTGTATTTAAGTAGAAGAGAGTTTTTTCAAGAAATATTGCATATTCTTTACTTGCAAATTCTTCTATACGAATACTTTGCACGAATTACGAGTGAACAGGATAAAGACTGTGTCGCTTTAGAATGAATTTCTGAAAAATTCTTGATGTAGTGAAGTATGTATATATTCATTTCCCACTCTTCTGTATCGGTTTTTAGAAAATCTACACTGTTTAAAGAAACTCGTTTTTCAATTGAATTAAAAACTGTTATAATATTGCCGAATAAAATTTAAAATACATTACACGATTTGTGTAAGATTCACAGAAAGGACAAATCAGTTTACTTTACAACAAATACACTGCGCTTCATCAGTTTTGCGCCCTTCAATTTTGCGTGCTTGCTTGATGTCATATATTATCTATTCTTTAATCAATTTGCTGTAAATTAAGCTATAGAGAAGACAATACGATTCAATATAATATTTTATGGTATTAAATAGCCAAAAACTTGCTTATAAAAATTGGTGTATTAGGATTGCGAATTTCTTTTTGCTACTTGTTTAGTGACAATTTTTTTCGGAGTTTCAACCTTTTAAAATAAAGTTGGAAGCTTCTCAAAATATACACAGCAGCTCAGCTTAGCTAGA
Organism: Bactrocera oleae; assembly: GCF_042242935.1. Classification (NCBI taxonomy): domain Eukaryota; kingdom Metazoa; phylum Arthropoda; class Insecta; order Diptera; family Tephritidae; genus Bactrocera; species Bactrocera oleae. The sequence goes on along the minus strand of NC_091537.1, from coordinate 25,819,418 downwards.
AATTGATATTTGTTTTTCGATGTATTTCCGTTTTTCCGCAATTTTATGCAATCATGAAATGCTTCGATTTTTAATATTTCGTCTACAGGTAAAACAGTTAATTTTCCACATTGTATTAGACCGAGAAAAAATGTATGCGGGATAATTAAACCATATTTACTAAACCATTTTAAATAAATACCATATTACGGTAATTTCCGTGCACTTTGTTTTACTGTTAGATCGAGAGCGTCTGCGTCTATTATATTGTATATTACTGCAAATGTGTTGTCATCAATTTATCAACTCTAAATATAAAGAATATATATTACTTACTAACATATCACTGTAAAGAAATTTTATTTTTACTTTTTAAAATGTAAATAAACAAGAAAAAACGTTAACTTCGGTTGCACCGAAGCTATAATACCCTTCACAGGTACAAAGGTTCCTTACAACAACTTGATTCAGATCTAATTTCGTGAATCGGCAATAAAAAATATATTTTTTTTCCAAGCAGGCACTTTACTCCGATCGTTCAGTTTATATGATAGCTGTATGACGTAGCGATCCGATCTAAACAATTTTCTCGGAGATTATATTCTTGCCTTAGAAAATAACTCATGCCAAATTTCGTGAAGATAGTACGTCAAATAAAAAAGTTTCCCATACAAGGACTTGCTTCCGATTGTTCAGTTTGTATGGCAGATATATGCTATAGTGGTCCGATATCGGCCGTTCCGACAAATGAGTAGCTTCTTGGTGAGAAAAGGACAGGTGCAAAATTTCAAATCGATAGCTTAAAAAATTATGGACTAGTTTGCATATATACAGACGGACGGACGGACAGACGGACAGACGGACAGACGGACATGGCTAACTCACCTCAGCTCATCATGCTGATCATTTGTATATATATTTTAAAGGGTCTCCGACGTTTTCTTCTGGGTGTTAAAAATTTCGTGGCAAACTTAATATACCCTGTTCATGGTATAAAAATCTCGTTTCGATTCTTCAACTGCTTTTAAATATTCGATTTCATGAGCTTTTCTAATATTTTGTAATCAGGCTAAGATATTGTATTGGCAAAATTACACTATAATAATCGATTAGGTGCCGTTGAGACCGATGGACACATTAAAACAATTTCGCAACTTTTTGACCATTTGACCTGTTTCTACCATTTTCGTAGAACAAATGGTTTGTTGCTTCAAACTAGTATCCAGATTCATTAATTTCATTCCAACGAGCATTTTATTGAGGTCTGACAACAGATTCGAAGAGGCAGATTCGAAGGATACGAAAACAATGCGTGGCACGGTACATTGACTTGAGTAATAAAAAGTATGGTCAACACGTTCTGTTGTATATTTTTAATGTCTAATATTCCGATTAATTATGTTTTATATAAAAAACATTTTTTTTGGGCTTTCTACTTCGTAATAGCCGGTTTCGTTAGTGCAGAATGCCTCGATATTTGTCAACAGACTTTTTTTGGTGTCAACACTCCTATGAGTCTCCTTTTCACGGTTACATTGCCATTCTAGCTCGAGTTCTGTAACAGGATCAAGTATGATTTCAGTGTTAAAAGTCTATTTTTTATTCATAAAAAATATACTACTTTATAAACACAATACTATTAGAACTCTCTTTTACCTTTCAGCTTCGCAGCTATATGTAAAATTTACGAAAATAGAACTTTGAAGTTCCACTCTCCATTTATATGATACTTACCAAAAGTGTTACACAATAGATTTTTTTTTTTCACATCTAAAAAAAAGTTAATGTTTTGCGAGCGGTGTTTTATTAATTCTTTGCAACTAACGGTTCAACATTCAGGGCGAAATGGATCACAATCACAAAAACTGTATAGGGTTAAATTATTTCTTTCAACTAGATCTAGATCTAGACAAACATAAGAGAGTTCCATAAAGTATACAAATACATCTGAGAAATCCCATATTCTAAGAGAAGTATAAGTATAATTTTCTAACTTTTAATTGTGTTGACTGTAGCGATGTTTTTAAAATAACTTATTATCTTTCATTGGATGCATTTACATATTCAAATATGTAAATTAAAGATAGTACCACATGTTGTATGAGTAAAATCTAAGTATGTCTATATTCATACATACTCGTTTGCTCTGCTAATTCTTTTATATAATGCATTAAGTTACTATGAACCGCTTAAAAACACCAATTAAATGTTTCAAAAAATATTTTTTTATTAAGTAATTGAAATGCAAACCAGTATTAAACTAGCATGTGCAAAATAATCGTCTAAATTACGGCTTTACATTGCAAATTCAATCTGATTCAGTTACAAAGCTGATAGTAATCACAAAAATATAAATATAAACTGCAGATTTGGTTCATCAATTTTTTTTTCGTGCTGTTATATGAGTGGCATGCAGCTAATCCGAAATTGAATTGACAATATTTTTTATGAGCGTACAGTGTGCCCGGGATAAAAGCAACTGACATACAAAACAAAATCGAATCACGAAAGAATTTGATCTGTAATGAAATGCTAAAGAAGACATTTCAATTCTTAAGTGTCTAACGTAAAGTAATATGTGGGAATAAGACAAAATAAAAGTTTTAATTTAACTCACTTTAGTTTAACTCACCTATAAGTCAGTGAGCGTAGGCATTTATGTCGACGGCCGACTTCCTCAGTATTTGAAAAGATTTAATATCCTATTTAATAATATTTAGGTAAATCTTTACTAGGCTCTGGAGACAAGACTTGCATTTATGACAGCTCCTGAACTGTCTCTGAATTTTTTATGTACATGCTTTTTACATAAAGATTCCATTTTTTTTTGGGTAGAAATTGTATGCCCTCACGTCGTTGTCTCTGGAACCACTTACAAGACGCTGTTTTCATTACTTCATACTCATAAGTATACAGAGTTAAACATTTACCCGGTTAGAACTCCATAGGAACTTATTAACCTTCAGCGAGCGGGCGGTTATTTGTAACGGCAGCGGTCCCGCGTTACTTTAACGACATATTGTATATATTCGAGAAATAAAACACTAATTACTTAATATCTTTTATATTTTTATAATCAGAAATGTTATTCATTGTCTAGGAAATTAATTTGTCCAAAAAAACTTAACGTTGTTTACAAACTAAGTTAGTAAATGAAAAAAAAAAGAACTTAACTTCTTTTTTGTTCACAGTTTTAGGCACAAAAAACAATGATAAGTGCTAGAAACTAGCTATAATGTCTAGTAACTAATATAAAAAAATAAAATGATAAAACCAGTTGGTTTCATGAGATCAAATAATTAAAATAACCATCATATTAGCTTTATATGCTATTACCAAGGGCGTACTGTATGTGTACTGCCAAAGCTAATTTTAAGACAATTAAATTTTATTAGTAAATGAATATCGCATGTTTTACGAATTGCTAAATAAAATATTTGACATTTTTAAAATATTTTTACAGAATAAATGTAAGTATGGCGGGTATTTATATAAAATCTGTGTTGAAATTTAATACGCAGCAAAAACTTTCAATACAACTCTATACTGCCGTACTGTCGATTAATATAAAGAGGGTACATAGAGCTTAGCAAAAACATGATATATATTTTTTTGAGATACTTCTATGCAAGTGACACTGCCGGTGCGCAAAGCGCAAAAGTATATCTATACTAGTGTAAATAGTCAAGTTCACATTGATCAAGTCAAAATGATATTCCCGAAACTTATTTTCCATTTCATTGCAAGATTTGTCTATGAAATGCACTTTTACTCTATTCTGAACAGACTTAATTATTCATTTGCCATATTTTGGAATTTTTAGTAAAAACTTTTCACAACAAACCAATCCTAATATTATTCAATTATGTATGCACCAAATGCAAATATGAGAAAATATGAAGTATTTCAATTTGTAAATATATAATAATGATTCAAAATATATTTTTACCCAATCTTAAATTTGCATATTTTAGTGCAATTTAGTAAATACATGCACGGCTAAGAGAAATACATTTACAGTAATGAAATATATAACTAATGTATTACAGCATAACCCCAAAACAAAACTGAGCCATGTGACCCATTTCTAACCGGTCTACTATTAGTGATAGAAATAGAGGTTAGGAGCCTAACTTTTAAAATGCTCTTGATAGAAAAATACATAGCCGATGCCAAAAACAAAAGAAATGGTTCAACCATCTTAATTTGACAGTTCGTGTAGCCTATTTTTCTTGGCATTCAACGAAGTGGTCCTCTGTGATGCTGTCGGGGATCATTCATATCTTTAAATCGGGTCATTGGTATACGACCACTCCTCTCGTTTTAGGAATTTACAGTACAAATATGTATATAAATAATAAATAAATACTAAGCTATTCATTAAATGAAAACTAACAAAAATGATTATATGAAAGTTTACAGCTTTATAAAATATGCGTTACTGTGATTAGATAAAGATTTTTAACTAAATTTACCGTTTTAATTGCCAAAACGCCTTTTATGTTAGGTTTAGGTAATAATAAATAAATATTTTCTGGAGCAATTACCCAATTTTGTCAACCTCGGTACCCCAAGGTTCAGTTGACAAGTTCTAAGGTGTCTCACGTTTATGAACGATAAAAAAAAATTGTGTGACTCCGTACTACAAAATGGCTTGCTACCAAACAGGTTTGGTCGATTCCTGAATAGGGATCGGACACAGTCCAATTAACCGTTGTTTCCTTTCTCCTTATTCAAATCGCCTAAAACTTATTAACTTTCTCACTCTTGCCACAAGTCGTGGGGAAATGCTTGGCATAATTTTTCTAGTTAAACTACCTCTAGGATCCATTTCAAGATCATATCTTTGTACTAAAGTTAAACTAAATGTCCCCTCGTGTTCATACACTTTTCGATAATAGTTTCGAAAAATTGCAAAACTAATTTGGAATAACGTTAGCTACCGCGTGACTGGGGACTACAATTTGCTATGCAAATGATTTTTCAAATATGAGCTTTTGTTGTATTAAATGATGGCATTTATAATAAACTGAGGAATTTAGTTTTGAAGCTGAATATGATTCACCTATTGCCTACAAAGTGTAAAGTCAACCAGATTTTTAAAAATTCTGATATTAGTTATAATCGATCCGCATACTTAGAGGTATTGAATCAATCTTGAATATGAAGTAATTCATTTTGAAAAGGATTAATAACAAGATGCATATAAAGAGCTTTTACAGAGCACTAGTTGTTTAAACCTAGTAGTTTAAAGTTAGTCATGTGCTGTCACGACATATTTTGTAGATAATTGTGTTCTGCAAAGTCGTAGTGAAATATTTTGTTTTATAATCAATAGTTTTTTTGAAACTTTTTTACACTTAAGATCATATTATTGGCGTTTTAGTAACGAACAGTAACCTTTTTGAAAATATAATATAGCCTATGTGCACTGGAAATAGTGTAGCTGCCGAACGTAGAAATCAAATCAAATTTTTACGCTTTATAATATTAGTATGGATAAGTGATTTGTAAATATCCTGCAGTAACTAAGCACACCTTTTTCTAGAGTTTGTGATTAAATTCTAAATAATTATAAAAGCAGCAAACTTATAACATTTTTTTTTTAATTAAACATATATATTATGTGTTTGGAACTTGTACGAAACTAGTTTATCTATGGCCAAAATATTATTATTAAATAAAAGAAACACATGTTGCGTGTTAACTAACGGTTAACTAGTTGGCCTTGTAGTTCACAGTATATAGATTTGTAATCTTTACTGAATTGTTAAAAAATAAAGTTATATGACAAAACTAAAATAGTTAAACTAACTAACCTACATAAAATATTGCTCGCTTAAAAATGGAGAATCGAAAATTTTTCGGTAAATTCCTTCGAATATATTTCTAGATCAGCAGCCATTGCTTTTTTATTTGACGTTATATACATAGTATACGTATGCTAAGGTTTGCACGATATTTATTTATTTGACTTGGTTTGCAATTTCGAATTTCATTCGATTTAGAAAATAATATTTATTGTGCTTGAATTTTCATGCGTTCTACGCCTCTGGCCGCCACACGCCGTCGCCCCTCCATCACTATTAAGTGGTGTCTGCTCTGATTCTTTTTCCAGCACTCTCGCATACTATATCTTCGTTTCCATTTCACTTATTGTAGCTTTAGATTTATTACTCGGCGTTGCGTTGTGGCCTTGGCATGCTTTTTCATTTATTTCGTTTGATTTCATTCCGTTTTCAGCAACGAATTATCCTGCGGCGATTTGTCTGCTGTTTTTTTTGCCGCAGACCTACGGGCCCTGCTGCTTTTGCAAATAACCCGTCAGTCAGCGCAACTAAGACCAGCTCAGTGATAATCGAATGTCTTAAATCTAGCGAGCATATTGTGTATCCGCTGTCCTTAAGTATTGTCCTCCACGAATTTCTAATAACATGCGTGAGCTTACTGCTGCGTTCCTTGTCAATTTCTGTGCGTACTGGTTTATAAGAGATTGAAATTGGATAGCCATATATTTTCGAGTAATAAATGTGGAATGTGTTTTTCGTGCTTATTCATTGCGAGCCCCTGCTGTCTGCCTGTTTGTCTGCGCAAAACTCATAAAAGCAAGTGTGTATGAGTATGTGTGTCATTTTGACCCACCACCGGCGGCAATTTGAGACATTTTAAAGAATTTTTATGTTCTTTACGTTGGTGGCGCTGTTGTGCGCTCCACTTAATTTAATGTCGAAGCCGAAGTTGCGAAACAATTTCGTTTAATTTCTGCTCTGCAAGTAAAGTATTAGTTATGCTTTGACAATTATAGGCAGTTATACTACATGTGTATGAGTGAGGTGGGCGCTCAATTGTTTGTAAATTAAACACGTATGTTTTTAAGGGCACTTGCACTCACGAAGACATAAGGTTATGCAAGGTTAGCTTGCTCGGATTTTCATAAAATGTTGCCTATGTCAGTGATGTGTTTGTGTTGAGCGAAGTTTTGCCAACTATCAACATGTTTTTAATTATTTCTACACGTTTTGTTGACAATCTTCTCCCACACACGCTTACCGCACCTGATTTTCCATGCAACGCACTCACGTGCTGCATGATGGCGCATGGCCTTTTCGTTGCTTAATGTACAAGTAACGGGTATTACTATAAATAACTGCAACCCTATGTATGTTAATAAGTGTATACCTTTATAAAACCACTTGCCGTTATGGCAGACACAATTTCACATTTAGTTCTCATACACACCCGTTCACTCACATATTTATATATGGTAGGTATATACCCTCATGTATAGACACATACATTTCCTCTGTTTTAAGTTGCTTCATTTTCCGCACATCTTTTCCCTTGCGATAATATGCCGACAATTCTGAAAACTTCCAAATGACAATCAGAACTTTTAAGTCGAAAATATTTCATTAATTACGCGCTTGTGTTCGCCGCATCGTCCCAAATGCGCAGGCCTCCTCATAACGCGTGCCATGTGCATACGCATATGAGTATATGATATTTGCCTTAAGTTTTCTTCAAAAAATGTTATAATTCGCAAAAGTAAAGTTTAGTGGGGAGCTTGGCACCAGTACAGTACAGTGTTCAAAATCATGTGAAATCCATAAAAAATATTTTAAATAATAAACACTGGAACCAAATTGTGTTCTCCTGGCCTAAGAAATTGCTGTCTTCGGTTGGGCAATCGTTAGAGAGTACCGACTCGAACAGTATAACAGCTGTTCAAACATATTCGCACCACTGAGTAAAAACTGTCGGAAATTATATATAAGTATATTATTCTTATCAAATTATAATTTAGTTCAAGTTTTAACCTTTTTTTTAACACGCTTAAACTCTTGAGCGATTTGAAATTTATGGAAAAAGATTGCATTGCCATTAATCGAAATATTATACATACTTAAGGAAATGCTTCGAAGTAAAGAAATATCGTAAATTTGAAGAACAAGAATTTCTTTCAAAACTAACCACAGTGCGGTGTACAAACTTCGCATGGCAACTTTTCACCATAGGGTACAACTTTCAATGCTGATTTCCCTGCTGTGAGAGGCGCGAAAAACCTGCCAGTGGTTAGTTATGATCGTTAGCTCATTTTCTTAACACACAACTTGTATAATAACGACAGTGGATGGATGCATGTGTGGAAATGCTTGAGGAAGAAAAGTCTGAAGAATTTTGGTCGGTACAACGTAAAATTTGGTGGGGATGATATACTAGTTCTAGAGGCGGTTCAGTTTACTGCCCCCTTTGGAATAAATTACCTATGTGGCAGATCACTTAAACAAATTCGAACAACGAATTTTTCGCAAATTTTTCTATTTAGTAGGTATATGGGGTCTAAGAAAAGTATTGACCCGATTCAATCCATTTTGGATATGCAGGCATAGTATTATCAGGAAAGGATTCTCTCCAAACTCCAATTATATATATCATATAATTATTTAACGATAACGAAAAGGTCAACCGTGGACACTTGGGTCCACATCTTCGGTATATGGGGGCTTAAACAGTTATGGCCCGATTTTGACAATTTTTATACTGGATATAAGTTTGATTTGTATACTGGAAGTTAAATTTGTGTTATATGGGAAGTAGGCGTGGTTGAAATTGGCCAAATAGATCTCGAGATTTGGGGTTTCACCTAAAAATGGGCCCATTGTCCAATTATTGTATTGGCTCCGACTAGGCTTAACTATACTATTTTCGGTGTTCGGCCTTTGTTAATTTAATGAGTTATCGCACTTTCAGTAGTTTTATCAAAACTGTTATATCGGGGGTGGGCGGTGTTATAACCGATTTCACCCATTTTCGCACTGCCGTTAGGGTTGTCTTGAATAAACTTGATTTTTATAGCTTTAGTGGTTTAGGAGATATGCACATTTAATACATTAGAGGGCGGTGCCAAACCCACTTTTAAAACAATTGTAGCAACTTGTTGCAAGAGTGTAAAACGTTTTGTATTTGACAAGGTATATTCACGAAATTTGCAATGCATTATTATCCAAAACAACGGTACAAATTGTTCTGATGGAATCACTACGAGAGCGCTACAATAACGTAAGTAATTTTTTAGGTCGAGTTACTATATCATATAGCTGTTATACAAACTTGCTGATCAAAATTCTTGTATTGAAACTCCGTGGTTTGTGAGGGGTATTTTAGCAGCCGAAGTTAACGTTTATTCCTGTTTTTTATGTTTTATAGGTATTTTGTTACATAAAGCTTACAATATAATAGAAGAGTAGTTAATATCCGGTTCCGTCCAATTTTATGCGTTTCTTACTTACTGTAGTTGCATCTAAATTTCTGTCTCATATTTGTTGCAATTAAGTGGTGCATAAAGCTGGCTCTTTCACAGCGCACGTAGATGCTAACTGTGCTTGTGCTTATATAATATATATATTTTTTGTGTTTCCGTGACTATGTGTTGTTACTTTTGTTGTGTGGCGCAGCTGCTGTTGTAGTGGCGCACTGCATGCTCATTTGTTTAAATTTAAATGTTGATGGCGGCAGCAGCAATGCCGTCAAGTGGTGCTTATAAATCGCATTAAGTTTGAGTTGTTTAATTGAATTGAATTACCGCTGTGCCGGTATGTGTAAGTGCTATTTTTGTCTCAACACTGTACTGGTGTGTGTAAGCGATTGCCAGATTTTCCATGCGCGTTTGTGGTTAACCTGCTGTTGCCACTATTTGCTTTTCACCTTTTGACTTCCGACTGCCAAACAGCCAAGTGTGCAGCAGCCAGATGTTGCTGACTTTTAACTATTGCTGCCTGACTGCCTACATAGCAAAATAGCTACCTACGTGGATCCCATTGCCGTTGCTTGCTTTCGTGTTGCTGTAGTTTTTGTTGCCGCAACAACATTTGGCAATCCGACCGCAACGCGGCTAAAATCTAATTACGCGCTTTGAATTGTTGCCAGCACTGCTGTGCTTTGTCTATTCGCATACAACACCACTCACGGAACGTGTGTGTGCGTGTGAATATATGTACCTTAGTATTTGCGTGAGTAAATCTACGTGTGCCGCTGCAGCTCTGGCCGGCGACGTGCCACACTTGCACTTGACTTACTGCAAATTCTTGTCATATTTTGCCCGCTCATTCGGCAGCATTTGGTTGTCGGCAACGGGTTACGATCTGTTCGCGGCAGCTGCTGGTTGGGGCATTTGCGAAATGTCGTTCGTTTTCACCGCTCTGTCCGCACTAAAACGCTACTACGAGCTATAGCTGTCTACTTTTTTTTATGACCAACAGGATAGCTCGGCTGCCTGCTGGAATACTTGCGTTGCACTTGGGCACGTATGCAGCAAGATATTAAATTGGAGTGCATTAGTACACCACCTTTTACAGGCGATCCTCAGGTGGGCGGATGTGAGAGCGCAGACAAATGGCAGGCGTTGTAAGCAAGTAAGGATTTATGACTCCGCTATCTATTTGTATGTGTGCGTGTCAAATATATTTGCATGGAACCAAGCTTTGCATATGTGCGTGTCTATATGCGCTATAGACTTACATATCTGTCAATGCCTGACCATGTGCGTGTGCCTGTTTGCATTTGGAAGCCTGCACTTTCGGCATTGCTTACAAGCTGCTTATGGCGAGCACCATGTGCAACGCCACTCCACTTTACGACCGCAACGTGTTTGCACCACAGACGGACATTTATGAGTTTTAGAGCGTTTAAGCAATAATATTTACACACGTCAACATTACCAGCGACGCTAAGGTCAAGAAGTACAATTTCAGGACTAAAAGGACAAGCTGAGAGAGCTCACAAGAAATTTAACTTAAGGAAATACAAATATTTATATCAGAGATATTTTATTTTGACCAACATGAATTTAAAGTCATAAGGAAACTTAAATGGATGGAGTGATTTATTGAGTATGTTGGGGCTGGGGTAAAATCTGGACAGATTGCATTAATATTTGTCAGTACTCGAATTCAAACATATTCGGCATAACTGCAATCACTATATGTAAAATATGGAACCTGAGGTAATTTGTGGACCGGTTTAACACACTTTCTTCATTAAACTATATTATAACGAGTTATACGAGACATACTTATTTAATTACTGAGTTATAGCACATTTAGTAGTTTTCAATGTAACCGTTATATAAATTTTTAAACTAATAAATTATGTTTAAAACAAATTTAAAAATTAATATTTGCTAAAATATCAATTACTTGCACTAATTTCACGCAGCGTTTGGGCATAAAATCTATTAAATCATAACATCTCTTTTGAAACCCGAAGCTTTCAGATGGTTGTATTATGCACTTATATATAGGGGTGAGGGACATAAATGTAACATTCGCATCTAATATTGTTTCATTCTAACCAAATGTATCTATACTATGAAAAAGCCGTAGCAGTCACTGACATACATATGTCAACCGAAATGGCATTAATATAAAGATTCTCGTATATGGAAATGGAGTGAGGATTTATGAGTTATGGGTTTTCAACCATAGTTAAATCAGAGTTGTCATATCCCAGTATTGTTATTTATGATAAATTTTATTTCGATAGAAGTTATTGTAGATGGGGTCAATTTCAAATTTTGTTATGTACACGTGAAGAGAATATCATGAACCAAACTTGGTTCAAATTGGTCTAGAAGCTTAGACCATTTCAAACCCATTGACTAATTTTTGAACAAATTCGCATACATTGCGTCATTCCGATTGTGTATACCATTGCATATGTTGAACAAGCTCTTAGGCATTGCCGACTTAATTAATTTTGAAGCATTGTACAGAATTGATGCAAGAAAAATAAATAATTTTTCTGCTGCACAATTTTAGCGACAATTTTAATATCATAAATTGCCCGGAAATATTTTCCTCTAAATTAAATACGCAATGCATTTTTTCAGTTCGCGATATTGCCAACTTTCTAGAAATAATTGCAATGCCAGCGTCCAATATTAGGTATTTGGGTCAAAGGAAGAAGCCTGAAAATCGACTTTGAGTTAAATTGGCTGCTGTTTAATAATTCATGCAGCCGAGTGTTGCAACCGTTGGCCAAGTGCATAAATATTTTCTTTCGATCAGCAAGAGCTTCCTCACTGCAACGCACTGCGAAAATTGCAGTGAAAGTTAGCTACTCCGTTTTTTTTTCCTTCTGTACAACGAGTACAGCATTTTGTAGCAATAACAATAAAAAAAGAGCATTGAATTTCCTTTCGATACTTTCAGTTTCTTTTAGCACTTTAATTTGATTCTGTGAAACATTTTTGTTTATGTTTTTGTATTTATGGCAACCCCGCGAACAATTTTCCACTTTCGTAAAATGTTACACAGATAATAATTGTTAAATTGAACAATTGTAAAATTCTTATTATTTGCCACTCGTTCAGATAAATTTCAATGAAAGTCCTGATCTATAATCGCTTCTTTGAATGTATATATGTGTTTAAGTCCCAACACTAATTGGTTGTATCTTAGTTCGTCTGCACTTGTCTAACACACATTTGTAATAAAGAGCAGCCAAACCCCATAAATTAGTCACATTATTGTACCCACAAACTGTCGAAGCTATAAATCGCACTGGCAAGAATAATTGTTCGTTGGGTTGGGCCATTCGTGAATGCAACGCCCCTTTGAGCGCAAGACACTGCGAATGTTGCAATCGAAGCAGCGAAAAATTCCGGAAAGGGGTGGTGAAAGGAAATAAGCGAAAGCGTAAAATTGAAAATGAGCGACGGAGTAGATGATGGAGTCCAATGTTCTGCGCGTAAATTGCAGCATTAATAAAAATGAAAGAAGCCCAAGAAGGACGCGAGAACGTAAATACCTTCGGAGCCATATACACATACAAACCATCTTGCTACATACTGTCACATATCTGAATTTCACTTTTAGTGCTAAATTCAATAGTTTACACAAAGAGTTATTCTGCGAAAATAATGAAATTCCCACGTTTCGCACTGAATCAAATATTTTTGGCATTCTTTTAAATACGTGACGGCAGTTCCCAGTGGTCAGCTGCAAAGGGTATCCGTAAACCGCCACCATCTCTTATACAAGCATATAGTATTGGGCTCCAGATTCCCGGGCATTTCATTGTACGCAAGCAAGATGATCATATCCCTTCGAGGCAATTTTACAGTGGACACGCAATTTCCTTCAGAATTCTTGTTTTGTTTCCTAGTTACATATGGTGTGCAATGTATTATTATGTTGTTATGAGTAAGTGAAAATGTCAAGGAAAAGGGAATAGGACATGTGATAGAACGACTCAGCAGTCTTTACATTTTCATTAATTCCAAAGTGGTTCCATTTCTTAGTTTACACAGTCACATATTTATGCAATTTGAAAGTGTCAATTTTATCTTGATAAAAAATGGATAAAGGGAATATCGTGTATTAACAGAATACTACTTTGTATGAAAAAAGCGCTGATGATACAAAAAAGTGATTATGAGTGCTATCTGGGATATGCGTTAGATGCCGCAACAATTCGAAATGGTTTTCTGAACTTGGCACATGCCGTATAGGACCAAAGGCATCTACAAGTGGTTGTTATGTGCTAAAACATCCAAACAAAACTCGAAATAATTTAAGATTATTACCTTATAATGAAGTTGATCGATATCACGAGAGTAATTTTGTTTCGATCGAGAAGATTCTTTTGTTTAAGTCTTGGTTTGTTGGTTGGTTCTAAAAGTAGGCGCAGGACCGTCATACCCCAAGCGGCCGCACTTAGGCCATTACTAGGCCCATTACGCAGGCTGGGTATTCGCAAAGTTATGTTCCAGCGTCTCATCTTTCTTCGCGCATGCTCTGCACCGGCGAATACACTTTAGCAAATTTCTGAAGGTGGGATCTTAGGAGTAATAACGCTGTGATCACCCCTACAATGTTACTAAATACTAGTTTTTTGGCCTGCCCATCATCAACAGTACCCCCAAGCACCTTCGTGGTATGCCCTATGCTCCTAATGTTCCAAAACCTAAGCTTTTTCTCTAGGGTTCATTATTTAAAGCAACTCTTGAAGGAGCTGAATATCCTATAGGTTAGGGGCATTGTGTTTCTGGCTGTTCCCGAGCGGGCCAACGCGTATCCTGTTTATTCTACCCATATAGCTTTTACCGACTTTCGACTAATATAGGCCCTCTGTATAGCCTCAATTGCGGCTTGGCCGTCCGCTGTCCGCTGGCGGAGATCTCAATGACCTTTCTGTGACAGGATTAGATGAATAAGACAACCTGGAGTATGAGCCCTTTTCTTGTCACCTTAGCTCGCATTGGTTGTGTTCATTTTTATCTTATGCTAAAGGCGGATGTTGCCGAGGATATTGATCGCTTCTTCCTTCTATTGTCCAAAACTCTTACTAGAAGTCAATCAGAATGCCTCATCCATCCCTCCTTCTTTTATAGCGCGACTTGGGATTGGCCCCTATAGCGTTTGTTTTACCCATCCTTGGGAAAAAATCTTTCAAAAACTTTTGTTTTTATATTTTTCAGTTATTTTATAAATAAATCCTAAAGTAGAGATACCTCAAAGTATATGTATCTTATTCTTCTCATTCCATTTTGGCTTTGGGAACTATAAAAGCATTCTATACTTCTGTGAAATTTGATTTTTATTTAAGGCGAACTTTTGAATTCTTTTCATCAGAGCTTATCGCTCTCTTACTTTATTTCCGATTTTCGAAATGCTTTTAGAAATCAGAATCAAACACAATTTTTTGAATTTCTACTTTGATCACGATTATTCAGCATTTCCCATAGCTCGGTTGTGGCTTCATATTTGATTCGAAATTTCACACCTTATTGCTGCGGGTCTCCCCAACATGAAATTATTCATGCTGATTTCAATCAAAAACTCATTATGGTCATGTTTTGTCATGAATATGCACATATACATACTCGCATGTATTATTTACCACACTTCCACACTCTTATTTCTATTCGAGCTTTTTTTCTGCATGACTGAAGTGCAGCCAATTGTGTGCAACGTGATTCCCACAGCTAATAATGGCAAGTGATCCGCATACATAAATGCACGAATATCAGGAACGAACGAAACTATGCATTCGCAAATAGTGCTTTGTCATCAAATTTCATACATTTGCCAGCAAATATTTGGCTAAGGATAAGTAATTTCAAATTTCCACTATTCATCGTTGCGCAAATAGTTCGTACCTACAAGTATACAGGGTGACGGGATACAGGCATTTTTGCACCAGCACTACAGAGAGTCAACAGTTTAAATCACCGATTATGTTTTCAGTAATTTGATTTTATAAAAGTTAGAATGACCCATTGGATTTAATTTTTAGTTTTAGTTAGCGTAATATTTCGGTGAAAAGTTGTATCCAAGAGTTTGTTTCTTGTGTGAGAGTAAAGTTGTCAACAACAAAGAGTCAGTGCATGTCAAAACAGTGTAATTGAAAATTCCAATCCGAATAAGCGTCGCTTTAGGACAACCATATGCTACGGGTACATATTTATGAATTCGTATATATGGGTATTTTCTGAATTTTGGATCAGAAGAGAGAATTCAAAATCAGAATAATTAATATTCTATTATATCTTAGCGAAATATAAAGGAATATTATTTACTTTAGGAAGCTACATTAGCAACAGTGTTCACATCTTGAAGTAAGGCGATTATCGTACCAGTAGCGTAGAATTATCGTACATGAAACGAAATTATCGTACTTTTAAAAAGAATGACTATAATTATTTTAATTATTGCTAATTTTTGCAATTTTTCTTGGAGGTGTAATGTCCAAATCAACATCAGTTGGTTTAGTATTATTTATTTCTTCGGAATCTTCACGTAAAGAACTCATTTTTCACTTTACAGCTACAGAGTGAAAATGATAGTTTATATATAGTTTATAGCCAATGAATTAAAGTTTTCGATTGACATACTTACTCATTAATATAAAAACACAATCATTTAATATAGAAGCATAATCGCGTTCAGCTTTCAGTTACAGTTTTTTTTCGAATTACTATTTTAAATCTTGATCGCGAGAACGTTAGCTCAATACAATAACAAGAATAACAGCCAACATTCGAACACTAAATATGCAAAGTCTGTGAAGTCTGAACATAATCGAAATCAAACCACAATATCGATATTATTTGTTCGTTGAACGAACCAGTAGATGGCGTTGTGAGCAAAAAGACGGAAGAAATATTTGCTAGCAGTAAGAGCCAAGAGCTCGCGCCTTCTCCTCCTTTGCCTATAAAAAAAAAAATCGCCCAATTGTCTGCGAGGGTAGAAATAAGATACATTTTTAATGCGTCATAATGAAAATTATCGTACAATCTGCGTACGATAATGATATCATATCGTACATCGTACGTAGGCATGAAATTATCGCATATGTACGATAATTATCGTACGGTTGCGATCACTGATTAGCAGTACTCTGTTTCATCTCAGTATACCCGTATATTGGATATCCAGCTACTCAACCATACATCATTTGACTGGAAGAAGATTTGCTTTCCACACAAACTGATTATACACTGTCTCTGGTATGGTATGTGTAGTCATACAGTGCCGAAACGTTATTTTGTAGTTAGATAATGGCAACATAATACTTCCTTTATATTATATATTTTGGAAATATTATTACACATTCAGTCTAAAAATGGTGCTACTGTTATTTTTTTTTATAGACGAGTTAAAGAGGTTGGAGAATTAACCGGGCATTTACTGTCGAATTTACTATCTTATTCAATGAAACTTGATGTTGTAATATACAATGTTGCTTCTCAGATTGTTGGAAAAAGAGCAGGCAATAGATGAAGTATGCCAGCTTTATTGAGAGGAGCATGTTTAGTGAATTATTGCATTTTCTTTAATTTAAACCACCGTTATTGGACAACTATAGCATATAGCTGTCAAACCAACAGCCCAACCAAACTCAAGTACTTGTATGGTAAACTCTGTTAATTTGTCAAAGTATCTTTAGTAAATTTGGTATAATTATTGTCCAAGGCATTACTATAATTTCCGAACAAATTGCTCAGATAGAAGATCCATAGCGGACAGTTGCATTCAAACTGGCCAATCAAAATCTAGATAAAGACATTTATGTAACCTTTTAAACTATAAAAAATGTACCAGTGAGAGTACTATTGCTTCGGTGCAGCCGAAGTTTACGTTTTCTTGTTAGAAGCACTTTTTGTGCAAATGTTTTATCTACACATATCTACAAGTACATTATTTATGGTAGCTCAATATTTTTTATTATTTATTTTATTTCTCTTTAATTAATTTATCTGGCAAGTTGTCAACGCTAAGTTAATTATGAAGTGAAATAATATTGTTACTTATTACAACAAACTTGCTTTAATCTCCTAATAACTTATGTGTTTCAGAAGTAGAAAAACTTTCAACCCACCATGTGTATTTGTAGTGCACCCAACCACGAGTAAGACTAATTTCGTTTTATTTTTTCATAGAATTTGGCCGACTTACACAGTTTCCGGCGGATCTATCTGAGTGGTACTCCCACATATTTCTGGCAAATTAACAACTACACACACGACGTTATATGCCCCAACCGTATTCTTTTTACTGTACGCCACACATTAATTTCCGTTGCCAATATCCTGTTTCCCATGCTCTATGTCAGACGTTAAATTTAGTTTCGAATTCATTTCTCAAGTGACTTTATCTCTTGCAATTCCCATACGCTTGTTGAGTGAGTTCGTTCTATTCAGATGTACTCGTATACTTATGAAATATCAATTACCAATGAAACGGGGTGGGTATGAAATATGTACCTTTGACGACCAAGTTCTTCGCTATCGGTTTTTTATGCGATCTGGTACTTTCCGACTGCTGTAAGCTTTCTTCGAGACGTCAATGTCTAAACAGTTCAGACACAAAAAACCTCCTTTGAAGAAAGTGATTGAATATTGTTGAATTAATCAATTAAGTTAAAAAATTGCATTTAATAATAACTTTTATCTGTTTTTTGTTTCAAAACTAATTTGATTTATAGTCGGCTGCGAATATAGGAAGGTTTCACTTGTTAGTAAATAATTTACCAAAAGTAGAACTCTTCATAACTTTCATACTACTTATTGTTGTTGCGAGCACAGTTTTCCGTATTTTTTCAAGACTGCTATTGTTTTTGTATGAACAACTTTAAGAAATAGAGAAATAAGAAAATTAGTACAGAGTTCTGTGATTTGATGGTGAGCACTGATGTTGTGTGATGTCTTTTTGACTTCCAAGTACTTTAAAGTACTACAAATTTTCCATGAGTATTGTGTTCTTTCGAATCCTAAGAAACGGTAATTTTTAAGCGAAGTATATGCTCTTCCGCAACGATTCCTAAGTACTTTTGCTGCCGATACTACTCCACATTAATGCTTGGCGTAGGATCGCATCATTTCCGGATCTCGCCACATGCACCGCCCTAAGTACTCTCAACTCTCTTTGGCGTACTCGTTTACAAATTTTGATTTTGTTTTCACATGTATTTTATTGCCGATTTGTTTGTCGGTCTTTTTGATTCAGGCTGTGGAATCTCTTTAATTTATTGTTACGGCCTCTTATATTACACTTATGTCCTACGAACAGACATAAAACATACTTTGCTGCCAAACTGACTGCGGCAGCTTCAAACTTGGTTCATGAAATTTATATGTTTACATACAGATCTGTACATGTATATATATAATGGAGTTTATGGTATATGTAGTCTAGCAGGCAAAACCAATTTGCTTCGTTTGGTGCGTTGTCGGTGGTGATAAGGCCCACATACCAATAGTGTGGCGCTTTATTAAACAAAAAAACAAAAAAAACAACAACTTATGGTATAAAAATATGTGTTTATTCATGCTCTTTCGTTTAATTGAGAAAGGGTAGCGCACCCACACAGTAATTCAAAAGAGCCTGCATATGCTTTCGGTCGACCTTTTCTTCATGACCTCGTTCATTGCATTCCTCCCCGTTCTCATTGTTGATATTTTAAGCTGCCATTACAGCCTCAAAGCTATTTGGTTTTTGTGTGTTATTGCCGTTCATATAAAGTATATATGTATAAATGTGTATATGTGTGTGTGTCTTTTTTAAATGAGTGCCAAATGCACTTAAGTTTATTTATGCGTCTGTAGAATTGTAACTGTGCTTTTTGCTCATGCAGCCATTTGAGCTGGGTTCCGTGTTGGTGTTGTTGGTCATTACATTGTCGTTGTATTTCAGCTTTTGGGCGCAATAAAGTGGACACTGCCAATTTTTAGTGTTTGACTTGCTGTTGCCTAAAAACCACAACAAAAATGAGTCCACAATAAAATATGTACGAGTGTAGTTGGCAACAACGGCCGTCTGTTGTTTTATCGAATGATCTTTCATTTAATGGCTTTAGACAGACAATTTTCACCTAAAAGAGCAATCTTTAGCGCAATCTAAGTGAGAAATAAATACAAAGCATGGCATTGCTATTATCATTTTTACAGATACGATGCTTTTATGTGTAAATGTGTGCGCTAAAGTGAGAGGCAGTAATATTATGAATTAAACGTATCACAACTACTTCACAACAAAAGTGATCTAACTTTTTGGAGTAAATATGAGATGCAGCTACTGCTCTTCAAATTTGCAAGCGTTGTTCAGAGGTAAGTCCGTTAATTAAGAAATAGCTTACCAAACTGAGTATAAATCAAGTAACAGCTGTCAAAAAGAGCAATTGTAAACGTAATACTTGCTTTAATTGCCGATTGTATTTTGACCCACCGTGAATACGTAGATTCCAACATCGTGACTATGTACGGCAGTTATGAATAGTTTGGCTACTGGAGCGTCAACAACATAAAGCAATCTTATTAGAAAGTTGAAACACTACACTACCGTTTAATAATAACCACTTTACATGGTATTTCTGCACTTGCTGAGGTCTCAGACGTAGTTACGGCAACCACAGGTGGGAGCTAATACAATTAGGAAAACAGCAACATAAGTACTTGTGTTGCTTATATGCTTGCGTATCGGATATATGAACTAGGTAGGTAGGTAGGTAAAGTGGCTGCAATTCGACACACTTAGGCCTTTAGAAGGCCCATTGTGATACCACTGGGACTGTGATTCCCTCACTCTATTGGCTCCTCTCTGAACCACACCGTACTTCTGATGAACTTCATCAGTGAGACAAGTTTTATCCGTGCAACCTCCGAGACGTCGTCAAGAAACCCACGACCGATGGTTGCGATTCTTTTCCTATATAGTGCTGCGCAATCGCATCGAAGAAGTTTAATGGCCTCTTCCTCATCTACTTCCTGACAACTTCTACAATACTCGTTATATGGCGTGCCAAGTCTACTTGCATGTCTGCCTATTAGACAGTGGCCTGTTAGTACTCCTACTAGAGTTCTTATATATCATTCCTCTTGAATTTTAACAGTCGGCATGTGCGGCTCATATTCCATTCTTGCCACGTTTGCCTGCTAGTTGAGCAGGTCAGGGACTGATTCCACTGACACTCGGCTGTATTAATGACATGTTTGTCGATTAAGTATCTACAAGTAGCCAGAGGCATATTTAGGTCCTCCTTACCAGGATCTAGTTAAAGGGTATTGCCTGTTCTGACTAGTTCATCTGCTACGCAGTTCCCAGGGATGTCACTGTGTCCTGGGACCCATTACAGATTTACCGTGAAATAGAATGACAGATCCGCTAGAAGATCATAGCAATTTTTCACTGTCCTCGACGAAATCCTATGAGACATCAGAGATTTCAAAGCCGCCTGGCTGTCTGTGTATATAAATACACTTCTTGTTGTGATTACACTTTTTGTTAGTACAAGAAGGCTTTCTTTAAGCACTGCACTGCAGTGGTCTGGTAACCGGAAGGCGATTTTGGTATCTAGTTTAGCCGAGAAGACACCGCCGCCTACTCGGTTATCCAGTTTGGAACCATCCGTATAAAAGCTTATCCCTGCTTGTCCACTACGTCCCTTTCCCACTCCTCTCTGGAGGGGAAGGCAATATTGAGGACCGGATTTAGGTTCAGCTCCATAGGATTGCGAAAATCCGTAGTTATGGGAAGAAACGGGAACTTACTGAGTATCATAGAATGCCCCTTGTTGTTGGCGACTAGTAGGGAGGATTCGCTCAATCTCAGAGCTGACTTTGCTGCCATTTTCTTGCAATACAGATCTGTGGGCGCAAGTGTAAAATTATGTTGAGTGTCTGGCTTTGCGTAGTTTTGAGAGCTCCGCTGATGCAAATACTAGCTGCTCTTTGTATACTTTCCATGCTTCTAATCGCATATTTCTTTTCTGTAATTGGCCACCATACTACTATACCGTAGGTCATGATCGGCCTTACAATTGCTGTGTACAGCCAGTGAGCCACCCGAGGTGTCAGTCCCCATATGGGCCCCACCATTCTTTTACATGTGTAAAGCGCTGTAGTTGCTTTCCGTACCCTCGCTTCCAAGTTTTGTTTCCAAGAAAGCTTCCTGTCCAAAATTAGTCCCAAGTAGCTTGCTTTATCTCCTATCGTTAGCCTGGTGCCATTTAAAAATGGCGGCGTGATTTCTGGAGTACTGTGTTTCTTAGTGAACAATACTAGTTCTGTCTTGCTAGCATTTAAATTCAGTCCGCATGATACGGCCCATCGATTAATATCGTTTAATATTGTCTGCATAAGGCTAGCGAGGGTGTTCGGGAACTTTCCCCCAACCGAGACTGCCACATCATCAGCGTAGGCCACAACATGTACCCCCTTCTTTTCTAGACCCACCAGTATTTTATTCATTGTCAGGATCCATAGAAGTGGGGATAACACGCCTCCTTGGGGTGTACCCGTTCGGACAGATCTGTGCATCGTTGAAGTTCCCAGCGTTGAAATAATTGACCTGCCCAAGAGCATCTGTTCAATTAATTTCCGGAGAGGCTCAGAGATGCGAAGATCTTTAAGCGCGCTCAATATGGCCTTCGGCTGGATGTTTTTGAAGGCACCTTCTGTGTCTAGGAAAGCTACGTGGGTGTATTCTTTTATTTCTAGAGACTTTTCAATCTCTGTTACCACTGAACTGCTGCCAGCTCGTCCTTGCCCACGTCGTGAACTTGTGGTATCTATTTCCAGTCGGCACCCTCGGTGAGGGTTCAGCGGAGGATTTTGCCAATTATGAACTAAGTTCCATATCGTCATTTGGGGAAGTATAACGTTTTAAGAGGAGGTACAAATGATCTGCATGTTGAGAGAAGAAATAGCATTTTAAACTCCAAGTTCTCTTTTTTCTCAAGTTGGTGCATCTGTCGTGAGGACACTTGCAAAGTTACAAGTCATTCTGTCAAATAATTTTTTGTTTACAAGCCATTTGAAGTTGACATGTCGGGGTATTTTTTTAATACGGAAAAAATCGAATGTCGTGCAGTGATTTGGTTCTTTGTTTTGAAATGTTTAAAAGCAAAAGAAATTTATGAACAATTGTTTAAACTGTATAAGGAATACTCAGCTTCACAACGCACCGTTGAAGACGATCCACGCTAAAGACGAATTTCACAGCATGATTTGGAGAGGAGAATAAAACCGATTTCTTGCGTCGTTTTATAACTATGGATGAGACTAGGATCTACCACCATGATACTAATTTGAAACAAAACGTTTACAGTGGACTGAAGCTGGTTGTTCAGCTCCGAAGCAGGTGAAGTTACAAAGATCAGCAAAGAAGGTTATGGCATCAGTTTTTTGGGAAGAAAAACAAATTTTGTTGATTGAATATCTGCAAAAAAGTAAAACAATCAACTCTGAATATTATTGCAGTCTTTTGGACTAGCAGTATCAAAAAAAAATTATTTTGATTGTAATGTAAAAGGATTACACTTTTGGTCGAATAATAATGCTGCCGAGTTATATATGGTATATAATGGAGCAGGATGACGAGATGAGTTAAGGTCCGAATGTCTGTCTGTCCGTCTCTGCAAGCGATAGCTTTACATAAGTAAAAGTTGAGATATCTCGATGGAACTTGGCACACATGTTCCTTGGCATCCAAAAAGGATTGGTATTGCAAATGGAAGTCTAATGTAAATATCTCCAATACAATTCAAGCTATATTATTAAAATTTGGACAGGGAAAATATTTTGGTAGCCCTAACCACTCTGTGAAATGGTTACTTTGAAAGGAACAAAATAAATATTCATGAAATAATAAACACTTTCTCAGGAAATACAAAAGTCGTGATACTTTTTAGACAAATCTCGTATGTAGTAATTCCAAAAATAGATCAAATCTTGCCAATACTACCCCTATCTCCCATATGCCTAAAATAAGATTGTCAAACTTCGGGTTGGCTTTATATCGTATTATATGTTGTATATAGGCCAATATGTAAGATTTCTTGGCAAATTTAACAGAACGTACAATATTGGATATACTATAGTTTAATGACCTAGACCTTGACCTTAACATTCGTGAAATTGGTCCATGAATTGCCTCAGCTGTCATACAATACATATACCATAATGAATTTCGGTATTCGGCTAGTGTATGAGTTATATATTTTTAATATTGCTTGAAAATATGTTCTTGAGTATACCTGAGTAATGTCAAAAGTTTGTGCAATAAACCTAGACCTCTTGTGCTTCCAATACATCCTATTTTTGATTCCGATGTAAAAATTATCTTCTTTCTCGATAGTTTATTACCAGATATTTGTATTTCGTTTTTAAATATTTCAAACTGTTGTAAAACTGTAATTACGAAACTGTTACATCATATCACGCTGGCAAGACCCCACTTACCGCACTTACCGATATTGCCTAGGAATACCCGCTTTCTTGCTTACATATTGCTGCTCTTGCGGATCAGCTTTTAAGGAACGTACAATTGAAAACCAATCAAATTTGTGGCATGGTATACCAACTCAATAATCCTTTGATATATTATATGTAAGACCCTGCCAAAAGCCATATGCCTTGTAGTGTTATGTAGATTCGTGGAATTACATTTTCGTCTGTTACTAATAGTTACCGCTTATGTAATACCTTGATACGTAGCTGAGGTCAATAAATTGATGAGCAAATGCGTTGATTGCATTTGAAATGATGCATTTGTATATATTTACCTAATACTCTAAATGTAATTATATATATGTATATATGTCAATGTGTCTGTAAATTTACTGGGAAACTGTTCCGCCTCTAAATCATTTAATAAATACATTTGCACACTTACCAGAATATATACTCAGTCTTATCAGTTTGTTAATGTTGCGGAATACGTACACTTACTTACAGTGAAACCTCTAAGGGCCGTTTTCTCCATTTCTGGTTAATATTCTCCTTAGCCGCTGGCAGCTTAACTAGATGATAGGTTTAACTGACATAACCGTTTTCACCCAGTTATTGAAAATTGCAAAATTTGCATTGTGAACACGCAAAACTGTGTAAACGTCTTGAAGCATGTGTGTGGATGTTCAGATGAGGACTCTTTTTGCCACGAAAACGACGGGGAAAGACAAAGTGACCGCTTGCTGCTAGGTAATTCGGCATTACTTTTCACTTTAAAATTTATTTAAGGATTACAACAGCGCTCGGTTTCAAAGGAATATTTTTTATACAAGTATAACTTATTATTTATTTTTAATTTACCTTGTGTTCGAATATTTTAATATTATTACCCTTTTTTGTACGTGCAATAATATGCATGTATGAATGTAATTATGCATAATAAATAATGATAATGAGCGACAAAAGAATCCCCGTCTGAACTCCGTCTATGCTTATAGATTTTATAACTGACAGCTGTCATTTCATGTTCTGGTTAGAAACTAACCAAGACTCCTTCTTGTGGTAGAGTTGACCAGAACTTAACTGACAGATAGTTGCTAACCAGATATTGAGAAATCCATTTTTCAACATGTTGCCGATAAAGCTCTGGTTAAACACTTAATCAGACATTGAAAAAACGGCTCTAGTTCAATATAAACACACCCTTGAAGTAAAATTTTCTGTTCTGTCGAACTGGTCCCAAAACCAACAGGCTTATACAATCTATTTGGGAAAGTTGGTTCTGAAAGAGAGCACAGTTGTGAACAGTTTTCGATGAAAGTACATATAATCTACAGAAACAATTGTATTATTCCTGAGAATCTAAACTGAACTAGGCAGTTGTTTGTCTGAAATTGGAATATTTCTGACAGAAAGCTAACAATCGTAGAACTGTAGTCGACTGGACTAGTTGGGCTTTTGATTTATACTAGTTGTGACGTAACTTAGTTTGGGTTTATTTGACTACGGGGCCTAGTGGCGATGCAATTTGCTCGTATAGCTAAATTATTTGACTATAGGGATGTTCAAATATTGCAGATGATATACTTAAGTGACAGATTTGATTCATTATTAATATGCTTGGGCAAAGACACATTTACGGTTACAATATTAAAGAGCACATATTCATAAATGTAGATCAGATTAGAAGTACTTAGTATTGCAGGGCACATACTGCCTTATTGTTATTATTATTGTTATAACAACAACTTTATTAGCATAACGGTAAATAAGGCAACTGAGCAGTCGGCTTGTGACATACAACGCACCTGTGACGCAATGAACAGCTTCCTGTCACGTCATATCTACATACATATATGCCTATTATGTGTAGGTAAATAAAGCCACAAAGCTTGGTAAATCAACCGCTTCCTTTGGCTTACAGCGCCACTTTATAGGTCTTACTTTACCTTATTCAGCTGATGCCCTGTAGGCGCGTTATTGCCTTTATTTGCCATTTAACTACGTGATGCGCTTGCGTTTCACAAGCTGCTATGACGACGTTAACACAGCCGCCACCAAAGCCTCCGCGAATTTAAAATCCTCCAAATTAACCACCCACCTAATTTGCATATACGAGCATAAAAATTTGCTGCTGTAACCACGAAATACAGAAAAATGCGCTTTCCTAAATGTGTACCTATACTTTTTAACGTTTCCCACAAGTATTGCGCCGCCCGCCATTATGCCACTTTTCAGAACAATTTTTTCCCGATTCCTTTCTCGCTTTTGTTCACATAACATTACTGTTGCCGGTTTATGTCATTTAGCGGGTAAGCGTAAATAATGCTGCCGCTTCGTCTGTCGCTGTTTCCTTTGTATTTGTATTTGTTACTTTCCGTTTCTTTGTTGGGCACTTTGGCAAACATTTGAGTGCCAGTATTATAACATTACAGGCATGTTGAAAAGTTCTTTCGCTTTAAAGGAAAGCACTATTTGTATCCAAAAGTTGCTTTTATTTGTCAACAGAGATATCTTCGAGAGCAATACTCTGATTATAGCGATCCTCTAACCTTTCGAAACCACATTTATAATTCAATTTCTTCCTTTCTTCAAACTAGACCTCAGGATCGTCGATTGCTTTTCAGCTTTCCTTTGTTCTGATGTTGTCTGAGGGTAGAAAAAAAAACTCTGCTGAAGGTCAGATTGAGTAAATACATAAGCAATTTGAGATCTAATGCAAGCAAATTTTGACTACTTTTTCATTGATTTTTGACTCGGTTAATCATTCTATTGTAAGCTCCCTAGGCATTCATTTTACACAGAGCATTCACATACCCAAGTATTCATGACCAACATGTTCAAAACCTTTTTTATAGCTTTAGAGAGGCAGATATCCCGATCAACTCCATTCCGTTGTTGTTGTTCCCGGCACAGTTGCGTCCATGTAACCGGAACGAACCCGGATGTTTATCCGGCCAAAAATTGTCAACTCGGTAGAATTCTAATCCAAATATTTGGTAATCCAAAATATTTTTCGTTCATCGTCATATTGAGCAATCCACTTTGGAATGATTGCTATGTCTGTCGAAGAGTATAATTAAAACTCATCAGTTATAGTTTTGATTTTTGCAGAAAAGTTTTACCAACAAATGGTGTTTCACATCCGAAATACCATTTTAAATCTTTTAAATTCTTATGTCTTCAACACATAGCATTAAGATTTTATTATAAAATTTCACTAATAAGCACAGCATTTATGAAAGTGTATCTTCTATTCGGCGAACCATGCAAAGAGTGTTAATTCTCTTAAATTACCCACAAACGCCAGCTGTAAATGATCAGCTGTAGTTGAGAGTCATAGACGCAGAGAGCACGGTACACGGTTAAGACCAATCATCGCGAATGAGTCAAAATCTTGTTTTGAGCAATATTTCATATACGCGAAATACCTTACCATACACCTGTCTTATGTATGGAAGTGTATGTGTTTGTTAGTGACTGTGTTGTGTCCCACTACTTTACTTTCACTCTCGTTGTTCACCGCCCACCCCTGGAGCTGCGCTATTTATTATCCCTGTTTAGTCGATGTTGCCTTCCGTCTTATGTCTAATCCACGTAATACCGCCTAAACATCTTTCGGCGATGTGGATTTGTAGAGGCGTAGGCCATTCGTGCCACCGCTATACCTACACATTTACATAGATAGGGTATGAGATGGATGCCAGTACATTCCCCTAAGTCGATTACTAATGCGAGATGTGTGTAATGCGGTGGCAGGAACGCCGCTTAAATGTTATGCTACAAGTAAATTGGAAGATGATGTGTTTATGTGGTATTATAATAAGAAATAAGTATCGGCAAGAAAACCAAGCCACCTGCGCACCAATGCAAACAATGTGAAGGTCGATATGCAAGCGTTAAGGCGTGTCTCGGGCGTTTCGGTGCGGCTTGTTTGTCATGCGTTGTTTGCGGTGACAAGGTAATAATTTAATTTGGTAGTCGTATTTGTTTTACTAAGCGATAAGTTTTAAAGCAAATATTCGAACGGTAAACTAAGTTGCGTGACGTTTACGAAAGTTAATACAAAAAAACTTTGTTTTTAAACTTTGTGCGAGTGGGCTACCCTAAAGTTTGCGTTGCTAAATTGAAAAGTTGCTGAAATCAGAGAAAACTTTCCCAGAATAAAAAGACTTAAATGTACCGGGTAAAGGCTTTAAGTGACCCACATAAATTATATGGTTTAAAAATATAATAGAATATGAATATTCTGATAATATCCGATTTACATTACAGCTTTAGTAGCAGGAACAAGGAGTGACATCTTTCGCATGAGTTCAATGTAGTAAATAATTCAATAGCTATGCATACACATAGATGTTATGAAGTGATAAGTATACACATATACACGTATATAGGCGAATTAACCTCTGATTTATGCTTGGTAGAGCTACTTTTCCCATTTGTGGGATGACATTGAGGTTGTGCAGCTTTTAAGTAAATTTTGTTTGCAAAACAAAAAAAAACAAAACGTTAACTTCGGTTGCACCTATGCTAGAGATTCCTCACAAGAACTTTTTTTGATCGTTCAGTTTGTATGACATGCCAAAATTTTGTGAAGATATCTTGCCAAATAACAAATTTTTAACACAAGAACCTAATTTTGATTGTTCAGTTAGTATGGTGGTGTGGTTACTATGCTATAGCAGTGCAATATCGGCGGTTCCAACAAATGAGCAGCTTCTTGGGAAGACAACTACGCGTGTAAGAGAAGTAAGCTATTGTATCGAACACGGCGAATAATGAACTATTGTAAGCCCTGTTTAGGATAAGTTGTATTCGTTATAGTTTTTTTTATTCGTGATTCATTAGTCATTAGGCTGATTTTATGCGTTTTGTAGTTAGAACTGGTTTGCGTTACGAAAAAAAATCATAAGGCCGAAAATATCAGAGGACTCCACAAAGAAACTTTGAGTGACTATTTAACGAAGTGGATCAATATGGCTGACAATGATGCTGTGTTATGAAGGGAAGGTGTTGGACATATTTCAAATTTATCGACATGCTTCTGTGTAAAATGTCACCTCGTCAAAAATCAATAATAACTATGGTAAAATTTTATAAACGTGATTACAATTCACTTCGCCGTGTCATTAGGATCTGGCCTTTCGGTCTGCAACTGTATTTGCCTGTCCTCAGAACTCAAAAAAATGCTTACTGCAAAGAAGCCACTCAGAAGTGTTTTAAACTAAAAATCCATAACAGTTTACACCGAAAACTTGCAAAATCGCTGATACTATTAATTAAAATCTAGAAAACTGCTTCATAGGGTACTACCCAGTATTTATTGTTTAATATAATCAAAGTTACTTGATTAATATACCGCAAGAGAAATAAATTAAAATAAAATAAAGTTATCTTTATTTAAAAAGTTGTGTACTCCTCATGCGATAGTTTACTCACTGCTATATGTATATTAGGGTTGGTTGTTTTTTTCGCAAACGTCTTCTGAAGTTTTAGTTTTTGCACTAGGGATCTAACTAAAGCAAGCTCTTTATTTTTAATTTAAGCCGTCTCTAATTATATTTTTTTCCGTACAATGGTTATTTGATATTTTGCATTAAGCAAGTAAATCTACAACTTTAAGAAAGTAATATATATATACTGAGCATTCATCCAAGTGATTAAAACATTTTGTGTCACTCATACGACATGGTGGACTGTATGAATAAAGTACATTTGATGTATTAACTTAACTGCGTGTAAGTGTATAACCTTTTTTGTAGAGTACAAATTTTGTACTAGAATATAATTACTTTAAGGTTCTAGGTTTATTTGTTTTCAAGACAAAAAATGTTTTGCAAAAAATTCAAACATTCCACGTCCAATATTTGGGAAAAGTAAAATGATTTAGGCACGGAAAGAATTGAAACTGAGGGTTTGCAAAAAAAAAAATCAACTTGGGATATAGCGGACACCCTAATGTACATGCGTACGTATCGAAGAGATATTCTGTTATTTTAAATTTCAATTCAAACAATATATTCGTATACAGAATTCATATTAAAAACGTATTGCCAGGATTATGAAGATATCTATCGAAATGCAAACTCGCAAAGGCTTAAGTCAATATCACGGTGTTGGCTTATTTACCAAAGCCTCTGCGAAACAACAAAAGCGAAAGCGCTTCTTAAATCCTAGCAGCACATACATTCGTACATGCAGAACCATACAGCAGTTTCATTAGTTGCACCTTTAGCATTGGCAACAGTTGCGGTCAGTTTCCATAATTAAAATGAATAATGTATTGTAATTTGTTCACAAATGACCGCAGAATGAGCAAACATCGACACAGACATGCACACAAATGCTGCAGCGTCTATAAAATTAATAAAATAATAATATAAAATCCTGCGTTAATATCACGCACATGAATTTATTTACATTTTTATCGCCAATACATAGGTACATTGATTCAAATAACTTTCAATGTTGGCAACAATTAATTAGTGTCAAACATGCATATTAAATTTTATGAAAATCCCTTAAATTAATAATGCAGGTGAAAAAACCGTTAAATCAAAATTTAAGTTCTTATTATACATCTCGATACATATGTTTAAATACGCCAGATAAATTAAACATAAATTATCTAATTAGTGCTCTGATTACGCTAAGGAGTTGATTGGCTTAATGAAATCGGGAAAGAAATAAAAGGGGCTTTAATAAATTTCAGTAAATTGATGGAGAAAAAAATTGTTTTCTTAAATTTTATCGGATTATTGGCATCCGCTTTCGACATGCAATGAAAAGGCTATACGATATCAGTATTAACCTTTAGACGAACCGAAGAACCAACATCGCTTATTTCTGCTATAAAGTTAATTTAATGAGCGCAACACGTGCTCATACGTGATCCGATAAGATATATATTATTAATATTATATTAATAACCAAGGTAAAATTTAAACCACTGGCTAATTTTATGTATTTAATCAAGATACCTCGACGGAAAGATATACGATTTTAAACCAAATTCAGCAAGAAAATCTTTAATATCTATTCATACTTTTAATAAAATTTCGAACAACCGTTAGTTCTTATGAAGTTTTGATTTATCTAAAAATATTTTTATCTATATTTTCAGATCACTTATATGAAGAGAAAACACAGGTTTAGAGTCCAATTTAAAAACACTTTACTTCATCATTAAGTGAACTATTTAAAATTATGATACAGGTAAGTCATATTTGAATTGATATATTATTTGTCCACCGATTTTTTTGTTTTAATATTTACTAACTGCTGCAACTTCACTTCAAACGATTAGGCTCGCTCACACAGATCATTTAAAAATAACGCTATTCTTTTGGTTGCGACACTTTTAACAACATTGGCAGAGCTGCCATTGATTGTATATATAAAACCATCCCGTAACTTATATTAAATTTTTTGGCTATTTAGTACAGAACAGTATTGAACAGAACTATCGAGAGCCCCGGAAATGAGTTTCCTCAAATTCTTCTTCGATCTTAAATTATGTAGAAAAACACACATTAGAAGTTGAACCAATTTAGTTACAGTACAAAGTGAATGTGGATTGAGTGATATAGACGAAATTTGCGTATTTCTTGAAATAAATTGGGTTAAACTTTAGTTGAACAAGTAAGGAAGGGCTAAGTTCGGATGTAACCGAACATTTTATACTCTCCCAAAGTCAAATGGTATACTCGTTTGAGATTTCTTTGTGGATTGACTGATATTTTCGGTAGAAGGTCAACTATAGGCACTGGGGTCCACATATTTAGTAATTAGGGGCTTGAACAGTTTTGGTTCGATTTAGACAATTTTTGGTCACAAGGTGGCATACTTTCAACGTATTATTCACGCAAAGTTTTACCCCGATATAATCATTGTTGCTTGATATGCATAGTGGAAAGTGAAAGAATCAGATGGAATTGAAAATGGTGTTATATGGGAAATAAGCGTGGTTGTAATCCAATTTCGCCCATTTTGGCACTATAAAATAGAAATATGAAAAGAACGTATGCACCGAATTTGGTTGAAATCGGTTAAGCAGCTCCCAAGATATGGGTTTTCACCTAAAAGTGGGCGGTGCCACGCCCACTGTCTAATTTTAAACGCGGTTCCTATAAAGTCATCTCATACCATCCCAGAGATAAAATTTAATGTCTCTGGCGTGTTTATTGCTTGATTTATTGCGCTTTTAGTAGTTTTTAACAGTACCGTTATATGGGGAGTGGGCGGAGTTGCCCCCCGATTTCAACTATTTTCACACTGTAGGTAGAGGTACTAAAAACATTTTCTTCCAGTGAATTTTGTTATTGCAGCTTTAGCGGTTTAGGAGACATGCACATTAAACCTATTGAGGCGGGACCACGCCCACTTAAAAAAAATAAATTAACTGCTGATGCCCCTCCTTAATGTGATCCTGTGTACCAAATAACAGTCTTGTATCTTATTGCAGAGCTTAGTTATGGCAATTTATTTGTTTTTGATTAATGGCGTTTTGTGGGCGTGGCAGTGGTCCGGTTACGCCCACGGCAATTGGCAACACCAACCGTCTCCAGGTACCAAGAAACATGTCTACCAAGTTCATAAAGATATCTCAATTTTTACTCAAGTTAGAGCTTGCACGGACGGACGGACGGACGGACAGACAGTCACCCGGATTTAAACTCGTCTCTTCACCCTGATCATTTATATATATATAACCCTATATCTAACTCGATTAGTTTTAGGTGATACAAACAACCGTTAGGTGAACAAAACTATTATACTCTGTAGCAACAGGTTGCGAGAGTATAAAAATATCTTTAGTAGATTATTTTGATATAGGTTCCGAAACTAAACTTTTTTATCGGCGGACATCGGAATTACTGCGTTGAAATTGAGATTGCGGGACAACCGGTAGAATGAAATAAATTATTTATTATCTGAGATAAGAGACTGAATGAGCATCAGCTACGCTTAGAGAAGCAGTGTTGATTACTCAGGCTTCGATTTCACTCTATGAAATGTATTCAGTAGTCGTTATAATTCTTGAACCGTTTTGAAACAGAGAATATCAAATATTTACTGCTGAAGAGATTGCGCGGGTCCTCAATATGGATGGTGCATGCTAGCAGGTTCGCATTTGTTTATGTTTGTGCTCTTTACGGAATGAGTCAGCAGAGGACTTTGCTAATTCTTTCCTCTCTTATACAACTACTATACCTCGAAAAATCACCTCTTGAATAATGAAGAATATCACCGATATAAAGTGAACACATCATACATCCACTAATTAAGTACGTGTTGAAAGCTTAGAATTTTATAAAACTTTCAATATGCCCTCTAGCTCATATATGTGAGCATGGTATTTCGATCAACGAAAACCTAGAGCACATCACTTTTGTAATACTGACAGATCCAAATAGAAAAAATCAACCGAAGGACATATATTACAATAATATAATCCTTGGCAGAGGTAAATTGGATATTTATAAATGATCAATACGACAAGCTGAGTCGATTAAGCCATTCCCATCCACCCGTCTGTCTATACATACGGGGAGACTAGCTCAATTTTTGAGATATGCCTCTAAAATGTTGCAATCTTCTTTTCTCCCCCAGAAGTTGCTCATTTGCCGGAATCCCTCTAGCATATAGGTGCCACACTAACTGAACGATCGCAATCAAGTGCTTGTCTGGAAATTTCTTTATTTGTGAAAAGTATGCTAGCTCACTGCCACCGAAGTTAACCTTTTTTATCATTGTTTTTGTTTATATAGGCTAGAAGTTGATTAAAAAATTGTCTTCCCGAATTATTGGTTAAGGCTACCATGGAGGGAACAAAATGCATAACGTGAATTTGATCTCTCTGATGAATTTAATATGTATCACTCTGCTTTTTAATTAATTTAAGGCCTAAGAAACATCTTCCCGTTCAATTGTATTTATACCCAAAATTGCATGGGTGTGCTAAATATTTACAACTGACCAAACTTTGGCCTTCTTATTTTTATTTGTGAACATAAATGCATTGTAATATGCTCAAAAAATATTTGTCTTTCGCGAAGTATTTTTTACTGAAAACATTGCGGCATGCATAACCTAGCACACCAGTGTATTATGCATTCATTTAGTAAGCTTTTATGTTTTTATATCGTCGAACTTTATTAAATTACAATTCAGAAAAAAATTATATAAATATATTTAAACTGAAATGTTTATGTAACGAGTTAATTGAAATTCTACTTGCTGGCCACGGGTGAGGTTGCCCATGGCCGCCGAGTCCACCGGCATGAAATCGAACACATCTGCTGCCAGATCGAAAAATAGTAGCATGATTGTACTTGTCACACGCTCTTAAATAAGTATTTTATTCACACTCTGACATGTGAGTGTGCGCCAGACACATATATATGTCTACATATGTGGTGTATTTAAAAACACACACGAGTTAAACCCAATTGTTTTGTTAAACAACTTTATGCACAAGAGCACACAGACATGTATACCTATAAATTATATGACTATGAGTATGGTATAAGTATATGTTTGTGTTTAATTGAAAAGATCAGCGTGGAAAGCCGCACATTTTTGCGAATCGGTTTAGTAAATTTTCCTTTTGTCTTTAAAAAAAGGCAATTTTAAAATCGTTTTAGCGAGCTCGAGTTTCAGCTAAAAATATAATAAATAAATTAGAAATCCAAACATTTCGTGGAACTGATAAATGAGTCACGAATAGTATACACGGATACCATGCAAAGCACGACGTGAGGTCATGTGATTTTAAAATTTCACCCAGCAGTAAATGGTTGTGTAAAAAAAAAAGACTTATGAAGCAAAAAAAATGTATGAAGTAAAAAATACTTAGTTTTATTTGTCTAGAAAATGAATATTAATATTGAATAAAAAATAATCTCGTTTGTAATTAATATTTTTGTTGAATAATTATTAAATTGCTGATATTAAATGCTATTAATGCATTTAACGTATTAGCGTATATTAAATATTTCAAATAGCAATTTGTAACTGGTGCGTGCTCAATTACACTTGTTTACACAACTTGTGAAATTCATTTGTCTGATGACATTTTTTAATAGCCCTTAAGCATCATGTATATACGAGGGCGGTCCGATAAATACTTAGCCTACGAAAAAGGAAAGAAAATTTTGGAAAAATTACAATTTATTTCAGAACACCGTATCATCTTAGCCTTGTCGTCGCCAAAGAAAAGCTTCAGCGTGGTCAACAAATGTCGGTAGACTTTAAGCTCACTGGCCTCCTATTGTCCATAATTTGGGTTCCCGGTAGCGAAAAAGCAGGCGAGTTTGCCAACTCAGAGGCCTCTCTAGACGAGTCTGAGGCGGAGACAATACCGTGCTAGCTAAAAACTATCAAAAGCGAGCTCAGTACACAATTTGAACAAATAGCTCAGAATAGTTGGGAATCTATAACCAACTGAAAGATAGCAAAAAAGATATGGCCAAAATATATCAACACAAGAACTGGACACTTATTAAATAGAGGGTTCTCGAACGAAGAATTTTCCGTTTGGAGAACACACGTTGAAAATGGAAATGCCCTATAACAATACGTATATGTGCCGCAGCTGCAAACTCGAAGGGAATAAGGAAACATTTCTACACTTCCTTGTGAGCTTTTCAAAAGTTGGCCTATTCTAGTGTTATTTTTCCAACTTCTCAAAGAAAAAGATTTTCCAAAAATTAAAGTTTAAAAATGTTTTGGTCCAACAATTTTAAATTTCAATGAAAAATAAAAGTTGGTTTGAAGTTTATCTAAATGTGCAAAGAAAGAGAGATATAGCAGATGTTTAATTGAACAAAAAACGCAAAAATATACAAGTAAGGAAGGTCTAAGTTATAACATTTTATACTCTCGCAAAGTCATATGGTATACTCGTTTTAGATTTCTTTGTGGATATTGTCGCCTTGTTCTATGTTGACCGATATTATTCGAAAAGTCAACTATAGGTACTAGGGTCCACATATTCAGTACCTAGGGGCCTTAACAGTTTTAATTCAATTTAGATAATTTTTGGTCACAAGGTGGTATACTTTAAACGAATTATTCACACAAAGTTTTACGTCGATATAATCATTGTTGCTTGATTTGCATACATAACTATATAACATAGAAATATGAGAAGAATATTATGTACCGAATTTGGTTGAAATCAGTTGAGCATATGCCAAGATATGGGTTTTCTCCTCAAAGTGTGGCCCCAGAGATAAAATTTAATGTCTCTGGCTTGTTTAGTGCTTGGTTTATCATGCTTTTAGTAGTTTTTAACAGTACCGTTATGTGGGCAGTGGGAGGGGTTGTCACCCGATTTCACTAATTTTCACACCGTCGATAGAGATGCTAACAGCATTTTCCAAGTGAATTTTGTTATTATAGCTTAAGTGGTATAGGAGATATGCACATTAAACTTATTAGGGGGCGGGACTTTAAAAAAAATTTAAACTGCAGATACCCCTCCCTAATGTGTATTGTATCTTGTTGTGGAGCTTAGTTATGGCAATTTATTTGTTTTTAATTAACGGCATTTTGTGGTGGTAGCAGTGGTCCGATTACGCCCCTCTGCAATAACAACGGTACCAAGAAACATGTGTAACAAGTTTCATAAAGATATCTCAATTTTTACTCAAGTTACAGTTTGTACGGACGGACGGACAGACAGTCACCCGGATTTCAAATCATCTCTTCATCCTGATCATTTATATATATAGGTATAACCCTATATCTAACTCGATTAGGTTTAGGTGATACAAACAACCATTAGGTGAACAAAACTATTATACTCTGTAGCAACAAGTTGCGAGAGTATAAAAAAACACTGACTAAACAACACCGTCTTACCTACACCTACAGCTAACCGTTAAGTGAAGGATATGAGTATACTCTGTGCAGAAGGGTATTTTGCTAGCACAGGATATCTAGACTATGCATATTTTTAATATTGCAGCATAACGGCGTAATCTTCTTTTTTGCTGCGCAGCGGTATTTTTTCATACATGCTTAAAATATACAATACACTTTTAGAGAACAAGGCTTGTATATTGAATGCAGCAAAAATTTGATATTGGTTGGTAGCAAGGAAGCAGTTAGGAAAAATATTTTTGTGAGCTACTGTAAGTAACTGCCACCTAAAACCTTTCCAGATTGCTTAGTCGAGCTATTTTTGGTAGATGCATTGTTGGTACCTTGCAAATATGGTGTTCTATTAATTTTGAGCTACTTTTGAAGGGCTGGTTTGATAGAAATACCCTCGAAGTTAAGCCACTTCCCGCTAAATTCCGAACACTCGTTACAAAAATTTTATAGGATGTTGGTGTTGTTGGGTTCGAAAATAGTTACTGCAAAGTGGTATTGGACTATTCTTAACGCTACGTCACCGAATTCGCATTTTGTAGTGACCAGATTTATATTTCAAGTCAAACTAATAATTATTGCAATTTTTAACACAACTGCATACTGCAGTTTTTTTTTAAACGGACTATCAGATTCGCGGAAAATTAACGAACACCATAACACAGCGTCGGTGATTCCAGTCCAGTTGTTGGCTACCGATAGTCACCAAGTCGTGTGCGAAAACCAACGCGACCTCAGCACATCCACTAACTGTCGGTCTTTTTCACGCAATTTGAAAGGCTGTCGTCACCGGTTTGCATTTGCAAACGCCAACACACTTTCTCACACATACACACACACATGTATCTGGAAATTCATCTCACACTTGATAGTGACAATTATGCACTGAGGCATGAAGCAGCAGCGAACGTTAGAATTAAACGGCATTTGCATAATTCCTACGTACCTCTACACTGTCGCGCTATCCTTTCGTAAACAACAAGCCGACTATACTTACCAACAGGGACAGCGTGTAAACACATGCTCGCATGTACATGCTTCTACTGCAAATGATTGAAATTTCCATTTTTTCCGACAGAAACACTTTCATGATGGCGCAACTCCACCCCTGTGCATGTGTGGTCTAAAACCCGACGGCAACGACGCATGAAATTTGCGTAAATCTGTGGTCTTCTCGTTGCTGTCGACCAGTTGGGTAGTCGCTCATTCGCTTGGTTATCTAAACATCGCTTCGATTTTGAGTGTGAATATTCGCATTTTCATTCGACCGCTTGTTTGTGTGTCTGAGTGGTGTGAGATAATGACGGTTGTATATAATATTTATATAATCACCGTGAAAACCTAAGGGAGTGGGCTATAAGCTGGGTCGACGTTTGTGTTGACATTTGATTGCTTGGGTGGCAATTCATCCATCAAGCTTCTAGGATGAAATTTTTGACAAATGATTTCGGAAGGTTCAGCGCTACTTAATGTGTTGTGTAATTGCGTTATTATATTATGTAGAAAGTCATAAGTGCCTTGACATCGAGACGATCATTAGCTTAAATGGAAACCATAATAGGCTTGTTAGATGTCTTAGGCCGACAGCCAAATTAAGTGCTTCATTTTCTTAAATTATGAGCAATTCTTGCAATGTTCTCTAAAGCCCTTACCTTAACATAATTTTTTAACTTCTAATTCATTCTTTGAAAGTACTTGTGTTATAATTGGCATAGGCTCGCACACAAATGTTCGTAATTACTCGTTAGATTGTGCGGTCGCCCTAATACTATGTACGCCATTTGTAACTATAATGTGCTGTTGTTATTGGTTGTATATAATCACACTTCCGTGTTGATGGGAACATTACCCTAAAATTAGCCATAAAGCTAACATCTACAAGTAAGGAAGAGCTAAGTGGGGTGTAGCCGAACATTGTATAATCTTTCAACGTGCAAGGATACCTCAAGACACTATTTGTGCAAAGTTCTATCCGAATATACTCATTGGTGCTTTATTTGTGTATTTGAAAGTGAAAGACTCATATATAATTATAAATTGTGCTATATGCGAAGTAGGCGTGGTTATAGTCCGATTCTATCCATTTTCTCGATGTGGCATAGAATCGTCAGGGTTATGTTATATACCGAATTCGGTTGAAATTGATCGTCTAACTAACTCTTGTATCATGCTGGATTAAAATTTATATGCATTAAACAGATTAGGTGCCTGAGACGAGTGCGTGTTGTTTTAAATTTTAGTACACTGGTGCCATTTGCTACTGCAATCACTTGTAAATAACTGGTTCATATTTTAATTTAGTGCTTTATAATGGCATTTTATAGGTTTTCAACTTTCAATAATATAACTTAATGTTTAATCAAACTATCGCTTACACAGACGAACGGACGGGCAGACAGGCAGTCACTCGGAATTCAACTCGTCTCGTCATCCCGATCATTTATGTATAAATAACCGATCATTTATATATAATAATCTTACTCGATTATTTTTAGGTTAAACACAACCGGTAGACAAAACTATTATACTCTGTAGCAACATGTTGCGAGAGTATAAAAAGCAGTTCGTTGCCATTTTATGAAAATATAATATTAATTTTACGCCGTTGTAAATACCGCTTTATAGCAACAGTGGTTAATGACTCGCCACATGCCACATCAAAAAGTCGTACATATATTTTGAAACAAATAATAAGAAGGGACTGAACTCGGATGGAATTGAACAGATACTCTCGTTTGTTTTATTTATTTAGGATGCTTGAAATATTTCGAATTATATACAAATTTTTTTTTTTTACCGGTTTTGACTATTTTAGCGCCGTATAGTAAGTGTCGGTACGGTGTAATATTTCCCTTACAGTTTTATGATGTTCATTGTGAACATAAACTAATTTGAGCATTAGTAAACTTATTTTGATTAAGATATATTCCCCTTTTCAGTTGCCCCAATATTTTCCCACAGTTACTTTCCATAATTTATCAAATATTAACTAGTGCTATGAGTTTACTCATTAAAACATGTTGTTGAAATTCAAAATCCTCTTTTAAAATCATATTCATCATATCACAGTCATCAGAAAAAAAAACACAAAAAAAAAAAAACGAGAAACAAACAAGAAACCCCGTTAACTTCAAAATATTCCTTACAAGAACTTGATTGGAATCGTTCAGTTGGTATGGCAGCTATATGTTATAGTGAACATCGATCTTAAAAATTTCTTCGGATATTACAATATTGCCTTTGTTTGATAGCAGATTTTTGGTGAAAAAGGGTGCAAAATTTCAGACCAATATTTCAAAAACTTAGAGACTAGTTTGCGTATCTATGACGTTTCCTTTTTTGGGTTACAAACATCGTTAACCAACTAATTATACCCTTGGTCAGAGTATACAGGTACAAGACTTTAATTTTGCTGTTTAATTAGTTTAGAATTATACAATATATTCGTTGTTCGAGCACCATTGTTTTCGCAACCCTGACGATGGTAATTCCTTTTCGCTTAGTGACAGAAAAATTGAACGCTATAGCTTATCTAATAGTAGCTAGTAAATTACATATTGGCATATTAAAGGCTTCTAGCGAAGTGTTGCAATGCTAAGCGAAAGTGTTATTAAAATTGATTACATGCTAAGGTGAACAGTTTGTAAAACGTTTCCATATCTTATTATTTTGGGTTAAGCTCCGCAGTCTTGCAGGGAAAAGATTATATCCCCATTTCATACAGCAAAAGCTCGAAATGCCCAATTTTAATAACTGGCCTTCCTTTGTTGTTTCGCAATACTAGCTTTGATGAATTGTTATTTATTTATTTTTGTTACAATTAATTTGCTTTAATTGCTGCTTGCCTTACGTAAAATATTTTGCGTGCTTCAAAGTTGCTTAGTTTATTGGTCATGCAACTTCGGTTAGTTGGTTTCATGTTGCAGAAAAAATCATTCGTAATGAAAGTTAGGAAACTGTAAATAATAACAGTTTGTTGCATTGTGTCGAGCCCAAATATTCCGGTATTCCGGACAAGCAACTAAACAACTTCAACAATAATGATTCGTGGAATACATCAAATAGCGAAAAATAATTGTCTTATTCGATAATTCAGGTCATGTCAGATTCACAAATTGGTAATATTCAACAAAACGGGTCACAGTAGGGAAATTTAGTGTCCATAGTTTTAAAATTGCCACCTAGTGCTGTAGGTGTTAGTATGGATTTGTAAAAAAATTTACATTTATTTGGCCGATTTCAACCAAATTCAATTCATTTCAAACTGGTCAAAAACGGCTA
The DNA here is from genome assembly GCF_042242935.1 of Bactrocera oleae. NCBI lineage: Eukaryota > Metazoa > Arthropoda > Insecta > Diptera > Tephritidae > Bactrocera > Bactrocera oleae. Next base: position 25,778,548 of record NC_091537.1, on the reverse strand, counting down.
CAACTCAAACTCACATTAAGATAAAAATCAAAGTTAGACGATTATGCCTAAGCCCAAGGCCACACATTCCTTAGAAATTATAATAACAGTATCAGTCTTTCCGGTGATCTTTGTGCTATATATGACAGATATATGTATATCAATATTATTATACTACAATGGTAATATACTCGTAATGAGCTCTTGTGCCATAGATCCTACTTTTTTCCTTCACATGCTGAGTACAATAGTACCCACCGCTACCATCGATTTTTACGGTAAATAAATTGGTATGAAATGATTCAGTTTAACAAGTGTGTAATATCAATACATATTTTCAACAATAAAAGTCAGTTGAAAATTTCATTCAAAACGAATTTTACTGTATCTGTATTTAGCTCTCTCATGCTTAGTTAAATATGCTTGTATGAATATATATGTATGAATATATATGCAGATTACTTACAAAATGTGGAGAATAAAATTTAAATTTCCGAATATATGTATTGTAGGTATGGACTTGAAAATCAACCACTGTATGAATTTCAAAACAAGAAAAAACGTTCACTTCGGCTCCACCGAAGCTATAATACGTAGGTTGCTTTTTAAATTTTGGGGATCTGGCAACCCCAGTATTGCAATCTAGCAACTCAAAATTTTATTAAGCCTGATGCTTTTGATGTTTTGTGTTGTTTACAGTAACTTAAAATATTCACCCAAAAATGAAATTAAATCGGGAATATTTTAGCGAGATTATTTTTTACAGATTTCATGAAGATTAACTCAGAAACAGTGCATCGATGAACTTTTGAAAAATTTTTGGCGAAGAAGCTCCATCCAGAATTACTGTTTATCGATGGCATGGTGAATTCAATCGGAGTCGTAGATCACTCCAAAACGAATTTCGTGAAATTCGCACAAAAATCAGTTTTTGTTTCGTAAACTATTGATGCTGTGATATTGCAAGATCGTCATGAGACCTATCGTGAGATAGAGAGTTGTATGAACATTTTAATATAAAAAAAATTTGTTCACGTTGGATCCTACCCAATTTGTCAATCGGTCCAAAAAAGACTTGTCTTCAAAAAGTACGAGAGCGGTGCTTCGAAACACGGCTATGACATCATGATAGGGGATTAATCGTGAATTTACGCGTATGAGCCCGAAAATAAACAGCAGTCGACTGTATGGGTGTTTCAAGGTGAGCCGAATCCAACAAAAGTTGTTTGCGCACAAAGCATTTCCAAGCAAATGGTTGCCTGTTTTTTTGGAAAACCTGACAGCAGAACAGTAAATTCTAAGTGGTACATAACCATTTGTTTGACTGTTATCTTGCAAGAAACCGCAGAAGACGGATCACTCTTCACCACGACAGCGCGAGCTGCCACACATCGACTGAAACAACTACATTTTTGAGCACTCAAAACATCGTTTTGATTAGTCATCCACAGTATAATCTTGACTTGGCACCGAATAACTTCTTTTTATTCCCGTACTATAAAAATAGACTAAGAGGTCAACGTTTATCGACACTTGAAGAGGTGGTTGATGCGTTCAGAACGCATGAAGATACCTCAATCAGAGTGGCAAAAGAGCTTTGAAAATTGGTTTAAACGTATATGTTGTATATAATATCTTAATGCAGAATATTTTGAAAATCAACCAAGCGTTTTTCGATGATTAAAAATTGTTTTTGTTCTCTAATTCCGAAACATAAAAGGCAATCCTCCTACACTCCTTAGGTTGACTTCTTGTAGCCGGTTTGCTAGTCGCTTTAACCACGTTGTTTGATATAAACAACCTTTAGTCGGTCTGATCGGTCAGTATCATTGATTGTCAGATAGTCTGAATAAATTATTCGGAGATTATAGCGTAAAATATCTTTCCAAATAAAAAACTGTTGCATACTAGAACTTGAACTTGATCGGTCAGTTTATATAGTATACAGTTGTCGACGGTTTCGACAAATGAGCAGCTCCTTAGCAACATTCTAGATCGATATCTTAAAAACTGAGGGAATAGTTCGCATATATATGTATACAAACAAGCAGGCGGACATGGCTAAATCGGCTCAGCTTGACAAGCTGATCATTTATATATGTACATTATGGTGAGCCCTGACGTTTTTCTCTGGGTGTTGCAAACTTTGTGACAAACTTTATATACCCTACTCTGGTTGAAATAAACCGCAGCGAAAGGAGAATAAAGGCAAAAAGTGTGTTGCCAGAACACGAGCAAATGTTACCCCTTCATTACTTAGTCATTCCTTTTCAACAACCTTAACAAGACTTTAGTAAAAGGTGCCGCATCTGAACAAAGATATATGGCTTCTGTAATATGTTGCCAATTTTCTTGGAGTGTCAAGAAATATATGTTCAAAGTGTCATTAAAATATTTCAATCAGTTTGCAAGAAACTGATCTGGACAAACAATGCGAAAAAAAACTCGTGTCTCTATTTGGATATTGCTCTTATTAATGTAAGCAAATAATATTGTCCACTCTTAGAAAATAAATGAAAATGCAATTACGTCCAGCTAGGATTCACTTGGTAGTCGTCTAATTTATAATTACATATACTTACAATTTAACTATCAAATGCAATTAGTTATCATTCAATTAAGAGAAGCCAACTTCTACCGATAAAGCAGGGTGTAGCAGCGCCAGCATATTGCTGCAAACTATAGTAGCACTCTTCAATTAGTAAATGCACAATTCATTTAAATAGTCATTCAATCAATGCAACATAATACAATTCATTCTACCAAACCGAAGTGTTGTTCTTATGCAACGTCTTTTCGCTGCTTCCGTTGAAGATAATCAGCCAGCATCCGCTTCCTAACTTCGTTTCCAACAATAAACATACAAACCAACACAGTACTTATTAGACGATGTGAACTTCAGAAATGCGCACCAAATAAAGGGTTCTCCGATAGGTTGTTTCGGCTAAATGTAAAATTCGCCTCAACTTTCAATCTATCAAATGGCAGACTGTTTTCGGAAAGAAATGGTTGTAGTAATATCATGCTTAAAGGTTAGGTCTAGTCTTAGTACCTTATAAATACTGGTATAGCGGAGAACCATGCTTTCTCAAATAATATAAATTTCAATGGCTTTTTACAATCATTTTCTTAGTAGATACTCTTTAAGACAAAAGGTCTTCAATGGTTCAATTGAAAGTCAGCATTAAACAATGTTATTAGTGGAATCTTCTCATCTATTCGCCAGGTTACCGATTAATATGAGCCCCCACCACCTGGCATCAGTTTAATAGAAGGTATCATCCCAAATATATGGTTTACGAAGCATTTCCATTTCGATAAAATTTTGATATGCTCTTTAGAGTCCTAATAGTCTTTCAGTTTCCCAGTATCAACTCATCCCTCTTGAATACCCCCATAGTCATCTTATTCTTTGGCTTCTTCTACATTTCTAAGTACTCTTGCATACTTCCTTGTTTTTACGTTTTAATTTATGTAACTATGTATCTGTCTTTCTACACTTCTCGCACTACTTATGCACACAGCTTTATACTGAACAAGTTTCAGATAATGAAATGATCAATATTGAACAATTCAGTTAGCTCATTCACTTTGCTACGCCATTAATTTGTCAAGTGCTGACTGACGACGAATGTCGACGACTAGCAAACAATCCACATACTTTTCCATTTCTCCACACCATAGATACACGCCATACACATACAATGTGATGTTGTGCCATTAGCAAACGTGTGTACTTGTTGCATTGAAATTGCTAAGGTACTAGGAATTAAGGATGCTTAAAAGCCAGGCAAATGCAAAAGCAAAAGCAACAACTGACTACCATGAATTTCTAAAGGACGACGGCATTTGCTTGCAGGCTATATTCAACTCAATAATTACAAAGACGAGTTGTAAGATTAAATTTAACAGCAAAATACTGGTAAATGCATACTGACTTATTCTATAACATATATACGAGTATGTAGATGAGGCGTTAGCAATGATGTTCAATGGTGGATGAATTTTAATTGGTTTACACAACAAATATTAATTAAGCTAGATTTCAGAATGGAATTGCTTAAAGTGCATAAGTAGCTGAGCTGCAGCTGTATGCCAAATGAGCGGATGTAAGTAAGTATTTTTAGCGTGAAAATCAGCCGTGCGAACTGCAATCGAGTTATTGCACTAGTTATTTCGGGGCACAAAATATTATTATATAATTAAGCGCAAAAGAAGAGGGTGATCCGGCAGGTGCTAAGCTTACACAATACCTCCATGTTGGCCTCCTCATGCGATTATTGCCCGACGAGTGCCCTTTACAAGTTTTGAAACGAAAAGAAAGTGCACAGACCACATTTTGAGAAGTCCACTTTTTTAACTCTTCTCTGGTTTTTGTTATGCACCAGTTTCCGTTTCCAGTTCCTGTTTCTGTGACAGTCACGACACGACGTAGAAAATATTTCGGACTCCGCATAAGTCTCCCGCGCACCTTCAATCAGTGGTCCACTAATACGGAATTGTGAACATTCGATTCCTCCGTAAGAGCCATTTTCCACCTGGTTTTGTCTCATCGAAAGCCACGTTGAAACTTTTTAAACCAATATTTGATGGTTGTCATCGAAGGAAATGTTCAGTATCCAAAGACTCTCACATGTCAGTGGACGATTTCTCTTCCAAAAAGTAGAGCAAGAATCACTCACTGATACTGATTTTCCAGTATTTTAAAATACTCTGCTTATGTACGCCGCTATTACCCAAAGTTCTAACAAAACTGCGAGTCCGCTTCAGCTGAAAACTTGCTATTAGCCGTCTAGAGAATGTATTACAAGAGATTATGTTTCACTTTCGATAGAAGAGTAACTGTGAGTTGAGGTTAAGTACTTATCAGGCTGTTCTGCAACCATTTCAATCATTTTCACCACTTCCATATTCTTTACAGGTTTTGAAAGAGCTCCGACATTTAATCAAACAGTCAGAGATGATAATTGTCAGTGTTGCTACTTCTTTGCATCATATTTCACATACTTACAATATAATTCCTTATATGTAAGTAAATTATTTTCAGGAAGCAAGCACCTGCCCATTGCATTACTATATTGTATTTTTAAGCAGGTGTCTAGTAAACGATAGAAGCTATATAAAAGAAATGAAAGACAAATTATATACTTATGTATATATTATATTGGGTCAGTATAGCATAGTTCTTATCAGTCGTCAGCATAATAAATTTGGTAATAACCAATCCAATATTTATCACATAGCAAAGACATTTCATGTTATCTGGCATTAAAATTCTTAAAGCATTTCCTAAATTATTTGAGGAACGCGTACTTATATATTTTAATGCATCCATTTAAATGCTAAAAGGCAATGACAACACATATGTTTAGTAAGTCAAGGTTTATTCTGGATTAGCACGATTTTAGTCTACTGCAATATCTAGAATGTGGTTGCGTGAGGGTCTCTCTGGTTTCATGAACTTAAGTTCATGGTGAATACCATTCAGTGCTCGCCTGAAGTTTGTCGCGTCTGAAATTACTTCGGTATATTGCTGTAGTTCTTCGAAGTGTTAATGTAGGAACGTTCCTAGGAGACGGTTCCGCGCCAAATAGTGACTGCACAGATGATTTCTGAAGAAACTGCTTAAAGAAGAGTACGTTTTGTTTCTTAACTGCAATCAATAGATATCCGAAACTTCTTCAACTACGTTATGCTATATCCAGGTGGCCAGCGAGGTAGCGTAGTTTATGGACGGTCGTGGCTAGTAACGTTTCTTTGTCCTTTCGCCAGAGTGAAGAAGTACAGACTATCAAGGTCCAGATATTTGACTCTACTAAATAATTTTTTGTAGGATTACGATCTAAGTCGATGTCCATTGTCCCGAAATTTGTGAATCTATCCTGGAAATATAAGTAAAATTGGATCAATGGTATGGCATTATTATGTTAAATTGCGGCGACCTTACGGCCGAAATGCGGTCCGAACACAAAATTTTATAAAATATGGCTATCGAAAAATGAGCACATTTTTTAAGTCAAAGTTCCACGTTACAAAAGAATACCCTTTGTATATATATCTCAAGTAATCCCACGATATTACAAAAAAGTATTTTCCACTTACTATAATTTTTTATACTCTCTTATTTTGTTCTACAGAGTATATTAGTTTGTTCACGATAAAGTTATTTGCGTAATCGAGCGTTTTATACTCTCGCATTTCATGTGGCTTAAATGCGTTGACAAAACTCTGGGAATATGCAAGAATCAAAGCCGGTGAACTGCTTATATAAATGCGAGTACATACCTAAATGCATAACTCTTAATCATGAGTTTTATACATATATTTTAGGTATGCCTTCAACTGATTCAATGTCTATATTCATTAATATTCGCTAGCTACTTAACAAACTTATAATACAATGTGGTATATAAAAGTGGTTAAACAGAATGTAAGTGCTTTATTCTCGGTAAAAGGGTATATACGCAAAAGTATTTCTTTAAATCATTAGCATTTTAGGTTGAGAAAAGAAAAGGTTAAATAACCGTGAGAAAAACACAAGTCAAAAGAGCATAAGAAATGGAAAGTCCCTAGAAGTATGTATATAAAAGTGCATAATCTTTCAAGATGATAGTATCACAAAAGTTTTGCGAACACATGCGAACAAAAATTGTAAGTTTATATACACTTATTGTATATACCATATACTTGTATATACGTTTGTGGTCACAAATTCATTGCATGTACCATACTCCATGCGTACATAAGCATGTCTACGAGTGATCCAGCTGTACGTACTTCTACGCGAATTGAATAAACCACTTATGCAAGTTTTAAGACGTTGAAATACCACGTGATTGAAAATCCGAACGAGCAGAAAAAAATTGAAGAGCCAAAAATGGACACAACACCCGTTCATAAACTACTTTGTGAGCCAAGCAGAAAAAAACTTAACAACGAAGAAAAGTGTTGAAGTATCAAAGTGTTACAGGAGGATTTTAACTTTTTACCCTGCTTACTTACACACGCACAATACACTTGGTTACAAAGAATATGTCAAGTTGCATAAAGATAAAGTAATAGAATTTGTTGAGTAGATAACTCATACGTCCCGTGGTGCATTCACGCTGGCTATTTGTAACTTTGAAATTAATCAGCTGCTTGTGAAATATTATGTGGCTGTTCGAAATTTGTTACAAAGAGAGTTACTTTTGCTGAGTTATTAAATCAACAGTACGAAATTTCTTGTGTGTTTGTAAGCCGGCAGTACATATAGGTATTCTGCAATTATAACTATGTACATACATATATAACCTTTTCTTTGTGCATAATGCTTCCAGACGAACTACTTTTGTATGCTGAGTCTATCTTGATATTAGATCCGTATATCCTCTCTATATATTCTGATAAATAAATGTTGTTTTGTAGTTGCACTCCAGACTAACATACTGAAAGTGTGATTCGTGTCAGGTTTATTTATATGCGGACGCGTATTAATTAAAATTTGTTTTTAAGAATGTAATACCTCATAGAGCAAAGGTAATAAAGTGTATTATGACAAACATATATTACAATATATACTGCATAGTGATGTTCCTCAGGGCGAATAATAAAAAAAAACATATTACTTAAAGTTAAACTTAAGTTAAAATCAAAAACTTAGAGGATTATATAGACGGTTGGTACACGAGTTGGTTCCCAAATGTGAACCGGATAGAAAAATAAAGGAAACAATTTTATCCCAAGCATATAATTAGGATTAAATTAAAGATATTGTTTTAGAATAAAAATTCTTTCGCGTTTGCATACTTAGTATTGTACCATTTCAAAATAGAGCTCGCAAAGAGCCATTATTTTCGCTACTTAAGGTCAGCAAATATACACATTCAAATTAAAAAAATAAATCTCCTAAAGATCCAAATATCGCAATAAAAAAGTTATACATAATTTAATTTTTAACTTCAACCATGATAAGGAATTACATTTTGAAATTTTTGAATTTAAAAATTCGCAACCCTGATTGAACTAAATTATTTTCATATTTGGTGAGCTGTATTAGATTCATCAAGTCTTCGTATAACTTCATTCTACCAAGTAAACTGATTTGGGAAAAAAATACCAATGTCAAGACCCAGCGCTTAATATGAGTAATACATACAAAATGCTGTACAAAGCAAACAAGTACACTCAGGAAAATGGAAGAGACGGTCTCCGGCTACTTTTAAAAGCGGTCTAGAATTATAAGGAATTTCAAGAGAGCTTCTAGAGGCGACGGTGACTAGCAACTCGTGAAATAGCAAACGACATTTTAATCAGCATAAGACTTGCTGGTAGTTAGAGAGATATCAATTTTTCACAAAATAGCGGACTTGTAAAAAAAGCAAGAAATAATTGAAGTAGGTAATTTTAATGCGAAGCTGCTGTACATTTTTTTTATTATTATGCAGATATTTACGATACTCACAGTGCTTTGACACCACGGTGGATTGGGCATTTATTATTTTAGTATTCTATCAAGTTTTAGGACTTTTAACTGTACATTCAGCGAATACAAATTTTCAATTTTTTAAAATCCCTTCATTTAGAGTAACATATAATAAGACCTATACCTCATTGATAGCATTTAGTGCTTAAATATATTCTTTTAAAAATTATTTAGAAATAGGCAATTTCAAAACACCGCCAGCCTAGCTTGTGTCCGACGAAAGAACAATAAACTATTATATAATGAATAAGAATACAGGAACAAAAGTTACCACAAATACATGAAACCGTCAACTTCACGGATTTGGCCTAAAATACCATTTTATGTTAGAACCTTTTACACAAATATAATATATACATGTAGAGCATTGGGGAAAACTTGAACATTCTTAAATTTACGTTCAAAGTCTATTTTCTCGTAACCTGTATACTCATAATAAGCAACAGCTACGTTAATCACAAAAAACACATCAACATCGCAGATTTGGACTAACACGTTAACACTGAAGCTCGAATACCCTTCGCAAATATTATATAAGAACTTGAATTTCAAAGATCAGTTTGTATGGCAGTTATATACTATAGGGGTCTGATATCGGTGGTTCCAGAAAATGAGCAGCTTCTTAGAGAGAAAATGATAAATACAAAATTTCAGATCGCTATGTCAAAAACTGAGAGACTAGTTCGCGTATATATGGTACAGACAGACAGACGAATAGGCGGTCAGACGGACAGACTAAATAAACTCAGCTGATCACGCTGATCATTTATATATACATTTTAAAGGGTCTCCAACGTTTCCTTTTGGGTGTTACAAACTTCGAATTTATAAAAATACAGAAGAAATAATTTCAAGAAAGGGGGAAATTAGGTCACACAATAATTTTATTAACTTCAGTCCACCCCTCAATGAAAGATATTGGACCTGCTATACTGCATACGAACTTAGTCTTGCTTAGTTATCCGCTTTGGTTTTGAAGTAGTGATACCACTGACGTTTTCAGCTGGTCACAAGCATGGAATTACAGCAAAGTTAACTACTTTCAAAGCAAAGTTTTGCATTTGTTTCTGTCAGGTTTGTTATAGCCATAACACTGAGGAAAGCGCTGCTCTTGGAATTGCTGCTGAAGCGGCATAAATACTTTGGATGCTGCTTTTATGTACACACACTACCGGCTACTTGCACTGCACTTTTACTTAGGAGTATATAAGCATGAAACGATGCAATCGTGAGCTATGTCTGCAAATAGATTAACAGAAGAATTTCTTTGCAGTGAAATTTGTTAGTAATAAATGATTTTGGAACTAGTACGAACCACAAGCGCAACTAGTCGGATGACTGTTTTTTTCTATAGCAGGAACTGGTATCTTCTGTTTGGTAAGGTTTTTTATGAAGTCATTGCCAAAACTTTGGACATAAACACGGCAGTTTAATAAGAGTTCGATCCAGTTACTTAGCTTAAACTAGTCATCTATGTGATGTTCTTCGAATCAATTATAATTTACTATTTTCAGGTCTTTGGCGCTTTTTAAAAAATATCGAATCCGGCAGATCTATGTTCCCTTTCTGCAACAACTTGTTTAAAGGTTTGTGTAAATAATATGCTAATCTGATCTGATTTGATACCAGTTGAGTACTAGTTTAATACTTAACTAGATTTATTTTAGCTAGTATATTTTGAGACTAAATTCTATAGCCCTTGATAGAGGTTTTGTATATATATCCGTATGTACGTGTCTCTGAATATGTGCAAAAGTGAGTGATTGGTTTATGGAATATGCAACACACTCTCCATTCCTTCTATGCACAGCTTCCCCTGCAGCGATCTTTGTACGAGCGCATTTTAATATTATATTCGCTTGGCAAAAGAAGCAACACTTCATTTGTTGGCTATGAAGTTGCTAGAAGCTGGAGTGCCACTTGCCTGCTTAGCACATCTCTAACTTATGCACTTTTATAGTTTTAAGTGTGTGTGTGCGTATATGTGGTTTTATGCTATAATGCACAACAGAAGAGCGTGAATAATGCATACATTTTTGTGCATACGATCGTTGTTGCTGGCATGTGAAAAATGTGTGTCGATTTTTCAGCTTTCAAATACTTTTTAATGCAATTTCGGGTATCTACCAGAAACTTTTTGAATTTTTGCGAACCAAACATAGCGATACACACACACTTCCTCCCCATTTGCTTGTCGAACTACGTTGTGCATTCAGCAGCTGAGCATTTATGTTGACACCCCAACAAATTCTTGCCGAACCAAGCCACCAGCTTCACTGTCTTCACAAGCCGTGAATTGTCCGGCAACCGGGCAACTAAAAGTTCACATGTAAATTCAAATGGATCTGCAAACTGACCGCCTACTCGCCGAAATGTGTTCATGCTTTGTTCGAAAGCGTTCGAGTGCCGACTTCAGATGTTGTTAGGGAAAAGTTGTATTCGTTTTGTTGAATGAAAAATTACTTTTAAGATACTATGCTCAGCAGACACAGCAATTTGCAGAAGTTTTCTAGATGATATGCAAAAATTTCAATGCAATGTGTGCTTGCCAAACACAATTGCATGTACGTATGTATGTATATATATATGTACAGGCCAGCCCATTCGTCTTCATGCTCGCTGGAATGACGCAGCAAAGTGTCAATGGCTCGCAAAGTTAAAATGAAATCTAGTTATGCATGCTTGCGTACATGTGTATGTAATATCAGAAAGTATAATTCTTGTTTAATACAACAAGTTATGTAAGAAACATAAATGCCTTCAATTACATCTACAAATAGGTTAGCCAAACTGCCCAACTATGTGTATCAGATAGCTTATTATTTAACTTCTTGCTGCCGGATGTAGGATATGTTTGGAAAGGTAATTTGCTTATTTCGAAATGGAAAAATATATATTTTATATTTAAATTTAAGATATTTTTGGACAAGGTGGGACAAGCTTTTGACCATTGAGTGCAGAGGCTGTGTCCTCGCGGAAACCAAAGATTTTATTTCTACATAACGGAAAGTGTTGTCTCAACCGTCTAACTACTCCATTTATTTGTTGCTCATTCAAATTTCTAAATTGTTTATAGATTAAAAGAAAACAATACCCTTTGTAAATTAGGTACGTAATGCCTAATAAAAAAAAAAATAATTTAGAGAAATTTAGGCTCGTAGAGCTTAGGCTCTAGGGCTAAGGAAGGGCTAAGTCTCAAATGTTGCGAAAAAATTTAACATACTATACATTATTCGACGAACCCGTTATAGTTTTTTTAATCAAATTTGGTATTTTATTAAGTTATACTATATTTTATAGGCTCACTTAGTTTTATTACTATATTTTGCGTCCCGTCAACGAAAATTATACATATTAAATGCATATTCAAATGAGATATACCTATGTGCTATAAACTCAACTGAAGAGGCTTAATTTACTATACTCGTATTGAGTTGAGTACTAAGTTGTGGAAAACGTCAACCAGAGGATCGGAATTCTTTATAATAGGAATTTTAGATTTAGACGAGGGTATAGACCAACTTCTTATTAATTCAGCATTAAATAACATAGTTACATATACTTATCCACTTAATTTTATTAAAATATCATACATTTTAACCAAGCTGAACGGTTTAGAGTCAGCTGGAAAGTCGAAAATTACTATACATTAAAATTGCATCAATCTTTAGCATTACTCACATATACTCGAGAACATATTTTCTAGCAACTTATAAATAAATTACTCACATACGGACCAACATATTCGACAAAAATCATTACATGAAATATAATGTAATTTCATATAGATGGCATACCTTAATTTAGTTGGTGTTTCAGTACTGGAAAGTGATAGAATCAGATGGGAATTGAATATGTTTCATATAGGAAATACGCGTGGTTGTAGGTCAATTTCGCCAATTTTTGAACTGTAACTGAGAAATGTCACCTACCGAACTTGGTTGAGGTCAAGTAGGTCCTGGTATATAGGTTTTCATCTAAAGGTGGGCAGTGTCACGCCTCTCATGCAATTTTGACATCAGCTTTTGCCCTCTTGCACCGTCCCGACAGTAAAGTTTACTGTCTCTGACGCAGTTATTTATTGATTTTTTGCATTTTTAGTAGTTCTTAATAAAACCGTTTAATGAGGGGTGAATGGTTATCGTCCGATTTCACCTATTTGCACACTGTTGTTAGAGGTGTCAAAAGTATTCTGCAACCTCTGTTCGAATTTGGATGATATCGTTTGGTGGATATATACATTAAACTTAGTAAAGGGCGTGGCTACTCCTAATTTTCAAAGAATTTTAGCCCACCACCAATGCGATTCGTTGTACAAAATTACAGTTTTATACCTTAACTTGCGGCTGAGTTATGACATCTTTTAAATTTTCGATTTTTAGCGTTTTGCGGGCGTGGCAGTGATTTGATTGCGCCCAGCCAAAATAATATACTTTTTGTGATGCCAAGAATAAAATTGCAGACAAGCACCCGGATTTCAACTGATCCTGATCATTTAAAGCGAACTAAAGTAAATAATTCTTTTGTTGGTGTGGGGCGTTCGGAAAAGCTACACTTGCGAGACAACAGTGTTCATGGAGCATCTGTAGTTTGTCACGGGCAACAGCAACAATGGCTCTCATTGCTGTTCTACAATTTCTTGCAGAATATACCCTATATTCTCTGAAATCCTTAAGCATCCCTCGTAATCAGGACTATTGATCATAATGAGCATGTTCACGTACGAATCCGATCTCAGGGGGAAGGTTGGAGGGATAGTCTTTTGACAAAGTAGCCGTAGATGTACTGATGCCCCCTCCGATGTGCCCCTTCCTTCAGAGAGGTGAGCAATAACTTTGATAGTAGAGAGAAAATACTCCCCTTGATCTCGCTGACTGTGCACTCAGTGTTAGTGAAGGAGCCTCTGAACTATTTAATATGTAATATGGAGCCACTTTGTTTTCAAACTGGGAATACTGTACTTTCTAAATGAACTAAGTTCCATTGAACTACACGCACTTAGCAAGCCTCATCTTGCCGTAATTGTAGGGGTCTTATCTGGGTACTGTGTAGGTATAAATGCAATGAGGCTAAAATTTTGTCGAACGCAAATAGTCAAAGTTGCATGGATAAAGGCCAGATGGAAGCAACCGAGGATTAGATATCTCGGGTGTTATGACTTTAAGGGAACCGGACGAGTTGGATGAAATTGATATTAGCCGCTTAAAAAAAGTACACTATATGATTCACATTTTCTTGGTCTTATCATTTCAATGGTCTTAGCAGTTATTCAAGTAGGATTCTTCGGGACCTTTATCACGAGGTTCTAAGGGGCTGATTGCGGGAATCATATTCTAACTTAACTTATATTCAACAAATTTGGATTTTTATTGTAACAGTACTGCCAGCCTTAATAATGGTGTAAATGATGCCCTGGAGTCATCTCAGTACTGCCAAGGGAAAAGAGTAAGCAATTACTTGAACTTACTGTTTTTATGCCCTGAATTGGGTATATTAAATCTGCGACGAAGTTTGTCATACTCAGAAGGAAACGTCGGAGACTCTTTGAAATAGGGTATATGTATTTACATGACCAGAATGACGAACTGAGTCGATTTTCCCATTTTCGTTTGTATGTGTGTCTATATGCGAACAATGTCCCTCAGTTTTTGAGATATCGATCTGAAATTTTGCACACGTCTTTTTCTCCCCAAAAAGCTGCTCTCTAAGGGTGAGCCGGAATCGGCGGTTATAAAATATAGCTGACATACATACAAACAAATCGATCAAAATCCTTGTATGGCAAATTTTTTTATTTTTTTATTTATAATCCAAGGCAGCGCTACAGGCTCCGAGCAAATTGTTGAGTTCGAACTACTATACCATATAACTCAAGATAAAAATCTTTGTATACCCCTAAATGCTATAAGACAAGCACCTTGAAGGGTGTTGTATTTTTGGTGTAGCCGCAGTGAACGGTTTTTTTTTTGTTTTTGCTAGTTGCTATATTCTCTTTCTTAATATGCGAATAATTATCGATAAAAAGATGGCCTAAACCAATTCTTACTATATTGACTTGACCGATTTATTCTCACTATTTCTCTATATATCCAATGCCTCAATAATTATTATTTGATAATTTTAAAATGTACTATATAATATAGCAAGTTAATAAAAAGTTCTGCTTGGAAATATAAGTCGCAATCGAAGCGCAAGTAAATTTATCAGAAGCTGCATTTTGCCGTAGTTCAGCGAAGTTATTGATTTTATAATAAATCTCTGCTTCAGTAATTAAATACAAGAGGAAATGTTTAAAAATGGTTACCGCTTGCTAGTAGAAAATTTCACCAGGAAACTTCCTCCATTGAATTTTTAGCTTAGCTTTCTGTGGGTTTTTTGAAAAAATTTTACCTTTGAATGCTTTTGTTGTCAGATACCTATGAGCATGTTGGCATCTATAACAAGAGTTTATTCATTTACCCAAACTCGAAAGTCTATTAGCATGAAAGGACATACACACATGCAAAAATATAGCCAACAATTCAATCATCGACACACACACGTACACAAATAGACAGGCGTTGGCAGCCTTCGGCGATAGCTGAGGCATTTTCACTTACACAAGAATAACAACAGGAAAATAAATTCACACAAAACCACTCCGATATGTTTACACGCCATTGTGTGTATATACACCAACACAAATATAGATAATTGTTTACAGACTCCAACTTAAGTTTGTGCTGAAGCGTGTGTGTGTGCTTGCATTTGCATCACTTGTTAGTAATTTTCTTGCACAAAACAAATTTATTGACAATCAAAGGAAAATCTAATTTTCACAAAAATACCTCAACGTGGCATCATAGTTGTAAGTTAATAGAAGTGAGTTAGTTGTGCCTTTCTCCCAAAGTCCTACAAGCACTTGAAAATAAGGTTGAACTAGCAGACATGTGCATGTATATATGGTACAAATAATTGTACATATATCTTGATACACTAGGCTACCAAGCGCTGTCAGCATTTGATGACAATCAGTGAAGTGATAAGTACAAGCAACAGTGAATGCCGGTACATGCGCCTAAAGCGATAAACTTGTAGTGTTTGATTACTCACATGTATTTACTAGTATAAAAGTACTGCTGTATGCAGGTGTTGTAAATATGGCTTTGCCAACTGTTTCTAGTGCAAATAACACTCAAACGAACATACTTTAAACTAAAATTTAAAGTGGATGTTCAAGGAACACCTCAAAAAGATGACGATTAAATGAGACTGTGCGGAAAGGAAGCAATACAATTAAATCATCCAATCGTATCAAGTGAAACGGTTGTTTGTAACACCTAAAGCTAATCGAGATCGACTTTGAAATAAAACAAGTAAAAACGTTAACTTCGGTTGCACCGAAGCTATAATACCCTACCATAAAGGAGTAATAAAAAATCTTTATCCCGAACTTAGCACTTCCTTTCTTTATGTCAATTTTTTTGTTTCACATACTAAAACTAGCATCACTCAAAACGCCTGTCTTAGGAATCAATTTTCTGGCAGCTGTCAAATTTATGTATTCTATATATATCAATTTGCGTCTGTACAGTCATAATTACATTAATATAGGTTAAAGCTTTTGAGGCCGCCAAGCTGTAAAGACGATCACAAGTGATTTTCAAATCAAAGTTTAGGAAGTTAAAAATAAATAAAAAAAGTTTGGTTTTATATTCCACCATTAGTCTTGGGTGTTAGCGACATCTCTTCGCCAACTATGCAATCCTATAAGCAAGACCATAGAACATATTTCACCATTTAGTTGTTTTAATAGGTATGATCAAAATGAAGTTCCAGTAAGAAAACTTGAGCTTTTGAAGGGTATTAGAATGGATTCGGTGTAGCCGAAGTTAACGCTTTTTCTTCATTTTCCTAAGTTTTATGATTTTTCTAAAAAATGATGAAATTTATTGGATATGCGCGATAAAAACAATAGTAATATGGAAATTTTATTGCAGAACATTTTCTTATTAACATAAACGGTAGAAACCGCCCGATCCGACCGTGGTAAACTCATTAGACCGTGTTAACTTCGTTTGTTGCAATCGAGCCACATTTTCAGCAATCTAGAAAGTATACCTCTAGATACAAATATTTCGCAATCTTATCTTTTAATAGGCAACTGTTGCAGCACTTTCAAAAATAACTAAAACTGAACAATAAATAACAATGGTATATATGTATATAAATACCATATTAAATATACATATAGATTTCGGTATATCACTTCTCTCATGTAGCCTTAGGTTGGGTAAACTTTAATATAAATATTTGTGTTAGTTATATTACACATATATCTATGTACAATAAGATCATCTTAGCACACAAGGATTTGTAATGCTCGCACTCGTTGTGCATGTACTCGATAAGCACTTGTGTTTATACGCCTGAAAGCACACTACCACCTGCAGAGTGTACGTGCTAGTGACACTACAAACATATTTGCCTACGAGAGCTGAAATTATAAAGAGCAAAACTAACCAAATAGGATGGAAGTAAAATTATTTTGGCCAGTAGGCATTAAATAAAGGAATTGCTGCAGTGGCAAAAAACCAACGCAAGATAAACGATATGCACATGCACAAATATGCAAATGTATATCTGGTATATACGAGTACATGCACGTGAATTTATGTGGGCAAGTTGATTACATTTGTTTGCAGGTGCACTTAGTGCAGCCTCAACCAAAATACATTTGTCGAATTACATAATACTAGTAACGAAGCTTACGTATGTAAATATGTGCATGAAAGAAATGTTTTCAAATATGACTATATCGAGGATAAAGTCAACTTGAGAGCTTGTAAGTGAAGTAAAATTATCGTGCAGTGAGGGGTTTATAATTCAATGAGAGGGTATATTGTTATTGTTGTTTTGTGTGTTGAATACTTCATTCTAGAGTCGGTATTGCGTACTTATGGTATGAGTGAGATGTGTGAGGGAATATCGGTTATTCAATGAAATCATAAAAGTTTGTTCTATTTAAAATATCCGTAAATGGTTAAAAAGAATAAAACTAATGTAGACTTCATGCAATATTTACATGTGTAGTAGTATTTACTTAGTTCTAAGTTTATGAAAACTTTTAAGTAAAAATAGTAATTGAAAGTATTTGCATAGTTTATTGTAAATTCAAGGAAATAATATTTAACAATCGCATTTCAACACAAATTTATATTAGTGGGCTTAATTTTTCGAATTTCTTTATGCCAAGGTCTACATTTTAAAAAACGATTGATCTCTCCCTCTCTGTCTCACATATTCATTAAAGTCCGACAGCCATCAGCGCCAGAAATCTGTTATGTTCAAAGACGTATAAACATATCTTACTCAGAAACCAACTAAAATTAAGGATCACAGATATTATATAATCTCTAACAAAATGTTAACAAAATGGCAGATAGTAATTTTTAACTTAATAGAAGCTCCACCTGAACTTTAAGATCCAGGAGCTTGTAAACATCGTGTAAAAAAATTATTGAGTTTTAAGTGCCGCGGTTGGGTATTGGATCAAAAAAAGATATGAAAAAAAAATCGGAGATACTTAGAAACTTATTTCAACCAGTTTTGAGAATATTGATCGAAAAAAAACAAATATATGAAATTACGAGTGCTCAAAACTTTTTAGAACAATTTAATCTAATTATTGTGTGTGTTGTTCAGTTGATTTGAATTGATATAAGAATAAAATCTTGACTTATTAGGCCATCATTAGGACCATTGTGCTACCGGGCGGTAACCAAATTAAGCTCCTATATAACTGGGTACCCAGATGCTATTAACCGAGTTACCAGCTGAGAGTCTAGTTATTGCCTGCTAGCGCAGTAATACTTAGTATGGGCGCTACGGATAGCCTTATTACCATTTCTTTTCTTTCGGGTTCGAGCAGAAGCTCACTTGGTACCTTCTGTTATGCCCTCAATTCCGGTCTGAAAGACTGGATTGTAGTCGCTTAGTTTGAAGCTACTTTCTGTTTATGAATTACTACAGAAGAAGCCCTCCAGTTCTTATTTCATCCTTCGATCCGTTGGTGAATAAATATAGTATTGTACACTTGTATGTGTATTGGCCGGATACCGAGTATAATCTTCAGAGTGTTTGTTGACGTAGTTTTCATTGCGCCGGTAATCCCCAGCCCGTTGCACCAGTTTCACCGATTTAATATTTCGATAATGTCATCTACCATACCTCCGGCCCATATGTTAGCATTTGACGGATTACACTTGTGTAAAGCCAATAGACCATATGGGTAAATTGGGAAATGTCAATTAAGCCGTGATCCTCTTACCAGTTGGCGGAGATCTCAAGGGTCCTTTCTGTAAGTCGGGATTGGCGATTAAGATTCATCCGTGAACAAAAGACAGCGAAATAGTCCGCCTTAAAATTCTCCCTGTCGATTAAAAGTGTCTGGTGAGGGAGTTTTATACCTTCCCCATCGTGTATCAATTAAGCGGTTAATTCAACTAATTTCATTAAAGTATCTTTGCGATAATGGTAATACAATATAATCAGAGACAGCCAGTGTAAAATTGCAAGAATTAAATATTGCAAAAACTCGTATATCGTAGATGCATGAATAACGGAAAAATGAGAATGCAGAGTTCCAAATAAAATATTAGTTTTTAATATTGCAGATATGCTAATCCAAGAAAAGTGCACCTAGTTCTACGTAGAAACTTACACATATTAATACTAACGCGTGGGATACGATATCCCAGCAGAAATAAACACTTATATCTGTACATATGAAAATATACTTTTGTGATATGTAGTTTAAGCTAGAAAACTATTCATTTAATATGCTAAAGTTTGCATTATCAACGTAATGTGCGCCCAGTCTTTTATGCAGATCATAACTTACCACATATACGTAATGTTATGTATGTATGTACATACGAATGCATGCCTTTGGGGGTAATACAGAAATATTTGTTTAGCTTTGGAAAATATTTTTATCCCTTTCAAACCGACGACAGCCGCCGGGTGAAAATATGACAACGAAGTTGGTTTGGAGGAATGGCACATCTGATGTAGGGGCTAAGTGAGACATCGATAATACACATGACAAAACGAAAAGTGTGTACATAGATCTTATATACATCTATCTGAAAAAGGATTGAGAAGAAATAACACAACAGATAACAATGAATGTGAATGTAAAAAAAGTGAGTTTGTTGTGCTTAGTTGCCATTTTGTGATATCTTAACGAAAAGCTAGCGATTTGAGTAGAGAGATTTAAATTGAACTCGAATTTTATTGTTCTGTTCAAACAAAACTGGTTTTGCCTTTATTGTTTTTTAAATGCAGCTTTAAGCAATGTTAACTTTGTGATGAACATTATTACTTGGGTTTCTACTCGACTGAAGAAAGCAATGAATGTAACGAATCCTAACATTTTTGAAATTTCACTAACCATACCTATGCTCTTGAAAACGTATATATGGTTAATTTTTCCTCTATAAAAACTCGAAGTATTAGTAAATAAATATTAAGTACTTTTTGCTTTTCCGACAGTTCACAATACCTCAATAACGTCGCATGATCTTGTTTCGTCTCTAATTTTAAAACACTCTCACAAGCTGTTGACACATTTATGCTATAAAAACATATATAATTCTCTCCCTCGCCAGCACTTTGACTACCTTCTCAACTGTGGAGTCTGACTCTGTTAAAAATAAGTTCGTGGACCCTTTTATCTTGTGCGAAAATTACTGCTGCTAATGCATGAATTTAGCAAAATACTTTGCCTTACCATATACCAACACACAGTGCTAACAAATTGTATATAATCTTTCTGCATTTAATCTGATATACATATGTATATGTAGGAACGGGCAAGAGACGTACTAACATGCAACACTGATTAGGAAAAGAAAGACAACGAGTAGCGATAGAGAAAGATGAATAGTAGGGTAAACGAAGGCAGTGGCTTTGATTTCTTGGAATATAGTCGGTGTTATAAGTTATCCAATTTTAATTCATTTGTTTACAATCGTTATCTATATTTAGGATGATGTTACTTACGGAATAGGTTTATATTTACGGAATAAAGGCAACCATTGGAACGGATTTTCATTAAAGAGGCATTGCTAGACTTTTATCTATGGACCGATGGTAGCTATGATAAGCACAAATAACTAACTAACTTTGATTTGATACCCTCATATATTTTAGAGAAAGTAACGAATTCAAAATGTCATTCTATGGGAAAAGATATTGTTTCGAACCGATTGCGCGTGTGTTCAAACTGTAAAAAAAGGATATTATTAAAGTACAGTGAAACAAAATATTAAAAATGAAAATTCTCCCAAACGCAAGTTTAAATAAATAGACCTACTTTTAAACCTATCTTTTAGTAATTTCGAAAATAATTATTTCTGGTATGTGGTTATCACCGAATTTATCCCACTTTTAGACTGTAGACTGCATGAATGGAATAAAGTTTATTCACATAGATTTAGTAATTGATGAAATACCTATGTGTTCTAAACAAGGAAAGGACCTCATCAAAATTTCAGAAAATTTTAAACCACACTTGCCCGCTTCACTATTCCCCCCGGGGCAATTCGGACATTGTCATCACCTCGTCTGGTCTTTTCAATTAGTTTAGTTTAGCTTATCTAGTGTATCTCAAATAGTTATAACACAACACAATTCAAACCTAAAATTTGATGGAGTTACGAGAAAAAGAACATTCTTCCTTCGGTGCGGATGATGTGATTGAACCGAGCTCTTCAAAAGATCTAAATCACCTGGTCGCTTCTCGTAAGGCTTTTTAAAAATTTGTTGGATTATGCTTAATGAATTGCCTCTTTTATTTGGTTAACATTAGCTAAATTGAGCTATCTCCGTCTGTGTGTTAATACTTAAGCAAATTGTTGATCGCACTATAACATAAAATTTAACAACTGCTATTTTTATACTCTTGCAACATGTTGCAAGATAGGCAGTTTCAAGCCCTTCAAATCAGTTAAATGACATTATTTCGTTATGGAGGAAAGTAAAGATGCTATATATAGCGGCATGCCGATTCTATTAAATATAATAGATGTAATATTATTACATAATTTACCTTATCAAGGTAACCCTTTTATCAGGCAATTCATTGAATGAAATTAACTTATTTCATTTAAAATAGGCTAATTTCATCTAATTTTTTTTTTTTTTTTTTTTTTTAATACTTAATTTTTGATATAAGAATTCTAGTATGAGTACGAACAAGTCACTGCCTAATTGGCAGACATGCCAGTAGACTAGGAACGTCATATAACGACTACGGAAGAAGCTGTCAGGAGGTAGAAGAGAAGGAAAATAATCGCAACTATCGGTCGAGGGTTTCTTGACGTCGTCTTATATAAAGTATTTCGTAGTGATGAACTTCATCAGAAGCACGGGGCGGTTCAGAGAGGAAACAACAGGGTGAGGGGATTTAAGTCCCGGTGGTATCACAATGGGCCTACTAAATGCCTAGGTGTGTCGTAAGACAACTATTCTTCCTACCTACCTAAATGGTGCTACAGAGTATAATAGTTTTGTTCACCTAACGATTGTTTGTATCACCGATTGTTTTATATATATAAATGATCAGGACGAAGAGACGAGTTAAAATAAGGGTGACTATCTGTACGTCTGTGCAAGTGATAAGTTGAGTAAAAATTGAGATATTAAGATACTTATACTTGGCACACATATTCCTTTGCAGCCAAGGGAGGTTGGTATTGCAAACAGGCGGAATCAGTCTATTGTCACGCACTCAAAACGCCAAGATTTTTAAGAAATAGGCGTGGCCCCGCCCCCTTAATGGTTTAGTGTACATATCTTCTAAACCGCTTAAGCTATGTAATCTCTTCAAACTCTTTAAAAATGAGTCGGATAATAACCACCCCCATATAACGGTTATGTTGAAAACAACTAAAAGTACTATAACGCACTGAATAAATGAGCCACAAGCATTGAGTTTTACAATCAGGATGGTAGAGAAGGACTTTTTAGAATCTAGTAAGAAAATTGGACAAGGGGCGTGGCACCGCCCACCTTTAGGTGAGATCTTATATCTTAGAAAATACTCGACCGATTTCAAATCCAAACTTGGTATATGAGGTTGCTCAAACATTCCTATTAGGCACTGTAAATATGGGCTAAGTCGGATTACAACCACGCCTAATTTGCATATAACAAACTTTTAAATTCCGTTAGATATTTTCACTTTACAGTGTAAATAAATCAAACATCAATAAAGTACTCACAATAAAACTTAGTACAAATAGTGTCGATAAGGTATTTCATCTTACGTCCAAAAATTGTCGAAATCGCAGTATAGCTTGTGCCAAAAATGGATAAAAGCAGGACAACACTTCTCTTGGCCTCAATATACCTTGGATTTGATTCCTGCTAGAGCATAAACTCTTCAGTTACTCCCGAACTTGGCTCTTCTTTACTTGTTTAATATAAGGTTTTGCCAACACCTGCAGGTATTTAGCCGGCTTTAATCCTTGCAAGTTGTGAGATAATAAAATGTTCGGTTATAACCGAACTTAGCCTTTTCTTACTTATTTGCTTTGTTTTCGACTCCGAAATTTACTATTTTGTTTTTTATATATTTTTCACTCACTCCAAGCATTTTATAATAACACAAAAAGAATTCATCAAAGTGAAACGAATTGCAGCTGACGCTGATTTCCGGCAATTCATACCGTAATATTTCATAACCATCACACTCAAATACCCAATGTTTCTCTTTTTTTTTCAAATATAATATAAATATTACATGTTTTTTATATTTTTTTATTTTTCATACAAAGGCTAACTAATGGCTACAACAGCTTGACACAGCTGTTAGGCGACTCCTGAGTGAAAAAAAAGGTTTGACGGTCGGGCTGGCTAACCTTTTTTGGGATATTTGAATGCACGTGTTTATATCAGTCACGAAATATAATCGTACATATATTGAGTCACAATCAGTGTCTATCCTGACACATGAGAAACTGTTGAATACTGAGCAGAAAAAGTGGTAGCAGCAATCAATTTTTAGATACCCTTCGTATACATATTTACTTAATGGTTGTCTTTTAAAAATAAATACACTCTCGAATTACAACATTAGGCAACATTTGTGGCATATCAAATTACACAAACAATTTCAGGAAATGCCCATATCCTACTTGGTTTTATGAATAATGCTATAAAAATGATAAGAAGGCAACTAATATTCATAGATATTTTGCGTCACTTTCTTTACTTAAGCTTGTTGTTCTTATAAATGACCTTTGTATGTTCCTTTGTGCCTTAAATAATATATGTAACGGGTGATCCAAGTAGAGGTACTTTTTTAATAGCCTTTCTGTGACCAATCACGCGTAAGTCGTGTCAAGCTTTCATGTTATTTTTGTGCAGTTTGGTTTGGCATTTCATCTTGGAGAGACTCACACTTGAAAAACGTTTACAAATCGTTCAACTTTATTTCATAAATACACGTTCTGTAAAGAATGTGTTTCGCGAGCTTCACTCAATTTATGATCAACATAATCGGCCTACTGATAATATTCGACTGTTGGATAATATTCGACTGAATAGATCTCGTCTAGCACGCAGTGCACTGAAGCCGCTCGGGCTTTCCAATCGACATCGTTTCGCTCTATGGATATGTAAACAAGAAAAACTGCCGCATTTTTGACAAAGAGCAACCTGAAGAGATTTAAGAGCTGCCATTTCATCTAGATTAAAAAACAACGGTTTGATGTGGTTTGTGAGCCGGTGGAATCATCGGTCCATATTTCTTCAAAAATGATGCTGGTGAGAACGTAACTGTCAATAGCGATCGCTATTGCGCCATGATAACCGACTATTTGATGCCTGAAATTAAAGCTCTTGCTCTCGGCGACATTTGATTTCAACAAGACGGCGCCACTTCTCACACATCGCATCAATCAATGGATTTATTGAGAGAATACTTCGGTGAGCAGATAATTTGACGTTTTGGGCCGGTAGATCTGCCACCAAGATCGTATGACGGTGTGATGCATTAGACTTTTTGCTGTGGAGATATGTAAAGTCTGAAGTATATGCGGACAATCCTGCTTCGATTCAGGCCTTGGAGGAAAATACCACGCGTGTCATTCGCCAGTTACAATTCGAAATGGTCGAACGAGTCATCGAAAATTGGACTCAACGGATGGATTATCTGAGACGTAGCCGCGCCAATATTTGAAAGAGATAACCTTCAAAAAATAAAAGCCAAATGATGTTATTTCGAATGATTCCCCATTAAATTTAAACTTTCTGTGTCTTTTTCTTTAAAAAATTATTATTTTTTATTAGTAAACCTTGAAATGGATCACCCCTTATACATAATGTTATAAATAACTGAGATTTCTTTAGCTTTAATAAACTAAAGCCCAGTATCCGCATGTTCTGAATACACCACTTAAGCCTAATCAAAAATCACTTGTTCTATAATCCAGTTAGGCCAACAATTATGCGCTAAATGAAAGCACCAAAGCACTCTAAATTATTTATGGACAATTGTGGCAATTAAAAGTTTCTGCGCTTGCTCGTAGTTAGTACTCTTCGCTAGATATTTATATTTATCGCTCATGTAGTACATGTGGTCATCTATAGGACTGGTTGTGTGTAACGGTACTAACCGAACGCCTACGGCAATGCGACGTACCTATTTACACAGTTGGTGGCTCGTTTAATCGTAAACGTAGAGGCTAGGCATATGAATTGCTGCGATAACAATTTTAGTTCAGGGAAAGCAATATTTGGCGGATCTTAGCCGCACACACCATATATCGCGCAAGCTAACTTTTTATGTGCGAAACTTATATTAAAATCGTCTTCAAATAACATATATTTAACATAAACTCAACCGACAGAGGCTAAGTTTATTAAATTGAGTTGATGTGCAAATCGTCAACCAGAGGATCGGAATTGATTATAATAAGAATTTGAATTTCGGACCAAGGTCTAAACCAAGTCCATTCCATGGCGCTAAACCACATAATTTTTATGAAAGCTTGTCCACCTAAATTTATTAAGATATTACTTATTTTGACCAACCTAAACGGTTTAAAGTCCGGTGGAAAGTCAGAAATAATTAAATAGGATATTTTGAGAGCAGATTAATAGAAGGGCTGATTTCGCTAAATTTTGACATAACTCAGGTATACTCGAGAACATATTTTCAAGCAATTTTATAAATATATAACTCATACACTGACCGACACATTCAGCATTGTTAGAATAACGAAAATTATTTTGTGTACAATAGTTTATAGGGGGTTTGGGTAATTTGTAGTCACATTTTTTTTACAATTGACTATATATATGCTTGTACATGTTCTATATAATACGTTCAGTTACTTTTGTTAAAGTATCTTACATATTGACCGATATAAGTATATGGGATAAAGTCAACTGCAAATTTGAAAAGCTTATACTAGGTATATGGGGGATAGTGGTAGTATTGAAGCTTTTATCTACTCTTGGCAGGACCATATATTATTAACAGAAAAAGATGATCTCTGAGTATCATTAAATTACCCGACAGAAAATAAGAACTTTAAAAACTAAACGGACATGCCAATAAACTTTTATTTTCTTCCAGATTCCATACTTAATGGTTTCATCTTAATCTGTTTTAAGTCTTAAATTTGCTTAAAATTTTTACCTTTCAAAAGTAAAATTGAAAAATGTGAAGTTTCGTAAATTTTTTTGTACTGAATAATTTCGGCTCTATTTCATTGAACATCACTGTGTGCGCTGCTGATAGCCCATTTACTGATATATATTTATTAAATTAAACTGGATTCTGGACTTGTATTGTCACTTTGTTCTCCTCAGCCTGGGGATGTTATTGGAATGTTCTTTCATCATACAAAAATTTATAAGATTACGCATAATAATAATTAAACAAATATTGTTCTTTGCTTTTAGAAGTAATTAACAAATTGGTTAAAAATAAAATAGTTGTCAGGAACTTTTCTGCAATTTACAAAAAATAAATAATTAAATACCTAAAGTAAGAGTTCATTTCCAATTTGAGGAAATAAATACAATTTCAAACTAAATATAAACTTTGGCCACTGACTTTATTGGCAAGTTAAGTTGAGCGCAATAATTTGTGCAAACGTTCGTGACGGAAAGGCGAAAAGTACATGTGTACTCAAATTGCTTTACAAGTCACATGTTTAAAAGAGTGAGCAACTGCCAAGTTACACGATGATGCCAAATTGCGTTTACAACTTGTATGACCTTGCAAGCGATTGGACCAAGGAGAGACATATAAAAAAGCACTACAAGCCTAAATAGTTGGAAAAGTATACATGTGTTTGTGTATGTATTGGTTAGTGTAAAGAAATGCATGTAATATGTTTGCTTCTGGGCAAAATTTGTGGAAAACTTTCGCAGGCGCATGCATGATTGCCGTTTGCTAGCTATTAACTGCAATGAGTTGTAAAATTTTAAAAGTGCTCAATGCTCCGCAAAACTCTCAAGTCATTCGTGTCGATTTTACTAGAAGAAACAAAGAAGAAGAAAACGGTAAGTGAGAGAGAAACAAATACTGAAGCACTCTGTGGCACAAATAGTGGTCAAAAGTAATGAAAAAACTATTAGTATATGATAAGTGGTTTATTGGCAATTAGTGCAAGCACATTTCAACTTACAGACATAGTTGGAGTTGTTATGGTATGTGTGTGAATCTTAGTAATTTTTATACCCTGAACAAGTTTGGCACGAATGACATATAAAATGTATATATATATGATCAAGATGACCAGGCGAGTTGAATTCCGAGTGACTGTCTATCTGTCCGTCTGTGCGAGAGATAACTTGAGTAAAAATTGAGATATCTTGATGAAACTGGTACACATGGTCCTTGGCACTCGAGGAGGGGTGGTATTTCAGATGGGCGTAATTGGACCTTTACCACGCCCACAAAACATCAATAGATGGAAACCTATAAAGTGCCATAACTAAGTTTCACATTCAGATGCAAGTGCAACATGCAAAAGGTGGACGTGGCCCGTCCTCTAATAAGTTTGAGGTACATATCTCCAAACCGATCAACCTATAATAACCGAACTCGCTCAGGATAAATCTTTTTGGCATCTCCACCCACAATTTGAAAATGGGTGAATTCGAATTATAACCGTGCTCACTCCCCATATAACGGTTTTGTTGAAAATTACTAAAAGTGTGATAAATTTGTAAATAAATGCACCAAAGACAAAAAATTTTACACCCAAGATGGTACGAGAGGGTTTAATAGAAGCCGGTGCAAATTTGAACGATGGGACTGTTTTTTAGTTGAAGACCCATATATCGGGACCTACCCGGCCGATTTTAACCAAATTCGGTAGGTAACATTACTTTGACATTCCTGTGTGAAACCCACGCATTATTCCCATATAGCACAACTTTAAATTCCATTTAATTTTTCCACTTTCTAGTATAGGTACATATCAAGTACCAATAACTGTATCCGGGTAAAAGTTTGCACGAATAGTACTTTTCAAGTGTGTCATCTTATGACCTTTATACCTGATAGAAAAATTTTCGAACTTTCCGCTGGAAACTTGCCATGGGCTCCATATACCTAATATCAATAATCCATTCTCGATTTTGTCGAAAAATGAATGTTGAATTCTTTCGCAATGAATTTTTAGAACCTTCCAAGCTGCAAAATAATAAAATGTTCGGTTACACATAAACTTAGCCCTTCCTTACTTGCTTCTTTTTAGTATAATGGACTTTTAAATCATAATTTTTAGATTTTTTGAACCATATTTATTATTTAGCCACAGGTGGTGTTTTCACATTCTTTAAGGATGTGTGTGAAAATTTGTTATTCAAATGAAAGAATGGAATGTTAATGCTTTTAGCTTCATAGTTTTAGGGTGACTTTTTTGATATTTTCGCAGTGCCTATCAAACTGTTGATTCTTTTGTCAGGATACAGGATTTCTTTGTACTACGTATAGAACAAAATTGGTGTGAACAAAATTTCTCCAAATAATATCAAATCAATTAAGTTTTTGACTTTCTTGGTTATCAATTTAAAGAAATATATCTGCGATAATTCTTCGAGTAAGTTGGTGCCTTTCTGATCTTATATATTTTAGCTACTTCTGAAAGTAGCTACTGGAAACGTTTTCTTTAAAAAACATACAGAGGTTTACTGTTGTCTGCTGATTGGTAAATGCTTTCCGACAAAATGCATAGAAGTTTTAGAACTTTTCGGATAGTTCCATATGCCACCATCTGGCACTCTTACTATAATCTATCAACAATAAAAAATATATTTCAACAATATGCATGTTGTAGATTCGGGCCCACCCTAATACAATATTTAATTTCTATGTCTATTTTACAGTTGTATGTTTCAATTCCAATTTCTTTATATGCTCTTGAATTGTCTCGCATTCCATTTTCATACATATATTTCCCGCTATACAGTTTCTGTTTCCTTGTTTGCGCGATTTATATGTTTGCCATTCTCCCTATGTTAAGTTATCTACATGCTTGTTGTTTGTAAACTGCAGTGTGCAGTTCCCCTATTCTCCTGTGCTGATCTGTACGGTAAATGACAATATTTGTGCATATAAGTTCTGGCAAATCATATTCGAGCTTTGTCCTCGATCAGCCAGCCAGGAAGGTGGAAGGACACACTGCGGTAAGTGAAATATATTATAATTCTTTGTAAGTGAATAACTTAAATGCTTGTGTATTTAGAAATAAACCATAAACCAAATATGCGTTAAATTCGCCCCACCTCATCGGTGACAATGCACGAGAATTGTGATAATATTTTTCAACAGTTGCCAATTCATCGCGAACTGCTTTGTACTGTCAAAAACCAACGCTCAGGCTTAAAACGATTTTTCAAAACCATCAAATGTCAATGGGTTCTTCAAGCACCTGTAAAATATTGTCACTGGTCGAGCTGAACAGTTGGTTGATATTTGTTTGCGTTTGTATATGTAGTTTTCTCGCAATATTTTCGCATTCGCCTGCATTTGTTCGCACTTACTCACAGCTATCAATTTCGCCTAGTCTCTGCCCGGTTTTCCGTAAATATGTAACTGAGGCGCCCCATAAATTTCCAACTTGCCCTGACAATTGTTGCTGTATGCAACAATCGTTCCGTCAGCTGCTGCCGCACAGTGCCTTTGGGGGCAATACCGCCTCTGCGATTGCATTTGTCACAACAGCTGATACATAATTTTGCTCTCCCTTACGCTCGGTCGCCTCGATAACTACATACAGTATAGCATGAAGTTTATTCGATGCGCGTATCTTTGCGGAGTGTTAAGCGCCATACGATGCACATCATAAATACCGATCGGGGAGTTCAGGCCTCTGCTTACAACAACAACAGTTTTTGCTCTAACTCCCGCATCGGTGCCGGCATGTTTCTATTAACTGGTTAGCAACTCTTCCGCCCGAACGCTGTCGTTTGTGGAATGACAGACGACAGGCGATAGGCGACAGACGGTGGATGGCGCGTCGCGGCGTGGTCGCAAAGCGTACGCCAAACATAAGCCAGGAAATATTGTTTTATTTTTGGATGCGCGAGTTTAGCGACATTTTCACGTTTTAGAATTTACAATGGCGCTGCTGGTTTATTGCTTTCTATTTTTTGGGCTGGTTGTTCGGTTACTTGGTTGGTTGGTTTGATTGTGTTGACTCTGCATTTTGTTCTTTTTTGCTTGTGTCCCTGTTGCATCCTCGAACGCTAACTGTGTATATACTTGTGTAAATATATGTATATATGTAGTTACTTATATACAAGTATATGCTTTTGTTTCTGCTGATGTTGGAGACTTAACGGTGA
The DNA here is from genome assembly GCF_042242935.1 of Bactrocera oleae. Classification (NCBI taxonomy): domain Eukaryota; kingdom Metazoa; phylum Arthropoda; class Insecta; order Diptera; family Tephritidae; genus Bactrocera; species Bactrocera oleae. Next base: position 25,748,247 of record NC_091537.1, on the reverse strand, counting down.
TGTTGCGTAGTGGAAATAATCCTTGTTGCGCGTTTAGGAGTTATTCCGTCGCGGGTTATTCCTCTGCCGGAGCTGTCAATTGTTTGTGTCGCTCGATGGCATTTACACGCTTAACGGATTTATTCTCTCTTGTGCGTTGGTTGGCGTATGTTTCGTAATTAAAGTCCTCATTCTCTCTAAAAATTTTACCTTTGAAGTTTTGGGAAAAATTGTTTTAAAATGGCTGGGGAGTTCGCCAATGCTTGCTTCTGCATACGCCCACAGTAAATGGAAATATTTGGGATTTTCGATTGAAAACTCGCAATCATGTTTGTTGGTAAAAATTGCAAAAGAGTACAAAGAAATTTAGATCACAAAAAATACAATTGCATTATTTTTATATACGGTGTTCTTAATAGTGCATCCACTGCGTAATTAAAATCTAAGTGTAAACAAGTAAGGAGGGGCTAAGTTCGGATGTATCCGAATATTTTATACTCTCGAAAAGTCAAATGGTATACTCGCTTGAGATTTCTTTATATATCTTAATAATTAGAAGTAGAAACTGTTGCCTCAGTTATTTGCTCATAACACCATTTATTATATGAATTTCAATTAAATATCTTACACATTTACCGATATTTTCGGTATAATGTCAACTATAGGCATTGGGGTCCACATATTCAGTACCTTGAACAGTTTTGGTTCGATTTAGACAATTTTTAGTCATAATGTGGCATACTTTAAATGCATTATTCACGCAAAGTTTTACCCCGATAAAATTATTGTTGCTTGATTTGCATAGTGGAAAGTGAAGGAATCAGATGGAATTTAAAAAGGTGTTATATAGAAAATGGGCGTGGTTGTAATTCGATTTCGCCCCATTATAACATAAAAAATTAGAGAATGTTATGCACCAAATTTGGTTGAAATCGTTTAAGCAGATCCCAATATATGGGTTTTCACCTACAAGTGGGCGGTGTCACGCCCACTGTCTAATGTTGAACCCGGTTCCTATAAAGTCCTCTCATACCAACCCAGAGATAAAATTTAATGTCTTTAGTGATTCATTTATCGCGCCTTTGGTACTTTTTAACAGAACCGTTATATGAGAAGTGGATGGGGTTGTCACCCGATTTCACCTATTTTCACTTCGTCGATAGAGGTTCTAAAAACATTTGTTCTCAGTGAATGTTGTTATTATAGCTTTACCGGTTTAGAAGATATGCAAATTAAACCTACTAGAGGCAGGACTACGCCCACTATTAAAAAAAAATTTAACTGCAGATGCCTCTCTCTAATAAGATCCTGTATACCAAATAACAGTTTTGTGTCTTATTGTGGAGCTTAGTTATGGCAATTTATTTGTTTTTGATTAACGGAGTTTTGTGGGCGTGGCAGAGGTCCGATTAAGTCCATCTGCGATACCAACTGTCTTACGGTACAAAAAAACATGTGAACCAAGATATCTCAATTTTTACTCAAGTTACAGCTTGCACAGATGGAAGAACAGACAGTCACCCGTATTTCAACTCGTCTGTTCATCCTGATCATTTATATATACCTTATATCTAGCTCGATTAGTTTTAGGTGATATAAACAACCGTTAGGTGAACAAAACTATTATACTCTGTAGCAATATGTTGCGAGAGTATAAAAAACTGTTCAGCACAATATCAATTACAAACAGAATTTCAATTCATTAATCAAGATAATTTTCGTAGTTTCGACCGTTTTTTCTCAATGAACAATAAAATACAGTATTTATTTAACTGTTCTATCAGTAGTTAATTGACAATAGACTGATGTAAAGTCCCTATGCAACCCTGCAAAGCGTAAACATTGGTATAATGGTTGGTCAAACAATAAAATATGAGCAAAATAAAAAAATCAAAATAAAGTCTTTATTAAATGAAGCTAAATTATATGTCTCAAGTAAAGAAAAACTAAGTTCGGATGTAACCGAACACTTTATACTATTTTAATTAAAAGTAGGAAGTATTGCATCTATTATTTACAATCGCAGGCAAGAAGACACACTACATATTATTAGAAATAGATAGATTCGGAATTTTAGTAAGGTTTCTAACATATTGACCAATAGATGCAGTATAAAGTCAACCGGAAGTTCGCACATATTTATATTAGGTATTTGGGCCAATGGAAGTATTGACCGATTTTACCCACTTTTGATACAAGGGTATATTAATATCAAAAAAACATGTTTTCCCGAATTCAAATTATATATTTATTTCACAGATTGACCAATATTTTCGGCCAAAATCAGCCATAGGCTCTAGTGTTCACATATTTGGTGTCTGGGTCTTTGAAAAGTTACAGTTCGATGCCAAGATTTTTTGTCGTGTTGGAGGAGATGCAAATGAAATGGTTGATAAAGCTTTGGTGGTTTCTGATATATTTAGATTAAACTTATTAGAAGTAGGGCCACGCCCGTTTTTACAAAGTTTAAAACCGCAGATGCATTTGCTGTACAAAATTACATTTTTATACCCTAAACAGTGTAAATTAAGTTTGTCACGATGTTTGTAACACTCCGAAGGAAAAGTCGGAGATCCTATAAAATATATATATAAATGATCAGCATGACGAGCTGCGTCGACTTAGCCATGTATTTGTGTCCATCCGTCTATCTGTATAATTGAAAACTAGTCCTTCAGTTTTTGAGATATCGACCTGAAATTTTGCACACGGTCTTTTCTCGCCAAGAAGCTGTTCCTTTGCCGGAAGGTATCTTCAATAAATTTTACTTGGCGTATTGTCTAAGACCGAAGAAATTGTTTAGATCGGATCAATATATCGTTGCTACCATACAAACTGACCGATCGAAATAACGTTTATGTAAGAAATATTTTGTCTTAAAGGTAATATTGCCGTAGTGCAACCGAAGTTAAAATTTTTTTCTGTTTTATCTTAGTTTGCGGCTTAATTATGTTCTTTTATAGATTTTCGATTAGAGACATCTTGCGGGCTTGGCAGTGTTCCAATTCCGCTTATCTGTAGTACCGAACTTTTTATGGTACTAAAGAATAAATGTACCGAGTTTCATTAAGAGCAACACGCTGCGAGGTATAAAAATAACATTTTTTGCTGAATATATACTTGTGGGGTTTTACGAGGCTGCTGATTATATGTAATATAGCCACTAAAATATACATAAATATATAAATATTATATCATTTGATACAAGGCAAAGACGTACTTCCGGAAGGACATACTGTTGAACCTTTCTAAAACTGGTCTTATTTATCGTAGTGTTTAGACCGCAGTAGTAGTATTTTTTGATCATGTTCAAAGTGTTGGTTGGAAATTCATTTAGATATATAATATCGGGTTCTATGTGATGTAAAAAAGTATAAAACCGCTACGTAAACTGCTATCAGTAACATTTTCTTTTTATAAATGTATCGTATTTATAAAATTACCTATACATGAGCACGATTAAGCTACAATTTACGTCAGCAAATAGTTTCTGTTGACCTCATTTCCTTGTTACCATTATTGTAGCTACCATCAAATAATTATGTGATAAAATTTTATGCCAATAACACTAACAATTTCGCTTATGCCTCGCGTCGGCCAAACGTTCGCATTGGCTGTGGTGTGCCACGCTCATTAGTATCATTGCCCATTTGGGCGATTTGGTCATTTCCCGGTTTTGGCTATTTCAGCACAGAGCACTATTTACGAGTTAGCATTTCGGTTCTGTTGGCAAATGGTTTCAGTGCTTGCGCAAAATACGAATATCTGGCAGCATGCCAGACGAGCGGTAAATTAACCTGCCCAATAGCGCTGAGGGAGTACAGCAAATAATTGGTCAACCAGGAAATATTTGCCCGCTTCGCAAAGCCAACTGTTTGTTGCTATTGTTATTAGAAAATAAGTATGTATAGGAATTGGAATTTTTTATTCATACCCATTCATATTGGTTATTAGATATGCCGAATTTTTGGTGTTTGGTGGTTTGGCGGTGTTAAACACTGGAATTTTTATGTAACTGCAGTCGAGAGGTGGAAAAGTGTTGAAAGCATCATATGTATACGTATAGTACATATATACTGATTATCGCTGAAGTTTTAGTTGTTGACAGAAATTTTACATTTTTAATATAGAAAATTCTGAATAATTTACGAAAAGCATATTTGTTTATGGCGGCAAATTTAAATGCAAAACACTGGCTGTGAACTTTTATGGCTTAAAAGTGGAAAGTATTGCAAATATTTGTGGATTTATGAGATGCAAAGCCCAATGGGGATAGTGGTTTTACCCAAAAGAAAAAATCATTTATGTTAAACGAGCGGAAATTTCAATATTCATAGTATTAGAGAATCGGCATTAAATTTGTTGAAATTATTTTGTATTGACATATAATAGAAATAAAGTGTTTGCTACAAAGAAGACAAATATATATGGAATATAAAATAATTTGCGGCTGTCGCTTAAACTAAGGTTATGGGTACACATATTTGCCTCACTTCACTAATATCATTCGAACTATGAACACAAGCTTTATTCAAGTCAGAAATATAAAAACTGGAAATGTTTGGTTTTCTCATGCCTCACATCGGAAATGTGACGAAAACCTCAGTAGAAAATTTAAAAACTCCAGTTTTGTCTTGTTTACCAAAATGATAACCCCAACTCAAGTTGCTAACTTCGAAATTTGAAAAATCACCAAAAAAGACTTTTTTTTTTTAAATGAGAAGAGCCTAATAATGGAAATTACCAAATTTTTAAAATAATTCTGACTTACAGAATCTTGACATTTTATACTAAATCTTAACTTGAACTCAGAATTCAGAAGTAGTTTCAGTATAATGATCTTGATTAAATTAATATTTCTACACCCACCATCAAAATTCGCCAAAGTTTAAGAATTTGTAACAAATTATTTCGCCAATGGCAGTATATCTTCCTTAAATTGGGTTAATATGTTTTCAATAAAGATGGTTTTTATTGCATCAAACATATCAAAATTACTGGGAGACTAGCTTTATAAAGTACAGTAATTCAATGAGTTTAAATATTTAAAATTATTTGAAGGTATTCACTATCTACGAGTTCAAAAAAAAAACACTAAAACGGGCACAATAGACTAAACAATATTTTTGCCGTTTTAATTTTCGAAAAGCACTTAATCTAGTGCTTAAAGCACTACGTTGTCAACTATGGATTAACTTCTCTCGGCATGCAAGAAATGATTTGTGTGTTTACATCTAAAACTTATTAGCCACAAAAATTACAACAATTGAGATTTAAAATTACCTCACGATTATACTAAATTGTGAGTATGTTCAATCAAACATGATATATACGAACTAAAATTATGACATACATAATGGAATGGTACGTTTAGCTTTAGGTGACCATATTTATCCCGGAAAAATCAGGGACGGTTCTTCACTCATCAATTTTTCCCATATTATAATTCACTGAAAATCGCGACAGGTGAGAAAGCAAAACAATTTTTTTCTAGGCCCGGGACGACCGGGACATTTAACCCGGAATCCGGGACGAATAATCAGCTAAGTTTAGGTGAAGGATTGAAATAAGAATTGATTTTTAACGTACTTTAATATATATATGGAAAGGAATTTAGTTCCAACTGTTTAGTATCGTTGAACCACATTCCAATATGGGCCCCTTCTAAGTCGTAAACAGAATTTTTGTTATAAACGGATCACGTCATCATCTTCTAACGAAACTGAGAACATATTTAGCTTGTATTCACAGCACTGTATTCATATGATTATTTTTATATATATAATAGCTAGTAGTGAGTCTTTTTAGAGCATATACATTTGTGAGAGAACATGGCTGGAACGCTTTTTAATTACCCATTACAAATTCCTTATATCGATGTATATATATTCTAGACCTTAATTTTATCACTTTTCAATATGTCAAAATGACAAACCCACCAAATGTGCAAACTTAAACTAAGTCGCGGCAGAAATGCCATAAGTACGTTTTTGCATATGTATTTATATATCGTAATATATGTAGAATATCGAGGTCTCACATAAAACACATGAGCGTAGCTAAAGTATCATTTAGAGTATGGCGGAGGCACTTGGGCGAATGAACCTCACATCAATATTGATGATGCAGAAACGGAAAACATAAAAACAAAAATTATTTGTTATGGGTCATAGTAGTCAATTGAACTAGTCAACTTTGCCAACAGAAACAACAAATAAATTTACCAAATGCCACAACAATAAAGATTGCTCGGCGAGCTTCGCTTTTGAACTTGCAAGTAAACAACAAAGCCTCCATGTTATTAACTTTATAAGAAATGTTTCAACTTACACTTACACACACACACTACATTTAGTTGTTGTGTATTAAAACAACCTCTATATAAATGCCGTCTAAGCGTAGGAGCAAGTCACCAGAGAAGCTTATTATTCATACTTTCATATGTACACACGCATGAATACGAGCGGGGGAAGGCCCACTAAAGCTTGTGGTAGATACTTTGGTAAAACATTTGTATTTGTCTACTCTCACCCACAGATTAGATATATCTTTGTATGTGTCCTATATCGGGAGCAATGGCTTTGTTCGCAACTAATAAGGTTAAATAAATTAGCTTAATTAAGTCAAATGAAAAATATTCCATTTTGAGTGATGGTTACATATAGATATATGCATGGGTACTCATGTGTTTATAAGCTTCTATTTAATTCCAGCCCAGAAAATTGCTTACTAGCATCCCAGAACTTCTACTTCTTTGGTAATACAGTCGTGAGTCGGTCTGTGCCGAGAGTGAATGCGTGGGCGCTCTTTCTTCCGTTGTCCACACATGGGTTTCGAATCGAAGGAGTTTAACGCTGAAGCATCGTCATAGAGCTCATAAAGTTCGTGGTTCTATCTTCTTCGATTTTCACCGTTCACGCGAAACACAGTTCTCTCGAATGTTTCTGGGCTGTAGGTATAATTGGACGGAAATATCAAAAGACTTATAGATAATAATTTTGTTTCGTCGTGATAGGGATCTGCTTCTCAATTGCCTACCGACCCCAAAAGAGCCCAAGTTGTACGAGTTATTCTGCGCTTGATCACCAGGCTTAGAGTGTTGGTGAGATTTATACGGGTTTCGAGATAAACAAAGTCCTTCACTTTTTCAAATTTATAGCTGCCAACAGCACCGTCGTTCCCAATATGCGACGAATCTTTAAATGTAGCCTCCAAGTACTTTGTCTTGCCCTTGTTCACAACAAGACTAATCTCTTTCGCTTCTTTTTATAGGCTGGAAAAAGCTGCACTGACGGTTTTGTTGTTAAGGCCTACGATGTCAATATCATCAGCGTACCTCAGCGCAATTGTAATTTTAGAGCAGAAAGTACCATTGCGGTTCATATTAGTGGCGCGTTTCACTTTTGCCAGCATTATATTGAAGTAGAAGCACGAAAGAGAATCATCCTGCCTAAAACCTGGTATTGAACGAGTCAAATAGATCCTTCCTGATTTTAAGGGAGCAGATGGTTGTGCTTAATGTCATTCTGCATAATCGTAAGACTTTCGCAGGGTTACCAAACTTAGACATGGCTCGTATAGGCAGCTTCTGTCAATGTCGATCTGTTTGTCGGGGGTCTTTCCAACGATTTGACTTATTTTAATAATCTGGTAGATTTTCCAGGTCTAAAGACACACTGATAAGGTTAAGTCACTTTATTTACGTGGTAAGGTGCAAGATGTAACGTGAGGTCTTCGCTATTTTCTCATTCCACAGGTGTTTTAATAAATCACCACCGAAACTATTACTGGTTTCACTGACGAAAAGAGGGGATCTAGTGAGACGCTATAGGTCCCAGCTTGTTTACTTAGGTATTTTGATTACACAGTAAATTTTTTAAAAGTATGACTTAGTTTCATATATCTGATTATATATATATTTCTTATGAAGTGTATAATGCTATGTTATTCAAATGCAGTGTATATAAATTTATATATACTCACAAGCGACATTGAAGTGAATACAATTCCATTCCTTTCAGTGGCATTGAGATCGAGGTTTTGAGGTCACGATTACTATTTAAAAAGTAGCATAAGAGGGGCGGCGTACGAGTACACTGAAGCAAAAAGCTTAACGAGTACGATAGAAATATATCTGAGTGAGTTATATATTGTAGTATTCCGTATTTGCAAAGCTATTCAAAATTATGGAACACCGATAAACCTCAAAGTGACTTTATTCATTTTATATTTGGTTCAGTTATATACGAGCATTGAATCTTGAGCTCAAAACCGCTTGTCGGTTGGGTTTGGTATATGCTCGCTAATATAAAATTTGATTTCATCTGAGTTTGGCTTTGCACTCTTTTCTTTTACTATTAATCCCGATTTAATACACAGCCTTATTACAACTCTTATTACATATGTAATATAAATTCGTATAATCCATTATAATAAATGGGCACGCATATATTTAGTCGCTCTTGAGTGCTACTCATATGTCATGCGTTGTCTGCCTATGAGTACTCTCCACCACTTTTATTAACATTGGCGAAGGATTTACAAAGGCATTGAAGATTCCTTGTTTAAATATAACAAAAGAAGAGTGCGTAAAAAAGCTGCTATAAGTATGTAAAAAGTAAGTAAGTAAATAAGAGAAAGTGAAATGTGGGCAATTGAGAACGAAATGCACCAAAACAAAACGAAACTGAATATGTAGAACATTTATACATTGAAAATCCAAACTCGATAGCAGATATGTAGTGAGTGAGAATTTTTGTATGTATATTAGGTTCTTGGTTTTTTTCGAAGTTAATTGTTCTTTTGAAAATGCCACTGAAGTTCCAGTTTTTGCTCCAAAAATAAGAATCTAACGTAAATAAGCTCTTTATTTTCAATTTAAGCCATGCGTATATTATATATCTTTTCTTATGTATATAACATGAGATTTTTTGATATTTTCCATTAAGCAAGTTAATCTACAACTTTGAAAAAGTGATATTTTAATACAAAACTTTCCGCTCTATAAAAAAGGTCTGAAAGATTTTTTCATAAAAGTGATCCTTTAAAAGTTATACATTAAATGACCTGAGCATTCATACAAGTGGTTTATACATACTCATACGACATGGCGTACTATGTATATGAATACAGTGCAGGAATCACTATTAATAATAATTATAATATATAACAAATTCAAAGTATAGCAGTATTGTTCAAAGTCAATAAGATTAAATTATAAAATGAATGTACTTACTATAATGCTGTTCTAGTTATTTGTTCCAGAATTGAGTGATGTATGACGAATATTTTAATACCTGTTGATAAGAGACATAAGGTATGATATTTTAATGAAACTAGTAAGTACCGATGCTGTTTTTTGATATAGCCCAAAAATATACAAAATCGGCTTAAAATTTTACATGTTCGGGAAGAACCTCTAAAATTTGCATACACTTTTAATACTGATGATTTGAACCGATATTTTGACTCAAAGTTTGTTTATGCAGATGCAGATCGATATACTTATATATGGTACTCGATATATGAATAAGTGTTAAGTAAGCCAAAGGATAAGCTCAGATTTCTAAAATAAAACTGGTGTAAAAGCAGCCAAAAAGACTTTATTATATATATATATAAATATTATATTAGGTATTTTAGATTTTGGATCAGTGTGGACACTAGAAACATGGAAGTCTGAAATTTAAACGGAGGTCGTATGGGAAGGCTTTATGGGTATTAGTCAACTTGTTTGGGAATTATGAAATGTGTACACCAAATTCTTCGTTTTTGGTATCTTTATATACAATATAAGCAGATTTAAATGGGAAGTGCGCGTAGTTATGACCTTAATTTGTTATTTCGTTACCACGTTTTTACATTGATATACAGAGTGGTGGATCCTAAGATTTCAAGTCGTCATCGAATGACTAGATTTTATGTAAGAAAGTTGTAAAATTACAAAAATGTTATGGATATATATATTTAATGTTATAAATATATAAAAATTTAATATAAAGAAATATAGATAAAAGATTTTGAACTGAAGAATTAAGATAGAAAAGATATAAATACATGTGAGTAAGTAAGCATGGTTACTTAAACAAAAAAACTTTTACACTCAAAACATATGCTGAATATCAAATTATTTGTATTTGAATGATTTTTGCACATATACATATATGTACACATACTAAAGTGCAAGTCCATACACATTTTTCATAAATTAGAAAATAGTCTCAAAATATATGTTTCCCAAGTTGTGCAAATGGGTCAAAGTATTTTTAACATGAGTGTATTTGTACAACAAACTCACATACTTTCTAAGTCACTTAGCACAATTTTTAACGACTTTTTAAAAGCATAACAAGTTCCGATTCGAAACTCTTTAATACATGCATCAACATTTCTTTCCGTACGAGCGTAACAACGTCTGCAACTTATTGTCGATGCAGTCAGTGATATAACGGCCTGATGGTGTTTCCCGCTACTGATTGCCTATTGCCTGCCAAAGTGATTAAATCGATCATAAATTTAACGCAATTTCCAATCACTTTTAATGCAGTTAAATGATGTTTTATGACTGCTACCAATGGGGAACTGCATGCGTCGAGTAGTAAATATGTTGCCCATCACCATGAAGTACGCACGCATACACTTCGGAGTACTGGTACATATGCATTAATAAACATGGTGCTCGTAAGCACTGTCGGTTGTGCTCATACACTGCGAGGCACTCAATTCATGCAGCAATTGAGATATGTTCTGTTGATAGCAATATCTTGCATTACAACACTTTGACGCGTACATAAAACCCTCGATGGGTGTACAGCTGGAAGTGTTTGTATTTTCTTTTTATGAATTGACGATTTGACATACATCCCAGATATGGGTTAGGGATAACACTAAGTGAACTCTTGAACGTTTCAATTATATTAATTATATATATATATATATATATAAATATGACAATCATCTTAAGATACAGATTTTATTATTGATATCATGGTTCATTATACATTATAATTATAAAGTATTTTAGGGTCTTTAACGAATCAAAAACTAACAATAATAGGAGTACTCTATTCAAAGTGTAGAGCTTTATTCCTCATAAGCATTCATTTTTGCAGAAAACGTACTATAATAAATCTCAATCGTAGAGGTAAAAATCTAACTAATCTTCAAATATCTGTTCGGATTATATACTAAAATCCAAACAAATATAATTAGACATTCTAATACGCGACCTTCCTAAATAAACTAGAAAATATTATATAATATATATATTTATCTAACGAAGTAAGAATTCCAATAACAACATATTTTCTTTGATTGCAGATTTATTCGAAACAAGCCTGCAAAACTGGTAAGTAAATTTTGCATCTGACGTCAACTTATATTTTTATAATATATTTAAAGAAAAAACAAAAATTAACATCAGTCGTTAAATAGGTTTTAAAATCAAGTCAACTTAATCAATTAGAAACTTAAAAAAAAAATTATTTTGTCTGAAAATTATCTTGTACGTAATTATAGTTCCTATTCTGGAAAGGGTTTACTAAAACCGCTTATTAATTTGTACACCTTTACTAAAGGCTTCACTATGAGACGCACTTTCATGTCTTGAATTTTAGTTAGAACATTGATCGAACTCAGGTGAATCAGTGGGTATACCAACTACAGTTGGGATTGCACGGCGTATAAGTATTCAAATATTAAGTATATTCTATTTTTTTATTTAAATAGAAGTTAACTAGTGTTGGGACTACGTGGCCTATAAAAAACGAAAAACTTGCAGAAAGCTTCCTGTATTCATAATGAATTTTTTTGTTGTACCCTGAACAGGGTATATTAAATTTGCCACGAAGTTTGTAACACCCAGAAGGAAATGTAGGAGACCCTAGAAAAATATATACAAATGACCAGAGTGACGACCTAAGTCCCCGATATCGCACACCTATAACATATAGCTGCTATACAAGCTATCCCATCAAAAATTTTAATAAGTTGGCTTTAAAATCATTTACAGTATGAATTCAAGTTATTGAACGGTGCATATTATCATAAAATGTGATCTCGAATTAATAGATAAAATGCTACGCGACTCTTGCAAGGATTTTAATGATCTCAATTTTTAACAACCAGTTACAGTGCTCTTGAAGTGTTGTCAAGTAAGTGTGACAAATTTGTGGAAACAGTTTAATATTTTTGCGAACAAGAAGCTAGAGGCTTCTCCAAAGATCTTCGAAAACACAACTGCAGCTTGGAACATGCAGAAATGTTTAAGAATTAGTTAAAACTTGTCTGCAATCTGGTGTCACTTACTCGAGAAGGCCTTTTCGTGACTCGGTTTCTCGACAGAAACCGAAGCAAAGGGAAGAATATTAAACGTTCATTAAAGACTTTTACGACAATGTAATAAATTGGTTGTTGAATTATTTTACATTTAAATTCGCATAACTATTCCTACGTCTTAAACCCCGACTGTGTATTACCAAAGACCAGAATGTTCTCATGATCATTCACCAGCCGACATTTCAAAATTTGCTGCGTGCCAATCGAGTTCAAAGTAGAACATTCCTCGAACACTTCTCCGCTTTCAGTTTCACTTACTGCAACTCTCGCCTCCGCATTGCGTATGCGCATATTTCTGTCTTTTGTGCGGAAGCAAAACCGCAGCGACACACTAGGCCGCAAACATCCAATTAATTGGATAATTTAAGTGCAGCTGAATTCTGGCTGGCGAACGAAATATTGGCAATAATTTCTTTCGCTCTTTAAAGTGCCTCACTCAGTCAGCGTTTCTCAGGAAATGTTTGGCGATTCATTGCCGCTGTTGCTCTGCATGACGCAGCCGTTACAGCTGCTCTGCACATACGGTGTGTACGCATGCATATACGCATATTGTGTGTGAGCAACAGCCCAACCTTTGTTACATTGCTCACTTCGCTGAACAATTAATTAATTGTTCTTGCAACGGAAATGGCAGGACTGGCAATGCAAGCAGTTGAGCTGTATAGGCAACATTTATGCATAAATATATGTACTTGTCACACTCATGAGCTTACTTATACATGCAGATGCAAATGCAAATGCAAGTGTAGTCAGTCTAAAAGCGTAGATGCCTGCATCCAGCGCCATGTTGGAGCAATATGCATGACTATGCAATATGCAACTTTTTCAAGCACAACGCTTGCATGTGGTGTTTAGGTTTATTGAATTTTTCTCCGATTTCTGTATGATCTTATTACAGTTATTAATTTGTTCAATTTGTATAATAATTAGCAGATCCGCCCACGCGTTGCTTTGTCTGAGGTATACATTATTCTATATTCTACTATATTAAACTATTCAATATAGCGAAAATATTATTTACAATTAAAATAATTATTTACAAAAAAAGGCAAAAACCTTATTTCCGGTACAAAAATTCAACGTTTTGTACTTGAGGTTTAATTTTGATCCACCCCTACCGCTCGTAACGCTCGCGTTATTCTTTTCGCGGCCTTTTTTGTTCGTTTGCTGCCGTTTTTGCTTGGCATTGGACAAGGTTACAAGAACGCCAGTTACATGTGCCTAACAATATATTACCCAGTTACAGTTATACAGTTATACTGCACATATAGGTGTGGTTCTCTTGTATATAACTCCGCGCCCTTGACGTCTTTTTCAAGGGTACATGTTACGTATGCATTTCTAATGGCTTTTTCTTCCTTGTTTTCGTTAAGTAAATTTGCAGACGCTTTTATCAAGTTTTGTGGTTTAATTCACGTCGACGGCATCAAACGAAGTTTCACGGATTTTAGTGATGAACGGAGTAAAATTTGTTTGCCACGAAATTTGTAACACCCAGAATTAAACATGTGAGTTGAGTTCTTTTAGTCATGTCCGTCTGTCCGTCCGTCTGTCTGTATATATGCGAACTAGTCTCTCAGTTTTTGAGATATCGATCTTAAATTTAGCATATAACCTTTTCTCATCAAAAAGCTGCTCATTTGTCGTAATGGCCGATATCGGACGCTATATTGCTGCCATGCAAACTGAACAATCGGAATCAAGCCCTTGTATGGAAAACTTTTCATTTGACTAGATATCTTCATAAAATTTGGAACGAATTATTACCTATGGCAATATTGGAATCTTCGAAGAAATTGTTCAAATGAATGATCGGAATCAATTTCTTCTAAGGAACCTTTTGTATTTGTGAAGGTAGCTTCGGTGCAACCGAAGTTAACGTTTTTTCCTGTTGTTTTTAAAGTCTTAACAGGGTATATTAGGTTTGCCACGTAGTTTATAATACCGAGGAAAATGTCGAAGATCCCTAATAATACCTATATATATCATCAGTGTGATGAGCTCAATAGATTTAACCATGTGCGTTTGTTCGTCAGTATCGACGCGAACTAGCCCCATAGTGTTTAAGATATCGATTTTGCACACATCCTTTTTACTCTAATAAGCTACTCATTTGTGAAAACCGCGATATTGGACCACTTTAAGATATAGCTGTCATAAACACTGGATGAATAAAAATAAAATCCTTGCATGGAAAATGTTTTTATTTGAAAGGTCTCTTCACGAAATTTGACATGGACCACGACCGTTTTCGCTTGACTTTGTCGTAAGTGATCCACTTCTTATCGCCAGTCACCAACCGTTTCAGAAATAGGTCAATTTTGTTGCGATTCAGCAGCGATTCGCAGATGGAAATTCGCTCCATAAGGTTTTTTTGCGTTAACTCGTATGGCGCCCATACATCGAACTCCTTTTCGTATCCAGCCTTATTGAAATGGTTCCAAACGGTTTTTTGTGCAATCTTTAGCTCTTAGACAATCGAAACCGTGCGTAAATGACGGTCGAACTCGACAATGTCAATGCTTTTATCGACTTTTTCGACAATTGGCCTTCCAGTGCGTGGTGCACCTTTGACATCGAAATTACCGGAACGGAGTCGACGAAACCAAAATTGCGCGTGATTAGCTGTTACAGTATCAGAACCATAAATACTGTTCACATTTTCAGCCACCTGGCTTGGCTTTTCGCCCTTATCGAAGAAAAATTGTAAAATATAGCTATTTTCTCTTTGCTAATGTCCATCTTTGACGCGCGCTCAAACAAAACTAAATCAACTAAAACTGTCAGAAAGGATTTTTGTACGAAATGTCATCTTTCTAACGCCATCTAGCGGAACACGATCGGACTTATACAACGCGAGATACAGATAAATAACACCATCTATTGGAAAAATAATGGCTTTCTTTTTACTAAAACTAACATTATATAGGTGTAACCGAAGTTAACATTGTTGTTTGTTCTTTATAATATTAAGTCTTATTTCTTTAAGAACACTATCATAATCGTATTATTTTAACAGTATATAATACTTGTACTTTCCAACAACATTAACTATAAAGTATTATGGGTTTAAGATCTCACAATTTACTTTAAACTAATTGCCGTCACGAATCCTTGAAAAAATTTAATAACTTTCGTTTTTTCCGTAGCGGCGACTCAGAATGCCAGCTCTTCATTGTTTTATATCAGGTTGGTTACAGCAAAGCGATCAATAGCAATTCGGCATTTTACGTTGACCACAAACGCAGTTGTAAATTAACCCAGCTTGCCAACCGCCGAATCAGTTAAATGGCTGAAAGTTCATTTTATGAGCGTCCCTGGAGTTATTTAAAACTTAACTTGCCATTGGGTGGAGCCACATGAGCGCATTGGGTTGAAAACTGTTCGCTACTGGTTGGCAAACATCACTATACACTCTTCAATACCGTTAATGTTGTCCCTCGCAGCATTCCCCCACGTTAATGAATTACTTTTAGTTCTGATTTCATCAACGCTTTTGGTGCGCAGCTGGTGGCGTCGTTTTACACCCGACATCTTTTCGTGATGAAAGCGAAGTGTGATTGTAAATGCAGCAGTCGTTATTTTAGAAAAGTTTATGATGTCAACCATAAAATTAAGTGACATTCAAACGGTGATTAATTGCTGTAAAACCTTCCACCGTGACCTCAAAAAAATCGCTTAAAACACCACAATAACAATAATTGCGGCTTTCGAAGAAATATGCGGGTAAATATCAACGAACCGGTTAAATGGAATGGCACAATTCATTTACTAAAATTGAGGGTATCAAATCGAATAAGGCACACATCAAAGAATCCGGCTAAATTATTATATAAGATATGTTTACAAAGTAAGCTCTCAAAAAGTAAATAGGTCTACTTGTCCTGTAAATGGATTTTAAATTAAGGTATTAGTAGATAACTACCATTTCGGAAGAGGGTTGTCACATATTTAGAATATACCATATACCATGTAGTACTCAGTATTAGTGTTATAGTTTATTTTTAATCGGCAGTTCAATAATGCAAAATTAAATTAATTGACAGGGTTCAAAATGTCAACATATGGAAAGTAGGCGTGGTCTTCGACCGAAATTTTAATTTTATGGACTGCGCTGCAAAGGCATTGAAAAACGTTCCATCAATTTTGGCTTATATAGTTTAACTGGTTCATGAAGTATCTATATTAAATCTGTTAGATAGAATTACCATGTCAACTTTTTGAAAAATTACAAAATATTGTATACTTCTCTTCCTCAGTCACCTCTTAAATCGCGGAATCAGATCAGTGCTACTCCCTCGAAATGCCGTTAATCAGAAATTTATAAAGTGCTATAACTAAGCACCAAGTTAGGACGGAACTTCCTTATAGGTTACAGCATGTAAATCGAGAGCCAATGACGTTATCAAAATACAACTTTGTTCACAAAGTATATTTAAGTTGGGCAATTTTACATCCAAAAAGGGGCGGAATTGGGTTATAACTTTTTAAGTCCCCAGATACCGAATATCTGTACCTCAGTGCTTATGGCTGACTCATTACAAAAATATTTTTTAATCTGTGGAATACCTTAAAGGAAGTCATTCAAGGTTTCGTCAAACGTATCATTTTTGTATTACAGAGTTTCGCAACATCTAAAAGTATTTAGCCGCCTTTGATCCTTGCAAGTTGCAAGTTCGGGTTACACCCGAACTTAGTCCTTGCTTACTTGTTTTTTTTTATTATTATTACAAACAAATAAGTAATAATAAGATGAGAACATAATTTAATCCTGTCATTCGGATATCGTATCGTATTAGATTCATAGATTCTCTTGCATTTCTTTCCTCGAACTTATTCATTTAACATGACTAATTCAATTATTTTCAATAAATGTGATCACTGTTGTAAGCTTTCAATAACCTACCGATGAAAGCTCGTCAAACGCTGTTAATATCTGTTTGGTGCGGGAATTACAATACTTTTTCAGCAGCATTGTTTGCTTTTTGTAGAATTATTGCCAAGGGTATTTTTTAGCAAAGGAAAATCAAGAATCACTGAGGTTTACAATGCTTTAGTCAATACACATATTTTCAGTCAAATTTTCTAGCGCTGCACCAGTCACTGGCTTCATATTTTGTCTGCATCGCTTTCGTAGAGCACGCTTACTCTCACAGCTGTCGCTAGTGTTGTGCCAGTGCATAATGAAACGCATGAACTTCCGTCCGCTGGATGCAGGACATCAACGGCGTAGGGGAAATTTGTTGAAGCTGCAACACTGCTGCAATTTGTTCACTTGACTACTCCCGAATGCAAGACGACAATTCGTTCATCAATTTATTTTGAAGCATGATTTCATCATTCCACTCAATTGCTGAGCGTGCTGGCAAACTTTTTGTGGAAGAGCTTGTGTGTTTGTGTAGCTGCATGAAGCCAATGGCCAAAGCGCATTGACAGTGCACGATGCGCCACTAAATTACAACAACGCCAAATCAGTAGTATCCATATAAGTGTGTGTGTGTGTATGTTTCGGTCAGAAGCGTAGAGAAATCCGTTTGCTGGAGCACAATTTTTCTAATCAGCGCAGTTTTACTCTTTTTTTCGTTTTGACTTGGCAAGATTTGTGTTTGAAATCTTGTGCAGCATCATTAATCATTGAAATCGCTTTTCAAAAATCGATTGCGTGCACAATTTGCCTTGCGCCACACTCCTCACTACACTCCCGTCGGCGGCGGCGATTTATAGCAATATATCTCTGACTCCTTTACACAAATAGTGCCTATATACAAGTAGAGGGGCACAAGTTTGCTTATGAGTTTATTTTCAAAACTTATATCGTAGATTTAGAAGTCCATATTTTACGTAGCATATTTTATTTATTGGTCCATTTAGACTAAAACAATAACAGGGGTCATTGCGTTCTTAGCCGCCGGCCGCGACATTTGTCATCCTATTTTATGACTATTATATTTGCGTTTTGTTCAGAACGCTTAGTAATTTTAGCGAGCGATATGAAATTATTTACGATTTCCTTTAATGAAGAAATGTTCATTTTCTAACGGCAAGAGCGACAACTAAAACAATGGCTGAAAGCCGTAAATTTATATGCGCGTATATCCACTCTTTGGCACACGAGACAAAATGATGAGTTGAAAATTATTTGCGGTTGTGCCCAGCCAAGTAATTTTAATGTCATAACAATGTAGTCAGCGATTTGAGAATTCATATTATCCGGTCATAATTTACAGTCTTCTTGCACCTACCCACGCGCTATTCGCGGCTCCATTGTTTTCTCTTGTCTGTTCGCGCTGAGTAAATGTTTGGATAATGCACGTTAAAAGCTTGGAATGAAAGCAAAAGATTTGTGCTTAAGTTGCGCTTAAGCATTTAGTCGCGTATTGTTTGACTTACGAGATTGAGATATTCTTATCCCGTCATTTAGTAATTTTTTTTTATGATTATTCTGCCATAAAAGTATTAGATACGATTAAAGAATTTCATAAGAAACTGATGAATATCAAAGTAAACTTTTTGTTGCCCTTTACAACAATAACTTCCATAAACCTCTTTTTATCGCAACAAACGCTCAGTGGTTTTGCATTACCTTTCGAGAGTCAGCTGATATTCGAAATAAAAAAAAAAAATTGTATTTAAGGTTCATTTGATCAAAGATTGACTCTTTTGAGTCTCTGAATATTTCCGAGGCATTCCTGGGTAAGTTGCAAAATCTGGAAGGTTCAGGTCTGAGCAGGGAGCACAGTAACTATTCATGCAAATATAAATTGACTTTACTGATTCTAAACAATTAGTAATATTACTTAAGTTATACATTGATTGCATTTTCGGTATCCAGTAGTTCCAAGCCTTAATACAAATTATGAGAAACTTCCAATTCTTCCTCCTTCACTTCAATATTACTTTTATTGTTCCAGACAACAATCGCTGATTCCTACAGCCACATTCATTAAGTATAATTTCTCTTCCTTTCAACGAGAAATGTCGTTGGCGCTCCCGCTTCGTCATTTATTTAAAGAGTTCTCCGATAATAGCAGCGGCGCGGTATTAGAGTTGAGCAACGCAAGAAAATATTAACAAAAGCACTTTCAACCGAAACAATGAAATGCTTGTTGGAAACAAAAGCGAATAGTCGAGAGAAACGTACACGCGAAACAAAACAATTTACAATTAAATACATCAACCGTTGTTGGGGACAGTCTTCTTTGACTTCGTTTAAATAAAGTTGAAAAGTTCGCTGCAGAAGTATATTTTAAGTACTTTCCATACATTTATTCACGTTTCATCAATGCCTCGCAAGCTCTTCCAGTATAAAGTGTATCACTTTAATACTTGCCCGCTTTTATGTCGGCAGACTTATTTTGTGCCGTTCTATAGAAGTTTTCGTCGCGCTCTTATGTTCCAACTTCTTTTTGTAAATTTGTAAGCTACAAAATAATAATCTGAGTTGACATAAATATGTAGAAGTGGGAACACTAATATTCAAGCACTATATGTTAAGATATTGCAGCAACAGAAAAAAAAATTAGAACTACAGAATTCGAAGTAACCAAAATAAAATATGGGCTTAATGCCAGACGGTTGTAAATTAATAAGTAACTGACTTATTTAAATATGTTAGAAGCTAAACTACTTCGTAGCAACAAAAAACTTTTTTCGAAACTGATCACAGTGTAGTGCTTGATGAACTCTTAATTCCGTTCCTAAATCTTTTCCTATTATGAAGTTTATGGTACAGTACACACGTTCTCAATGCAAACAAAGTAGTCTTATCTTAGTTTTAGTTATCACCAGATGTTATCTATCACGGAAATAAATCAAAAAAATTAGTGTGAACTGCTGATAAAATAATATTAATATATCCATCTAATTGTTCTCTACTTGGTGAAATCATAGCCGATGAAATAGTTTTACACCTCTCGATCACAAACCATATGCGAAACTACTTTTACTTCTGACTTAACTGATAATTGATCAGAATTCTTTTAACGGCTTTTCGTGAAATACGATGGGATAAAGATTGAGTTTTCTGTTAACTTATAAATTCTTATATGTGTAGATCTCTAGACTTGTAACTCATTCCGTTGTTTTAAGGGGTTGCATGGGTTTCAAGGCTTCATAAAACAAAAAAAATGTATTGTCTTATTTCATTCTATAACATCTCTCTAATATTGTCCTAATCTCTCAAGTTGATCCCAGTAATAGCTTTGGAGGTACATCTTTGAAAAGTTGCATGCTCGTCAGGTATATAGTCACTTTAAACTTTAAAAACGTTTTTCTTGAAACTGTGTTTTCCAAGTCGGTTGTCAAGATTTCTCGCGAACTACTCAGCCGATCTTAATGAAATTTAAACAGGTCTTCAAGATAACCTTTTCAAGGTATTGAATTCAATTCCAGTAATCTTCATTCAATTAAAATTATTTAAAACAAAAAAACGTCGAGAAATTTTCACCAAAATTTGCTTTTTTTTGTAAAAACGTCTGCCAAAAATACACTTTTCACTTTATTTGTTTTTTTTTCTCCGTCCAATACCTAGTTATTGGTCTTAGTTCAAACACGTATTTTTATACTCTCGCAACCTGTTGCTACAGAGTATAATAGTTTTGTTCACCTAATGGTTGTTTGTATCACCTAAAACTAATCGAGTTAGATATAGGGTTATATATATATAAATGATCAGGATGAGGAGACGAGTTGAAATCCGGGTGACTGTCTGTCCGTCCGTCCGTCCGTCCGTCCGTCCGTGCAAGCTCTAACTTAAGTAAAAATTGAGATATCTTTATGAAACTTGGTAGACATGTTTCTTGGTACCGTGAGACGGTTGGTATTGCAGATGGGCGTAATCGGACCACTGCCACGCCCACAAAACGCCATTAATCCAAAACAAATAACTTACCATAACTAAGCTCCGCAATAAGATACAATACTGTTATATGGTACACAGGATCACATTAGGGAGAGGCATCTGCAGTTAAAACTTTTTTTTAAAAAGTGGGCGTGGTCCCGCCTCTAATAGGTTTAATGTGCATATCTCCTAAACCGCTAATGCTATAATAACAAAATTCACTGGAAGCAAATGTTTTTAGCACTTCTATTGACGGTGTGAAAATAGTTGAAATCGGGTGGCAACTCCGCCCACTCCCCATATAACGGTACTGTTAAAAACTACTAAAAGCGCGATAAATCAAGCACTAAACACGCCAGAGACATTAAATTTTATCTCTGAGATGGTATGAGATGACTTTAGAGGAACCGCGTTTAAAATTAGACAGTGGGCGTGGCACCGCCCCCTTTTAGGTGAAACCCCATATCTTTGGAGCTGCTTAACCGATTTCAACCAAATTCGGTGCATACGTTCTTTTCATATTTCTATTTTATAGTGCCAAAATGGGCGAAATTGGATTACAACCACGCTTATTTCCCATATAACACCATTTTCAATTCCATCTGATTCTTTCACTTTCCACTATGCATATCAAGCAACAATGATTATATCGGGGTAAACCTTTGCGTGAATAATACGCTTAAAGTATGCCACCTTGTGACCAAAAATTCTCTAAATCGAACCAAAACTGTTCAAGCCCCTAGGTACTGAATATGTGGACCCCAGTGCCTATAGTTGACTTTCTACCGAAAATATCGGTCAATCCACAAAGAGAGCTCAAACGAGTATACCATTTGACTTTGCGAGAGTATAAAATGTTCGGTTACATCCGAACTTAGACCTTCCTTACTTGTTTTCTTTTACTTTTGATGATTCTGTCAGAAGTTCTGCTGTCAACGCGGAAAAAAATTTCACAATTTTTCATTTTTTATATAATATGAAAAACAATTATTAAAAATAGAGCGTTTTTTGCTCGACGAAACCCATGTAACCCCTTAACTGGCCAACTGCGTTTCGATCAGTGCAATTTAACGGCAATAAAAAAAGTACGGTCTTACTACCGGGCAAAGTAAATATTTTTATTTTTCGATTTATGCTGTATTGCGAAGTAAGTTTGCTAGTCTTCTTTGCCCTAACCTTCTGTATAAAAGCATATCTCATTTTTTCAACATCGCTACGTCTTCGCCTTTGTGACAATGGCAGCGTCTGATAGTTGCTACTGCTTTTGCAAAAACAGTCATTGCGCAGTTCATGTTTTTCATACACCCAAGTTTCTAGTGAAAAAATAGGGAAGTTACAAGTTCGAGTGACACCAAACAAAATAAGCTATGTCCTATACTCAGACCATTTTTTGGGATTTTGAAAGGCATGAACTGAAGTAGAAAAGTTAGTAGACATATCGTTTAACGTTAGCTTGCAGCTGGTACCAGATTCAGTTCCAGCGGAACCCTTTCTTTCCGATTGCGGCTGGTAGATTTAAGAAAAAGACTTTGACTAGAAAGATAGAGAATCATATTCGGATCATACTACTGTCGACTATATCCAACAAATAACACCTTTTGTAATTTTCCAAAATATCAACCGATTTTCACATTGTTACAGAAGATGAAAGTAGACGATATGCTGAATTATGCAAGTTTACTATATAAAGCACGTTAAGCGCGAGCATAAAAAGTACATTTCCGTTACGGTGTTGCCAACAACAGTCATTGTCGCAGTTGGTTGCCTTCGTCCGGATGACATAAATTTTATTCCGCGTCGATGCTGGAGGGCACAATAATGCAGCATTTTAATTAGCAACACTGCAATGGAGTGTCAGTCGTACTATGTAACTATATAAATACAGCATGTAAGGAAGAGCTAAGTTCGGGTGGAACTGAGAAGTGCAAACTGATAATATAATAAAGACTTCGAACTTGAATTTCGCTTTAAAAAATTTATCTTAAATAAGGATTTAGTTCGCGCGAAGTAAAGGTATTTAACGAGAAGTCTAAAAAAAAGGAACTGATAATTATTAATAGGGACACTGCGGACTGATTGTGCCCAGCATCTTACTTTTGTTTCACGCCAATTTACAAGTGTTTATTTTGTTTTATATTGCACATTTTAATTTTTGACTCAGTCTATTACAAGTCACGATAGGAGAACAATGTTTTCATTGACAGGGAAGCCCAAAACACCCATTTGTAAATATTAATTTCTATATATCATGAGATTTTTAAATTATACCGTGGCACCGGTCAGTTTGTATGGCAGCTATATGCCATAGTGGTTCGATCTGAACATTTTCTTCATAGATTGTATTGTTGCCTTAAACAATAAATAATGCCAAATTTCGTAAAGCAAAAAAGTTTTCCATGCAAGTACATGATTTTCATTGTTTAGTTTGTATAGCAGTTGTATGCTATAGTCCTCTGATATCTGCGTTTCTGACAAAGGAGCAGCTTCTTGAGGAGAAGAGGACGTATGCCAAATTTCAGATCGATATCGCAGGATCTGAGGAACTAGTTTGCGTTTACACAGACGGACATGGCTAAAGCGACTCAGCTCTTCACGGTGATCATAGTACATATATATATATATATATATATATATATAATATATTTTATAGGGTCTCCGACAAATCCGTTTAAGTGTTACAAACTTAATTGACTGTGTTCAGGGTATAAATATAAAAAAGGAAATAACATGCTCAAATCAAGTCATCCTTGAAGTAATTGTTATTTACGCTGATATCTGAACAGAAAGTGGCAAAAGTTGCTCGGTAATGGTGTATTTGAATTGTTCTCCCTGAATTCTCACCTTTAATTGCATGCACTCAATTAAAATTAGCAATTCTTTAAGCAACCAATCAACGAGCGCTGCTCACTTTCTACGCATGGGGAACTTTTTTCGAAATGAAATATGTAAAATTTTTCCGACCCGGCAAAAGAAAGAATTTTCATTTAAGTTGAAACTCACTGCATTACAGAAATAGTATAAAAATTCGCACATTAAAGTATGAATTAATTCAAAAAGTATCCTTTCTCCGCTACCGAGGCGCCTTGCCCCCATGCAATCCTTCAACACTACAAGAAAGTTGGTCGTATGAGTCGTGCGGGTGTGTGGGTGTGAGTGTGTGACTAAAGGGGTGATGTGCGCATTATTGTGAAACGAAAAATTAAAAGAAATTCAAAAGTTGGTTTAAGAAAATGAGGCAAAGTGGAAAAGTTTTATACGGCAATGTGTAATTTCCCCAAAGTATTTGAGGGCTCATTTCTTGGAGCTGTAACATAAGTATACAAGAACACCAGCAACAGTAAAAAATTTTAAACTGTAGCAACTGAAAAGTCGTAAAGTGCTACCGACATTTGGATAATGAGTTATTGCTGAATTTTCTTGCCAAGGCATTGAGGAGCAGCTTGCATCTTCTTCCTTGATTTACTTTAGTTTTTTATGTTAGTTCGCAGTGCAATATAAGTACACCAACCAAATGGAAATGCAAAGAAACTGAGGTGTTCAGCTCAAGTTGTCTAGCAATCGTATTACAATGGTTAAAGGGTACTTAGTGCTGTTCTTCATAAACTTTTTATTCGGCGTTTGGGAGTTAGTAAAATTTTGTTCCATGCAAGCAGATTTATATAAAAGAACATAAATGAAGAATAACCACAATATAGGAAGATTTCGAAATGAAGCAAAACTTAGTACACTCAATTAAACTTACTATAGCTGTCTTCGATTCGCAAAGCGTAGGAATGTAGCAAATCGAACAAACTATACCAGTAGCTCTAACAAACGGGCAGCACTTGATCAATAGTGTTATAATTCTTTCTTAGGGGACAACGTTTTAGTAACCCTTTAGTTTTGCTTTCTATAAATTTCTATCTAATCTGCAAGAAAGAAAAAAATTGTGTTTTCATTTATCATCTGAGGCATTCACAATAATAAAACCGATGTGAAATATACAAAACAATACTTGGTAGTTATGAATATAACGGCTATAGCACTTTAATGAGGTATCCACATATTATCTTGTACGAATTTGACTCGATATGTTTGTAGTTGTTTTTCCAATCGAAAACAGCTTATATCTATAGCATTACCTTGAACTGCAACGACTTATTAGATGTTGAAAAAAATATCTGTAGCGTTAGGGAAGAAAGTACTCATTTTGTATGTCAACTCACTTCAAGTATGTTGCTCTAACAATTCATGGACTTTATCTCTTCTTATCTAGGATCTCTATCTCTTCTTATCTCTAAATTACAAATATTCACCTCAGACTGTAGATCCCGTCTTGATGCTTCTGTTGTACTGTTCACATTTATACCCTGAACAAGGTATATTAAGTTTGACACGAAGATTGTAACACCCCGAAAGAAGCGCATAGATCCTATATATACCAATATATATATACATATTAGATCAGCGTGACGTGCTGCGTCGATTAAGCCATGTCCGGCTATTCTAACGGTCCGTCCGTCTGTCTATATATACGCGAACTAGTCCCTTAGTTAAGAGATATCGATCTGAAATTTTGCACACGTCCTTTTCTCTCACAGTAGCTGGAATTAATTTCGGCATAATCTTTGAACAAATTGTCGGGATCGAGTCACTAATGCATAAAGCTGTCATACAAACTGATCGATCAAAATCAAGTTCTTGTTAGGAATCTTTTGTAATTGTGAATGGTATTATAGTTTCGGTTCAACCGAAGTTAACGTGGTTTCTTGTTTTTTTTCAAGCCGTTGCACTGTTTAATTAATATTGTAGTGTTAAAATGGTCCAATGTGTCCAGCGTGATTAAAGTGAGTAGTCACGTGAAAATATTGTCTCTATTATCACGCAAACACCAAAAGTTTGCCTTCAAAATCAAACTCTGCATTCACATGTGGCTATAATAGTCAAAAATGAACTCTTGTGGAGCTAAAATCACAGAAGAAAATGAGTAAATTTCGAACCTTAGTCGAACATATAATAACTTACGCACACATGTTTTTAACTAATGCCACCTCTTCCCTTTTGAAATGCTTCCGACTTTACAAAAGTTTTCCATTTGCATGTTTTGTCTTCTATTTAAGTGCTACTTTACATGAAATCATCCGCAGCTTCGTGCTTTTGATAGCTGATAGCCTTGCATAGGAATAGGTGAAACTTGCTGCTGCCACGAGTAGAGTCATCATTTTTCATTTCACGAACTCATCAACTCGCATTCATCATGCACCAACGTCGGGTGCCGTCATATTTTTCCCGAAGAAAATGGAGATGAAAGTAAGTGACGAAATCGCGCGGAATAGAGCTGGTTTAGTTTAAAACTTTTACGCGTTCAAATGAAAATGATGCTGCGCTTTACTAAATTTTCGCCATCATTTGCTTAGATAGAACTACCGAGCTCATAGAATCAGCTGCAGAAAATTTACCTTAAACTAACGTATATAAATATATAAGAAAATTTTCTTGTATCGGGTATATATGTACAAGTATGTTATTTGCTAGACTGCTGTGCTATCTTTCTCTCTCTAGCAGAAGTGTTCAATAGTTTTGGTTGTCAATAAAGTAATGGACTCAGACTGATCTAAGCTTAAATTTGCAAAGGAAAGAACGAATTCCACTATAATAACCTAATTTATTATAATAATAATTT
The DNA here is from genome assembly GCF_042242935.1 of Bactrocera oleae. NCBI lineage: Eukaryota > Metazoa > Arthropoda > Insecta > Diptera > Tephritidae > Bactrocera > Bactrocera oleae. The sequence goes on along the minus strand of NC_091537.1, from coordinate 25,721,431 downwards.
TAATTTAGGATAAGGATAATAGGAATTTAGATGTAGGCGAGATTCTCGATTGGACATAATATAACAGGACATTTATGAGTTCCCGCCGAAAGAAAAAATTTTATTATATAAGGTTTTTTCTAACGGAATTATACTTAAACCTTAGAATCTTTTCACATAACTTGTTTAACTTTCATATCTTGGATATGTATGTTACAGAGGCAAGCAACAAATAGAAGCAGAAGTTCATTCGAACGGCTCGAAAGGGTATAAGCATAATTTAATTATTTATGTAGTTGTTTTGCCTAAGAAAGCATTTCCAAATATATTGCAATCCTTTTTCTCATTCTACTTGTACTATTTTTTTCTCCATTTGACTCTTAGACTATTCCGCACTTTATAATCGAACAATGTAAGCAAGTAGTTGAAAAAAGTTTGTAATTTTGCGACTTTCTTGTCTGCGTTGTTGGAATACTTGATGAAGTGAAAATCACACCCACACTAAATTTTTGTGCAAACATATATTCATGAATACGCAAGTTTTCCATTTTTTTCCTACCGTTGACAGTGATTACGATATTAACCCTTCTTTGCGGAGGTCGAGGGAGTCACAGCTGCTAAACGGCGATCTGTTTGACAGAAGTAACTCTTTTGATAAGACCGTAGTATTTACTACAAGCGGTACTAGGTAATGGAAGTAAGGCAATAGCATTTTCGTAAGAAAACTTGCAAGCGATGTTTATAATGAGTGCTTTATTTATTTAAGGGGGTATTCTTGTCTACAAACCACAATTTACGGCGCGTTTTGATGCTCTATACTTATTTTAGATATTTCAAAACACACTAAAATGCACATATCTTCACGTTGTTAAAGAACACGTGAAAGGGCGTGTCGATCTTTTCACGAACATCATGACAAATATCATGATTTTGTGCTTGTTAAATGGTAATGTAGCATCGTGTCTACTTAAAAACTATGAATTTTTCTACATTTTTTTATAATTTCCGAATTTCTATTATTAAAACAATTTAAAAATTATGATTTTTTGTCGCTTTCCGCCACAAAAGGATATATAACGAGAATGAATGCCAATTTTTAAGTAAAGGGGTTAAGCGTGGTATAAGGGAAGATGAAGAAAACATCAATCAGAAGGTTAGAAATCGGGTTATTAGTGATATGAGCTTTAGACCAAGGGCTGGATCAATTCCAATTATATTCAGCGCTAAACCACACTATTTTTGAGAAAAACTGTCCATTTAATTTCGTTAAAATTTCACACGTGTTGACCGACATGAACGCTTTAAAGTTTAAAGTCAGATTGAAAGTCAAAATGGATGGAAATAACGATATCCGAAATGTTGGGCATTAAGTCTGCTAGAATAATGGAAATCATTATTTGTAGTATATGGGAGCTAGGAATAGTTGTGGACCGAACTCACATGTTTTTGGTATTAAACTGCAGTTTAATGCAGTTTACAACATATCATATCAGATTAGCCTCTATTAAACAAAAAGGGTCAGAAGTTTGAAGGAAAATAAAACATTTTCTCTAAATTTAAATACTACATCACAAAGATTGACTGATAGGTTAGGTAAGAGATCAGCCATAAGCACTGGGATCCACAGGATATCTGGTGCTTTGAAAAGTTATTATCTGATTTCGATAGTTTTAGATGTGAGATGGAATACCTCAAATTCTCTATTTCTACAAAATTTTATAATATTTTAATAACGTCCTTGACCCTCAGCTTATAAACTGTATATGAAACAATTTTCGCAATGTAAGATATGCTGAATAATGTTACACCCATTCGGTTAAAATAGCTATTATAGTTTCGTACATATATATAGAACTGATATCAACCACTTTTTATATCGAGATAAAGACAGAGTTTTTATATATGAGCAGGACCTTAAAAACCTTTTATAAAAATTAAATGATGTTAAAAACTAACACAATCTTTAAATGTCCGATTGAATAAGTTAAATATAAACGTTCCAGGTACTTAACAGAAAATATACAATTTAGTTCAACTGATAACAGAAAAGGAAGGGCTAAGTTCGAATGTAGCCGAATATTTTATACTCTCGCAAAGTCAAATGGTATACTCGTTTTAGATTTCTTTGTGGATCTTGCCGCCTTGTTCTATGTTGACCGATACTTTTGGTAAAAAGTCAACTATAGGCACTAGGGTCCACATATTCAGTACCTAGGGGCTTGAACAGTTTATAGAATTTTTGGTCACAAGATGGCGTACTTTACACGCATTATTCACGCAAAGTTTTACCCCGATACAATCATTGTTGCTTGATTTGCATACTGAAAAGTGAAAGAATCAAATAGAATTTAAAATGGTGTTATATAAGAAATAGGCTTGGTTGTAGTCCGATTTCCCCCATTTTCGCACTATAAATATCAAAAGAATGTCATGTACCGAATTTGGTTGAAATATAACAACAATAAATACTGATTAATATTTTCAGAACCATGGGGCGAATTATAATATTCATGTTTACTTGGCAAATAACTTGCGTTAATATACAGATATATTAGCCCTATTTGGTGTTCACAATGTTTCATTGTTGCTACTAAAACTGGCGAAATCTTATAATTTTGTAAGCTAATTATGTAAAAATTTAAGCTTTAAATTTCACAACATCAAATAAAAATGTAGTCGAATCCCGGTTCCAAAAGACGTCTCGTTCTACGTAACGGTATATTCAATAACAAAAATGTTTCCAATTTTTTGATAAATAGCATATATAGTAAACCAGATTTCAAAATATACATCATTCCTCCAGTATGGCAATTTATTTCCAAAAATCGACGATAATTGTTCAATATTTTCCACTCTTCCCACATATTTCCCATCAAATTTAAAACCGCATATTTCGGTCAATATATTATATTAAAATTGAACGTATGAAGGTGAGCTTGTTAAACTTTGCGTATGATAACGTTTTACAAAAACAAAAATTGGAATCGATAGTACCTACCAGAATTTCTTCCTTGTATGTACTCGTATATATTTAAATATTCATAAGCGTATGTGCATACAGAGTGCCTAATATATGTATGTATGCGTTTACGTAAAAAAGAAAAACTTTAAGCCGTCTCTCAGCTGCAGATACACTCGTATACACGATTGTTATTGCCGATTTCACATAAGCACTTATTATATGCAGAACATTTTTCGCTTGTACATTTAACGCCCGGATTATCAACAGACAAAACAAAGACAAAGTTAAATCTAGCAAAATACGCAAGCAAATTGCCAGAAGTCGCCTGGTGGTGAAGCCTAAGAAACAACTCAATAAAACAAATCAAAATTCACAAAGCCCAAAACGCTGAGCGCTGAACACGGAACACAAAGCAAACAGTATTAAAAGTCAGACGAATTGTCACGCGCACACATCAGAGATACTTTACTCAAACACACATACAGAAACGCTTCAAACACCTGGTAGGAAACGTAAATTTATCAGCACAAGCTACAGTTAAACTAAGAAACTATGAATATTTATGCATTTATATATGTTAAATGCAACTCTTAAACATATTGATTCCATACTAACATACTAACGTATAACACTTTAATAGCAAAAGGTAGGTAATTTCCTTTTCAAATGGAACATTTTTTCGTGATTTTGACTTAAAAACGTTCTTACATTTTTTTTATTAAAGACTCAGAGCCTTGTCAATTTCAACCAAACGTGCCTACAATGTTATTTAGCAATCATTATTTAAAGCTTATTTCTTTCTAAGCTAATGTTAAATACTACTACATCTGCATCCCACAATACAGATGACATGCAGAATAAATTTTCTAGCTGACTCTTTCGTGTTTCCACGCATTTGACTCGGTTTATTGAGTACATTGCACAAGAAGACTGTTTATTGGCTTCCCGGAGTGAAATAATCTTCGGGAATTGGATTTCAATTGGGAATCAAATATCGTTGATACTTGTATTACTACCAAATTGCTCCAAATACTGGTTAAAAACGTAATTTTGCTGCTGTTTTTAATTGATTGTGACCTCTCATTTAACTTACAAAAAATTGTATGAACGATATATCCAATCTCTAACATTATTATCCATAGAGTATCCTAATTTGAAACCTTTAGAGTATCTGCTATCTCAATCAACTTCATTTCACCATCACGTTTTCTGATCTTTTTGTCCGTTACTGTCTCGCTTAGGAGTGTACCAGGTTCATTGTTTTCGCTACTCATTGGACCTGTACGGACTTCAGCAAACAACTTGCGAATTCCGGCTTCCACCACGGGTCAGAAACTGGCCAAATCTCACAAACATAACTCTTCTTATTAGCAATTTTTTTTTAAATTAAATACTAGTACTTTATCAACATGCGCATCTCTTTTTTATATATGTACTTCTTTTTTAATCTAACACTTCACAGCATCACTTTAAGATATTATATAATATATACAAGTAATACAGGAATTAATTTTCTAACATCTTTGGATCTCTCATGTGATGTTTGTTAACAATTTTTCAGATTTTTCAACAGGTTATAGTTGGAAGTTTTTCTTAGTTTTGACATATATATTTATTTTTATTAATTTCCTAGCAGTAGTGGAATCGAACACTAATAATTTTTTTCCTGCTGGGTATGACGAGCACGTGTAATACCAGCATATACACATGTCCCCTTTACACATGCCTACATATGCATATATAAGCGTCTCAAAGGATTTTCGTGGCCCAAAACTTACTAAGGAAAAATCGCAGATGAGCCGAGTTTGGGGACTTGAAAAAATTTTACGCAAAGCCAAATAAATAAAACAAAACGTATGAGGGTGAGCAAAGAGGGAAGGGTAAGGCGAAGGACTAAAAGAGCAAAAAGTACGGCAACGTAAATGTCGCTCTCAGGCGTGAAAGAAATCAACAAGATGGCAACAAGAAAGCCGCACAAAAAAGTACAATGCATAGACAATTTTTCGTTGAAACGAATAAGAAGGAGGTTAAGTTGTATGATGAGTATCCGATGAGACTTCATTATGCTTGGAACGGTACATGCATAGAGTTTAAATTCAGGCGTAAAGGCAGTGCAAGGCTGAGATTTTCAGATTAAAAAATGTGATAATTCTTTGTGTACAAATGCTAACGGAAATTAGGAGTCCCTGGAAACTAACACGAAAAAAGTAATACTAAGCTAGAATAAATGTTAAAGCATAAGCGACTACAGTCGAATTTGCGTATACCATAAAAATGTATGAATATAGGTATGTGTGTACATAAACGTAAATCGTATTAAGCACTCATGCGAGGAATAGCAAAACTTAAAGTAAACATACTGCATGTCTACATGGAAACACATATACAACCATATGTACAAGTATGTGTGTGCACATATGCACGTTTCGGTTTTATGTAGCAAGGTGCTACTTAGAGATTAACAAAATAGCGGCAACAGAGCAAAATGGTACATGATGCAATGATGTTTCATTGCCAACAGACACGCTCTAGCGGATACTCAAGTAGGATTGTGTATGCACATATGTTTTAACTATACGAGGGTGATCCGATAAGAACTTAGCCTATAAAAGAAAGACGAAAATTATAGAAACGACAAATTTTTATACATATTTTTTTTATCTCGATATACTTGACCCAGCAAATATGAAAAATATTCCTCCGTGGCGGCAATAATCTTCTTATTCGCTTTAAATTTCTGTCCGGCGAGTAATTTTTCTGGTTTGGAAACAAAAACAAAAGTCGCACAAAGCCAAATATAATGGTGTGAGCCAAGATATTGTCATGGTGGAAGAGCACTATTTTCTTCGAAATTCAGCACCGAAAGAATCAAGTAATTCAGCATAGTAGAGCCTTGCAACCGTTTCGACAAAGGGTTATATGGATATCATACTATGTGATATCTAAAAAACGGTCATAATCATCTTTCCGTCGGATGAAATGCACTCTTTTGACTATTTTCTGGTCTCTGGTGTCATCAGAAGTCTCGAAACGACGTTGAGGTTCCTTCGAATCGTGCCTAAACAGCAGCAAATACTACTGTGAAGTGGTCTCATAGTCTCATATCACTTATTGTTCGAAGTAATCACACGTATCCCTCATCGCGCAAACAGTTTCTCAAGCTCAGGACGTGGGCTTTTATCAGGTTACCTTCTTCTTCAAAAACCGATGTGTAAACAAGTTGAAGCTCATTATTCTGATTATTGACTATTGCTATGGAAACCGCTCTTTGATTTCATAATACGAATTTTGTTCCAAAAACAAGAAATGATTCACCGACCTATACATATATTTTTTTAATATTTTAAAAATCCGTGGCCATGCTAGCTTTAAAACGAACTTACGATTCAGAGGTGGATATTAGCCGGTATGTACAACGCGATAGTTGTGGCATCTAGCCAAGAAAATAATTACCTATCGGACTACCTTCGTAAATATAAATGTACATATATGGGCATACATAACAACTGCTTTAATGTGCGAATATTGTCTTGCATTATTTGTTTTCGTCTGTTGTCCTAGTGTATAGTCCTCTCTTCATCCCTACGGCGCATCAGTACTAACCTCGCAGCTGCTGTAAAAGGTTGGAATGTGTTTTTTTTTTTTGTAAAATAAGCAAATTGCTTGGCGTGGCATTTGCTTAAATATTTCTAAAAGGATTTTGTTGTGATCTCTGACACGGCACTCACTCTCGCTGTGCAAGAACTCTTAGGGAAAACAAACGAAGTGCTCGAATTACTGCGGAAATAAATGCAATGTGTCATGTGTCTTTCCGCTCAGGTATTCATATCGAGTATAAGCGGAAAACGTGTTTGCCTTTGCTAGGAGGGGCTTAGCGTGTTCTACCAAAGTGCCCTAAACTGACATATTAGTGCCGTTGGCTACAGAAGCAAATACATATCTTAAACTATCGTAAAACGCGAAAAATAATTTGAATTGAGTTGGTATTATTGGGTTTAAAAATAAATTCACCAGTGAACGTATATTGCAAACGAAACTCGTGCATCAGTTCAGTATTAGATTAGTTATAATGAGTAGAACAAAAGCTCTCTATTTACACCAAACAAGGAGGGGCTACTTTGTTTTAGTGTTGTTTCTAAATTGACCATTGCTTAGTCAGACAGTAATTGAGGTTATGCCTTTCCAGCATTTTGTAATGTTCTAGCTTGCTTTGTTTGATGAGAATATCATTTATCTGGTGGTGAGACTGTATACTACGACTTGGTGTTCAATGTATTAAGATCTAATGATGAAGGAAAATATATCTTCACATCATTACACTGACTACTCTACTCTCTCTGTATTTTTTTCCTATTGTTTCAACGATGAATAAGACGGTTGTTTGGTCTACCAATGTAAATTGTCTTTACCAAATTTTCTATTCAGTTTTTCAGATTACTCTCTGATATATGCTTATAGGCAGGCCGATCGTCGCTAAGGGAGTCTTAATTTTTTTTCCATCTTAAAATCCCCAGACAAACCCTGCGCGTCCCAAACAAACAGCTGCCAAAAACATTCTATGGCATGCTGATATCAAACTTCATACAATCAAAATAAAAAGTTGTACCAAACTATGAAAAAAACATTTATCTATTCCGTTCGCGCTCGTAGTTTCAACGGACCAAGCCGAGTCAAATTTAATCTTAAGTGTAATATTTAATCTTTCTACGTACTTTTCTACACGAGTATAAACTATTAAACTGTAAAAGATAGGGAATTAATCTGAGTCTCGAAAACAACCTCAATCCCGTACTACTTGGCTTCATTTAATTTTTTTCAAAAGAGAAAAAATTATTCAATTAATTCATCACATATCCTTCAAAGATTGATATTTATGTGGAGGCCACATCTGTTTACTTGATATTCATTTGCAAAGCCACTTCCAAGATATTTCGATGTTCATTTATGCCAAGAGCAATAGAATCAGCTATGAAAGCATAATTCATTTTATATATGCGACATTCACCAAGGAACATACGTCGTACATGCAATTGTGTATTAGAGCGGCAGAATAAAAAATTAATGATGCTTTTTATAAATTAAAAAATTCAAAAAGTGTATACCTTTTTTTTTACTGTTTTGCATTCGAAACACTGCATAATTCGATTAACGGATAAATTTGAATTGAAGTATTCAGTCTTTGGCTTGAGCTTAACAGTTAATAACCTACTTTATGTATTAAGTTTGAAAGTGGCGCCAATGTCTGTGGGGACATTTTCAATTGTGCGTATATTTCTATCTGCTAACACGTGCACATTTACATAACATACTTATATATATGCAAATATATGGCATATCGGCATTTGCAACAAGCGATCTGTCACTCAAATTAATTTCCTCGCTAGCAAACAGACATGCTTTACGTACTTCCGGCGCACTGAATGCATCCAGCACTGAAAACCAGTAGTGCAAATATTTACATATAAGGAGCATATGGAAAAGTTAGATATAATGTACGATGTATGTATATAGATATAAATGAGTTTATGGGTGCGACTCGGCGAGGTTTGGGTTCGACGCAAACAAAGTCTGTATTATCAGTTAAATGACACTTCTCGATAAATAATGCCCAACACTGATATATATTTTTGATGCGAAATAATTTTTTCTAGAATTCAAAAGCATTTAGGAGACATCACAAACTTTATAGATCTAAAAATGAGGGAGAAGAACAGCAGCCTGGTTCGTGACAATACAAAGTGAGCTTTTCGACCACTTTGACTTGCAGACATTTGCATCGGAATTATAACATATTAAAAGCCACATATGGATAACTTTAGGTACGCTGAAAAAAAAGCTCAAAACCAAATAAATACGATCCAAATTAAATTTATTTCTCAATGCATACGTTTAACAGGATAGTTAAATATCTCTGAACCAGAACTGAATCTGGGATATTTTTAACTGAAATCTGATAGTTGTCAAATTTGGGAACGTAATCCAATTATATATTGGCTAGTTTTTCTTTGATTTCTACCAGCTTATGAACTTATCTAGGTATAAGGGAAAAAAGCTGTTTGTATCGAATCCAACAAACTATAGCCATTGTTCAAACAGATTTCTATTTGAATAAATCGTTTATATCACTTTAATTAATTATCAGCGTAATTTCTGGTAACGAATTCAACTCGAAGTTTGAAACTGGAGTATTTTTTACTAAAAGCTGACAGTTGACACTTGATTTAGTTCATCAACACGCAAAAAATACCAGATGCGTTTGTTGAAAAGAAGACAGAAACGCTGGCGTTTCATTGATTTCTACGAGTTGTAAAATAGGTTTTAATTAGTTGGTCACACCACAGGGTTTCTACTTATGTATGTATCTGTACGTATGTATGTAGAAGTCTTGTAAAGAAACATTACAGTCAGCATAAGCTAAAGCCAAACATTCAAGGGAGTTTACATATGTTATTTATACATATGTATTAGCTAGGTCGGACCATTTTAATCTGGATAAGGAAATTGGTTCACTCTTACCTTTTAAGTGGTTTATAGTGAATTTTTAATATTCGTTTTGCTTATAAAAATACTTTCAGTGTAAAATACTTTGATCGTAACGGATTCCAATTGTTATATCTATTAGCAATTGAATTGACTGATGAGAAATGGTCTAATTTTCTTTAACAAGTCTTATTTATATTTATCGGACATTATCATCAATCTTTAATCCATCTGTGTAATATATTTTGATACTTTAACATTTTCTATACAACTTTTACTTTAGTCGAGTGAATAGAAGTAGCTTTATAAATTAGCACTCTAAGCTAGCGTCTATTGAGAAGCATAAAACTCGCAAAGCAAATTCTAAAGTCAATTCATTATGCTCAGCAGGTATTATGTTATGTCTACTAATTCGTCGCTGTGCTTTGTTTTGCTGTACTCAACGCAACTCAACTCAACTCAACTAACTTCACTCTCAAAACTTTGACAAAGTGTGATTAAGGAAACTAACGGAGAGAACTGCAGAAATGCCTCAAGGCTACCTAGCCTCCGTTGGCTAACCTACAAATGAACTTAAGTGAAAATAGATTGTGTATGTGTGTGTATGTTTGCAAGTGTGTGCGTTTATTTGTGTGCGTGACCTACTAATTGTCATTAACGACAGATGTTCGCTGTGATAAGTAACGGAAGTGTGGTATGATTATTATGGTGACACAGTCGGAGAAAAACGTGGGAGGTTAAAGAGGAATCTAATAGTGGTTAGAATGGCCAACTGAGAAGCATACAAACGAGAGATGAAGATAATAGCTGCGAAAGCTCTGGACTTACAAGCAGTACAGAGGAAATGCTGGTATAGGGTACTAAATTCAAAAGCCTGTAGATTTAATTATTTGCTTTTGGCCCTAAGTTGTTAATGTTGAATTTTGATTGTTGAGTTGACAGCGGAAAATATTTGCATGTATTTAAATGTCATTAGGGCGTAGAGCGCAAATGGAAAGTAACAACATAAAAAGTAAAGCTGAGGCATGGCGAAAAATACAGTAAATGGAACAAAACACTTCGGGAAGAGACTAAAAAACACCCACCAAATAACGTGTATATATATAGAGAGAGAGAGAGCTGACCGTTTAGCGTAAGAAATGTATTCGTGGACTCTATAGACAATTACTTATGAATTTAAATGTGTTTGTTTATTTAAGCGATCATGCAGCTGCAAAAAGCCCCCTAGCGATTCATTCCGTAGTCTTCAAGAGTATGTGTTTGTGTGCGTATTGTCGCATGCAAATAACTGCCTATTAACATAATGGACACGTTAACAACATTTCACGTGGTTGCTACGTCGTTAAATATAAACTTTAATAGCACAATGCAGCGAGACTGTACAGATAAGTCTTTGAAATTGGATTGGTTCATTGTTAAAGCGTTAATGTGGTAGGACATTTTGAGAGCGATAAACACTTAATAAAGCATTAAGATAACTTAATAATATTGTTATAAGGGCTGCTAAGTAAAATAAAGTGTTTCCAACATCATTTTTTACGCACCAAGACGTTCTCTCAGCTCGTTCTTATACTGGTCCCACTGATTATTTGCAGTAATTGATGTCAATGTATTCCATTATCTCATTTATTCTGCACTTTATTTGTGCCTTTAGAACTATTGTAGTCTATTGTAGATTTCAGATTAATGAAAGCTTGTAACCATATACATACATATGTATGTACCATATATTGAAATGAAACATTATGCTTAAACTCGATAAGAATGTGTATTGTATCAAAAGTATCGATAAATAAATATATCTCTACAAATATGGCGAGTACATGAAAAGAAGTACTACCAGTATATCAAAGAGTCGTCCTCTGCTTGACATCGGGGTAACTGGGGGAAATTTATTTCGTATCTACTCTTTATTAGAATCAGATATTAGATTTTATGAAAAATTGTAAAAACTACATTTTTATTTGTACACACATTCGAATTAGCTATCTGATTAATGATTGCAAAATGGTTTTTCGATACTAAGAGAACATATGCGGCATCGTTAATAAAAATTGCTAAATTGAATAGAAAATCATGGTCTAAAAATATAGGGTTATATACATACAAGTATATATAAATGATCAGGATGGCGAGAGTATTTGAAATCCGGGTGACCGTCTGTCCGACCGTCTGACTATCAGTACAATATGTAACTTGAGTACATTTAAGATATCTTGGTGAAATTGTGCATGTTTTTTGGCATCATGAAAAGGGAGGAATCGGACCATTGTCACGCTCACAAAACGTACTTATTCAAAAACCTTTGAAAAGCTATATTTAAACTCCACAATATCCCGCTCTCTAACACGTTTAATGTGCTTATCTCCTACGCCAGTAACGCCACCATTATTGATCAGAACAAATATTTTTGCTATCCAATCTGACGGTGTGAAAATGAACGTAATCGGATTATAACAACGCCCATTTAACAAACTTTGTTTAAAACTGCTAAAAGTGCGATAAATATATAAAAGAATATTATGATATTATATATATTGACATTAAATTTTTACCCCAGATGGTACAAAGATCCTTTTAAAGAGCGGGTGTAAAAATTGTACGATGGGCGTGTCACCGCCCACATTTGGGTGGAATAACATATAAATCTCGACCTATTTCAATCAAATTTGGTACATAACACTATCCTGATAGTTCTAACAGTGCGAAAATGAACAAAATGGATCGAACTACAAACACGCCTATTTCCCTTATAAAGAAATTCTAAATTCCATCTGAATCTATTGAGAGAAAACTTTACACAAATAGTGCCTTTAAGGTGTCATCTTATGTTCCAAAATTATCAAAATTGGACTACAAGTGTTCAAGCCTCTAAATGCCGAATACCATAATAGTATGGTGTGCCTGTATGTCCAAATACTTCCCTAATATAGGTATACCTAATATAGAGAGTTTCGAACTTCCAGTTGACTTTATACCGCATTTGTCTAAAATGGATAAAATTGGGCGAAAACATATAACTAATATCAGGATTTAAAACATCCTGTTCTGTACTCCATATATTTATGATACTCAGAGAGCATCTTTTTCCGTTAATAATATATAGTAATGCCAAAAATAGATCAAATCCGGTCAATACTACCCCTGCCCACATAGCTAATATACGATTTTCAAAAGTCCGATTGGCTTTATTTTTTATTATAAGTAATAATCTTAGCAAAATTAACTGAACATATAATATGGGACACACTATAGTTTAATTTCAAAAGTATGAGTTAATAGACTACGAATTACCCAAACCCCCATATACTACATTCTACATGATTTTCGTAATTCTAACAAACCTTATGTCGAATCGTTCAGCGTATGATTCATATATTTAGATAATTCAGGAAAACACCTTCTTAATATACCTGAGCAATGTCAAAAGTACATGAAATTAGTGTAGATCGTTCTCTGCCCCAATATACCCTAGATAGTGATTTTCGACTTTCCGCCTGCGTTTAAACTGCTTAGATTACTCAAAATGTGTAATATTTTAAGAAAATTAGAATTAGTCTAGACCTTTGTCCAAACTTCATATTCCTAATATCCTTGGTTATCATTTTGCATATCATAAATGCTCTAAGGTATCAGAAAACGTTTAAGCCAACAAATTTGAAATACTATTTTTCACCATGTATTAGAAGAAAATAGAAATTGAAATTATGACCCAACGACGTCCTCATAATTAATATCACTTTAACACATTTGATTGGTACATAAAATAATATATTAGTAAGCCCTTACCTTTCAACTTATTACATTGGAATAACTCATAAATTTCCCGACGGATAATTTAGTAATATTTCGAATAAGAAGAAGCTAGAATACGAAATTTGCTCACGGTCTATAGTAGAGAAGGCTCCACTTATCGAATATAAAGCTAAATTATTGTTTCATTGACGTGTTTTTTCCAATTGGTCGATTCTCGGTCATATAAAAAGTGTGACTTACGCGCCCACCCAATGCCCTTTTTTGATTTATTAATATAATTCAAAATAAAGCGTTATATGGGAAATCGGTGGAATACCGACCAGGTTTCAAGCTGCGCCAACGTAGAATGTATCGCATGAGTTGTGTGCGGAAATTTTTAAATTTCGCCGGCCAAATGGGTTAGGATATAGCTGAATATGTAAAAAATGAAACTCGTTGAACAACATTTTTCACAATCGCAATTCTTGACGATTTTATAATAACTTACGGATTACTTATCGTTTATTACAAGTATTATACTATGTAAGAATATTTTAAATATATTTCAATACTATTTCAATCTCTTTTTAGTTAGTGAGTGGCTCACTTATGAGATAATGTTACTTCTTTAAGCGAGAACAAGCGTGATTTCGTTTTGCTATCTACTTTATGATTTCGAAGGCAAAAAGCTTTAGTTGTAAATTTTTAAAACGTTTAAAGAATAATGTCCCAATAAATTTTGGGTTTTCCTTGTCGACAGACTATAGTATATACAAGTGAGTAGACTGCTGACAAAAATAACAAAGATTAATGATTTCCCATTTCACGAAACTAATGATGAACAAAACAAGAAAAAACGTTAACTTTGGTTGCACCGAAGCTATAATACCCTTCACAAATACAAAGTACCTTACAAGAACTTGATTCCGAACGTTCAATTTTATGGCAGCTATATGATATAGTAATCTGATCTGACCAATTTCTGGAGAAAAATTTGTTGCATTAAGCCTAATTTCGTGAAGATACCTCATCAAATAAACAAACTTTCCATGCAAGCACTTTACTCCGATCGTATGCAGCTATGGCAGCTATATGCTATAGTCATCCGATCTATACAATTTCTTCGGTGATTAGATTATTGCCTTAAATAATAATCCATGCCAAGTTTCGTAAAGATACCTTGTCAAATGAAAGAGATTTCCATACAAACACTTGATTCCGATTGTTCAGTTTGTGTGGCAGCCATATGCTATAGTGGTCCGATATCGGCCGTTCTGACAAATAAGCAGCTTATTATGTTAGAAAAGGACAGGTGCAAAATTTCAGATCGATAGCTTAAAAACTGAGGGACTAGTTTGTATGTATACAGACAGACGGACAGACAGACAGACGGACGTCGCTAAATCAACTCAGCTCATCATGCTGATCATTTATGTATATATTCTATAGAGTCTCCGACGTTTCCTGCTGGGTGTTACAAACTTCGTGGCAAACTTAATATACCCTGTTCAGGGTATAAAAATGGCGATTCAGCAAGACACCTATCGGCGAGAGTCGGCCGCATCCAGCAAACGGGGAATAGCACAGCTGACAAAACATCGGCGACGCATTCCATTACAAACAATTTAAAAACGGCAATTGAAATTCATTTCCTCGAATTTTTCACAACATTGTTACCTAGTGTAATCAACTTTTCTGCTCAATATATGAAAATGAAGCTTTCATTGCTTTCTTTACCTACAAATACACTTACATACTTTTTTAGCTCGAACTGTATAGTTGGAAAAAATTCACGGTGACTTTCTATTCTCCTTCGCTTCTTCAGAAAGCTGATTATTCATGTAAACAACTCAGAAGAATAACGAAATCTATAAATATGCGAACGTTTTCTGTGTGAAGGTGTGTTGGTTCATACTTTGTTGCTCTCAATGATAAGCTAAGTTTATTTATGGCTATTATTTTGTCTGTCATCCTTTTGTACTTGTATACAAGTATTCCTATTTCTTACCTTTCAACAAGTACCTCGGAGATGCTCTTGCTCTTGCCTCAGTGGTGTTCGGATGTTGACAACACCGTGTCGTAGACAGCTTCCGGTCATATATTTTACGTTAGTATAATTTAAATATTCCTAAGTGAATTTGTAATGAGATTTAAAAGTTTGTTGAAATTTTAATAAAAGTACCAAAATATTTTGGTGTGGTTTATATCACTTTAAGTGTGGTATTAAAGTTATCTAGTACTATTTTTTTTATTCTTTTGCAGCAATGTTGCTACAGAGTGTAACAGTTTTGTTGTATAAAATATTTGTATATTATACCTATATATATTGCGCTTACAGTGGCTGGCATGTATGCATTTGACGTTTTCATTTATAGAATTGAGAGAAGCCTCTTGATTAGTTTTAGGTGATACGCACAACCGTTATTTGAATAAAACTCATTCATTTGATCATCGATAGGATTGAGAGAACTTTGTTTGCGCCAGGAAGCGCCTTAGTATAATATCTACCAAATAATCATAGTTATGATGGGAGTAGTCTCTTAACCTACGAACTCTCAACGGTGAACTGAACGCTATAATTTAAGAATCGCATCAGCACTTCCATACGAACTTGTTTAATTTTTGATATTATTGCGACAGTTTCGTGCCGCTGCTATTTATGTGGGAAATCGTTGAATAACTTTGCATCGAGGCGGCACCGATGGTCGCACTAGATCGTTTCGAATACAAACTTGTTGGCAGGATTTTAACCCGGAGTGGACGAATGATTTCTGTTTCGCATGACAAGCGGTGTCCACTGGGCGCAGGTCTCGTATACATGAACGTAGTTGCTTGACCATAACCGCTTTGCTGATTGTCGGTTTGCGATCTAAGAAAAGTTGTGAAGGAAGCCGCAGGTTCTCGCCATAAACTAAATCGGCTGGAGCTGCGTCTAAGTCGTTTTTGTATGTAGATCGAAAGCCCAATAAAATAGGTGGTAAATATGAAGTCCACTGGCTAGTGTTATGGCATAGAAGTGCTGCTTTTAAAGTACGATGCCCCATTTCTTTGGGGGTGGAAAGGCGTAGTACAAAAATGACGATTACCTAATAACTGTAGTAATTGTTGAAATAGGACGCTCTCGAACTGACGTCCGAAGTCTGAGGTAATTGTTACAGGAACGCCAAACCGAGAGATCTAACCATTCAGTAGCGCTTTGGCGACAGTTGGTGCTTTTATATCTGGTATAGGTAACGCTTCCGGCTGGCGTGTTAATCTATCCAAGATAGTGAGACAATCGCGATTTCCTTCAGATGGTGGAAATGGTCCAACTAGGTCGACATGGATGTGCGCGAAGCGAAGTGTTGGTCATTTTTGACGCTATAACAGACTTCGTTTGTGACGTATAGTTTTCTTCCGCTGACACTGCAAACAGCAGCGAGCAAAATTTCTGCTATCTCGCTGGCCACCAGGCCTAACAAATCGCTCTATTACCAATCGTGTAGTCCCTCTAACACCTGACTGTGAAATATTATAAGTTAATCGTAAAAACGTATCCCCAAATGTATTGGTTATGAACAGTCGGACACGGGCAGTTGAGGTGTCACAGCATAAGCTTCTGGAACTAAAAAGAAGAGCAAAATTTTGTAGGTTAAGAGAGTGCTCGATGTTACCATTTAAAAGTTTTTGAAACTCCTCGTCTTTGGACTGGTGGTTTATGCGTGCCAGCGGTTCTGCTGTTACATTATCTTCCCTGGTTATTAGGCGGATTAAAATCTCGGTCCAGCTGAAATATGTATATCAGCGGCTTATGGTCTGTATTGAAACTGTCGTAATGCTAGGTATGTGGCAGTCAGCTCCCTGTCATAAGTGCTATATCTTTTCTCAGCATTAGTAAATCGAGAAAAAATTTCGAATGGTTGGAGTCCCATCCACGAATTGATTAAATACTGTGACAGCAACGAAATCTGATGCATCCACCCCTAAATATAGTTCCGCGTTGTCCGATGTATGAGCGAGTAATGCACAATTGACTAGTTGTTCCTTACATGCGGTAAAGCTGTCTGTTGCTTCGGCTGACCAAGTAAGTGGTGTGGTATCGTTTCGCCTATTATCACGAACCATATCGAAAAGGCAGCTGTGTGTCTATAATGCGTGTGGTATGAAGCGACGATAGAAATTAAGCATCGCCAGAAAACATTTTAATTCTTTGACAATAACTGGTCGTTTAAAATTACGTAGTGCCTCAACGCGTTCTGGTAGTGGCCGTATACAATCTTTGGTGCTAGAATACCCAAGGAATCTTAGTTCCGAGACGCCAATTCCCGATTTACTAATGTTGATAGTTAGGTTGTTCTTCCTTAGTCGTTGTAGAACTTGCTGTAGGTAGTTTTGATGTACTTCTTCCGACATACATCATCAAGATCACGAAGTTTAAACCACGAAAAACTTTATTAATAAGTCTTTGGAGTGTATGTACTTGCATTCCTTAAACCAAACGTCATGTGTGTAAATTTGTAGAGTCCGAAAGGAGTCGTTATCATCGTTTTACAAATGTCTTCATTATTTATGGGCACTTGGTGCAAAGCCTTTTTAAGTCGATTTTAGAAAACACGCGTTTTCCAGCCAAGATATTAGAGAAATCGTGCAAAACTGGCAACGGGTATTGATCAGGAACTTATACTGCATTAAGTTCTCGATAATCCCCGCATGGTCTCCATGTGCCATCAGACTTATACACCATATGTAATGGGCACGCCCAGTTACTACCGGATGATCGACAAATGACCAGTTTCATCAGCGAATCAAACTCAGCTTTTTGGATGAAGACGTCGTGGTTGTGCGAAGACGATTTGCGAAATTGACAAAACGTGCATATTTAGCATACAATCTTTTAACACGAATTCTAAAATTTCAAATGTTGCAGATTATAGTGGTATCACTCGCTCTCATCCGCTAAATACACCAACAAAATCGGCGGTAGAACATCGAATTATTATCTGACCGGTGGCAGCACCAATAATTGCTTGAGAAACGTCGGCGATAACGAAATTCCATAAAAATTCGCGTCGTAAATTTAGGTTAAGTTTCAGAATCGCCTCACCAAATACAGAAATCGGCGATCCATTTGCGGCAAACAATTTCATACCGTTAGGGGAAGATCGTGCTGTGTTGTTGCACTTTGGTATAACGGAGACGTCCGAACCGGTATCTATTAAGAAATTAAATTTTGTTGACATATCGTATATGCATAAACGGTATGTTTTCACGGGTTTTCTCTACATTTAATTGCTTTCGCACCGAATTTATTATGGTACCAACAATTCGTTCTTTTCGAGTTACCGTATGGGGGTTGAGATCGAGATCGCGATTGTAAATCCGACCCTTTGTTTCCGAAAAGCTTATGCACTTGCCTAGTTAGTTCTGCTATTCCAAGTTTCAAGTTACAGACTTCATTAAGCGCCAGACCCTCTTGCGCGTGGTTATGTCGCATCCCATTGGTTTTGATGATGGAGTCAGCGATCTTAAGTTTTTCCACGATAGCGACGTTTGTGGCAATAATCGCTGTCTGTACATACGGAGGAGGTCTGCTTACCCATAGATCGAGCAAGATGCTGTCATTCAGTGTCATTCCTGCTGCGCGTTTCATGTCGTTAAATAACTCGCTAGGACGTTAATCGCCTAGGACGATATCTTTAAGAACACGTTGAATGTAACACAATATGAACACGTAAAATGAAAGATATGATGGGCCACGATATAAGGTGTATAGCATGACGTATAGTCTTCATCTAAAATAAGAGAAGTTACTTTTGTCCAAGTCCATTAACTTTTCTTACATATTGATTGATATACATATGCCTTATAAAAAACTTCGAAAAAACGAAAATCAGTATATTGGGCTTCCATATAGTCCCATAGGGAAAGGTCTGGATCGAAAATTTTAAACACCAAAACTTATTTTGTTCATGGAAATACATTTATGGAAGGATGGCGAGTGTAGTAATTTTAAGCTGTTAGGGCAAATCTTATAGGACTTTCTGTTTCTCTAGTATACTTCTGTAATACTAGGAGAACTCTAGAATAACAAGCCCACTCCTGTGTTAAGCTGTTGATGATGCAAATGGAAGCCCTGAGTGTCCTCTAAACGATGCAATTTGTTTGACCCACCTAGCTTTTATACTCCGGCCGCTAGAGGTCGCAGAAGGGTGGAAAAACACCTGTGTGCAGGGCAAAATGACCCATGGTGCATCCTATAGGATTTCCACGCTCCTGGTGGAGGTAGGTGGGTAGTTGAAGGTGATCCACTTGGTTTCATCCCCCCGCTCATATACCCCCTTAACTGGAAACACAAAAAAGGTAATAAGTAGAAATTTTGAAATTTTCACTTTTTTGTTGATTGCCACTTACCTATACCTGAGATTGATGTCTCTAGTTAACGCAGCAGCAGTTGTAAAAATTGGCTCCTCCTATATACATGAATAGTTAGTTGTGTAAAAGCGTCAGTTTCAAGAATATCGAGACTATAGAAGAAACATTCAACAGCTGGATGCTTAAAATTTTTAGCTGAAAGTTCATGGGAACATATTCGCGTGATAATATAATGAGTTGAAGTTAAAACGTCAAGCAGAGGATCTCAAATCCTTAATTTAGAAAAAAAGGCTTGGACAAAAGTATAGACTAATTTCATTCATATTTTCACACAATTTTGAAGAAAACTCTTCATTTACTAATATTAAAGTTTTACACATATTGTTAGATGGAAAGTCGGAAATTATTATACAGCCTATATTGAAGACAGAGAAAGGGATGGGCTGATTGAATTATTCAGATCATATTTTCAAGCAATTTTATAGATATATAACTCACACATTGACTGACATATTCGGCATAAGGTTTGTTAAAATAACGAAAATCAAAATAGGTAATATTTGGGAATTGGGGTATTCGTAGACTAAATTCGCATACGTTCGGCATTAACCTATAGTTGTATTTATGTATATATATATATGTGGGGATAAGTGAAGATGTGTTATGTTTGATATCCAATTGCAGAAGATATTTATTTCTTAATCGTTATAACTTAAGAGCTAATAAGAAAGTAATAACAAAATCAATGAAGGAACATATGCTAGCTAGCGTTGCATTTTAGGAGTTAGATAGAGTTGTATTTTAGGAGGGCTGCGCCAAAGATTGAATTAAGGCGTTATGATCCAAAGAGGTTATATATATACCTATATGCTATCCATTTAGTAAAATCTCTTCTAATCATTTCCTCAGCACGCCATGTTTGTATGATTACAAATATACATTCCATATACAACCGCAAAAATAACCGAAAAGCAATGACAGTATTTGCATTTAATCTGGTAAGAATTTGCATCTCGTACTCAAAATTCACCACAAAATTTATTACCAAATTTGCACCCTAACTAAATTTGAGTGTCACCACTCGACACTCAATGAAAGAGTTGTAAATCCAAATAAACAAAACATTTCGACTCACAGTTGAAAGCTGTTGATATGCCTTGCCAAAAAATAGAAAATCAAAAAAAATCTACGGCTTCGACCACAAACACTTCTAACACTTAACCTCAAATGACAATTACAGTTTCCGACTTCCAACTTCCGTTTCCCGTACAACGAAATAGACTTTGGAAAACATAAAACGATAAACTCGTGCAACTTCTTCAAATCTAATTCAACCAGTGATGCAAACAAGAAAGAAACGAATTTTAAAATAGTGTGGAAAAACTAAACCAGTCGGAGTAACAACTCAAATCTGTGGTTGGACGCAAAGTGTCAACTGTCAGCTACGAAGCACACACCGCAGTAACTCACAGCACGAACTTCAAACACAACGAATACACAAGTGAAAGAAAGAAAAAGAAATTGCAATAGCGAAAAGGGAGGAAAAAAATGAAACGAAGCAAGTGAGCAGCAACCTACACAACAACAACATCAAAGATTTTCACACTACAAGTACATGCCAGGCGGTATCCGATATTTCGACCGTATGCTAGCGTGCCGAACGGGGTATAGGTATAATAAAAAGGTTAAAGACGCCACTGCCAAGAAACGGAAAATTCAAGATATTTAAGAGATGAAAGAGTTTAATCTAAACTATAAATTGCCAAAACTCCAAAAGTAGCCAAAGAGTGCAAAGATCACGAAAATGGCACAAGCAAGTAGAGCAGAGGATAGGATAGGAAATAAAAAATGCGCAAAAAGCAAATATGAACAACACATAGCAAAGTAATGCAAGCAAATCGTCTGATTATCATGCAGAAACAGTAAAGAAATAGAGAAAGGACTGTGCACACAAATGAGGCAAAATCTTACCCAGCAAAGAAACCGATTGTATACAATTTTTTGTTAGCGAAAACGATATACACATACAAGTTGTTTAATTTTTGCGAAACTATGGCAAAATCACTCGCGATATTATTTGGATGAATAAAACAATTTCAGCTGCCTTTTAAATTTTATATATCTTATCTGCCAGCTCTTCTGTTTTCGGGCTCCCTAATTATTCACTTCTTGGAACACATTCATTCACAATGCAGGATTTTACTTTTTTAAGGGATTTTGCCTAGTTGTAAGTGTAAAAAAGTATATTTCTAGAATTAAGTATACATTAGAAGCCCGCGATTTGTTAAATGCTGAGTTCCCTTGCCCTTATAAACGATCCTCTGAAGACCCTCCACAAAAAGATACTGGATAAATAATAGATATCTGTCAATATAAGGGACTTATTTTCTGGATAGAAATATACAGAAGAGATAGTAAAACTTTTAATTTTTGACAAAATTGCATCCACAAATTTTCACTTAAAGGGCTTGAACATTCTTTTAGTTTTTTATCTTATTTCTTCCCCCATATCCCCATTAATATTAGTCAGATCAACCTAAACTTCAGAAAATATACTTCAATCTATTTTCATTGAACAATGTACAATAAAATACATTAAAAAAAAAAAGTATGCATAACCATTTAAGAGCAGCTATTTGTTAAATCTGCTTACTAACGAAGCTCTGGTAAACCACAAATTATCAATATATTAGAAGTCACCAAACTATTGGATCACCACTATGGCCTGTGGCTGAGACTAATGCCAAAGATAGTGCTAGAAAAAATCTTCGACAAGAGAAAAAGTGAGAAGCGTTGACGGTACAATGTGACTTGGCAAATCTGTGGCTAAATTGTTGGCAACGCTTTTGCGATGGTGACGCCCTTATTTATAAATATCCTGAAATGATTATATGCAACAAATGATAACTTCTAGCTGGTATACTGGAAATGACAATGTCATTGAAGCGACTAAGTGAGGGTAGTGACGAAGCTAGAGGCAAAGTCTTTAAAAAAATAGAAGTCTGATAGGCAAAAGAATGAGTTTGGATTATGAACATAACAACGTCATGCATATCTATATCCACTTATAAACTCACAAGCATTGTCATTGCTGTCGTGGCAACTGGAATGCCTGCAGCCGACACGACGCGCCATCAGTCGCAGTAAAAGACAAAATCTGCTCAAATCCCATTTCTTTTACAATTCTATAGCCACTGTTTTCTTAAGTTATTCCGGTAAATGCATTGCTTTTGTATTTGCAACGAGCACTTTTCATGTGGACAACAATTGTGTGGCATGTAAGCAGCCGGCAAGAGTGTAACATTGTTGCATTCCGCACGAGGCGCACAAGGCGCTGCATAGATGATTACCACTACGTCTTGGTGTCTGCGACAGCAGTCTGCTCATTCACCATAAAACCGGGGCAATATGAGCAAAAGACTACATTAAAGAAAAGGATCTTGCCTTGGACTACAACCAAATTTAAATCTTATTGAAACTACAGCGAATATCCTGTTTACCCAAAGCAGTCGTATGGAAAATCTTGCCTCTGGCTCTTTGTTTTTCTATCTTTGTTGTATAAATGTAAAGAAACTATAGTGGTTTGAAGGCGAAATATCTTCGTATTAAAAATGGGTGAAAGTAATACTGAAGTCAATTTTAATATTTCAGCTCTTGTGTGCGATGCATGTGTTCACATTTAGTTGTCGGAAGCTGAGTCCATTTAAATACATTTTTCAGAACTTTTATCATAAATACAAATCTCTAGGCACATATTTTCCATTCTATATTGCTCGGTGGTAACATTTTACATAGTTCAATAATAAATAATATTCATATCAGGTCTTGCACACTTGCGTAAGCTTGTGTAGGCTTTGAAAATTATGAACTGTTAATAAAAATTGCCACGTTTTTTTGATAACAATAAAGAAGGTAAATATTTTGAAACTGAGCACCATAAAAATTAAAACAAAACAAACGTTAACGTTAGCTGGACCGAAGTCATAATACCCTTCGCAGTTGCATTTTTTATAGCATACAAGCGTATAAAAAATTAATCTATGAACTGGTTAGGAGCTTAATTTCTAATCTAGACGTAGATCTGCCCTATGGCGCACATCAGCCTGATTTAAGTCACCCAAACCAAAACCGGGGCCTCTGTATAAGTATATTATTGATTATTCAGACTTTCTCACATTCTGTAATACCCTTTAAGTTAGATCTTTAAACTTTTTGCATACATTGAAAACAGTTTATTCCCTTTCTCAAGTTAATAATGTTGTATTTTAATAATCATACTCTTATGTCGAAAAAGTGTTGATCTGTATCAATAATTACTTTAGTACCCACATACCTAATATAAAGATTTGTGTGAATAGATAAAAATCGGTCGAATTCTACAATTATCTTCGATAACCCTAATACAAGATTTTCAAATTTCCGGTTTTATACCGTATATTTCGGATAATATGTAAGATATTTTAGCAAACTTAACTGAGCGTATAATAATACTACAAGTACAGCTTAATATCGAAAATATGTGAAATTGGTCTACGAATTACTTCGATTTCCATATACGACATATGAGAGTTTTCGTTGTGCCGAATATGCCAGTCAGTGTGTAAGTTATGTATTTTTAAAATTGCTTGAAAATATGTTCTCGAATATACGAGCCTCATAATATATGAGCCATTAGCGGACATTTCTCTGCCCCTAAAGTGCTCTATATAGTGATTTCCGACTTTCCACCTGAATTAAATACCAAAATTTGTGAGATTTTAATGAAATTAAGTAGAAAGGATTTCTTAAAAAATTTTTGTGTGAATGTGAATGGAG
This sequence comes from Bactrocera oleae, assembly GCF_042242935.1. Lineage (NCBI taxonomy): Eukaryota > Metazoa > Arthropoda > Insecta > Diptera > Tephritidae > Bactrocera > Bactrocera oleae. Next base: position 25,697,109 of record NC_091537.1, on the reverse strand, counting down.
TAGGTCTTGACAAGTCTACACCTCCTGTCACTCATATACTAAATTCCGTTTTTCTGGTTGAAGTTTTGCATATCAAATCAACTCGGTTGAGTTTATGTCAGATATATCCCAATTGACGATGATTTGAATATAAATTTCGCCGACTTGAAGTGAAATATTTGTTTGTGTTTGATGGTATGAAAAAACTTTATTTATTTGTGTACTTCTAGAATTGTACTATTAGTCTTAAAAAGTATAATATATTTTTAGATGATATAGATGATGTGACCTACATTTCACATTTTGCATATTCTTTGTATAATATCTGAATTGAATGATGTTAATTGTACTTAACGATTTGCCTTTCGCCAGAGCAAATAAAACTATTCTCATTAAGTTTGGTTGCACAGGACTTTCCAACTCAGCAAAATATACATACATTTCAGTATGAGTGTATGTAGAGTGCACAGAAAGTCGGAAAAAATTGTATATTATTATGCATGTCAGATTTGAGTATGGTATGCTTGATTTTATAGGAGATAAATGAATTTATATTACCCTTGCACTGCTGATGCAATTGCCTTGTATGCGAAAATATATATCAGAGGTCTATGCAAAAATAGTTTTCAAATTTCTAAATACATTTTTGTAAACTTGAATTATAACCAAATGCCCAATGCGGTTATATGCCATATCTCGTAACAACTAAACAGACTCACATTGTGACAGACGATAAAGTTACTGTGGGCAGAAGTTGAGAAAAGTTACCGACATAGTTTTACGGTGCTTACCAACACATAAAATCATCAAATGTTGGTCTGATGTGCATCTTAATCACTTTGTCAGAAGTTGAACCAAACTTTTTTTATTAAGCAACAGAGTAGGAAAGAAGTAAACATTACTGAAACCGATAATAGTCGACTATTTTTGTAACTTACTAACCTACAAAAATACACTGCTTCCAGGTTAAGAAGTTATTTCGGTTGTTAAACCACACTGCATAAGAAAATATAGAAATAAAGAATAAACATAAACCAAAATCTATGCAATATATGATTATTTAGTCAATATAACAAATAATGTTATAATATTTCAATAGCATGTATGTATATATGTACGCTATATGTAAATACCATAAAACATAAATATATACATATTTATAACAATATTGTCAAGAATAGACCCACAACGCGAGTAACGCGCTCACCAAAATTTGCCTTAAAAAATATATTGTATTGATGCTGGATGACAGCAACATGTTGCTACAGAGTATAATAGTTTTGTTCACCTAACGGTTGTTTGCATCACCTAAAAATAATCGAGTTAGATATATGTTTATATAATATATATATATAAAAATTATTAGGATGACGAAACGAGTTGAATTCCGAGAGACTGACTATCTGTCCGTCTACCCGTCCGTCCGTCTGTCCGTGCAACCTGTAATTTGAGTAAAAATTGAGATATCGTAATGAAACACATGTATGTCTTGACTAATTCGTAGACGGTCGTAAACGGACCACCGGCTCGCCTAAAAGACGCCATTAACCAAAAACCTACAAAAGGCTATAACTAAGCACTAAATTAAGATATAAAGCTGCAATTTAGTACAGGGGATTGCAGTAGCAAAAAGCAATTATGGGCTAGAAATTAAAAAAATTGGGCATGGTCATGTACTCTAATAGGTTTAATGTACATATCTCCTAAACCACTAAAGCAATATCCAAACTCGCTTAAAACAAATTCTTTAAGAACCCCTACCCACAATATGAAAACAGATGAAATCGGATTATAGTCAACTCTGCCCTCTCCCCATATAATGGTTTTGTTAAAAACTACTAAAAGCACGATAAATCAATAACTAAATGCTTCAAAGACATAAAACACCCGATATCGTACCCTGAGGGCTTTAAAGGAGCCGCTGTCAAATGTAGACGATGGGCGTGGCACCGCTCACATTTAGGTAAAAATCCATACCTTGGGGCCTACTGTACCGATTTCAACCAAATTTGGTAGGTAATATTATCCAGGCATTCCTACAGTACAGTGTGAAAAGAGACGAAATCAGACCAAATCCACGCCTACTTCCAATATAACGCAATTTTCAATTCCATCTGATTCTTTTACTTCCCAGTATGTAAATCAAGAACCAATCAATGTATCCGGATAAAACTTGCACAAATAGTGCCCTCAAGACATTCCACCTTACGACTTAAAATTGTCGAAATCGAACTATAAAGTTTGAAAAACCCAGACGCCAAAAATTTGAACCCCAGTGCATATGAAAGAATTTTTGCCGAAAATATCCATCAATCTGTGAGATATGTTATTAAAATTCCAGGAAAATATTTCTTTGATATTAATATATCCTTATGTCAAAAATCGGTTGAATTGGTTCAATACCCCATATACTTAATAAAAAGATATTCGAACTTTCAGTTGACTTTATACCACGTATATTTGCTAATGTGGGAGTTATCTTAATGAAATTGAGAGATCGTGTTTTTCTAATAACAGTGTCTCTTTATGCCAAAAGTGGATAAAATTAGGAGAAAACTTGCCTTAGCCGCCATATAGCTGATACTTAGTATTTTAAAACATCCTGCTGACTTCAATATGTGTTTATTTTTATATACAATAATTATAAAATTGTCCTTCCTTTTCTTTGCCTCCAATATATCCTATATAATGATTTCCGACTTTCCACCTGTCTTTAAACCGTTTAGGTTGGTCAAAATGTGTGATATTTTAATAAAATTTAGTGGACGCGGTTTCTCTAACGATTTAATATTATATTAATGATTTGGCGCTCAATATAAATTAATTTTCCTTAGCCAAAACTGCATATCCCTAATATAATGAATTCCGATCCTTTGGTTCAAGTTTTGCACGTGAACTGAATATATTAATTTTATACTCTTCGGTTGTCTCATTTGAGTACAATTTTAGCATAATTTTCGCTGACAGTAAGCAAAATATCGTAATAAAACTAAGGAAGCTTATGACCTTCAAAATAAGTTAATATAATACCAAATTTGGTTGTATTCCATTCACTATTTTGTCTAACAATAACACTTCCTTACTTGTTTTATTAAAGTTCTTACTGTTAAGATATATTTACTACCGTAAATACACCTGCATAAATGGTAACACATTTTTCCAACTCTTTCATACCATTACAACTTTTCAGCTACTTCATAACCACAACTCTCTGCTGAGTTAATTTGATTAACACCGTAATTATGTGATATTTCCATGATTTAAATGCGCTTCATTTTTACTTAATTGCCTTGTCCCAACTTCCGCTAGGTGCATTGTTCATTGCGGCTCACAATGATTGGCATATGAATTCGCAATTTTATGCTCCTTTTAGCAAGTGATGAATGCGGGTGGCAACATCGCACGTGAAAAGCGAAGCATCCATTTCATGCATAACAAGCTGAGTTGCGGGCAGCGACTACGCCGCGAAGTACAAATAAATAATAAGCCACAATCGAGACGGCAACTTCATGCCGCTCGCATACGCATCAGCATGCTTAATAACAATCATTACAACAATTATAATGACACCAACAATACAGAAGTCACAAGCGAAAGACGGCTAAAAGTGAACTTCATCATTTAACTGCAATTCAAAATGTAAAGCATACTTTTTACCCAACAATGTAAAACTGTAGAGCGACTATAATGTGCATTCACTTAGCATATATCAGCATATATTTTATGTACGTGTGTCAATATCGTACTCGCGACCATATGCACACATTAAACATTGTCAATGCACCGTGAATGCGCACCGGTTCTACGGCAGACATCATGCCCAAGTGAAAAATGAACCACCGAAATCATTTATTCAACATTATTATTCCGGCAATTAATTCATAATAGCGCACACGCACTCGCCTTGAAACTCAGATTTGAGTTTGGTCGCTGCTGCCGCTGACATACAAAATATGCTGACTGGTGGCGTGTGTCGCCTATGGGTTCTCAGTGGAATGCTGTGCAAATTTACAGTGTTTTTTGAGTGTGACATGAATTTTTGTGGTTGTAATGAGATAAGTCTCATATTCAATGCTCCTTTTAAAAGCATATGTTATAAAGATTTTTATAAATTATTTATTTGATTACTTATTAAAGTTAATTTTTTTAGGAGAGTTCTGAACATAAACTGTTAACAAACACAAACATCAAGTCAATTCCAAGCACATACTTCCGGATCTGTTAACAAAAATAAAATAATAAAGGTCTGATCGACATCATAGAAGCCCTATAATATTGTAAAATTTGAATGAGACCATTAAATAAGGAATACTTTCTTGTGCTTGTCAAAAACTTATAAATTAACCACTGTTATACTCATCAGCTGAAACACTGGCCTTTCCACTGGTTCTCTCTTTCTGGATTTAATCTTCCGCCGAAGCGCATGCTTGAGCTGTGCTTGCAACCAAATATACTACTTACTGATATTCCCTTGGAATAATATTAGCGACGACAAAAATGAGTTGAGTCGGCCTAAAAATAGTTGCAAGGCTTTGCATCTCACTAAAGCTTTCGCGACGATCTCATTATCATCATTTTTAGGTTTGTAAGGTTCTACGACTTTAAGAAGTTGGTTCAACTTTGGACTGATTCATCTCGATAAATCGCCTTCAACCTATCGTCATTCTGCTTAGCTGTTTTATTTCTATTTCCTCAAATTCAAATTTCCTCGTTCTCACAAAGGCTGGACATTCAAAAAGAACCTTGTGATGGTATTCAAAACAAAGCAGTATTTAAAAGGAATTTCAAGGTTCTTCACGGGTTCACGTAAAATTGTTTGTTTTTTATTCTTGAGATATTCTGAGAGACATTTGCGGCCTTTTGTACACAAGGTTTGGGCACAAAAGGATTCAATTTTTAGGGGCATTCTGTAGAAAGAAAGCCGCTTTTAATATCATTGTTTATAAAAACTATGAGCATTTCGAAATATTGTTCGCCGTTAGTTCTGGAGCTGACATATAAATCAAGCAATGCAACATTACAACTGTATATTTTCCCTTGCATATGTATGTATATATTTACTGTTGTATAAATGGATGTGTGCTCACTCGTAATTGCATTAAGCAGACACAAATGCACACACGGCGCATACACGCCTATAAATCCTTGATTGTCTTGTCACCAATGTCAGCAGTGTAATATGCAAACGCGAGCGAGGTACTCCACACAATAACAACAAATAAAACAAAAATATGCAGCAACAATGATAATTCCGTTGCGTGTAAAACGTGCACTTCAAATTAATGCTTTTTATTGGATTTAATTTCATTTCATTTCATTCTTCACGCGCTCTGTGACGGCAACTCCTGCATGGCTTACTAACCGAAGGGCGCAAAAGTTAATAACAACAGCAACACCGACAACAATGTTGCAAAAAATAAAAAAATAAAAATTGTAATATATTGCTGCTGAGTAATTGTAATATGCGTGTAAATGCGCTTATTCAACACAATTCATCTGCCGTTTCGTCAGCCCATTCATTTTCTATACGTGAGCATATTAATCCAACTGTTGCACGACAAACAATCAGGCGTAGCTACCGAGGAGTGTAGAAAAAAGGTGTGTTCGAGTTTATAGGGGCAGCCGCAAAGCTGAGAAAAACGATAAACTCATAAAATAATGTCAATAATCATAAAAAACAACGGCATTTTATTTTTATTGTAATTGCATCCGAAATCAGGTCGGAAATTGAGTGGTGTCCGATTGACACGCAATGTCGATCGCCCGCCATTGAATTATTCATTGCATTGAGCTGTTGTTGTCACATTAACAGAGGTGTGCATCGGACGAGTTCTACCACGAGCAATTAAACGAAGTCCGCCCAAATGAAATATGTATATATCAGCCCGATTAATCAATGTAATTGAAAAGTTAGTTTGGAATATACATACCTAATTAAATATATATAAATATTTTAAACATTACAATGATTTTCGGTTCTACATAATGGGAACTGAACAGTTCCCCCCTTGCTAAAAGCATCCATTGAACAATAGCTCCACTATATTTCAGACTTCGACGATTTTTGAAAAGTCCACACTCGCCCTGAACCACATGTCAGCCGAAGGCCTTAAATATTAGCGCAGTGTTTTCTTTTACGTTTACTTAAATATTAGTTAATTTTTAAAATTATTTGAAACTGAAAACAATTAACAAAAAGAAAGAACAATTTGTTGATAAGAAGATAAAAAAATTGTCGGGATAAAAATTTAAATTATTAAATAAAGTGTCCGGACATACTAATCGGAGCAAAAGTTCTTACCAAAAAGAGAACGAAACCCCACAAAAATATGATTATGGATTTCCAGCCATTCAGCGGTAGATCTGAATTATGATATTTAAGTGCATAGTGGGTGTTTTGGAGAAAAGCTCAAGCAATGAGACTGTTTAATGAATTTATTTACAATGTGAGAAGGAATGCACAAAGAACTCTGACTTACCTCGGTGATCGTATGGTAAAAGGCTGAAAAGCTTCAAGTCGCTCATACGCACCGGCGACCACACGACCAAGTAGAGCAATTGCATCTAACAAACTCATTTCTTTTTGCGGTTATAAGTGAGGTTTGTGCCTTTTTTGTGGCGCTATGTGACAATATAGTCAAAGCAGCGAACATAATGAGTACATAATTTTTACCGCCTGCAGGCCACACATTTGCTGTCATCCTAAGGCGGCTCTAATAGTTACTAGATAATATATAGTGCGGAGCATTATCATTTAATTCGTTTAGTAGAGCGTGAAAATGTGCGCATTGTTTGCGAAAGCGGGGAGTAGAAAACAATGAACGGCTGAAGGAAAAAATTGCAAAAAATTCTGAGAACAAACAAAAAGAAGAATTGAAAGAAGACATGTTAGAGGAGAAGTGAATAATTAAATGGAATACGGAAGTAGCATTGCATGTAGTAGCGCTGTCAATGAAGCTTTTACATACTCATAGTTAGTGTGTTTCAAAATATAACGCGATTGTAGTTGGAGTAAGACCAATTAGACGGCGGCATGAGAAGCGGTTGAAGATATTTGTCTTAATGGCTGTGGGAACAAAGAAGTTTGAAAAAAATGTCATTTTCAGTCTACCACAAAAACATTACTTTGAATAGAGTATATCAGTTAGATATGTCATATAAAAATAGATATGCCCGCTGGCTGGCTAGCCAAAGTCATTGTCTGCCAGTCAAGTAACCAACCAACCAAATGGAATGACAGCGGGAGAATTGATTGTCCTTCCAACTGCCTCAACGTTTGCCGAAATGGCGAAACGCTACGGAGAGTAGATAACGATACCGACCGTCCGCAAAATGCCTTTTGTTCACTAACAAATTTTTCGAATGCTAAAAAAGAAATTTGTAAAACTTTAAAGCACATTGCTGATACCTTCGCGAGCCTCGCTAAATCGCCAACGACAATGAACGATTATGCCGATGCTATCTATCCCGCCCGGGCTGTCTAACATTTGTGCTTACAAATTGCTGCAATTTTTATTTTTTAATCTTCATAATACTTTAAGTGCAGCAACTCAAGTGTGAAAATATGAAAGCTCTTAGAGCATTTGCATATAACTTAGACAATCACTTAAATACAGTAATGTAAGTGCATTGAAGTATTTGTATATCTGTTAAACACTGTACAAATATGTACAAACTTTTTGCTATAATTTTCTGTACTCGCCAGTTGTTGTAGTTGTTTGTGTTCACCATGGATACTACTAATTTAACTTCATCGCGGCGCTAATTGGCTTAGCAAAAGTTTAAATTCGTTGGAATACTTAGTAATTTGTTACTTGCAAGTGTTTTGCGCTACTGTAGAAGATCGCTTCGCTCCAGACGTCTACACAGTTTGCTGCTTGGTTGGCTGGTCGGCTGTGTCTGCTCGATTTGCCTGATTGCCACGATGAAAAAATTAAGCTTAAGGCAGATAAGGGTAGATGCGCCTATAGGGCTCTTTTGGACTTTTATTGGTTGTTAGGTATGTATGTAAACAGCATCGTCAATCACAACTTCATAATTATATGTAAATTCGAGTATTACCGATACCTTCAATTAGAGTATAATCTGTATAATATTATATATATATTTCAATCATAGCAAATAGAAAATTCAAACAATTCTTCTGGGTTAGAACTTGTTTGTTAAATTAAACTAGTAGAACGTGGCCGACGGTGTCCCATTTAATGTAACTAAGTGCTCAATCACAGAACTAAAAGTATTGCGATTATTTTTAGCACCCAAAGAACGTAAGGAACAAAACAGCATTAAACTGACTAAATTTTAAATAATTGTACTCCTAAATTAATTTTATCATATTATATATACTCTACTTTAGCGCCGGAAATGTGTAAAATGGTTCAAAGGTCAAAAAAGGTCAAAGGCACACATATACTACCTATAATGATTTTTGTTATTATAACAAACCTTATGACGGATATGTCGGTCAGTGTGTGAATTATCTTCACAAAATTGCATGAAAACATGTTTTCGATTAAATTTGAGTAATGTCAAACGTTAATGTAATCAGTTCAAATCTTTCCTTAGGCCCATATTCCCGATGTAGTGATTTGGGACTTTTTACGCCACTGTAAACCTTGTGTGATATGGAAAATTTTGTGATATGTATTTTAATGATATAAAATGAAGAATGTTTCTTAAAAACAATGTAGTTTAGTGCTGAAGTTGAATAAAATTGTCTAGACTTTGGTCTAAACCTCATATTTCTAATGTTCTGACGATCCTTGGGTACCCAATAAATTAAATTTTGCCTCTATGATTGAGTTTACATCTGATATATCGCATTTGAAGTTGATTTTAATATAAATATTTCGAACACGCAGTAAAATGTGGTAATGAAACTATGAGAGTGTACGGCCTAAAATGTACAAAGGTTAGTAAGATAACAAGTATGACTGTAATCCAATCATAATTTGTAGTATAGCGAATATTATTTATTTATTTTTTTTATATCAAATTTTCCAATACTTGGTAATATATTTTTGGCTTTGATGCTTGAAAATTTTGATTTTGAAATATTTGGTGACACTCGAACTTACTTGTTATATTTATTATTAAACTTCCAATTTGCTTCCACCTTGAAATCTGGATATATAGATAGGTAATTGAATTTACTTCTTTCCGAGATCAGATATCTAAGGGGTTTTCTGCACAAAAACTGAACTCAAGCCTTCAGGCTTTGACGAGACGAATTGTATTACTATTTTGAAGATACACCGAAGTTTTTTCGGAGCATTGTGTCGGCTTTTTTAAAGGCTACTTTAGATTTATTGTAATACAAATACAATATCTTTTGTTTAATTATCTATTTAGTTTCACAAGTGCTATATTTTTAAGTTTGTATAACTCTGATACTGATTAATGTTCTTAAAAATAATTCAAAATTTTCATCTGATAATGATAATTATTGTGTAAAAAAATGACCATGTAGTTTTAGAGTCCAGGAATAATACGAGTATATATAATTATAAGGTAACTCTGCCACTCAATGGAAATAATGACAATAGACAACAATGGTATTAGTAAGTGACAGTCCTAACTCTGTACTCCGTTACGTTGGTTTCTCCAAAAGCTTGAATTCGAACCATAACAAGAGCAGGCAACAAATGAGAATTACACAAAAACCTAGGTCTTTAAATTAAGGATCTGTGACAAAACATATGTCCAACGTTCGGAGAATTTAAATTTAAGTAAACTAAAGCAATTCGACCGCGCAGAAAACATTTCGGAATATCAGATGGTTAAACAAATAAGTATAAAAAGTATAAGTAACTTGTGTATAAATATCATGAATAATCTTTCGAGTATAATATCATAGGATGCTGTAAAGACAGTAACGTAACGGTTTATAGCATCAGTTATTAAGTATTCTACCATGAAGTTTTCTGAAGTCAAACTGGTGATCCAGGACGAGTTGTTTTAATTCCAACAGAGGCGAGTCTGCGAAAAAATATTCTGTCTAACATTTTCCAAACAGTTACCAGTAGTCTAATCGGTCGATATGAACTCACCAGATGCTCAAGTTTATCAGTCTTCGGAATTAAAAGTTACCTCAGTACATTTCCATTGAGATGGAAAGGAGCAGAGTTTGAGTACGATTGTTTGATGCTCATGCTGATTACGTTTTCTGGAAGCTAAACTCCTTAGGAGTGAAGGTGTTTTGGTGATGTGTGGTAAACTCATCGGCTTTTTCTGCATTAGTCGGCACCAAAGATCTCTGTTGTTGGTAATTGGTGGGCATCTAGACATCGGCATTTTCTTTTGTCTAGTCGCGTTCCAAAGATTGATTTCTGGATCTCCTCGTTTAGCAGTAACCAGATACGCCTCTAGAAACTTGTTCAATAGAATCTCCTTCAGCAACTGCTCTTTTGTGCAGTATTGTGTATACTTCCGCAGCATAATCAATGTCTGCCTCAGAGCAAATGGTGATGTAGGAGTTTATATCAGCGTTTATTTCTCCCCAAGAAACTGTTCAATTGTCGAAACCCCCGATATCGGACCATTATAGCATATAGTTGCCATACAAACGCAACGATCAAAATCAAGTCCTTGTTGACTTGAAATAAAATTTTAATATCTGAACTATAATAATTATATTATTTTATTAGCTTGGATATAGGATAGTAATTTAAAATAAACAAGTATTTATTCTATGAGTATATAATCGCTCTTACTTACCTAACTTTTTCTATTTTTTCAGGACTATTCTCAGATCATAAACAACGGCGAAAACTCTTGCGCTCTCGGGAGATGAATCATTTATGTAACAAAAACTGTATAAAATCAGAGTAAACAACTTAAGCCGCCATCAGAAGTAAAGTACGGCTTTTAACCGTGGAAATACTATCCTGGACGTCAGTAGGTAGGTTCAATCTATCGAGCCCAGCAACTAATCGAACAATGCCTATTCGAAGCAGCAATGCTACTGAACTTTACGCTACACTGTTCAAAACGGAACTTTGAGGAGAGCTGAGTGCTTTTCTGCGAGATCAAAATTAATAGAACGAAAGTTAGCTGCTGGCGTTTGACATAGCAGAGCATAGCAATTAGCTAAACCGCCCATTCGGCCATAAGGGCGGCATATGTTTACAAGTTGAATGGACTTTAGCGCCTTGCAACTTCAAATGCATATTTGGAAACTTCTATTGATAGGTAAGTGTTTAACCATTAGGAAAAATTTAAAATAACTTTTATTGAAATTTATATGTGAAGTTATCTTACCTTTTGATAAAATCTAAATATCCAAGTAATAAGAGTAATTCACTTCGGACGATTTAACTATTAAACTACCAGATTGATATTACATATTTCTCAACGACAAAACTTCTCGCGAGCTGGTGCAGGAACAAAGATGACATATTGACCAGCAATAAGAAGTAAAAGATGTAACAATGTTAAAAAGTATAAACAGCTTCTTAAAATATATGGCTTTTAACTAGCGTAATGAAATACGAGTATTACAAAAGTTTACTAATATATATTAGAATTTTAAGAGTTTTGCATTATCTTTCCTAAATCTGTTATACTCTTTCAACTAGATCAGTGGTTGGAAAACTTTTAAATGTCAATGAATTATATTGTGATAATATGTGCGTGTTGAGAGCTATTCAACTATCCTAATGGTACTAATTACTGGGATGGAGCGAAAAAAGTGTTTTTTGGCTTAGCCTGTGGGTAAAATTTGCAGCTTATAAAAAAAGAAAATTTTGGACAAAAAAAAAAATTTTTTTTAACATCTAGAGACTTTCAAGTAAATTTCGAGTTAAAATTTTATTTGGACAACAAATTTTGGATAAGTGTTCTAGAAGCTGTGGAGAGTCCTCTTTCTGCTCAATTAAAAGTTATCAACTTAAAAAAATTGTTTATGCTCATTATTGGAGTTATAAAAAAAAGTCTTAAACGACAACATGCTTTCTTTCAGCGTTAAAATAATTTTTTTTTTTTTTTAAATTTTAACTTGAAATTTACTTTAAAAGTGAGTGGACCGGGCCGCCTCTAGATATTAAAAAAGTTTTTATTTTCCAAAAATTTTCTGTTTTTATAATCTACAAAATAGCACCAATTTTTTAACAATTGATTTTTATGACAATTTTTGAAAACTCCCGTTCGAATTAATAACACAATTAGTTACAATATGATTTTCGAGTATTAAGTAGTGCTGATCTTCTAACTCCAGTTTTTTAATACAACAATTTTCTTGCTACTGCCCGGCTTATATAATATATATGTAGGTTAGTGTGTCAGGTATGTTAAAAAATTTATCAAGTACTCAATTGTTAATATAACTTTTCTATAATGTATGTCCGTATATATTTTAAAAGAACGAGAAGAGTTATATTAATACAATAATAAATGCATATTTAAGAGCTTAATATAATGGAAAAGTCCATTTTTCAAACCTTCTACAAAAATAATAGTAATTTTTATATTGAAATTGTATATTAGATCTCGTCTAAATTATTAATTGTTGCTGTTTCACACTCAACCCAGTTTAGGTACCTTATCGCGTCTGGCGAGTGTTATTCTAACCGCTGAAGCACCGAACCAGCAAGTATCAAATTTCATAAACATCCACAGGGTGGAGTAGGTGTCCATGGTGAGCGGAAGAGTAGCGTGGCAAATTAAGGTGAATTAGAGTAGAGTTAAGTGCAGTTGAAGCAAAATTTAACTCATCACCTAGTTTTGTTGTTGCAATGGTTGCAATAATGAAGCATTTTGAAAGTTCCCTAATTTTTGCAACTCGGAAAAAATTGGAGTAGGTATGCGAGAATTAAAATCTGCGAAGTACTTATTACGGTAAAGTGCTGAGAAAGCGGCTTTTCTACGCTACAAACTTGTTTTGCGTGCGTTGTGGTTTGGCGCTGTTACAAACATACACACACATTTGTATGTGGGCATTCATGTATGTGCAGCATCCTAATTTACACTGCTATGATTTGCAACAGTTTGCTAACTCCACCGCTTCCCTGTCGCTCTTTGCTTATAGGCAGTATCTGTGAGCGCAGGTGTTTGTTTATTTACTAGACTGGCAATAAAATTTTCGCTGCTAACATGATTCTCCTGAATTTGCGTTTGAGGTATTTATTTGAAAAGTAGAGAAGAAACCGTGCGAAAGCATGCTAAAGTTTGAAGCGCACTTTTATTTTTTATTTTTTTGTTTTACTTACCACTTTAAAATGCATTTGGTGCTGTACTTGTTTCATTACTGTCTTATTTTATTTGTTAATTTGCTGTAGAAATTTCAACCGATACTTAAATTGCTGCAATTTTCTTCTGAAACTGTGAAGCATACTTATAGGCGCTTAATTAGTAAACCATTGCATTTCAAGTGCATTCAGAGTTCTAGTCTCTTCAATTGCTTTGCTTCTTCAAAAACCCACCTCAATTTCTTGTTTTCTTTCAGCAGCAACTCGACTAGTTGGCTATTTGTTCGAAAAGGGCAGAGTGTAAATTAAACATATAGTTCATTACTTTTAATAAAATAGGAAAGAGGCCTTAAAAACTATTGATGGGCAGTATTGCCACCAGTGTTACTATTTTACTTCGCATAATTAATTTAATATTTGGTTAAAATGAAAGCAATGTTAGTATAAAGTGAAAAGTGACTCAATCAGAAAATTTTCGCCGGAGATTATACCGTTGCCTAAGGAAATAATCCGAGCTAAACTTTGTGAAGATATCTTGTCAAATAAAAATGGTTTCTGTACAAGGCCTTTATTTTGATCGGTCACTTTGTATGACAGCTATATGTTATAGCGGTAGCAAAGAAAGAGCAGCGTGTTGAGGTGACATCGACGTATTTAAAACGTCAAATCGATAACTCAAAAATAGAGGGACTAGTTTGAGTATATACAGAAAGACGGACGGACAGACAGACAGACATGCCTAAATCAACTCAGCTCGCCAAGCTGATCACGTATGTATATACTTTGTGGGGTCTCCGACGCTTCCTTTTGGGTGTTACAAACTTCGTAGCAGACTCTGTTCAGGGTAGAATAAGTTAAAACAGCTTTATTCGGTGAACCATCTTGGCTCTGCAGAATAGCGCTTAATATGTATATTTTTCAATTATTTTATTGCGTAATCATTGAAAATAGGAATCCACACTCGCAGAACGTTGTCTTATAATCCTGTTTTCAAATTCTTTTCAGATATTCGTTATTCGTTATGTAACTCTAAGTGTTTCATATCTCAGTTCCGGCAACATGGTTGGAGTCAGCTTCCTGTTGGAAGCTTCAACCCTACATAAACACCAATTTATCTGCAGATTATCTCAAATTATCTCTTGACTGATCTAGGTATAACGTACTTTATTATTTATGTTTCGATAAGAACAAACTCTCTTACTCCAGACCCCGACTTACAATCCACACCGGACTCTGTGCGTAACTGTAAGAGTTAAATTTTATTGCTGTTATTGTAAAACATATATATGGTATTTTGAAGGACGCTGTCGAGTATAGAGTTCTTGATCGGATAGATACCTTTCAGTTTCGCAACCAGGAAGTAAATTTTACGACAGTAGTAGTTCTTGATTTTTGCGTCATCACAGCTAAGCCAGTTAAACTGATTGTCGCAGTGACTAAAACCAGTGTGGTCATACAATAATATAATATTTTTTTCTCATTAACAAAACATAATTTTATTGGAAAAGGGTTAGAAAAAGTATGAAATTTTTTGTGTTTTTTTTTTTAACTTAAATTCCCTTGAGTAACCGAAAATATTCAATATTACAATTCAATTTTACAATTTTACAATATATTTAATATTCATTACGTAATTGTATGCCATCAAAGCCTTCTCAGTTTTTAGCTCTAGAATCGTTTAATAAATTAATAGAAATTTCGTCAGTAATAATCCATAATTTTTTAAGTTAATTAAAGCATTGAGAGCTTATCTAAAGTGAATATTTGCTGCTTATATCCAACATATTTAAGAACGGACAAGCATATCGAGAATCTTGAAATGAGCATTTAATTAATCAAATCACCAAAATTAGATATAACTTAAACTCAACCAATAAATTTATCATTATGTGGAAGGGCATAGTTAATAAATATAAATGTTAATATTTCCACATAAATTATTTAACTTAATTGACATTTTGCAATAGCACAAACTCGTTTCATACTCCAAATTACTTGGGTATGCATTTACTACGCGCTTAATTAATGAAATTAAAGTAGAAAGCTACTCACATGTAATGCAACACGTTTCCGGCAATTTACTTATTATTACCTATTAATATTGCAAGCAACGATAGCGTATTGCATACCAAACGGGCAAGATTAAATAAACATGTGTGAGCGAGGAAATAAATTTTAGTCGAAACTATAAATTTCAATAACCTTACTTATGCAAAAAGAAAATTAAATTAATATAAATGACCATATGGTTGTGCGTTATATGAAGTTTTTTTTTAACTAAACTCTCCATATTCCAAACCAACTGCACATGCTACACAACAGGATTTTACTTATATTTTCTGGAATTATACTGCTTATTTCCATTCATTAAAATCATCCAGTATGGCACTAATGAGACTGGTTGGGCTGGGAGGTGAACTAGTCCCATTAATTTTTGGTCGTTTGTGCAAATGGTTCCTCTTAAGTAGGCTATACTGATACGTTCGCGGTCCAGATTCTAAAAATTAGATTCCAATTTTTTAATCCAAGATGTTTGGATTAAAGATTAAAATTTTATTTTTTAATTCAAGATGTTTTGGATTAAAAATTTAACATTAATAAATAAAATTTTTTGATTTGAATGAACGCGAATAAATTTTAACTCTAAAACAAATATAATTTGTTTAATTCTTAATTGAAATTGTTTGAGTTAAAAAATGTTCTTTTTCATTTTTCAATCCTGTAGTTGGGATTAAACTTTTTTTATTTTTAATTTTGGTATGAGCGATTAAAACCTTTTTTATTTTTTAATACTGTGTTTGAGATTACAAAAAAAATTTTATGTTACTTCAATTATGTGTTTAATGCATTTTTTGTAATCCTGAAAGCCACGTATTCCGATTTAGAGTTGAATACTCAAATTCTGCATAATTTTTTTTTTGGTTGAAAACATTATCAAATGATTTATAAATAAACATAGCTGTAGCTTATAAAGTTAGCATACAAAATTAAATATTCTTATAAGGGTCCCGCATTCAAACTACTTTCAGGGTAACTAAAAATGAGGCAGCGTGAATTTTACCCCTACCACATGAACCCGTAAATGTGCAATTTCCAATTTCACTTTAATTTAACGTCCATTTACTCCAGATTACGTACACTGTAGGGTGTTAATAAAGTTATTTATCTGAAAAAACATTAGTATCACTTTGCTTATACATATGTATACTGGGTGTGTAAGATGTGTATACAACACTTTATATAGTTTGTGTCTTCTTCCGCTATCTATTTACGAATGTTATTCACTTACTCACACACATGTATACATATATGGTATTTCGACACTTCTACAAGCGAACTTGTGTAAAAGCGCGCTGCTTGAGTTAGTTTATCAGTCCGTTGCGTGCAGTGGAGGCTAGTGATTGATGACATCGATAAGTTGTTATAAATTGCAATGATTTCTCCTGCTCTTTGTGATCCAGTGAACTTGTAGCAGCTTGTCGGTAGCAGCGCCTGTTTTTGCGCACATTTTCAAATCGCCACACTCACTTTTCTCTAAACTATTACGCCCGCGCAACAGTCGTTCTATGAGCATGCCGAAAATTCCACGTGCTCACGTAGTCGCCCGCTACAGCCTTTTGTTTTGCTCTATGTGCCGTTTGGGGTCGACACGTCGTATGCGCAACGTACATTCAATACTAGAAATGTTTGCAACGTTTTATTTGATTTTATCTGTGACTCAGTAGAGAAGCTGCGTTGTTTTCTTTTGAAAATTGCCAAGCAATTAAAATAAAGGATGTTTTTAACGTTGTCTTTGCTCAGATCTATCCATAGAAGCACTTACAATTTTGGTTGAAGTTATGTTGTTTATTCGCGTTGACCGCAACTCCGCAACAAAGCTGAAATCAAGGAAATAAAAGTAAATGTTTGCAACATCAATTACAAGGGAATTCAATCTGGCATACATGCCATCTCCGCTTCCATTCACACACACACTTACCCTTCATCAGACTTAGCTGCAATCGTTAGCATTTCCTACTAGTTGCCGCTTGTGGTTCCACGCATTTTATTTGACTCACTCGGTCGACAAGTACACCACAGAGTTTTGGTTTCTCTCATGCATTATGCATGTGTGAGAATGCTCTGATATTCGTGCACACAATTTTCAAATACTTTTAAATTTCGCCATTGCCTTCCCCAATATGCTACCAGCTGCCGTATGCAACGACATAATGCCCAATGCAAAATATTTTTAGCCAGTTGTCATTGGTATATCTGTCCGCATACTCAAAGTTTTTTATTATGTGGATTGTATGAAAGTGTGTACCTGCGTGGTTTTTGGGCTCCGTAGGGTACGGAATAGTACAGAAATTGCTCCTAAATAAGTGCTTTAGCAATTTAGTCCCCTTACCTTAGGTAATAAAGAATTCAAGCAGAAAACCACAAAAATTAAGCTAAAACTAAAGATATTAGGTGATTTGCGAAATAGGTCGTGAACGGAATGAAGAAAAATGTGAACCGGCGTGTTGAAAATCAAAGACAATGCATTGAATTTAGAGCAGTTGACATTTTCTTCGAGCTTCATAATAATAATACATGAATTGTCATCAGTCTGGTTGTCTTTACGGCATATATATCGGGTACTCACATGCCTTAGTAAAAATCGAATTTTGAGTATTTCATTCGTATATATGTAGGCCTTTACTATTGTTTTAGGTTATCTCTCAATTCCATTAAAAATTCAGAGTTAGAATATTTGAATATTTTATGGTAAGAATAATATTTACGTTTCTAATTCAGTTGTGCTACTAAATATGTATGTGTTTAGAAAATATAAATATCTCACGATTAGTGTAAACCTCTCAAAACCAAGTTATATAAGAAGTAATAAGAATGCCAATGCTCGGGTCATTCCTCCACTTATTCGAAAAACTTATTAAACTACGGAAAGCTTTAAAAAAGTTCACGAACTTGAAAAAGGTTAGTGTACATATCTCATAAATTTCTAAACCTATGATAATTAAACTCATTTGGAGTATTTGTTTCGCCAATTAACACTAGAATGTAAATCCTAAATAAAAATAAATAAATTGGAACGTGCCTTCTCTAGCCATCAACAACGATTACAAGGATCGCCATCCCCCCGGTGGTCGTTATCACATGTATATTAGGCAATAAGTGAGTTCAGTTCCATACACACAATATAATTATTTTCAAACCTTTTGTGATTTTACTATATTTATACTATAAAATTATGAATATGTAGTATTTTATAATATTCGTATTTGGTTTCCCATAAAACCGAATATACATATATTTTTATGCAAAACTGTATTCTCATATTTTAGTTTATTATAGCAATTTAAAGTTTATATTATGGCATTTTAAATTCTAGTTTTGTTTCACTCAAATTATGGTTAAAATATTTGTTAAAAATATAAACGACGTTATTTATTTTTAAAATATAATTATTTACGTTAAGATGACTTAATAAAGCATGCCGCGTGTTATTTTAAAAGTTCAACCCTGTACAACAATAATGCTGTTACAAAAAAAGATACTTCCATAAAAAATTTCCCTTTTTTTCATCCTTTAATTTCAGAAAAATTAAAGTTATGTGGAAGAGCCATAATTTTAGATTTATGAATTTGTAGAAAAGCTTTTATGGGTTTACAGAGTTTTATATAGCATAAAATATCAAAGCTAATTATTTAAATACTTAGACTGGAAACCAGATATTAGAAGCTGCAGCTGTTTGAGCTTACGGAAAATTATGATGTGCTGTTGTTTACCAACGGTTATATTTTATAGCTTAATTAGCTTTTATTTCTATCAATATCTGCTTTTACTTTACAAATATAAAAAGCTTGCTAACTTACAGTCCACAAGATAGAGAGATTTACTCAAGAAAATTAAGTTAACTCGTCTTAAAGCTCTAAAGCGACAACTTTTATGGCAAAGCTTTGAGAGACACAAGAGTTCAAATAAGTTCGCTCACGCAGTGAAAGTATATACTTTAAGAGAAACAAAAGCTCGCCGGGATGATATGTTCAAGTAAAATTAAGTAAATTCTTATTAAAGCTCTAAAGCGCCAGCTTTTAGGCAAACGAGTTCAAGGAAGTTAGCTCATACAGTTGAAGTATATGTTTTAAATATAATTTAAGAGAAACAAAAGCTGGCCGGAATGATAAAAGAAAAATACAAAACGATTTACTTATTATGATACGTATTTCAAGATTAATATTTTCAACGGTTGAATTTCAAGAGTTTTCTAAAATGTATGTGGCAAGCCTTGAGCTTCTAACTACAAAGATATTTAATTTTCCCTTTGTCACGTTGATTTATTATTTTTACTGTTAGTAGTGTCATTAGATAAGTATGGTTAAATTCTTCTATTTTATAATTACTTTTTACTTAGCCCTTTAAGAGATGAAAACCGAATGTTAACCATTGAATTTCTTCCAAGGGGTATCACCAAAGTTTTATCTTTAACTTAAGCTTCGATAGAGGCTATTCTATGAAGCAGCTTGATGGAGAGTCTCTTAATGAGATCCGCAAAATGTACTCTCCAAATCAGAGTTGCTCGCGCCGTAGCTCACTTGGCTCGCAACAACATCACTTACAATAAACACAGCGTTTTTTGTAAACAATATGCGAAATGATCACAGCAAGCAAGCTAGAACCGTCTGGTTCGCGGTGTCTTATTCAAAACCAGCAACACAAAAATCTATCCTTGGATCGCATACGTTTAGCAATGGACTTGTTGTTGTACTGGTCATTGCAATGTTGTTCATTAGGAACATAGTTTTGAGTCGAAGTATTTTTTGTCATTCTGAGAACTAAGTTGTTGTAATTATACGAAGTTTGTAACACCTAAAAGGAAACGTCGAAAACTCTATAAAATATATACATAAATGATCAGCGTGATGATCTGAGTTGATTTAAACATGTCCGTCTGTCCGCCTGTCTGTATATACGCGAACTAGTCCCTCAGTTTTTAAACTATCGATCTGAAATTTTGATTCTGTCCTTTACTCACTAAGAATCTGCTCATTTGTCGGAACGGCCAATATGGGACCACTATAACACACAAACTGAACAATCGGAATCAAGTGCTTGTATGAAAAGATTTTCGATTTGACGTAATATCTTCATAAAATTAGGCATATTTAGGCATATTTGTGAAGGGTTTTATGCAGGGTTGCACCGAAGCTAATGTTAATTGTTATCGTGTGGCTGCCGTGTTGTCATGTGGTTAGCTCTATATGTTATTCGCAAACTGTTGTATTTGTGCTGATAGAACAACTGTACATGTGGGTGGCCTAGTATTATTTTCGCTAACAATTTTTTTTAAATATCAAATTCTCCTATTGCGTCACGTATACAAGGATAACTTTTTTTTCAGGTTAACACTGGTTTTTGAAAATATAGTTTACTCTGTTGTTACAGAATCTCCACTTAAAAAACTTGCTCAAAATACACAACAGTTTCGTTATGTCATATGTATATTTAAAACATAAATAAATAATGTGAGATTTTCTAGGGGCGTACGCATACATATTTATTTTTAATATTCATTGGACTCTTTAGTGTTTTATTCTTCAGTTGAATATTAAAAATTCTGTACAAATATTGCCATATATCTGAGTTCGTTATCATCTAAAAAGCTGTAAAAAATCTACATAGACTCTTTTGTAGAAGCTGAGCGAAAAATATGCATTGTAATAAATCTAAAAATATTTGCGTGTTTTCATAATTTTGCATAAAAAATACAAACATGAACATGAACGCAACAAAAGCAGAAATAAAAGGACAGTAAATGGACTCACATATACATACAGAAATAAATGTAATAAAATGCGACAAAATTTGTGCCAACAAATTTCAGTAGCTCAGTCAAAGGAGGTGGCCAAATGGAGATCACACACATAATACCACACAAGTATCCACTAACTATCCTGTACACACTTACACTGTGCATACGTGCATGTAAAAATTAGTAGGAAACTACGCGCATAGCAGCGAACAAATGTGGCGTTCATGCAAATTCGGTTAGACCAACACTCAAGTTTATTGCTGTATATATGAAGAGTACAAAGGGTGTGCACTTATGTGTATGTGCTTGTGACTGGGTATGAAATGTGGCGCTTAGATCTACAACGACTCTAACAAATTACGACAAAAAGCGTAGCAAATCGAGCCACAAATGCCAACAAAAGTAATAACCACGACTACTGTAAATACTAATATGAAAACACTCGCATTTGTAATAACCGCTAACGTTGGTGTCACTGACAGCGCCCCAAATGGTGGTGGTGGTAGGGGCTGCGGGTTGGGGTGTGGGCATACAAGAATTTTATGATTGTTGCTTCATTTGCAAAGCGATTCTAAAGCTGCTGCATCTAAAACGAGAAATCTAATAGATGAGCGCGATAAAATGTAAACATACTTTGGGGCGCTTAACCACATATTGCGGCACCATGTCGAAATAAGGCTTCCAGATTGCTTTGAATTAATATTTATAAGTATATACGAATATATGTAGCTTTAAATGAAACACGGAAATATGCAAATTTTATGGCGATATTTTTTACATCAACTATAGCGCGTCGAAATATTAATCAGCGTAGTTATGATCTGAATTTCTGCTGACACTGCCAAAGGAATCCGTTCACACTTGCAGAATTCCTGCTGTTATTACTTGCTCAGTTTCGTTGCCTTCACTACAGTAGTACACTGGTGGTGGTAGATCACCCGCTTTATGTCGAAACATGGCGAAATAGCAATTTACTTCAAGGGATATCATTGAATTTGTGAATTTTTCAACTCTAATGCAAGGGAGAAACAAATTATGTTATTTTATATAAGTAATGAAATTCTTTGCTGCTACTACATGCTTGCTTTTGGTATTTTTTGATTGCTTGTAAGGCTGTGAGTCCAATTTAAAAGTGAAACTATTTTGTGTACCACTCTGTTGCAAGAATTTCTCTTAAGGTTAGTCAAACAAAATTTTTATATTAAAGTAGTACAGCTTCTTAATATAAAAATTAAATTACAAAGGTTTCAAACAAATTTTTCTATATTTATTCCGACAAATGAATTAGTTATTAAAATGTACTTCAAGACAACAACTAAACTTGGAAATTTCGTTAGGAATTAAGTTCTATGAAGCGATTAGGTCCGCGTTTTGAGTGCGCTCAAAAAAGTACAAACTTTGATCATTTATTCCAAGAACAAAAAATTGGAAAATCACTTTTAACATTTTGAACAAAAAACCTCTATAGGCGCCGGTCATTTTAGGAACTCAAAATAATTCAAACAAAATAAAATGCGACTACTTAATCTAAAAGTGTTAAATCGATGCACAAAAGATGTTGATGTCCTCTGCTATCTCTCTGATATCAATACTACGATTTTCAAGCAAATGGATGAATTCGCGACTTTCACTTTTTAACCACTCAAATACTTGTGTTCATGATAAAGTCTACTCCCCAAATCACTTGTTAAACATTTTCAATAATTCCGTAGCCGCAATTCACTTGTAAACACACTTCAAACTAAATTCGTTGTTACTTTTTTTAAAGGTAAAAATTACCAGACAAACTTTTCGCAATTATCTCGTTACAGTCTTGAGAAGTTCCGCTACAATTGTCCGTAATACTTTTGAAAGAACTTGACTAACAGACCAACTTCACAATAGTTGTAGACCATTGCCAGGTCTGGATATCTTTCAAGTGTATAAAAACTGCGCTTTGAATTGAGCGCCATAGAATTCGTTTTAATTATCCAAATTAATATATTGCCTTACGTATTTATGAAAAAATTACTTTAAAAAAAATTAAAGGGTTCTAATTTATATAGTCGTATTTCATCTTACCATATACGTTTCATTTTGGGAGACTAAAAAATATATTGCAAAACCTTTACTCTCAGAACCATCATCTTTATTAAAATTCTTATCTCTGTCATATGTTCAAAATTTTATGTATAAAATAAATTATTGCAAATGGTAATTGCACAAACACCACAAATTAACCAAATTTTAAAAAATATTAATTTCTTTAAAATTTCATAATATTTTAATTTTCCCAACTTAAAATAATATTTTTAAACATTTAATGTGACACCTTACATTTCACGTACATTGTTTACTTTTCAAATTTTGAAACAATTTCAATTACCTTCTGTCCATCATTTATCAAGAATATACGAATAAATACATTAAAGGAAGTTTGTTCAACTAAAAATTTTTACAATGCCATTCACAACTTAATTTGTGCGAACTCAAGCGTTACACACATCCGCACGTAATTTAATTAGCTCCATAGACACCTTTGCGGCACGCAAACAATTAATCTTATCTCACACCCTTGAGGTGTTTGAATGTGCGAAGCGAACATGCTTGTGTGTGTATGCTACAAGGGCACATTTCAAGTGACGCGTGCTTACTTGTGTTTCTTAGGTATTTGCAATTTATCTTTATGCCCTTAATCGACGAGCCAGGTAGTTTATAAATTCGTTGGAGGTCAAAAATTGCAATTGTAGTACTTTGCCTTTGTGCTTATTGCTCAATTGAGAGTTTTGGTGTATATTATTACTTATATAACTACCATATATAAAGTAAGCTAATTGGGTAGGCGGTTGATTTGCGCCTTATTATTTGCGCATTTCAGTTGAACTTTGAACGCAGGTGTTGCATCGGTATAATTGAAATTAATACCATAATCTTGTGGTACAAAGTTCTTCATGTTAAATATTGGTTGGAAATGTTTTGTAATCACATTTGTTGCGTTTCAAAGGGAAAATATTGCAAAGATATGCTTTATTTAATATTTAAGCCACTCTTCGCTACTCTGCCTTCATTTACTTATATAAGTTTGTATTAAGATATAAAGAATTCACGGATTGAATCGCAGGACCTATATTTGCCATTAAAGACACCCACGACTATTGTTTGTTTTTTGTTTTAGAGTCAAACGGAAAGCACGCTAGTGGAGATACTATATATGTACATAAGATAAATGTAAATTTACAACAGTCATTCAGTTTGAATTTCGGCCTCAGTAGTATATCTGATAATATTTGTATATATTATTTGTTACAATATACCGTCACACTCCCTTTTCAAAAGTTATTAAACCAAAGATGTTTTTCCAACTGTGAGCGCTAATGTCAAAATTACGTTTTGTTGCTTACATGATCGCTTAGTCGTAGCATCTCTTTATAGGCATGTCACAGGTCCAATACCGCTTATATTATATTTTATACGCACCTACCAAAAATTCTAAGCAATACCTGCATCACGTTTCATTACTCTGTATTCGAAATTAAAGATATAAATAAACTTTTGGAAAAAAAGTTTCTCATCACCCTAATCTATATCGCTACCATATAACATATATGTATGCCAATTATTATACTCTAAACACGATATATTAAGTTTGTCACGAAGTTAATAACCCCCGTCGGAGACCCTATAAAATATATATATAAATGATTAGTCGGTTTAGCCA
Source organism: Bactrocera oleae (assembly GCF_042242935.1). NCBI lineage: Eukaryota > Metazoa > Arthropoda > Insecta > Diptera > Tephritidae > Bactrocera > Bactrocera oleae. The sequence continues at coordinate 25,672,454 of NC_091537.1, read as the reverse complement.
AGTCCGTCTGTCTGTCGATCTGAAATTTTTCACACGTCCCTGCCCAAGAAACTGCTCATATGTCGAAACCACCGATATCGAACCACTATAGCATATAGCTGCCATACAAACTGCACGATCAAAGTCAAGTTTTTGTAAGGAATTTTTTACATTTGTGAAGGATATATATTATATCGGAGCGATCGAAATCGATTTTTTTCTTGTTTTTAGGTGTTAAAAATAATTGTTAAAATAACAAAAGTATACTAATCTACGCAATATATTACGAAAGCATTCAAAGACTGGGTATAATGTATTTGTCAGTGGACGGATTTTACATATATGCGTACTTGTATATATAGTTTATAGATACGTAGATACTAAAAAATATTATCTTCCCGAAATGTCAAGTATCAAATCAAATCAGTATACTTTCAGCTTCTCTGACACTACAACCAAACTAATTTTGCTATGTGAGAGAGCATATTATTAACCCTCTTCAAATTTTATATAAAAAACTTTATAAAATATTGATATTATTTGGCTTTTGATTGGCACTTTAGCAAATGTTTGATTGCAAAGGTGTATTTACAGGCAATTTAACCCCAATTATAAAACTCTCAAAGTATCAGGCTGACATGCTTAACGTTTAGTTATCTTTTAAATTTTGCCCACCTCATTTTATGAAGAGATTAATCAAGTGTCAAACACGTGTGTCATATCACTTAAAAGTTAAACGTAGATATCTTATTTGACAGCTACACAATTGGCTATTTGAGCTGTGTCAGTTACATGTGCTATTTGTAGTTTGCACATTCACACATATCGCTCATCATGAGCTTATTTTAAGGACACTAACTACTTACTGATAGCCCATCTCTTATTTAAATTAGAGGGGATATGAAATGACTGTTAATGTTAGTTTTTGGGCTTTTGCTTTATAAAACTGTGTGCGTGAATATGTTTGAATTTACAATATTAGAACGAGTTAATTGTCATATAAGCTATTTTCTATATATATTTCAGTATACTAGAACACCTGATTAATGCCCGATTGTATTATGTCAGTTGTTTGTTTTAACAACTTAAAAGTTGGACGTAGAGCCACAACAATTTTAACAGGAGCAGAAAATTTGGTTCGAGGAATATTATCGCTGCGAAAAGCGTAAGACATATTGAGAGGAAAATATTAAAAAACCAGAAAAAACCTTAACTTTGGGCGGACAGACGAACAAACGGACAGACGGACGGACAGACAGACGGGCATGGCTAAATCAACTCAGCTCGTCACGGTGATTATTTATATGTACACTTTATATGGTCTCCGACGTTTCCTTCTGGGTGTTACGAACTTCGTGGTAAAATTAATATACAGGGTATAAAAATTGATGCTACGCACACTATATCTCTTTTATTGAATATAAAAAACAAATCGAATGTCATTTGATTGTAGAATGTTTATACTGTTACTACTAGAGTAGCTCAAGAATGATTCAGATTGAGATATTACCATATTGTTAACAATACGGAGGAGAAAACGACCTTATGTCGTCGAAGTCAATCAATGTACGACAAGCTACCTGACGCGCTAATCTAAGTGGATAGCCATAAAATGGAAAGAGTTCCGGCAGATTAATCAACAGCAGCGAGCACAGGAAAATTAAATCCATTCCGCAGACGCAAAGCTCCAGTGAATCCAGAACAAGGAGCATTCTCTTACGATCGAGAAATGGAAACAGAATTTGCACAGAAAATTGTTGCATAGAATATAATAGTTTTGTTTACCTAACGGTTTTTTGTTTCACGTAAAACAAATCGAGATAGATATGGAGTTATACAAGTATATATAAATGTTCAGGGGCTATCTCAACCAAACTTGTTGAGAAGAAGTCTTTTTTACAATTCTTTAAACACTGTGAAAATGGAATAAATCAGATAATAACCACGTCCGCTTCCCAAATAAAGGTTATGTAAAAACTTACTAAAAGTGCGAAAACTTACTGAATAAAAGAGCGGGTATAAGAATTGGACAATGGGGATGGCACTGCCCACTTTTAGGTGAAATCCCATACATTAGTAACTACATATCCAATTTCAACCAAATTTGATGTGAGAATTGGTTTGCAACCACGTCTACTTCTCATATAACAAATGTTTTAATTTCATCTGATTCTTTCACTTAAGAGTATACAAAACAAATACCAAAAAATACTCAAGGTATTTAATCTAACAAAAATTGTTAAAATCGGACTATAACTTTTCAAGGACCCAGACATCAAATATGTGAACACCAGTTCATATGGCTGATTTTTGACCGAACATATCGGTCAGTCTATGAGTTCCCTTGTGTCAAAAATAGGTAAAATCGATCAATACTTCTCTTAGCTCTCATATACCTAATATAAATAATTTCGAACTTATGGTTGACTTTATACCACATCTAGCGGTCAATATGTAAGAAATCTTAATGAAATTTCAAAAGGACCTCTATTTAATAATATGTAGTGTATCTTCCTGCCTGTGATTGTAAATAATGGATGCAATACTTTCTACTATTAATTAAAATATATATGAAAATCAGGTGTATCACTATACCTTGAGTATCGGTTACCTACCCCCCCTTAGACCTTCCTTAATTATTATTATTTTTCAATCCGGTAATGAGGTTAAAATTACCATTATTCATTTTTAATCCGATTGTTTGAAATGAAAAATTGGGATCAGAAATTTGTAAATTAGTTTTAATTAAGAGTTTCAGGATTAAAAAATAAAAATAAAAAAACTGAATTTAAATGTTAACTTATTTTTGCCTATTTAATGCATTATTTCAATTATTTGGCATCGTTAGGCAAACTTGTCATATTTGTAAATAAAATACTTATTTACTCTCCTTGAAGTATCGTTGCATGGCTTAAAGTGCTACTTTTTAGGTTGAAGCTTGGGTAAATTGGACAAAATATTTTCAGACAAAATGAAGCAGTATTAAACTCTATATCGTTTAAACTCTATATCGAGACTGCCCGCCAATGCTTTAATAAGGGCTAAAAGATTACTGGGTCTCCATATTTATTGACAAGTTCAAGGTACAATTCCTGCTATAATCATTGCTTTACCTCCCGAGGGGCTTTAAAAAGTAATAAGTAAAAGAGCTCAAACTTTTCAGTGAGCCTTGAAACCAGCTACTTATTTTACTTTGAACTCAAAAAGAAAAAAATAAAAACAGCAGTTCAGAAGACATAATTCTGCAGAATCAAATCAAATAGTGTGAAATCAAGAACTTTGCCCTTTCTATTATTGAAACTAATGTAGTTATTAGAATTGAAGGGTGTGCCTTTACATCATAATTTGAAACAAATCACGCGAAAATGCCAGTAACGACCCTCGGTATGAGTGAGTACATAGTTAACCCACTCACTTACTGGTACGCAATGTATCAGATTCTAGTTTACCCAATCCTAGCGCCTCCAATGCGCAATATTTCAGTCACCATATGCACATGTATGTATGTACTTATTTGTATACACATTATATAATATATTTGTACTCTAAGGATTCGTGAGTTTCCCTGAATCCATATCAACAGTGCATCCACTCTCTACTCTCCACTCTCTCTCCCAGCGTACCAGTTTCAATATGCTAAATGGCGTGAGTTGATTTTTAATACTCTCAACGCTAGCTACAGTAACAACAGCAACAACAACATCGTTAGCAGTGGCAATGGCAGTACAGCGCACTTAGTTTACCCTTGATATGGCCAAGGTAAACTTTTTACGTTTTTACTTTTTTTCTGTTGTGCATTTTGTATTTTTACTTTTGCTCGCATTTTTTCGATTTTTCAATTCAACCTTAACACCTTTTCAGCGCAAGCGGTTTCAAAACTTTTTCATTAGACCCTTTACCCCCTTCTTTGCAAACAACACATAAATTTGCTCGCATATAGATGGAGGAAAAAGTATGTAAATTTATGACTAAAATAAAATACGCTCATCTGCATTGCATGTACATTAGTATGGGTCAAACAAAATTAATTATTATTTTTTGCTTCGTACTCTGAAAAATTGGTGAATAGACACCTCTAAGAAAGGTTCTCGGAGTAAGCTTTGAATTGTAACGGGAACGTCCAACGCTTATCGGTTTTCTGTTTTTTCTTTTTATCAGATAGATAAATTAATATTTTTTTTTTTGACCCACCCTATTGTACATACATATATAAATATTTACGCCCCCACTTTCTATAGATAAGCTCATCAGTGTGGATATGAGCACCCCAAACACTGTTGCTGCTGATGACTGGTTGCTTCTGTACAAAGTCGGTTCTGTAATTTTCCCTGTCATTTCTTCTTTCTGATATTTCGTTTTTTTATTTGTAACCATGTGTTGTTTTCGTTTTTTTACAAACGTTAATTGCGCTTCATACAGTTGAGTGCAACTTTAATCCCGAATGTGCCATATTTACGCAAACGATTAAACCGAAACGACGGTGAGGAGCAAACACGCGCCGGTATTTGTTAAGCGCTTGGGCTGGATGAGCATGCGGTGATTGGATCAACAAAACCATTCGCTTGATTTTAGACATTTTTCATGCGGCAGATTAAAAATGGCGTAAAATACTTTGCAACAACGATTTTTTGATTTTTCAATGTTACACAAACCGACAATGGCGCGGTGCCCTTATGGACGTATTTAATCCTTCCACCGCAATACTAAAAAAAACTCAGCTTAAATAATAATAATAAATGTTGTAGAAGTATGTGATTGAATGTATGATTATTAAATGTAAATAACCAGAAAAGTTTAGAAGTATGTACGAGGATAGCTACTTGCAACAAACGAGGAAAAGTTAATTTAGGATTCAATCAGCATTTGTTTTATCAGAATTTGTAGAATCAAAGGTGCGATGATAATTTAAAATTTTGACAACATTCTGAATTATGACATGTTCCATATGAATGTATTCATCTCAATGCATAACTTATATTCATGGATCTACTTAACTTTTTTACTAGAAATTCTGGTACATATGTATATCTTAAAAATGTTTATTATAATTGAGCTACGCAGTACAATACACCATATGCATCATATTTGTGCAAAAGGCAAGTGCATACCATACAAGTATTACTACCAAATATTACATAATTTCGGTTAATACGGTTTAGTTTCTAACAGAAACTAAATTAAAGTCTGGACCAATTTCACTAACATTTTACGCCAATTTATATCGTGTGTGTGTTCGCTTAGTTTTATTAAAACCTCTCACCGATTCTTCAATATTATGGATACCAAGCTACCACAGGAAGATCCCCATATTCGGTATGATTTTATTGAAGGTGAGAAAGGCCTTAAGCTGAAAGCACTATTTATTCTAAGTTTTATTCTATGTGTTCAAAGATAAATTTGATTTAATATTATATTTAGTACGCAGTAGGCCTGGTTTTACATCCGATTTTGACCTCATTCGAACTTTGGTTCAAGTTAGTTGAGCAGCTGCTGATATATCAAATTGTACAATAAAAGGGATGACGAAACGTCAATTGTCCATTTTTTATATCACAGACCTAATGGCGTTTTTCTTTAGAGTATCATCATAATTTTCGTAGCTGTGGACATGACTTTTGTATGGGAAACGGGTATGCATATTATCCGATTGGACCAATTTCTTCACATTATCAAGAAATTGCAAATAAACTTTCACTAAACTTGGCTTATGCTGTTTTAACATGAAAAATATGCGCATTAAACCTGTTTTGATAAATTTGCTATAGAAGCTACTTCCTTCCTTTGATAATTTTTACCAAATTTAGGTTTGTGATTTTCGACTTAGTTATATTACCTTCTATATGTTCGATTAACAGTATTTTGTTGGTGTCGGAACAGTCCGATTTTACTGTATTGTTAACGACTTCAACCTCATCAGTGTGCCAAGAAAAATCTCGAATTTTACTAAAATTAAAATTAGATTAGTTGTAGAAACATAATTTTGATATAGTGTGACTCCGTAGTTCGATGAGCTTTAAATGTTACAAACAACCGTTATGTGAACAAAACTTTTATATCTATTAACGATCGAATAGCCAGAAAAAGGCTGAAGCATGCTTTCAACAGAAGCTATTATATTATATAACGATTCTGAACTGTATGACGAATTAACCAGTAATATGACTTGAAAGCCTCGTAGATTTAAAATAAAACGATTATGTATTTTACTTATTGGAAACAGCATTACTAATGCGCGAACTTGCTTTTATGAAAGAGCAAATATTTAAAGGTTAACGATAAAAGCAGCAAGAGTATAGTACACCAAATGCTGCCACACTCCAATTAATTTACTGCACAAATACGAAAACAAAGCCAAAGCAAAACAACAAATGTGAAACCGTGTGAGTCTCACTTTATTTGCTGCATTCCAAAGAGTAATGGTGTTCCTGCCCCTGCAAATGGCCTTTCACTCCTTGGCATCAGTGATGGAATAATGTCTGCTCGATGCTCAAATAGGATTTGTATGGAGTGCGGTGCTGCTCACACCACACGCACACATACACCTACTTGGATAAATGAGTTCTTGCATGTGTGTGTATGGTCAAATGTATTTGAATATTTTGCATTTCTTTCAAATACAAAACGTATATTTCCTAATTTTTGCAGAAATGTTTTTGGTCTATCATATATACCTACATAAGTAAATATATATAAACACCATGTGCGTATGTTTGGGAATCTATGTGTGTATTAGAGCGGGCTTTTTAATAGCTTTTAATGCAAATGCATGTATTTTCCCTCCTTATTCGGATCAGCTGCACTTCTGACAGTTACTTCTTTGGCTTTCACCCAGCAACCCGCGCCAATGCGCAAAAGTTTTTATCCGTATGTGTATGTATGTACGCATTGCTTTGTGTTCGATTTACGCTCCAAATACGTTTTGCCTGCTACTTTCTCAAGCAAAAGATGGTCCTTTCCTTTTCCTTCTAGAGCACTTATAAATGCATACAAATGTATTTGTTTGTAAACAACTTGTGTGTGTATGTATTTCGTTCAGCCTTTTAAGTTGTGGCAGCTGCATTGAAAGGATTGAAGTTCAACCAACAGTTAAACCTACTGACACACATTTGCATATCGCCCCCCTGCCCCCATTGCCCCGCATTGTTTCATACATCTTGATGTAACGTTAACTGAGCGTGAGTGTATGTGTGGCATGTGTGTGCGTGAGTGCGTATGACAGCATTCATCACTTGTTTTGTTGTTTTCTGTGCGCTTTTCAAGTGTGTCCATTGTGTTCACGCATGTATTAGTGTTTGTTCATACACACTTTTACTTTTTGCAATTTGCATTGTGTTGCAGTGTCCGCCCTTAGCTTTGTTGACATGCCGCAAAACCACAAAATAACAGCAGTGACAAAGAGGCCACCGCAAGTAGTCGTAGCAGGGAGTGTAGCAGTTCGAAAAAAATGCTCAAAATTAATGTCACCTCATAAATTTGCTTTTTAATGCCGTAGAATTGTGGCATCAAAGCCGCTCCAGTTGGTCCGCTTTAGCTACTCAGTTGCTGTTGTTGATTTTATGTTTTAGCTCTGCTCCAAAACAAATGTTACCTCTCACGTTGTTGTTGTTTATTTCGCATGCTTATTTATTTTTTTGCTGACTTATTGGTTTTGCTGGACTTCCATTTGTTGTTATTGTATCCTTTGGTTTGCGTCAAGCATTTTTGTATGGATTTTCATTTGCTCTTCTTCCTTTCGCCATGTTGCCCAGTACTGTTGTCGATTTCGTGCAATGCCTACAATGTCCAAAAGCTATTACATTTATCATTGTCTTTTCAGAGCATATTTTAACGCTTCGCTAGACAGTAGTTGAAAGTAGATATTGCGTTAAACACGGACACTTATTTTCATTAAAATAACTCCTATATTGAACGATATATACGAAATAAAGTAAGCAGGGAGTAAAAATATCTGTGTATAGATATGTAAATTTAGAGGGCTTAGGAAAGTAATAATAGAATTAGTATATTTTTATGTTTATATAATTTTGTATGATAAGTTTATATAAAGAACTGTGCAATTTTTTAACCACCAGCTCAACAAAACATACCTTTTTGAGTAATTTAAAATCTGGTCTGCCCAATCTATCTATCTATAATAAGAATCCCAATTGCGAAGCAGAGCAATGCTGGTCCGCCACACATTTCCTATATATTTTAACTTTATATAGGTATTTAAATTCACACACTAAATCATTCATAATGGCTATATATATACATATATGATACATATTCACAACAGGTGACAGTGTAAAGACTGTCTGCATTCGCACTTCCATCACGTGAATAAATAAATTTAAAGCACATTCAGGTGAATACATACATATATACATAATTATGTACACACTGGGAGCTTGGGTGAGGTGTTCGCGCAAACAAGCTCGCTATTTCGCGGTAGTAAATGGCAAACGGCAAGTGGCCTCAGCGTTACTCTATTTGGCTTTTGCATGAACAATACACCGTGATATGCGACTGCTGCCATATGACCCAACATCCGTGAACGACGGCCTCCTAAGGCCAACGAATTGACTTTCAACTGTACACGTTTACTAATAAAGTGCGCTGCGCTACTATTATATTTAGAAAAAAATATTTATAATGGGTTGCACTGCACTTGAGCGTCTAGAATTTATTTATTATTTTAGTTTTATTAATTTTTTTTTAACCAAAATAGCAAAAGATAATAACTGTGCTTAATTGTTAAGGAAAGACATACTAACCTATTTAAAGAACAAAAAAGAACTTCGTGTACCCTAACGCTATTGTATAATACTATTCACCGGAGCATTTTGTGTAGCCTAAAAGGATATAAAAGGATTTTAATTTTATTTTTGATCGGTTAGTTTGAATAACAGCTGTATGATATATAATTTCTCAATTAAAATTTTTTCTATGCAAGGACTTGACTTCACGAGCTTCTTGAAGAGAAAAGTCTTGTACAAAATTTTAAAACGATATCTCAAAAACTTAGGAATTTGGTCGCTTATATACAGACGAATGGCCAGATGGACGGGCATGCCTAGATCATCTTAGCTCATCACACTGCTTATTCATAAATGTATATATATCTATATTTTATAAGGTTTCCAACGTTTTCTTCTGGGTGTTGTAAATTCGTGCTAACTTAAAATACTTATACTCTGTTTAGGGTATTCAAATTATTGATAAGTTAGGCCACCACAGCATTAAACGTACTTCGTCAGTCAATGAGCACTACATGTTGTGAAAAAAACTTGCAACACTTAACTTTCTACAGAAATAATAAAATGGTCACGATCGCGAGTTTAAGTTAAGTTTGGTTTATAACATGCTGACAACTCCACCTCCCATAGAATGCATTTTAAAATACCATCAAATTATTTTACTTCAAAATAGATAAGTCAAGCGTAATGACTACACATATCTATTTAATGATCTTTTTTCCGATTGACTTCCTTTCGTACATAGTAATTGGTGGGAAAGATATCTCAATACAATAAGCGGGTAATATTATGTACCTAATATTATATATAAAATTCACAATGTGATTTCTTACCAAAAATTTATATAAACGGTCCATATATCACACGCACTATTATGGTGATTATACTAATATCAGTTTGATTTTAATGCATATAGTTCTGGTATTAAGCGCGATACAACATACCAGAAAGGACTGAAATCGGTTCATAAACGGATAAAGAACTGTATTGATAAAGATTTTTAGAAACCTCGGAGTATTAAATTAAAATGAAATTCTTGTGAAATAGTCGTTTTTAATCTTTTTTAAATCTAACTGTAGCTTTGACTATTATTTTTCGGCAGCTTTACAGCGAGCACAAATGTTGCAAACATGTTAATTATTAAATAACAATAGCAGCAGTAATGGCAACCATAAAACGAATAAAGTAGAACGGTGCTTATAAACGAAACAAATATTTACGAAAAACATGAAACCATTAAATTTAATGGTGAAAATGTGTTGCCAGCAACGGCAACAAGTAAAAGCTAACATAGTTAACATAAAATACACAAATTTTGTTAATTACCGCTAATGCAGTGAGGAGGATTTTGAAAATCATTCATTCCAAGAGCTTCAAAGCTAATTAAATACAAATCTTTTAGCTTTTTAGATACTATCACTTATAGTATTAACTATTATTTGGTTCAAATAAAAATTATTTTTTAATGTTTTAAAATTAGAATTTTTTAAGAGAGGTATTACCGAGACTGTAAAAATTTAACAAATTCGGAAAATAAAAAAGGCTGAAGCCATATTTATGAAAATATTATTGAATATTTTTAATGCGGTGGCCATAGTCTTGTGAGCCACTGTAAGTAGTGGTTATCATTAAAACGTTTAATTTCAACTGTGAAGTTGACTGTCTTTGATTCGTCAAACTTTGGAGAGTAAAGAGTCGTACAACAACGCTATCTTTCAAACAGAGTTGTAGCATTGATATTGAAATGGTTTGTTTCCTTCTATGGCACTTTTATTCATCCTGATTATCATTTTTTATCTATTTGCTTTCGTCCGTATCTCGAATTTTCATAAAAGGCAATATATGAGATTATGGGGTAGGTGTAGTCAGAGACATGAAAAATTTATTATTTTGCCAACAAATTACTTTATTTTATAACTGTAAAAACATAACATCATTAAACAAGATTTCGACTTGACTTGAAAAAAATTTTAAACAAAAAATTTATAATTTTATAAGCAATACAAAAATTTGGTTTTATTAATAGATCATCTAGTGTCAGAACCAAGTTTTTTTTTAATTATTAAAATGGTGATCTCAGGAAAAGTTTTCCAGATTTTCGAACAGTTAATTGTTTATAAAAAATCGAAATAAGAATCCTTCATTCAGGAAATAGTTTTCCATATGTTTAAAAAAATCATTTTGTTTAATAACAAAATTTGTAATATCGTTTTTGACAAATAATTGACGTTTGGTTGATTTAAGATTTCTACTATATGGAATTTAACTGGATATGAGTGTTGTTGCTTCCATACGTAAATAGTTTGACAAAAGAAGTTACGAGTAAAAAAATGACGAATAGAAGACGGTTATGAATATTTAATTACGATAGCGTAGCATCTAGATAATTTTTATACTCTCGCAACCTGTTGCTACAGAGTATAACAGTTTTGTTCACCTAACGGTTGTTTGTATCACCTAAAATTAATCGAGTTAGATATAGGGTTATATATATATAAATGATCAGGATGAAGAGACGAGTTGAAATCCGGGTGACTGTCTGTCCGTCCGTCCGTCTGTCTGTCCGTCCGTCTGTCCGTCTGTCCGTCCGTCCGTGCAAGCTCTAACTTGAGTAAAAATTGAGATATCTTTATGAAACTTGGTAGACATGTTTCATGGTACCGTGAGACGGTTGGTATTGCAGATGGGCGTAATCGGACCACTGCCACGCCCACAAAACGCCATTAATCAAAAACAAATAACTTGCCATAACTAAGCTCCGCAATAAGATACAAGACTGTTATTTGGTACACAGGATCACATTAGGGAGGGGCATCTGCAGTTAAAATTTTTTTTTAAAAAGTGGGCGTGGTCCCGCCTCTAATAGGTTTAATGTGCATATCTCCTAAACCGCTAATGCTATAACAACAAAATTCACTGGAAGCAAATGTTTTTAGCACTTCTATTGACGGTGTGAAAATAGTTGAAATCGGGTGGCAACTCCGCCCACTCCCCATATAACGGTACTGTTAAAAACTACTAAAAGCGCGATAAATCAAGCACTAAACACGCCAGAGACATTAAATTTTATCTCTGAGATGGTATAAGATGACTTTATAGCTCACTTTTAGGTGAAAACCCATATCTTGAGATCTGCTTAACCGATTTCAACCAAATTCGGTGCATAACGTTCTTTTCATGTTTCTATGTCATAGTGCGAAAATGGGCGAAATCGGATTACAACCACGCCTATTTTCCATATGACACCATTTTAAATACCACTTGATTCTTTCACTTTCCACTATGCAAATCAAGCAACAATGATTATATCGGCGTAAAACTTTGCGTGAATAATACGTTTAAAGTATGCCACCTTGTGACCAAAAATTTTCTAAATCGAACCAAAACTGTTCAAGCCCCTAAGTACTAAATATGTGGACCCCAATGCCTATAGTTGACCTTCTACCGAAAATATCAGTCAATCCACAAAGAAATCTCAAACGAGTATACCATTTGACTTTGCGAGAGTATAAAATGTTCGGTTACATCCGAACTTAGCCCTTCCTTACTTGTTTTCGATTTATTTTATATCAGACTAACTTACGGTTATGTCTGAATCAAAGTATCATGTAATTTGTTGGTGCTGTGGCGGTGTTTATTTAGAATTTATATAATGCGATACATAAAAGATAAAATCGAATTTTGTAAACCCTTGTCACCCAATACATTTTAATTAAAATCAGATTGAAATTTGAACTCGTTTTCTGCTCCAACCCACTGGGTATAGCACATACCCTTTTTTTCTTGGTATGTTGCACAGGTGTTTGTGACATTAAAATGGCTTTATTATCATTGAAATAATGAGTTTCAAACAAAGACGAAATTATTACATGAATGCTCATCTATTGAGCGGCGCTTCTATATAAGAATGCGTGGGACTTTGCGTTTGTTGAAGGCTTAGTTTTCTAGTTGTACACACACATCACTGACATGAACTACGGTTTTCCATTGTAAATATAAAATAATTATCATTTGTGGAACTACAAAAGTTCCATCAGGTGACAAACACTCTCTAAAAAGTTACTGTTTGACGTGTGTTTTTCGCTGATGACTATATTAAGATTCATCTTTTGGGGAAATGAATTGCTTTAGGCCACAACCATCAACAGCTGTTGCGCATTTAAAATCAATACACGGTCGTAAGGGACATGAGTCCATATCACCGCAAGAAGACGCGATTGAAATGTAAATGATATTGTATTCTATAAACAATGGTTCCGGTTTAGTTAATGTTTATTCATTTTCACTTAAATCCTTTGGCATCCCTTTATGAACCAGCAATTTTATACCTTTCTAAATTTCTTTAAAATATTTACACACAGGGACACTGGGACGCTCTTGTCACCTTGCCATTCAGCAACTTTACGATTTATATTATACTTACTTGGTTTAATGTAGGTGTTTGTTTGGCAAATATTTTATGCTGATGACTTTCGGGACACAAAGCACATAAAAGATGTACATAGGCCTTCAAGCAAGAGCATAAAATTGTCAGCAGCTTTTTATTATTTCAGGTGTAATGAAGTAATACCTAACCTCTTGCTTGTCGAAAACGAAAATTAAAATGAGCATTTTTCGTACGCTTTATTTATTTTGTGGTTAGGCAGCGTGAAGTGAGCAAAAAATTTAGTAATTGCATAACTCTATGTTGCGTAGTAAAAAACTTTCAATGTGTTTTTATTAGAAAATTTTTTATTCGATAATTTTGGAGGAAAAGCGGCATATCCAGATATATCTACTACAAAGGGCAAATCTTGTAAAATATTGCCAAAAATTAATTAATGCGGTTCAACAACGCCTTATTTCTGAACAAAAGCTGAGGTCGCAACCAGATTAGCGTTTGTGGGAACTTGGAGAATCCCTTGAATTACGAACCCAAAGCGAATTTAAATATTTGCAAACACATTTGCAGCTACACCCATACACAATAACATATACATACACACATTCAAATATACCAAATGCCAGCCTCCCCTACTGTTCAGCTACAAGTGGTTTACCTACATACATACATTCGTACCAACAAATACACTTCCACATTTGTCACCGCAGAGCGCTTACAGCCAAAGCGATCGGTTGGTTTGTGGTTATTGTACTTAACTTGTCGCCTCTATTTAACCCGCAAGTGAAGAAAACAAAGCCACCAACAACAAATGCAAAATAAACTCAGACGATTACGGTTGAATAGATAACCGAACGAATAAACGAAAAGGCGAATGAGCGTGTGCGAAAGCAATACAAATATTTGTTTTTATTTAATTTCTTATTCAACCCACCACATTACCATCGGATGTCGACATATGTAGCCGACATGTATATACTTACAACTTACCTATACATTACGTGCACATGGTGATATTGACCCTCAGCGCTTTATAATACAACAAAACATTAAAAGAGCTTAAGCCGATTTTTTTGTTGAAAAACCAAGAATTTGTTACTTTACCTGTATTTCTAAACTACGTGATGTTTGTTTGTGGTAAATTTTAGATGATGCCGGTTATTTAAAATACTTGTTTCATAAATACCCGAACAGTTCGTGCTGAAATAAATTGCGATAAAGCTGAACGTTCGAGAATCATATCACGTGTTAAGCAAACCATCTTTTGCTTTCCAAAATCCAAAATTAATATAAAATAAAAGCATCTCTGAACTAACTTTATGAGTGTAAATCTTAAATTTATTAGAATCTTAATTCTTCCCTCAATTGTTCATTCTCTGAACTATCTCGAAAATTAAAAAGAGAATATAGTTTAGTGTTTTAAAGGAATCTGTTATATGAAAAGAAGATGAAATGCAAATGGACAGAACAGTTCTTAAAAATGCAAAAGTAAATAAAGAAGAACAAGGTCTAATTTTATGATCTAATTCAGAATTCGTGGAGCGACCTTTTAGAACTCATTAATGTATTCATATAAAAAGAAGAAAAAACGTTAACTTCGGTTGCACTGAAGCTATAAAAAACTTCACAAATACAAAAGATTCTTTATAAAAACATTGATCGGTCAGTTTCTATGACATCTATATGCTATAGTTGTCCAATTCCTGCGGTGATTTCATCGTAGCCTTAGACAATAACCCACGCCAAATTTCGTGAATGTGAAATATCTGGTCCAATGAAAAAGTTTTCCATACAAGCACTTGATTCCGATCGTTCTGTTTGCATGGTATCTATATGATATAGTGGTCCGATACCGGCCGTTTCGACAGCAGATTCTTGAGAAGAAGATGGGTGCCAAATTTCAAATCGATATCTCAAAAAGACAGGGTATTGTTTGTACAGTACAGACAGACAGATGGACATGACTAAATGGACTCAGCCCGTCACGCTGATCATTTATAGGGTCTTTGACGTTTCCTTCTGGGTGTTACAAACATCGCGGCAAACTTAATATACCCTCTTCAGGGTACAAAAAATGGTCGATGAACTTCACCAGCTTGTTTATTAGAGTTCCTAAGTTTGTTGTTTCTTTAATATAAAATCGTTTAAATATCTTACGTTCCCCATTTGACCTAATACTGTGCTGATAAACCGAAAGATCTTAACATATAATAATCACAAACCGAAAATAGCGACTTTAAGTTAAACACCAATAATCGCTTATACAAACGATGTCATGGCAAAAGTAAAATTCGGGAGTGTCGTCTATAAGCTAAGTCAAGAAGTCTCAATCTGGTGACTAGGCGAACAGTAATGACGTCAGCATCAGTCCAAGTAAGACTGAAGTTGTCTTTCTGACTAGAAGATATACCATACTTATATTTCAAAAATTTACCACATTAAAAGACATTCGAAAACATTTTGAAATCTTTCAAAATTTCGACATACATATAATATATCCGGATATTTTGGATCATTGTTTCACTGAGCCAACTCCTGGAGACTTCTTCTCAACGCTCATACATGGAAGAGATATGTGAGCGGGGTAGATTTTTCGCGGATGGATCGAAAATCTATATCATCATAATCATAAAGAACCGTTTATTTTAAAATCAAAAAAAATATCTTGTATATTATTGATTTGTATTAAACACATTTGTTTTAAACACATATTTTTCTAATTTCATGAGGGTTACCAAATGAAATCATCAACCATTTGTAATTATTATAACCATATTTTCATCAATAAGTTACTTAATTACACTATCTATGGCACACACAACTGGAAGAAACGTTAAGCATATTTATTTGAATTACGATTCGTAAAATAACTACTAACATAGAAACTGCATACTCTCCACTTTCGATGCCCCCAAACATGCTACTTTGCTTTGAGCACTCAAATTCGGTCGACGCAAGCCTGGCACTTATGAATTTTCATTGAGTATTAGCAGTGGAAATAAGTTTCATTCATAAATCAATGCCAATACATAGTGCGTATTAATGGCACACACTTAGATAACCCTCGAAATCTACATGGGCGTTTCTGGTTGCCACATGCCATCGAAATTTAATTTACAACTATTTGCTGCGTAACTAAATATTTTCAAAGCAAATATCTGCATGCGAGGCGACCGTACTTGGCACTCGATGGGTGCTCATAAAATCAAATAAATGGGAAAATAACATTTTCCGGCTGCAATCCGGACGCAAGCAATATTCATAACTCGATTCGATGGCCAACGGTTAAGGAAGATGCTCGAGTGGAATTCAACTTTTTCTGCACATTTTCTATGCCACACCATATTTTTATACACATATGGGAGAACGATTGCATATGTATGAGTAAAAAGACAACTGATGTCACACACACGCACACAAGTACGTGAGTATGTATAAGGCCGGACGATCATATGAGCGAGTAAATGTGTACGTGTCTGCACTATTATTACACTTTTTTGTGGCATCTATTATTATCACACTTATCGAATTGGAAGTGATGCGAACAAAGAATGAGGAAAATTGCATTCGACCAACAGACACTGACCAACATGATAAAGAAGATAAAAAAGCAGAAATACAGAAACTGCAGGCGACTACATTTTGCTACAACATATAATATTATAGTGTGGACACTGTGCCATCAGAGGCCAAAAGCAGTCGACGAAATTTGATAACGGCACATGCCAAGGCAGCGAAGCTGTTGAAGTGTAATGCCGAACACACATGCGTACACTCATATGGCCAAGCACAAGTGCTGTATACCTTGTTATATCCATACAACTTAGTGCCCTAATGTGTATAAGTGTGTGTATATGCATACTAATATTAAGAATTGCATTTATTTGGGTGTGAGTACACGTTTCGAACGGATGCGCTTCGCCGCTTCAATTGAATATCCTCAAAAGCAATAAAGCAAATGTGTGAAACGAACGCCGTAAACAAGATTTATGTTTATTTTCTAGTTAGGTGGCAGCATAAACTTAAATTATTATATTTGGATGAAACTTTAAAAACAATTGGTCCCTACCGCAAGTATTTTAATTAAACATTTATTTACAGTGGAACTATAATTACAGCATCCAAAGATAGTAAAAGCATTTCACCAAATTTTCAAGGTTGTGTCGAATCGGCCATACAACTGGTAATAAATTGTTCTTAAACTGGCATAGTTATGTGCGAAAAGATTTTTAAGAGGCTACACCATTTTTAAGATATATCCATTTACCTTCGTTTCGTTGAATGAGCGTCATTTGAATTGAATCCATTAGTTCTGCAACTTGACCTGGCCTTCGAAAGATATGTGTATAAATTTCACAGCTACAAGCCACAAGCACCGAAAGCGACGAAGGTCCAAAAGATATAAATTTTGGTCCAGCTAGCTGACACTCCGAAGAAATCAAAGGAGTTATTCGGACATATCGTTCATGAGAGTTTCTATACAAAGGGAGTACTGCAAATTACCAAAAACTACCAAATTTCTGATCCCGAACAGTGTTTGGAACTATTGAATGTAATTATCCCTAATTTTTGCATTGACTTTTGTCGATGAACATTTAGTTAACAGTCACCTGAGTGAACTGTATGCAATTAACTGAGCCGAGAGTTTGGTAATAACTTAGTAAGTCCATATTTTCAGATACCCATCGAATAACTTCTATCAACTATCTCAGAATGGAAAAACCGAAAAACGGCGATTATTGTACGGAACCATTGAAACGTTCGAAAGAAACGCCTTTATTTGAGAAGAAAGAAAGTCGACTTCTTTCTGCCCTCAGACATCATACGAATATTTGATACATATTTAGCATATGAAGAGGCAACTGACGCTTAGACTTATTTTATAATATTTTAAGACTGATCGGTTGCTTTGTACGGCAGTTGGCTAGTTTAAAAGATAAAACACCTTTTATTAAACATTTATCAAAATTTACTTTGGTTAAAAATGTTAATTTACAATAAAAGATTTTTAATGATTCTTCCAAACAATAACGGGTGAAGTTTGTTAAAATTCTTCCCAAATATTTAACTATTTTTCTACCATTTTGCTATAAATAAATAGGTAACATTGTACACATTACTGTTGTTCAAGTCCAACAATGTTATCATTAAAAATACCTCACACACTGCACTGCATAACAAACCACATCAGCTGGTCGACGGGGCGTATTAGCAACTAAAATGCCCGTTGGGGTATACAGTGTGTAGACACAAGTTTGATTATTTTCAACTGCGATTTGCGAACGTGTAAAAGAACTTTATTTGTCGTAACAATGTATTGTAGCTTGTTTATACAATTTCAAAACTATTATGCTTGTTATTGCTTTTGTTGCACGTTTGACCGCACTGCGAAGGGCAAAGTTGAAGTGAGAATGGTTTGAAAGAGCAGTTTTGCTTATAAAAGCTGTAAGCAGAGTGAAGCAAAAAAGATAACGTTTATACCATATATTGCCACTTTGTTTATACACATCTATGTATGTATGCATTTATTTATGTGCGTTTTTGTTACCCATGTGCTGCACTCAATCTTTCCATTTCTGTTATGGGTTTTGTTTGAACTTTCTATTTGCTCAATTTCCTTCACGCGGTGAATTGCTGTTTTACAACTTGACAGTTTTTTCCCCCTCTTTCATACATTTGTTTATTATTTTGTATGTTTTACTTCATTTTATTAGAGTATATCTGCAATTTAACCGCAATTTACGAGCTCTGATTAGTGTGCAGCACTACTTCCTTCCCATTGTTCGAAACATATACTCGTATACGATGCGAATACATTCGGGTACAACTATACCTGTAAGTGTGCCCGAAAAGCGATGAAAAAATTTTCGAATCTGTTTTGACAGCATTTATTGAACGCGTGTGGTTAAGTAATCCGCCGTGCCATGCACACCACGAGCAGATATATTGTAATTGAAGGAGGAAATATCGATGAACCTGCTTTATCCGTAGGTGTGTCAGTGTGTGTTTGTAAATATATTTCAGCTGGCAAATTTTGGAATTATGGGTGAAAAAACTTCAGATTCCCGCATCAACGCGCTCATTGCACTGTCTACGAGTACACTCAATGGCCCCAATTCGTTTCTCATTTATCAAATGCCAGCAGGAAAGTGGCAAAAGTAGAAAAGCAACAACAACAATGCCATAGTTATTATTGAGTGCTTACTAACAAGGCGTTTAACAAAAGCAGAAATAATACATTGTGAATCAGTAATTCTGAAGATGAAGTACAATGGCTGATTGACTTACTCACCCTTAGTCGCCTACTTATTCACTAACAAATCAACAGTCTAAATGTACTATATACATACCTCCTGTTCTTTTTGTCACCTATAACGAAGCTGCCTGTCATTCGGCGAATTCCTGTGCAGTCATGGTTTCGCTTTTCTTTCTGCTCATGGTCATTGGCATCAACACTGTCACGCTACGTTTAATAAAATTTGTGATTTGTTAGGTTCTGTCTGGTGGGTTTTAATTCAATTTATGGGTGAGTGGCAACGCAAAAAGAAAAGAAAATATTTAGAGGATAGATAAAAGGTAGTAATGGAAACCACACAATAAAATTGAATAGGTTATATGAAATGCCTGACTTGGCACCTTTCATCGACTGCCAGAAACTGATTTTCGTTATAAATGACAGAAAAATGGACTGCTTGTGGCTGCTTTGACGTTCATGCCCAGTATAATGGTGGGTTACAATTAAAAGTTTGTGCAGAAAATATATAAACGACAGATGAATAGGCATTGAAATGAAGGTTTATGTCAGTGATTGGGGAAGGTTGGGTGCGTTTCAAAGTTATTGAATGGAAAGTAATAATTTTGAAATTTATTCCTTTAAAATTTTCCATTGGGGAGCAAGCAATAGAAAACGATTGCTTTCAATGGGGAATGCGCTGACAACTATTTAAAAACCGTTTTACTTCAATTGAAATTTAGCCAAAATCTTATTAATGCTGCTGCGTTGGCAACGCAACTTTATATGCAAAGCTTCAAATGTTGTCTATTAGATAATGGATAAAAAAATTGTTTCATATATATGTTGTTGGTATGATATTTCTTACACAAACCTATTCATTCGTGTTTCAACTTAAGAATAAGTAAATAAAATCTTAAATCTAAAATCTTAAATCTTAAATTTAAAATTATACTCGCTTAGAGTTTCCAATACGTTTGCTAGATACGAGGTGTGTTCAAAAAAAACCAGTATTCGTTTTTTGAAAAAAATTATATATTCCATAGGCCACTTATGCCAGCGCTTCTTCCAATATATCGTACTTCAGGGGCATGTATATCAACGTAATAAAAAATAATGTTGGCAAGTGGACTCTCCAAACCCTTGAAATTTTAAAATACCAATTTTTTTCAGAACACATCTCGTATGTGATTTCTCTAAGTGAGCCCACTGTCCCAATAAATTCCTTCATTTGATTGAGGTAAACAGACATTTTTCAGTTCGATCTCTGACAAGTTATGAGCCCGTAAATGAGTATGGAACATAATTGTTGACTCTTTATAACCTAAGTTTGCCCGATGTTTGTAACAGTCAGAAGGAATCGTCGGAGACATTATAATATATATATATATGTAAAATATCAGCATTACGAGCTAATGTCCATCTGTATATACGCGAACTAGTATCTCAGTTTTTAAGATATCAGTCTGAACTTTTCAACACGTCCTTTGCTCATCAAAAAACTGCTCATTTGTCGAAACCGCCAATAGTGGGTAAAGCTTACAACTACTATACAAACTGAACAATCAAACTCAAGACCTTGTATGGAAATCTCTTTTATTTGTCAATGAAATTTGGCACAAATTATTATCCAAAGCATCGCTGCAATCTCAGAAAAAATTGTTAAAATCGAACTACTTTAGCTTACAGCTTTAAAAGGACTGATTCAAATCAGAATAAAGACTTGTTACACCTTCTTATACTTTTGCAACATGTTGCCACAGAGTATAAAAGTTTTTTTCAACTAATGGTTTTTCTATCTTCTTAAAATAATCGAGTTAGATATAGGGTTATGTATATATATATGATCAGGATGATGAAACGAACTGAACTCCGAGTGACTGTCTGCCTGTCCGTCCGTCTGTGCAAACGTTAACTTGACTAAAAATTAATGGGCGGAATCGGATTACAACCACGCCTACTTTCCATGCAGCTCAATTTTAAATTCCATATGATTCTTTCATTTTTCGGTACACAAATGAAGCAACAATGATAATATTTGGATACAAATTTGCTCAAATACTGCCTCGAGGTATCCTTGCACGTTGCGAGAGTATAAAATGTTCGGTTACACCCGACCTTAGCCCTTCCTTACTTGTTATGCTACAAAATGCGCCTGGGAAGAGTATTATGGCTTCGGTGCAGCCGAAGTTAACCCTTTTTCCTGTTAAATATCACAAGCATGCTCGCTGGAAAGAAATTTTGAAGCGAAAGGACAATAATAATACAAAAATTATTTGTGAAAGTTAAAAGATCCCTATAATTAGAGTTTCATCCTTTGTGGCAACTATGGTAATTAATACAAAATTTGGCAAAAAATGTATTCTAGTGTATTAGCCTATTTCGTATGCAAAGCTTTTTTTCCCGCAATAAGCAATTTTTCTTTACATATGAAGGGCGTGTGAACAGGATATTACAACACAAACCTTTATACAATTATTATCGCCTCTGAATTTCTGCCCGGAACACTTGTCAAGAGTTAAACAGACTCGCTTCCGCTAGTTATCATTAACTGTAAGTAACTTCCAAAGCAGTATTCAAGCGAGACCGACTACCAGTTTTAAATATACGAAGTAACGAGCTCACAACTCAAGTTTACGATTTTAATTTTAGATTTCAGCCAATGCTGCGTTACAACTATTAACTTGGACTATTTGTGTTGTGCATACTAAAAAGTCATGTACAAAACGGAAGACATTCCACACAAGTTATTCGCAGTCAAATGCAAACGCACACACACCCAAGCCTAAGTGTGACAAGCCAATGCGTGATAGGAATGTGCGGATACACTCGCTTACAAAGTAAATGCATCCACATTGTAACGCTATCAATTTTTGGTAACTTCCACCCCACTGTCCCTTACTCACAATTTAGTAGTTTAAATATGAAGAAGACAAGCTGAAAATTTGTTGCAGAGAATTGCCGTTGCGTATAAATCACGGGAAATGTACGCCATTCGAATGACAGGCCAAACTTGCGAAAAGTTGTAGCCGTTACGCGAATCGTAAACAGAAGGCGGAAGATTGTAATCAGAATTGTGAGCAGAAGCTGCTTGAGCTCACACACATAAGCCCGTAGATGGTTCGCTATTACTTGCACACATACATACATGTGCACGCATGCCACATACATGCCATCCAAGAATCAGAATCTCGGCGAAGACATTAAGCCAGTGATAGCAGAGTGCGAATTAAAAGTGAGGAGGTGGCAAAACCAAGTCCTCGGAGAGCCGGTCAAACCGTTTAGTGCGAAGTAGCAATTCAGGCAACTGAAGAATTAGCTGTACTTCAGTCTGACCCGATTTATTCAGTGGTCGGAGCAGAACTTAACACCTCACTCATTCTCCACACACACAAGTTACACATACACCATCTAGCCAATAAAACAACAAATGGAAAACTTAATAATGATGTGCAAAATTTGTAGGGAAACGGAAATGCCGAAATGCAATTCTCAGATTTTATTTAAGCATTCTCTTGAGCCATTAAGTTACAACGCCCGTCTTGGCCAAGTAATGTCTGATACGCTCAGCTCGTTACACGTCACACGCCTTTCTGCTTCTCTCGCAACTCCCTACCATATCTTTGACTGTCTTTGCTACATTTAATGCTCGGTGTCTTCGCCGCTCTGGCAATTGCTTGCATTTCCAAAGTGCTTGTAAGCATAAATCTTAAAATTGCAGCTGCACTGGGTCGTTGCGACGTTGTGTGTGCTGGTTGCTGTTGGTAAATGGCGTGCATCCATGTGGTTTTTGCTTTTTTGGTGCATTTTATCTCTTCCGAGAGTATCTCTAATTGTGCACTGGTTGTTTGGCAGACGCCCCAATGGTTTAGT
The DNA here is from genome assembly GCF_042242935.1 of Bactrocera oleae. Classification (NCBI taxonomy): domain Eukaryota; kingdom Metazoa; phylum Arthropoda; class Insecta; order Diptera; family Tephritidae; genus Bactrocera; species Bactrocera oleae. The sequence goes on along the minus strand of NC_091537.1, from coordinate 25,649,251 downwards.
ACTAATGTTACTAACGATTTTAGTTTAGTGGCAATTGCTGCAGCCTGCTTTGATTGCTATATTTCCTGTTGTCACAGTATGTACATATTCACTTGCTCTATAGTAATTTCCAACCACTTCCTGAGAACGATCATTGTATCGGTAGAGAGTTCATTAAAGCTTTTATGTTAATTTCAATTAGAAGAAATATTTTCTTTCTTCGAAACAGCACAACTAAATAAAAAAAGAAACGAAACAAAAGCTTGCATGAAAGTGAAGATTAGCAACTGAACTTCTTATGGTGTCAAGGAACAAGTGACAGACAATCAACAGGCATGCAACTGGTTTCATTATCGTGATCATTTATACTATATGCATAACTCTCTATCTATCTGGATTAGTTTTAGCTGTTATACGCAACCGTTTGGTGAACAAAACTATTATACTCTTTAGAGTAGAAAAACAAGATCAAAGTTAGCGAACTGAATTCAATACAAGAGCTTTATTGCTACTAAATATTGTTTTGCAGATTTTAGACCAATTATATTTATGTGAATATCTCAAATGCAAAATTACTGTCTAAAGAGAAAATACAAAGACGTTTTTTAATAAAAAAAAATTAAAAATACACCTTTACCCTGTTTTAAAAAGATGTTATTATATATAAATATTAGGCGTTATATATGAGGATATGTTGGCATAAAGATGGATCGCCATTAAACTTGATTGGTTAACTTGTACAGTTTGTTCGATTCGCTACTCTTTAGTGCTTGTCGGATCGAAGACAAATCGAATTTTTTAGACTTTCTTTTTTCAAAAGAAGAAAAAAAGAACTTAGTACACAAGTATTTTCTTCTCGAAATTATCACAATCGGCTTATCTTATTATTCGCTCTTTGAGTAGAAGAATCGATTAGCAGCCATTTTTACAACAAAAATAGCGAATATCGTACGTAAACGTAGTAATAAATTTCGTTTGGTTTCTTGGTTAGTCTCTAAGCACTCTTTATATGAACTGATTATTTTGTAAAGAAATTTTATATTTATTACATTGAACAAAATCGTTATATCGTAAAAATCCTAATTGTCAACAGATTTTCAAAGCACAACATACGATGATTATAATGATTATATCTGATGTTATAACAACTCGTTCGGCAAATACATTATCCTTATCTGGATTTCTTTATTAAATAAAATAAGTAAGGAAGGGCTAAGTTCGGGACATTTCGCACTCTTGCAACTTGCTAGAATCAAAGACGAGGGAGTTCATTCAGGTGTAGGCTAAACTTGATTTTATAAATGTTGCAAAATAATTCAACATACCATATATTGCTCTGCGAAATCGTGAACGAATTATAATCAAATTTGGTATTTATTTAGTTATATTAATGTTCATATACTAAATTAGTTTTATAACTATATATTACTTCCCGTCAGCGAAAATTATATTAAAATCATCCGTAAATATATCTGACATAATATTGAGATGAGGTGGAAAACGTTTACCAAAGGATCGGAATTCATTAAATTAGGAATATGATATCTGGAGCTAGGTCTAAACCAATGTCATTCATATTAAGCCCAAAACCACACAATTTTGAGAAAAGCTTGTTTTGGTTTCACTAAAATATTACACATTTTGACCAACCTAACGTTTTAAATACAGATGAGAAATCGAAAATCACTATATAAAATATATTAAGATATATTCTTTGAACAAACTTTTGACATTACTCAGGTATACTCGAGAGCACATGCACCGCCATGTTCGTCATAAAGTTTGTTACAATACTGAAAACCATTATAAGCAGTATACATATGGATAATTCGTATATTTATACGTTGTAAAGCCAACCGGAAGTTTAGAAATTTTATAATAGGCATAGACTCCATAGGTCTAAAGGATGTATTGACCCGGTTTTATCAATTTTTAGAAAAACCACATACTATTAACATCCCACATAGTGGCAATATCCTCTCTGAGCCATTAAGGTACTTTACATACCATCACCAATCATATGAAGTAAAGGCAGCCGTTTGAAAATCGTGATATTAGTTTTATGGGGGCTAAGACAAATTTTCACTCGATTTTATCCATTCTAGGCACAAAGATACATTGCTATAGGTAAAATACGCTGCCTTATTTTCACTAAGATAACTCACATATTTGCCAATCTACAAGTATGTGGTATTTAGTAATACGGAGGTTCGAAAATCTTTATATTAGGTATATGGCGGCTAAGAGAAGACTTCATCCGATTCAATCCTTTTTGACATACAGACATACTGTTATCACGAAAGGAATTGCTCCGAATTTCAATAACATATCTCACAGATTGACCGGAGTTTTCCATAAAATGTTCGCTGTAGGAACTGGGGTCCACATATACTGTATCTGGGGACTTAAACAGTTGTAATCCAATTTTAATAATTTTTGGTCATAAGGTGGCCTACTTAAAGCGCACTTTTCGGGCAAAGTTTTACCCCGATATAATAATTGTTGCTTGATTTATATACTGGAAAGTGAAAGAATCAGATGAAATTTAAAATTTTGTTATATTGCAAGTAGACGTGGTTGTAATCCGATATTATTACATACCGTATTTCGTCGATATCGGTAAGGTTGGATCTGAAATAAGAGTTTTCACCTAAAAGGGGGCGTTTCCACGCCCATCGTCTTATTTTAACCTTGACTCCTACAAAGTGCTCTCGTACTATTTCAAATGTAAAATTTAATGTTTCTGGCGTATTTATTTATTAATTTATCGCGCTTTAAGTAGTTTTTAACAAAACTGTGGAAAGTGGACGGTGTTATAATCCGATATCATCCATTTTTATGGTGTTATTGTACCTTAAGTGGTTTAGGGGCCACGTCTATTTTTTAAAATTACTAGACCGCAGGTGCGCCTTGTTGCTACGATCACTTGTGCCAAATTGCAGTTTTGAATCTTAGTTTAATGCTTAGTTATGGTACTTTATAAGTTTGCGTTTAATGGCGTTTTGTGGGCGTGGCAGTGGGTCGATTACGCACGATTATGAACTCATCCTCTCTTTTTTGCCATGGAAGCCATGCATCAAGTTTCAGTACGATATCTAAATTTTTACTAAAGTTACAGCTTACACCTACGGATTTACGAACAGACAGCCAGTCACTCGAAATTCAACTCGTCTCGTCATTGTGATTATTTATATATACATATATAGTTCCATATCTATCTTTCAGATGAAACGAACAACGGTTAGGTGAACAAAGCTATTATACTCTGTAGCAACATGTTGCAAGAGTAGAAAACAAATTATTTTGTTGATAGTTGGGCTCTTTATGATTCAGATCATCATCATATAATTCGATTGTGAGTCGATTTACAGAAATCAAATGTATAAAATAAAAATATTGTGTCATCCACTTTTGAAACTTTTTCTCAAATATTTTATTTTTTTTTTAATATTCCCCAAAAGCTTTTAATATCAACAAAAATTATGTTGAAAACTATATTTTAAATCAAAATTTAATCCGAAAACGCGGTAGAAGTAAATTGCAATAGTTTTAACAGCAAACTCTCGCAGTTCGACATTTTTAGTGTAATTTATAAACACCACAAAAAATGCATGCCAAGAAAAGTAAAAAATATTTTAAAAGCACTTAACACAATGCGCCCGCACACCCGAACGTTGTAAAATACAAATGCGGTTTTTATTACTTTTTAAATGTTCGCAATTTGTATTATTATTTTTTCCTTACCCATTGTCTGCAGCAAACATTTTTTGTAATGCTCTCGCCACACACATGCTGCCACAAAAATAATTCATGCGCCATAAAACTAACAATAACAATAACAATCACTTAAATATTTAACATGCACACCACACAACAATGCAGCTACATGCGCTCACACATACATATGTACGAACGTGTCACAACAAGCGTTCGCTCATATTTTGGTGCACCTGCCAGGGCAACATCGAAAGTTTGACAGACAACAAGCGCATCTGCTCATCAACTCCTCACCGCATCGCGCCACACTAAATAACTATGGAAAAGTTGGCAGCAGCGCAGGCAGTGAGTTGTTGCACTAATACTAATATCAATACACATATGCACTTGTACATGTGTTTGCAGCATATGTGCAATATTGTGTCGCAACATTTTTTGAACATGTGTAGTGGATTGTGCAAATTTTGTTTTACTCTAAAAAATTTGGTTTTTCTGGCTGTAAATAATAGAGCTTTTCTAAAATCCATTTAACGGCTTTAGCGACTCAGCACTCCCCACACGCATCAACGCGCATTCATACATGCATACAGGAATAACAGTAGACTATCTACTCTGTTGGCCCACTCTTTCGATATTAATGCTTTATATTATTTAGTGAATGGATTAGGCGTTCATAAGCTGGACGATTTAACTAGTCGGTGTGTTTGTCAAACTATAACGCGATTACTGGTTTGGTAAACGCTCCAGTGCGCATATGTCTGCTTCCTTTTGGCAAAAGCACATCAATATGTCAGATATATACATATGCTTACCAATGCATGTGCGATATATGTCTATGGTATACTTATGTATATGTATATACATATATGTATTTTATTTGTTTTACATTCTCAGGTGTCATTTTGTTTGGTGCTTTCATCAAATTGTGCTTTTAATTGCATACACTAAGGCGTAACAATAGTGTGGTCTGTATGCCAACGCATACCTATGTATGTATGTTGGTAATGAAACGCACACACCCTCACGCGCGATATTGTCAATCGTGACCCACATTTTAAGTGTGAAAAGTATAATAAAAAAAATGTCGCTGTGGTTGCTCGCAAATGTTGACAGCGGAGAAAAGACAGCATCTTATATTATCATAAGAGTAATATTGGTATGCTGGCACATATATTAAGAGGAGGGAGAAGAGCGGTATGATTGGTGAAGTACGACATACACGTATATAGGCATAATTGCTCTTTGTATAGACAGTTTTGCGAAAATTCGGAAACGCGCAAATTTAATGTAAAAAAATTTTTGATGAAGTCTCTTTTTTCGTTAAATGATATTGAGCGCTCTTAACAGTAGACGACTTGTAGCAGTACCTCTCAGTAGAACGGTAAAGTAAATAAAGCGTTACATACAAAATTTTTATTATTTAAATTGTAAAACCAACATTTGTGGAAATTACAAAATTGTTTTAATACATTTTTTTTTGGTTTTCTACTTGTTGTTCAATACAAAACTTCAGTTATTAAAATCATAAGTAAAATCATATGAGTAAAAAAAAATTATAGCATACTTAATATCTTATCATTTTTATTAAAATAATTTTGGTAATTGAAAAGCAAAACACAAAAAAAAAATTATATAAAAAATTTTAATGTTATCAAATATAATATTATCGTTTTCGAAATTCTAAAATTTACCTACAAGTATAAACTGATTTTTAAACGAACTGAACAAAATTCGTAATGTTTTTTTTTTCAAATAATAAATAATAAAAGTTAAAGAAGAATGATAGGATGAAAAGAACTGACCAACTTTCCCTATTTTCCTTTCATTTATGACGTCACGATACATTTATGTCTTTCCTAACTATAAAAACTTTAAAGTGCACTGAATTGTTTACTTTAACTGTTGCTCTTAATTTTACGAAACGAATAAATTTCTCTTTTAACTGCTTTCACTCTCAATTTGGTATACTGCTGAGTCTGTTAAAGATAACAGTAAGAGTCAAAAGTTATCACTCTCTAAATAAACAGCCTGCAGAGCATATAATATAGGTATATATAGAATTAGTAAGTTACAAACAAACCAATTTGCAGCCATGCTTAATCTCCCGTTTTCTCTCTGCGCTATGGCTGCAGAGGCAACACGCCTTCACTTAGCGCTGCTGTGTGGAATATTAAGAGCAGTTCTGCACAGCTTCCCTTTGGATATTACAGGCTGCGGTGAAATGAGTTTACCAAATTCAACTAACCTAGCCACAATGCAGTTGAGCACAAAAGTAACACTAAATGCGGCGTCGAGGCATGTAAACCGCTGCCTTATCATATCTGCAACAGCATCCCATTTGGAGCGAAGGATAACATAACACACCATGCACAGCATCAGTTCGTGTTGAATTGTCAGTGACGGTACGTGTATTAGCGGCTGATGAATCACACACATCAATTCAATTGATGTGTAAATAAACACAACTAATAACTAAATAATTGTGAAAGTTTAATTGAAATGGGGAAATGTGTTTGATTAATGTAAAAAAAACACTAAAAATTATAAGAAATTATCTCAAAAATATTTCCTTTGCCAAAGCATACCAACAAAGCGGAAAAGTTACACAGTTTGTTTAAAACAAAATATATAAATGAAGTATAAATATGGCATGGAATAATTAAAACGTGTTTAGATAAACATAAATTGAAAGTGAAAATTAATAAAACAAAAAAAAATACGAAGTAAGTTATTTAAAATTAAAAAAAAAAATTTGTGCAACAAAAAAAGAAAGAATAGAATAAAAATATAATAAATAGTTAAATTTCATTAAGCAAAAACCAAACAATCTTTTAAAATAAAATTTAAGTGATATATAAATCCAACACTATTTTTATCTCAATGCAAAACATATTTATCCAGTATTAAAATATGGTTACAACGACAAGATATAAATTGCTCACAAGTGAATGTAGTGAACTTGCATTTATCAAATATTTTATTTTTTTTAGCTAGTGAGGCCGAGCGAGTCTCTAAACGCGCCTAAGTCCATGAAGTGCGCGCCAGCTAACGCCATAACTTGGCCATTAATCTCAATAGCCGCATAGCCGCATTACAGCAGGGCACCAGCTGTTTCTGCTAAAGAGGATATTAGCCGAAAAGTGAAAGAATATATAAATAACAAATAAATAAAAAACAACAAATTCAAACCGAAAAAAAAATAAAATAAATTATGTGAAGTAACTAACGGAAAATTGAATATAAATCAATTTGATTTCGCATGTTGCTGTTGTTGTTGTATTTGTGGTCACCACTTAGGCTGTAAAGAATACTGCACACGCACATTTTTTCGCATTAGTAGTGGTAAATCATGGCAGCCCTAATGATGAGTAAATGCGCTGCTTTGCAACGAAGCTCCTAAATTAATCTTAATTGAGGCAATTCAAAAATTACCAGACAAATTTGATGTAAAGTGATATCCGACGTAGCTATTAAATTATTTGCAATTAGTGAGTCGCATTCATAATTTGTGGATAATTGATTTAAATCTCCTTCATTTCTCAATTTACGTTCCAAATACAAGCTAATGACACTGCTCAACAAATAAAGGAACATTTTGCGACTGATGTGCTAAGGCGTGTGTGGGTGTATTTCTGATTACATATTAAATTTCAAAATTTTCTCACGTGCAGCTATTGTTGTCATTTTAGTAAATCCTACATGTTAGGAAATTTTTCTATCATTTTCGGTTTTAGCAACCCAAAATTAGCAAGAAACATCTTCTAACATCACAGTCGCAAAATGACTGTTAACTAGTGTAATTTATATTGAAAGTTATGAAGGCATATAAAGAATCTGAATTTACTTTTAATGTTTCTTTATTAATAAGTATTGAGTACTTGAATAAAAGAAAATTAAAGTTATGATAAAAAAATTGTAAATGAAATTTAATTAAAACTTTTTTACATTTATAAAAACCAAACAGCCCTCGGTACCTGTCCAATACCAAAAAATATTCATTTATCCATATATTGTTTACAAATGGTTTCTTTTAATTGATTCTGTTTTTCCACATCTTGTTTACAAATGGCTTCTTTTGATTAAGTTTGTTTTTCTGGGCGTTGTAAAATGGCTTTTTTTGACTGAATGAGCTTTTAGTGTCAAAACACAACACTATTTAATTTTAAATTCTTCTGAATAACCAGCACTTTTATTATCAAGTTTGCGAAGCTTTATGCCTGGCATTAGTAGTAAATGGTAAAAGCAAATCGCGACACAATTTATTTTATAATTCATGAGCAATGCCAAAACAATAGTTAAATTTAACATAAAATTCCTTAAAAAATACAAAACAACGGTGAACATTGGCACTTCAATCCATCTCTAATACACAGAACCTCCACTATGGACGTATTAAGACCAATTTAGGCTAAATATTTGAATGTACCATACAAGCTTAAATATTAATCCTTCTTTTTTTTCACGCTTCGCATTCGATCATTTGCATAGAGTTCACTCGGATGTTTGTCGACTGGACTCCGAAATAAAGTAATGAATGCGCGTCTCATGCATTATCGCATATCGAAATTCCGGTTTAGTATGATAGAGTATTCAACATATTTCTTTGAGAGTAGTTTTTGAGTATTAGATATGAACTTTTCAGCAATAATCTTGTATATGTCAAGTTAGCAATTATAAGATATAAGCTGCCAAAATTAACGGCCTGTTTTTTGATCTTTGCTAATTCTCCCGAAAGATTACTTAGTGGGAATGTCCACTTCTAATTACTCATAAATTATATTACCATATGGCATTAAGAGAATAAAAATATTCTGCGCATATCACCCATTTTTGGGTACATTAAATAAAATTCAAACCACAGTGTAGATATCATTATATTTGGTATTTGAAAGTTCGGCCAAAGTATGGATGCATTTCATTGCTAAACCCCAATCTGGTCAAGAAAACCCCGAAAAGTCCAAAAACATTATATTTTGTATAATGCAGCTATGCAATATCTGAATCGATATGAAGTGCGTTTTTACCTTTATACAAGTATATATATATGGCACTGACTTAAACAAAATTATAATATACTGAAGACTTTGTACGCCCTTAATTTTGTTATATATCTTATATATTGGTCGACTTATATTGTTAAAGTCAACTGGAAGCTCGATTATCATTCTACTAGACATATGTTGCAAATTTTAAACACATTATTATCAAAAGAAGATCTCAACCGTTTTGATAGCTTCTTGTCTTTATAATAGAACTCAGCGTGTGATATTTGAGGATACTCTTTCAGATACCATTAATGTCTTTTCAGGTTTCCGCAAGGTAGCCATCTTGGCCCGATTCAGTTCTTGTTGTTTATTAACGAATGTAAGACAATGTGCTTTTCCCGTAGATCTGTGCACCCCTCTTCTTATGTAATAAAACATTTAAACTTAGTCTAGAGCAAGTTTTTAACTATGTCGATTTGAATATAAATATGGACCATAAGTTTAATTTTATTATTTATATTGATACCATGGTCTTGAAAGCAAAAGCTGTCCTCATTATCGTTGGTCTAAAGAATTTAGAGATCCGTATATTACTAAACCACATTTTACAATTTTGGTTAGACCTATTTTGGAATATGGCTCAGTTGCATGGAATCCTAGCTACCAAATCCATTCTGAAAAGTTAGAGTCTGTTCTTACTTTTCGCCTTAGGGCATTTCCGATAGGATTCTAGGGTAAGTCTACCTCCATACACTAGTCGTTTAAACCTTATAAATCTAACTACACTTTCTAGTCGTAGGGAAATTCTTGGCATAATATTCTAAATATCTTGAATGGAATAGTTTTCAGTTTTTTTCTCCTGTCTGAAATTAAATTTAATATCCCGGTTCGCTTTTCGAGGCAGTTAAGACCTTAACTGTTAACATCCTGTAGATCCAATTCCGAACTAACAATGTCATGATTTTAATTTTCATTCCAACACATTTTACTTATCTAACTCACAAAATTAAAAAGACTTTATTGTTTTCTCTTTATAAATAAAATTGGAACAATTCATTATATCATTGACTATAATTCTTAGCTGTTAAAATTTTTGTTTCTGTAGCTGAGCAATTTTTGTTGGGCGGGAGGAGGTTAATCGTTGGGTTATTATTATGTTTGTAACACCCAAAATAAACGTTGGATACGCTCTAATGTATATAGGTATATCAATGATAAGAGTGATGAATTGAGCTGATTTTGCCAGATCTTCAGACATATCATTCAAATCGGATCACTATAGCATATAGCTTCCTGACAAACTGACCTTTTTAGGAATTTTGGAGTAAAGTGTTTAGAAACTTTGAAACAAATTTAAAAGTTTAGAACCATTTTATAACAATTTGAGAATTTGTGTATTATTTACAAAGTTTGCAGTTTTGATGTGTTCGGTTTTTGGCGTGGTACAAACAATACTTTCCTAGAAAGATTATTTAAGACCAACAACTAACTCCATTGTTTCTAATTATCTGGCCATTACTGTATGAACAAATAAAGTACTAATTTGGCTTTTACCAATTATTAATTTAATATTCAAGCAAAATCTGTATCCTTAACCCTCTTATTTTATCCATGTATTATTTTATTTTAATTTACTCTACATCAACAACAACTATACTATCTAGTCACTCAGCTTCTACTTAACAATATTCAAGTTTAGTTGTAAGTAAGTAGGCGGCTTGTTGTGTCTTATATGGAGTAATTAGTTGGATTGTAGCTGCAGCATTGAAATGTGATGAGCCAAATCAGTGTAATTAATCAGTGTATAAAATTGTGTTACACCACAAGCTGCCAGGCCGTTCTGTGCATAGCGGTATATACATACATACATATAAGTATATGTATGGTAATTGACTAATTATTGCTGATATTTATCGATAGCAACAAAACTGCATAGCTGAAAGAGACCACACCAATACAAGTATGGTAGCAAGTCGTCATTGGCAAGCAACTACATAGCGGTACATCGTACGCTAAGTTATATGCATGTGTTCGTAACTACAATTTTGTAATTAGATAAATGTAGTTGAGTCGAGTGTCGAGTGTCGAGTGAACTTGGCAAGTGAAACTTTATTTTATTCTAACTTACTTACAAAGTACCAGCTTTTGGCCCAGGGGTTGTGCTGTACGAACTGCCAACTACTTATGTATTTGTTGCGTCTTGTATGTGCTTTCACCTTACAAATATACATATGTACATACTCACATATGCGTACTTTTAGGGGTACGTCATCACTTAACCGAGCAATAGTAATTGTAATTAATTACTTAATTATATAAAGATTATGTGATTCGTCTTCATAATATGACTCGGGGCTAACAAAGATGTGCCAGTCAGCTCGACCAAATCGAATTTATTCAATTAAATCAAAGTGCACATGCTCGTGTGATGTTTGAAATACTGTGTGTTGATAGAAGAGTAATAAATATGTGCTGAAGTATTAACAGAGTATTTCGAAAAATAAATTTATTCAAAGTTGGAAATCACTGAATTCAATCGGAAAAATAAAATATTTTGTAATGAATTCGATCGTGCGTTTGGTAATTTGAAAGCGTAAATATGTATGGTTGCACATTTGTATTCAGCAAAATTTGCGAAATGTGAGCGTGATTCTGTCGCACAAGCGAAAGTGTGAAATATGCGCTGAGTATTCACAGCAATGATAAATTGGATTTATCGAAATGACTTTTTATTATTGCGGCTTAACGAGCAGAAAAACTTTTAATACCGATTGTCATGTTAAACTTTACCGAATTTAATGATATGGATAAGCATTTATAGCACTAGTCGAGTGGAGAATATTCGAAAAACTAAATATTAATGACATTATACTCAATTTTTAGAGCTGGGTGAAAAATAACGGAAAGTAATTAAATTTTTTTGTTTTGAATATTTAGTTTGTACAAAACTATTAAAAGTTAATTACGTCTAATTTTTTATACATATTAGTGCTCTCAAATTGTATTGAGTAATAAAATACCCTCAATAACATTAAAATTTCGTATAAAAAACCAGAAAAAACCTTAACTTCGGTTGCACCGAATGCACCGAAACTATATAACCGCAACATATACAAAAGATTTCATACAAAAACTTCATTTTGATCGGTAAGTTTGTATGGCAGCTTTATGCTATAAGGTTCCGATATCAACGGTTCCGACAGCTACTTCTTGAGGAAAAAATCGACTCAACTCGTCACGCTGATCATTTATATATATACTTTATAGGGTATCCGACGTTTCTTTGTGAATATCCCGTTCAGGGTATTAACATGTTTTACATTAATACAATAGTTATAGTTTACAAGCGAAAAGCTTATATTTCGATCTGAAGTATGACTTTTTAAGCTTATCTTGTAAGCTACTAACATCTTTGAAGAATGCGATTGTGATTGACTGACTAATTTGGCATATGCTTTTTTGAAATTTCTGTTAGAATTTGGATTTCGTAGAAATTTCTTCCACGAACTTGTGCTATCAAAATTAAAAACGCGAACTTAATCTACGTAATGCTAATATTTTTTGGACCCTAATGTGTACTTTAAACCAAATACAAAATTCCGCTTTTTGACAATCCCTTTTTAATATCCTGTCAAGGTCCTTCTTACACCTAGCAGAATTTTTTTTGTATTCCTTGTATTTTATCTAGAATTTCTATATCTCCTACTTATATATAAATGGTAATGGGCATATAAATTACTAATGCATTTTTAAAGATATTCCTGTTTTTATGAATTTCCTCTCAGTTCACATGGGGGTTAACACAATAATTTTATGAGAGAGTTTTGAGAGTAGGTGTTGAAAGGAATATAATGGTGCTACAGGTAAAATTGGGTATATTAATTTACTTTTGAAGGTTTTGTAATAACTTAAGCTTCGTTTTAATTATTACAAATACCGTTTATTTTTGTAGTTTGAATTGATCAACAAGTCTATTGGGAAAAAAAACTATCGAAATTATTTGCTGGAGTTAATACTACGTGTAATGTGGCACAATTATAGAGCGGCGTAATCTCAGTTTCGGGACTAAAACTAAGAAGACTTTTATACGATTCGGAAAATTCAGTTGCGAGTTTGTAGTTGCTTTTTTAACTTAAATAATTTATTGAAATAAAAAGTTTCAAAATAGATTAATGGTAATTAAGGTTGTTAATTTATTAATTGAAAAAATTTTAATTCCGATGTTGGGATTGAAAACTTTCTATTATTTTATAATTGAACATATTATTTTTAATCCAAAAATCAGATTTAGTAATTGATAAAATATAAATGGTTGGAATGTGTAAGTTTGTTGACCAGTGCTTTAGAGTATTTTATATGATGGTACCGTGCAAGCTCGGATTCAAAATAATTGAACACAAAGTTCGTAAACGTGAAAAAATGTTGATTCTAAAACAATTTCCGTTCTTAATTTTTAATTATATCCCAATCATACATATTTTTCAATCCGGTTTTTGGGATTAAAGTCTTTTTCATTTTATAATAAATTTGTGGATATATTCGCAGGTAGTTAACAAATCGGCCAAAAAGAGAAAATAGAATTAGCTTAAATAATTGTATCAAATGTCACTTCAATTTGAACAAAATGGAATTTTAAATTTGAAGAGATGTGGTCAATATTAAATACAAGAGCGAGTTAATGGATCTACTAGTTTTACTTTATTCTTTAATTTGGAAATAGCGGATTTTGGTGAAACAATGGTTTCAGTGCTAGTGATTTTGTATACCCAAGCTACGAAAAATTAGATCAAGGAACTAATGAGCGAGCTATACGAGTGGAATAAAACGCACATGTTTTTTTTAATACAAATTTAATTTAGCGCTTATATAAGAATAAATGATTTTTGAGAGTAGAAGGAAATCGCAAGAGTGTCGCAAACAGGTTTGGGTATAAAAATTAAGAAACGAACCCATAATTCTTTGCATTTGACGTTTTCGCAGGGTCCCTTTTAAATGCCAAATGGCAGAACACGTGGATGGCATTAATGATTAAATGAAAGTGAAAAACTTTAGCACGTGCATGCTTTGGCGCTTTGAAATGTGCTCCAAGCAAGAGGTACATGTTTATAATATTATATATCACACCAGCGTACACCCATATGTACGAGTATCTATACAAAGGTATATGTTTAATACATATAACCTGCAGTTGCTTAATAGACGGACTGCTATTCCGCACAAACTGCTGTGACCTTTATTGCTCTGTTTTATGCTTGTCTCTATTTCGTTTTATTGTCAACGCTGTCATTTGCAACACACACCATGCACCATGCAGCTTTATATGGTAATGAGTGTTGCCACCGGCTGACAAGTGCAACACAGTAACATCACGACACTCCGTTGTCAGTGCCTTCACCTATAACCTGTTTTATTCAACATATTGCACCTGCACTTACCTTTTGTATGTATGTATGCGCATGTAAATGCTTATTTTGTATGCAATATATTCGTAGACTACGCCTCTGGTATAGCTTTGCATTGGAGATTGCTCGGCGTCAGCTGCCGTTGACACTCACTCACACCTGGCTATCGGAAATGGGATTTATTACTACGTATACGTGCTTTAGTGTTTTTGCTGTTGTACATACCTACATACTTTGCATATAATATAGAATTGATATTTTTCTTTACTAACCTTTACTGCCCATTTTTATTATAAACTCTTATAAAGGTGTGAGATATTTCTGTTACGCTTGTATTTAATAGTAGTCACATCGGAAGACAACTATCCACGCCACTCTAAAAACATACCTCTGTATCTTCCCCTACTCAACTATTAATATAAATATTTATACGAAAAAATCAATAATATAAAGATATAATTGACACTATGGTCATGGTCGATTCAAACTTAACTATTGTATAAATAAATTGGGATATTGAGAGCATTTTTAGTTCAGTGTCACATTAACTAAAAACTTAGAAATAATAAAATTTGTATATAATTAGTTTAAGTTTCTGTGAAGAAAATTAAAATTTATTTATTGTATAATACTTCTCCTCTCCAATTAACATATATTCGTATAAACAACGGAAAATATTGATTGCAAAAATACAAATATATATGTATATCATACGATGTTTTTGCTTTCTTCGACGAATTTTACATATTTCATATGACCAAATTTTGCAAACATCAAAAGAGGGGAGGCAAAACTTACATATAGTAGACCAGGGTCAATAATTTTATTAACCAAAAAAAATAATTAGACTGATTTAAGAAGTAAGAAAATCTAAATCCTGTAAGTGGAAGGAAACGGGGATCTTTGAGAATTTACGGGTAAAGTAGTAACCCAAGGCTAGAATTGTTGGTTGAAATTATGCTGGTTTCGAAACATACAAAAACCTACACTTTTTCAAATTTTATTCTGTAACCTTCACATACATTTTAAAAATTTCAATAAGGAGTGAATAAACAAGAGTATCGTTGTTATTATAAGTTTTAGCATAATTGATTCAAATTAAAGCATAATTGAAAATTTATTTTTATTTGATATATTTTGCGTAATATCAAATTAAATATAGATTATAAAGGACTTCAATATTAAATAACTTATATATGTACATTAACATATGTATATATATATGTATATGTTTATGTTTACATTTCAATATCAACTATACGGTTCTTTACGTATTCAATCCCTAAAGTTAAGGGGCTCACACTTTCGTTAGCATTTCGCCTCTAACTTTTAAGCCTTTTCTAACAAGCTGATTATCCTTTTTTCTGAAATTAAGCGCGTTAAAACAGGAAACCGATTTGCTTTCGCCTCCAAATTGTTTATTATTCATAATTTTGTACTCTGTTCTAACCGTACTCTGCAGCAACCACCCACTTAGCCTTCAAATCACCCGGCTACAACGGCCATTTCGCATAATATCAGTGCTAAAGTTTAACCCTATTAAATAGTCATGTATCGCTGTCGTCCAACACATCTGCAAAACACTCTAAGCCATGTTCTTTCACATGTGTGGTTTATAACAGTCAACACTTTTTGTATCGTTTTCAAACCCAAATACTTTTACCAACGTCGAAAATTCTATTAACCTCAACTTTAAATATGTACATCTGTAAAGGGATACATTGAGAGATGCGAACGACTGTTTGGTAATTAGATTTGTACGCGCTTGATGTTATGTGCTATATGTATTTACATGTTTTCAGAAAAAGGCCAACAATGGGTTTGTGTATGTGTGTATTGTATGGAGAGATAAGCTAAGCCAATTAGGCACACACGTGTGCTTTCAACTGACGGTAATTATGTTGCAAACATCAAAAAACATGAAAATAGAATTATGAAAATCTCAAAACAGTACGGAATGCAAAGGAGAAATACAATTTACGCAATGTCAGCCTCAAAGTACATGTGAAAAATAAATTAAACCTTTGTTCTATTTTTCATGTTTCCGCTGACAATATTTGATTTATTACTTTTTAATGTCGACTCGACTGTCGCAGAAGTACGCACGAAAGCACCATTTGAGGTAACAATTAAATTAGCCTTAGTTCGAAAGGGCTAACGACAGCAGTCGAGACCGCACATTTAAATAAATTAGCCACAAAAAGTTTTAAGCGTTGCCACGGTTACAGTAGATGCGCTATTGGAAGTGTCTTGTGTTTGTTAAGAATTTTTATGCACTCTGGAGCGCATCTGGTGTCATATAAGCTACTTTTCTATAAAATAAAAAATAAAACCTTAAATAAAATTATTCAAAACGCTAAATATTTTTATACTTTATCAATTTATTGTCTTTTTCGGCCATTTCAATCATATTTTGGCAACATTTCAGGCGAATAGGAAAATCTAGAGGGTTTAAAAGCCTTGTTATTTGAACTAAGGAAACAGGTTTAAGTCATTATAAATTATCCGTTGTAATGACTGTATACTAACTCCAAGTTGCGAGTCGAAACTCTTGGATTTGCCTGAATTGACGATGCAACAGCCGCGATTGTTTCTTGAAAACGAACATACGGATCTCAATGGTACGGTCTTCTTGCAATACTCCAGATTCAACAAGCATGTGTACCACTTCATAATGGTCCATCTACTCGGGGGAGTGCCGCCAAAATCCCGACTGAATTTCGTTTGAGCGGAAATAACGGACTACTACTACGGACTGTACTATCCGAACCCGCTTTTCGGCATCCCAAGCATTCATTTTTAAAAAACCTGTCAAGTAAAAAATAAAACCTAAGTCGACCACTCACACTGAAAAAAGTTATTACGGTTGGTTTTTGTAGCACGATTCGTGAGCCACCCTGTATTAAGCTCACAAAACATAGTCGCATTGGTTGCGTATACGTAAGGGCTTACTAATATGTGGAATCGCAGAATATGCGCCGTTTAACAACATTGAAGTCGGTGTTTGTGGTTTTTGAATAGCTGAAATTTATCTATTAAATAATATGATTTTAAGCATCTTCTATTATATAGATACTATAAATACTAAGGATTTTAAGAAAACCATTTAAGATGAAGGGTGACTGTTTGGTAATAAATAGTATGACTTTAACTGACTGACTAACTTTCTTGTTTTCAAATACTATGCATTTTCTAGATTCTACGAACCAATTTTTATGACTATTAGATTTGTGTTTCGTACTCTTTCCACACAATTATCTTTTTTTGCATTGCGATAAATTTCATGAGAACTATTTATAATTAAGTAATCTCTGAACTAAAACATCATGTCAGGCCTACGTGAACACTGTCCATACGTTTACGTTTTATACAAATTGCTTTAATTAAAATCCGCAAAATTTTGAATTATTTAAATTTACTTTTAAATTGTTTGTTTGTCATATAAAATTATACGGTTGAAAAAACGCAAATATTTTCCGTTTACAAAAACAAATACTTATGCTAAAAATAAATTAAATACATATATTATATTTAAATTGTGGCTCATACTAACAGATTTAAATATAAATTTTTTGCGTTTAAAGTTGATAAAAACTGCACAAAAATTTAAAGAGGCTTAATTTGGATTAGCGGTGAAATCCATAGACTTTGGTACCAATGAACTATGCTAACATTTTCATGCCTTTAATTTTTTACTTTACAAACTATTTTGCTTATTATAATAAAACGTTAATTTGAATGCATACTGATACAATATATAGATATCGATTGAAATTACAGCGCATGAACTCGAAAATTTTCGTACGCAATATATATATACTTATACATAAAAATGAAAATGTAGGTAATTCAAATTTGTTTAAACAATTATTTATTTTTACAATTAATAAAATGTAGCGGGCATATTAAGCTGACTGGCGTTTTCCTGCGTGACCAATTTGTTTAAAACCCACAGTCTTGCTGAGCTCATGGTTGCATTTGTTGCAGTCAATTAATGAGGCAAATAAAAACTCAATCACGTTGAGTCATTAAATTAATGACAATCGATTACAAGAGTAATGTAAATAATATAATTGTAACGGGATGAGTTCGAAAGTGAAGCTACGCATATGCAAGCGAATAAATTCATTAAAAAATATATTTTTCTGTTTTTGTGGGAGAATATTTTTATTATATTGTTATGTTGAGTAAAAGCTAATTAATAAAGGGTAATAAATTTAAGATCCATAAACAATAACCATATTAAAAGCTTTTAAGCTCTACACGTAGCTGTCAATAAAAAAATTACTGTGAGAGTAGAAGGCATTAATTGAGTGTAAGTAAATACCAAATCTAAATGCATATATTTACTTTTTAAAGGGTAAATAGTCTGATATATTAAAGAGACTTCTGGTATCGAGTAACTGATTAAGTAGTGAATTATATGAAAATAATAGATCTATTTTAGTCCACTTAAGATTTCGTTGTATTTTTTGTTACCAAAAGTTGTCTCTTAATTTTGCTTAACTACTCTATATTGCCACGATAAGGTTTTTCGATCTCACATAGTTCAGCGCTGTTATCCCAAGTCAGTCGGCTAGTGCGCTCAGTACTGACCTCATGTAGAGTATTATGATCAGCTTTCATTCTTTAATAGGAAAATATAGCTTTCCGTGCCCGTAAAATTTTAGTTACTCCTTTATTTTGAACATCATGCACATTCTACGGCTTCCCTAAAATACAAGGTCAATAAAAACAATAAATGAACCCTTTTTATTCAATAACATATATAGTATTATATGTCTTCCATTCGCCAAGCGTTACAGAGTAGCCAATCGAACAAAACATACGAGACCTTCAAACAAACAGGCAGCACTAATGGTGCAACCCTACGCACCTCTGACACATTCTCAATTGTGCTACGATTATTTCTTGGTGGATAAATCTTTCTTCCCGTGTTAAAAAATGTTTTACAAACACCTAAGTTTTTTTTTTTATAAACTATTATAATTGACTTTAAATTTCAAGTTTTAAAAATGAAAGAATAAAAAGAAATTTGTGTTTTCATTTGTCATTTAAGCCATTCACAATTACTTAACTGGACTAAAATATCCAAAACAAAACTTAGTAGCATTGAAGATAACGGTTATACCACTTTGATGAGGTATCCGCATACTCTCTTGTACGAATTCAACTCGATAACTTTGTTGTTGCATGTAAAGATAGCGAAGAGAGAAATGGCGAATCGAAGATTCTATTGTGATTTTTGCTGCTATTTGATTACCGCTTAATCATTCACAATATGAAACTTGTTTAAAATTTGTACACCAAAAGCCACTGGAGGTTATGCATTTTAGAGAAGGTTCTGCATATTCACTTTAGCCAAATTTAACTCGCTAACTTTGTTGTTGCTTTTAAATAAATGTTTTTGGCTAAAGGGCAGGGCTTAAAGATAGCGAGTAGAGAACATTGATACAAATATAAACCGATATATAAACTATACCGTCATTGTAAAAATTACGTTCTACCCAAAACATGATCATTTTTTACCACAGAAATTTCGGTAATGTTTGTAAGTGTTCACGCAATTCTAATTATACCCCCAATACATAATATTTACTAAAAGACAGGTTTGTCAGTTCAGGACCAAGACCAATTGTGCAAGCTCTTAGCCACGTTATGAAGCATGAATGCTTAGTTTTCCGCGAAATTTTATACTACATTCACAGCGTGGCTTAGTGCTTTGCGCATTTTGTTCATTTATTTGCTTCATATTCCTTAGACACGCCTTTACAATATTAACTAGCATGTTTCCGCTTTGAGAATTTTCCTTTTCTTTTTCGTTACTTTCAAACACTTTTAATTAAAAAAATTCAGTAGCCGTCTATGAAAGCACACACACATATAGGGCTGCAGTCCTTGATGATGGTTATCGGTGCATGTGAACATGCTGCCCTTATATTATAAATGTTTATATCGATGTATGCGATAAGCCCGCACTCTTTTTTCTACACAAATCTTCTTGCTTCCTTTTCACTTGTTTCACTTGAAAAATCATTGTGGCTGGAGTATTTTTCTTCTTGACCGCTTGACTACTTCCTAAAGCACATATTCTTATTTTACTATTTTATTTCATACTTTTCTCCACGTTCCTTCTTCCGAGCACTTCCGACCACTCAAGCGAAGCACTTTAACGCCCTTCACATTTTCTGTCCGTTTTTATTGTAGTGAAATAAATGAAAGCACGTAAATTAATCCTTATGAATTTAATTACGCGCTCGTATAGCAGCGGGGTACAAAGCAGATTCATTTCGCGCACACTTGTGGCTTATTTGATACTTTCTCACTCGTTTCACACGTCAAATTGCTTCAACTGCATATACAACAACTTAACCGAAACCATACACACTTGTATTAATTGTGTTCATTGTTATCCCTTTTTAAACCGTTTCATTCCAGTTTTTTCGCTATTATAGTCATCTAGCTCATTTTACTTGGCTTTCCTTCTGCGGCTTTTTATCCACTTCAATATCCACTTTCCGCCTTTATTACCGCTCCCAATGCGCTAATATGCGTTATAAGTGCGATGCCGCCACATTTTATCTCTCAGTTCTGTCCTTTTTCTAGACTTTTTCTATATGCACTGCTTTACCTTAGCTTAATGCCAAAGTTTTGCTATATAACCCTTCTAGCTTGCCTCTTGGCTTGTGATCCGCTTACGCGTTCCTTTTGGCAGCGCAAGTTCAGGCGGTTGCGTAATACCGCCCTGGAGAAATGCTGCGAAATGCAACTAAGCGCATCGGACCACAAAAGCTGAAATAAAGCCGGAGAAAAATTGTTTCCTAGTTATATCATAACATAAAAGTAGGAATTTATATACTCGTATACGAGTAAGCAATAAAATTTCAATGAGTGCATGTATGTGTGAATACACTGCACATTATATACACATATAGATAAGTACAGACGTGAAATAGTTACTAAGCTCATAACCTAGTTTTTTATTTATTTAATATTAAGTTTATGTTTCCACTTTTCTCTTTTTGGAGAACTATGGCGCAAAGTTTATATGGTTGAGCAGTAAATCGCGTTACCCGCGCAATCTATCTCTATGAGAGAGAAAAAAATATATAAAAATTCTTTACATAACGGTTGATTGTATCACAAATACTAAACAATACTATGGATTTTATCATCCACAAACGCAAGCTCAATACATATATTTCAGGAATTGACTTTAGGATAACAAAGTTTTGCCTAAAATTCTAAACTATAAAGCAAAATGTATCATTTCAGCTATGAAAATGTTCTACAAAGAGATGTAAAAGAGCTTATTATTTCGTATGTGATGATCGGGGGCTATAAATCGTGAAACCGTTATATTGCCGGTTCTTACTGAAGTTCCCAAACGCCAAATGTTGTTGGATATTATATGGTCTCGTTGATGAGGGCTTTTGGATTTTAGAGACACTCTGTTATCTTAAAACTTTAAAAATATTTCTATCACTTCTTATTCTGCGGCAGCCGAATAATTTAAATAAGTGTCTCTCATTCGTTGAGTCGTTAACTGAGATCTTAAGCCGAACATTCTGATACACTCTTAGAGAATACCAAGCCTTATTCAACATTTATCAGCCGGAACTTTTTGATTAATGGTTGAACTATTTTCATTAATTTGATGGGTATGTAACTCGAGAAATTTGAGGCTTGGTTGTTGTCTTCAAAAGACCCCACACAACTCAAACCTCCAACTGTTGACTGAAGAATTTGCTATTCAGTTCCAATCACCAAAATAAGATATTATGAAAAGCTGATTTGCGAAACCAAAGAATTGTGTCACGCTCTTCGGAAGTGTGGCCATTAATGTCCAAGACCAATGATTTTCACACACAGCCTTAAAATATTAAAAATGTATGGAAATCAGTAACCTTTCTCCTCAACATGAAATACAAAAATATCTTATACACCTTGTTTTATCTGATTGGCTTATAAGTATATTAACACGTATTCTTTTACTTATTTTCTAACTCATTTCCTATGAGAAACTGTTTTACTCTTCTGAAAGCACTTAGAAAATTTTTATTTTTTTAGAAAAAATTATGAGATTAAAGATGGTCTTAGTCTTCCCAGACATAACAATACAACAAGAATGATTGTGCATGAAAAGCGTAGAGTACTATAGTTGCTAAACTTGTTGTTGACTTTATACATTTCCGTCTAATCTCTTCCTGGTTAGATATTCTGTTTTTCATGAATTTCCTTTTCCTATTTTTGTTTCATACTTTATATCAGTTATCAGTTGAAAGTTACAATTCCACGATAAGGAAGTTAGTGTACCGAGCAATCTGTAACTATGTTGTTTGCTGGTGGATACTTAAACAACATATTTACCATCGGTTTGGAGTTCACTTTGGCAACATTTTGTTTGTAAGAATATTGCATTTCCTCTAACTAGATGCCCGATGCAATATGAATTTTATTGAAATGATGTGTGATATAAAGTTTGCTTTGATTTAGTAGCTCTATTTGTTGTGCACACACACACATACATGGCACCAGTGCTTGCACGTTACTTTATTTGTGGAGGCAAAACTCTTGTGGGACATGCATAGAATTTTAATAGGTATGGGGAGAGAACGCATAGGATTTGTGGTTCATCATATCCTGCCGACTCTAAGTGTGCGCTTTGTTGGTGCAATATGAAGTTCGGTCGATTTAATTTGCGATTGAATATTGTGGGCGTGGTGGGAACTTGAGAGTTCCACTAAATTTTTCCACTAAATCAAGTCGTATATCATGAATGGCACCTTCAATATTCACTTCTAAAGCTTGAAAAGATTTTGATTTATTGCCAATGCCTTCAAAAAACCCCAGAATAAATAGTCTAATTGTGTTAAATTACAACTTCTTGGAAGCCATTCAATGTCACAATTTCTTGAAATTATCGAATCTCCAAACTTTTCTCGCAATAATTCGGTTGTTGCACGTGCTGTGTGGCACGTAGCAACGTCTTGTTGGAATGTTGTCAAGGTGCACTACTTCCAATTGCGGCTATAAAAAGTTGGTTATCAAAGCTCTACACCGCTCTCCATTGACAGTAACATTGTCACCAGCTTCATTTCGAGAGAATACGGACCGATAATTCCACCAGAATAAAAGCTCCACCAAACTGTCAATTTAGGTGAATGTATTGCTCATAAATAATTTGTAGATTTTCTTCGCCTCAGAATCGACAGTTTTGTTTATTTACCGCACCACTTACCAGAGAAGACGATTTTCTTAAAATATCGTTATCGTTTTCAAGTTTTTCCAATGCAAAATCAACAAATTCACGACGTTTACGGTGGTCCGATGTCTTCAGTTCTTGAGTGAAAACAATTTTATACAGATGCAAGCCCAAATCCTTTCTTAAAATCCGCCAAGTTTTGGTTTGACACAGTCCCAATGCTTGAAAACATCTTCTAATCGACAATTGCACTCTCCTCAACGGCATATACTTACGTATTTCTTCGTATTGTAAACATTACTGTATAAAATGACCGAAACGACACTTAGAAATCATATTATCCTTATTGAAAACCCCGATACAAACATTCGTATTAATAATTAGAATTGTACATATATAATTCTTTATGCTAGTATCGTAAATCTATTTTAAGCGTTTTTATTTCAATCTTCAAATATAATTTTTTTTCTAATTCATAATTTACAATATAATTTTTTTAATCTGGTTATCACTGCTGTAAGCCAATTGAAAAAGGAATACCAAATTGAATAATATTTTAATTATTATTTACTATTTTTAATTAATTTTATTAATTTATTAATAAATATTTTTACAGATATATTGTTAAATGCGATTAAGTATATTCGTTTTTATTTCCAATAAGTTTTTGTTACACGAATTTAGAATAGTTTCTTACCTCAGCAATAGGCTAGAGTAAGCCTAAGAAAAATAAATCTTTGTTTAGACTTTTACGTTTCGCCTTCTAAAAAAAATGATTGTCCAAATATAGACCAACGTAAAATATCCGTTTAAGTAATCTATCAGCGTTCTTAGGTGATACTGAATACCCAATATGTATTGCACACTATTGGTTAGATCACATTAATGAAAACTATAACTATTTTTGCCATCGACTGTCTCAGTTGTACTTTTTTTTTTACCTAAACACGGGAAAACTGCTTA